>NC_060211.1:49897500-50525000 GCF_021130785.1 Homalodisca vitripennis | reverse complement strand
ACTATTAATTTGTATTTTTTAAATGTTGTTGCTTTTTAAAATGTGTTGCGGTGAATTCTTTCAGTATTGTTATTGGAGAGTAAACTTTTAATTTAGGCAAATACAGATGCAGTTGGCCAATTTTACATATGCTAAGAAAACCATTGTTCACTTTATTAATTTTGATATTAAAGTTACGCGGGCTGTCGCCAGTTCGTAAATTCTTGTTGTCCCTTCCCCCTGCAGCTGTTTAAAATAGTTTTCTAGTGTTCACACGCATTCCAAATGATGAAGTAGATAATTATATTGACCCTTAAAATTACCTCAAAATCAAACATTTTTAATATTTTAGACATTTTCTTTTACGTACCTGAACTGCATCAGTGTACACAATTTCAAGTTTGAAACACTACTAGAAAGGTTCATTCTTTCGTGTCAGTGTGTGAATAAGGGCCAGTTTCACGCAGTCACTCATTAGTGCCCACTTCTACCTTTTTTAATAACAGTAATATAAAAAATAGTTTACATTATACATACAACGATTCTGTATTTAATACGAATCTACTGAAACTGACCAGTGTTATGTCAAGTGGTTTAATATAAATAATAGATTCGTAATAAAATTAAACTTAATTCACCATATTCTGATGAGCAAACAACCTTCGAACTCTAGCCTGCTAATTTACATGTTCAACAGTTAGTTGTACAGAACATTGTGGTTGAACAACACTCTTGGTTAGAACTGTTAAATTAACCCGTCTGGAATAATAAACGTACACTCTTTCACCAAAACTTACAGATTTAAACATAAGCTGAACATAAATTATCAGTAAACACTTCTTTTTCCAGACGAATCTAAGTATTTTTCTCAAATATATTTAAATATATAAAAGATATTCTTCGCGCGACAAATTACAGATTTACAAAATTGTAATAGTAACCTTAAGAGCAGAAAAGTCAACGGGCCATGCGATTTGAAAGGACGTGTTGCATTCCAAAACACAATAAAAATGCACAATTTTCAAGTTATAAGCCTTTAGAAGTTTGGAAATGCATGTATTGCTAAAACTTTTAATAACGCACTCTCTAGGTTTGATTACGTAGTAGTTGTGAACATCAATCTTCACTTCAATTTAGATTCTAAGCTAATCAAATTTTCCACGAGCAAAGTGAAGGCCTTACCGCCCAGAATATCTTCATAGGAAA
Organism: Homalodisca vitripennis; assembly: GCF_021130785.1. NCBI lineage: Eukaryota > Metazoa > Arthropoda > Insecta > Hemiptera > Cicadellidae > Homalodisca > Homalodisca vitripennis. Next base: position 50,523,815 of record NC_060211.1, on the reverse strand, counting down.
AATACTCGCAGAGCAATATTCTTTATAGTCGCAATGATCATGTTTGTTTTAATTAAGATTCTAAAATTGAGGTTATAAACTGCACAGGGAGCAGTAAGCTTAAGATTAAGATAATAGACTACGACAGAGAGATAATGTTGATGTTGCAATAGCTGTTAACAGTGATAAGGCAGGGTGCGGCGACAGCGGCGGTAATTGTAGCTACTGTTGTCATTTTATTGCTTGATAAAAAGGAATTTACTGCAAATTATGAGCCTTAAGGTTAAATTAGCACATCGCTTCAAAGCGGAATTATTCAGTTTCGCTTTCAGTTAGGTTTATCGCACAACGATAACAAAATAATGCAAACAGGTCCCTTAGCAATAACTGTCATGTAAAGTTGCTTCAATATTGAGGTCTATATACATTGCACTAAGAAAAACAAACAAAAACGAATGTTTTAGCGTTCTAATTTAAATGTATGGTCCGTCACAAAATGTGTAGTTTAAACATTACTTTAAAATCATCATCAAGAGCTTAACTCAAATATAAAACGTGAATGTTAAGATTTTGGTAAAATTTTGGCAACGAAGAAACCCAAAATGACATCTTTAAATCATTTTGGCATCAAAGACACATAGACTACGAAATATAATGTAAATCTAGGTGAAGAGGTATTCTCATTGTCTCATCAGGTGCACAATTGAGTGCACTACGGTGTTTCAGACACGATCTCTACGCACGGTTGAGTTTTCAACACATAACGTAGCTACAGTGGGAAGAGTTGGATCAATTTGAATGCTGAGTTTAGCTCCAGTTCACTTTTTTTTAGTGTAGCGTGTAGAATCTGACGCTGTTACAGACCGGAGTCGTATTCGTCCGAATAAGGTCTAAAGAAATCAGCGACGAAGAAGCTCAAAATGTACTTTGAAATCCGATAGGATAGCCTGCAATCTGATTCCAGCAGTCAAATCTGTGACAGGGACACACTTCATACGCTGCATTTAGATGAAGGTGAATTGGAGCTACAATCAATATTTACATTCAATTATTCTTACTATAAGTTTCCTACGTTATGTGTGGGAAACCCTGGAAATCTATAATATTTTATATCAATTACGAATACATTCTTAATCAATGTTCTAGAAACAGATACAAAAAGCCGTACCAACCAATCTAACATAACATCTTCATAGCATGTGCGCAATGGCGTAGTGTAGCGGGTACAACGGTTATCGAAAGATAACCGGATCAAGCATCGTCGAGCGCGGCTGCTGCTTGGATGGGTGACCGCAGAGCGATACTGTCCTTGCGAACAGCTCGCCAGCCCGGCCGATGGTGGTGGTTCGGAAGTCACCTTTAAACCATTAATCCCCAGGGTGTGTTAGAGAGAGCTTTTTAGCTAACATCGCCTGGTAAAATAAGACATCTTTACTCTACATGTCTTACTGTGTAACATAATAAAATGAAATAATGAAATTTATTCCTTTAAAAGTATACATACAAAAAAAACTTAATCATAGGAATATAAGTTGACCACAGTATCCAGTAATTGTGGCCAACGATAATTAATTTTAGAAACTTACAATATAAACCATTAATTTGTGAGTCCAGCAAAAAATTAAAAACTCTCACTCTGTGGCGACTGTGCTAAATTGAGGAACTAAAGATTATAATATTACATTAAATGGAAAAAGAATAATTACAAATTTCTTACTTTAATAACTAATATAGGTCTACATGCTTGAACCGTACATTATAAGACTCATTCCAAAGTAAATACATATAAAAACAACTTGAGTGAGCAGATAGTAGATTTAGAATATACATAGATTTAATTAATTATACAAGAAGTAGCATTTAGAAAAGACACGTCATCTTAAGAAAATATCCAATTTTTTATTTGATTTAAAAAAGATTTTAAGTTGGAACAAGATTTAATATAAGGTGGCAATTGATTAAAATACTTAGGAGCAATATACTGAAAACACTGTTTAAAATTAGATTTGTTGACTTTAGGTAATCTAAATATTCGTTGTAAAATGTTGTAAGTGTCACATAATTCTCAGTTACTTATACAATGTTTAATTAATCTGCGATTGTCTTGATATCATCATAGTAACCCGTAAGACTAAAGTAGAAATGATAGAAAAAACAAGTAGTTCCTGACTCTAAGAGGAAAATACGAACCAAGCTTTTACGACCTTTCTACCAAGAGTTATTGCAGGAATAAAGAAACTATACGATTTCAAGAAGAAACTTTTGGGTTATCAATGGAAACTAGTTTGTTTATACTTTAGATTCTGATGATTTGTATTTAGTAATTTATCTCTTTTGTTCTTTGGTTAAATTTTTGTTATTAACGATGGAAGGTTTGAAAGGATTATAGAATTTCAGACATTTGCCATCATGTATAACATAACGTTTCGAGGATTGAAATCTGTTTACGCGAGAAGTAGGTACGATGTTAATAAGAGTACGAGCCAATCATCACAGTGACGGTCGACTGCTACAGGAAGAGCGAGTGGATGTGAGCGGCGGTGCGGCTGGTCCGCCCACACTCGGGCCCGGCAATACTCACCTGATGACTTATTCCTGATGACATGATGGTCCTCGGCCCCCCTCGACCACTACACAGCCATTTCCTCGGTTTCACATTTTTATTGAAAGTAGTCGTCCACTGGATGTTTTTGTTTAAATGTAAAAAAGGTCGTTGAGTTAAATTAATTGCATCCTTTGCCCGGGGACAGGGCGGCTCGGCACGGAGCGGCGGTAAAGTGAGCGGAGGACCCGGCACTAAGCGGGTGGTCCGCTACTCTGCATACCTCTATCGCTTCTGCCTAGCATATCTAACAGCTCGCAGAGAGCAGAGGTGCCAGAGTGCATCTCGGCCTCATCCATAAAACGGCAAGAATTGAAAATGCGTCTCTTGCGTTTTTGAAACTTTAAAAACATTTGGGAACGTCAATACGAGTCTTCTGAGTGCAGCGGGAGACATCACGTGTTCTTTGTCAGCACCGAATGAAGCAGTAATGAGCACTTGAGCGTCTACCTAATCTTCCGAAAAACCTCGTACTCTGTGTTATATGAAAATCGACACTGAAATCCTTGTAGAGAAACAATCGGCCTCTTTATAATTTGATTCAATTTCGTTTACTGATCACCAACCAATTAATGGAGTTGCGCTTGGCCATACTTCTCTGCAGGAGAGCACTTCACAATCTTAAGGAGTTGGGAACATCTTTTGTGTTATTGAGTGGTAGGTACTTTATCTCTCGTTCCCTCAACAAAAAAGCTTACGCAAATCTTCCTTTGTTAATTACGATAATAAGTGAAAGGAATTTTTTAGAAGTTTATTCAAGGTAACGGAACCAGCGTTTTGGTGTATTTTGCTTACTTATCTATACTGTTTGTACCATTTCGCAATATAAGAAAGAGTTAATATAATGGTTCAAGAGCAAGTATAAAATATACAATATCAAAGTATGCGTAATTAAATAATATACCAAAGTACACAAATATCAGCAGAGAAAAACATACCTGAATATATAGGTAACATTAAAGTAATATTACTATAACAACTTTACAGAAAAATGCAAAATACCATAAGCAAACTACTCTACAAAAACTCAAGTACATAAGTGTGTGAATGCTGAGTTTAGTTCCAGTTCACCTTCTTCTTAGTGTAGCGTCCGGAATCTGACGCTGTCACAGACTTGCCTCCTGGAATGTGGAACTAAGTCGGCGACGAAGTACCTCAAAACTAAGTCTTTAATTTTTTTTAGTTTCAACATTAGGGGTAGGTGAATTGGAGCAAAACTCAACATTCAGATTGAATCAAACCTTCTCCCCATATCTACGTTACGTGTATATAAGTGTGATGCAGACTCACATCATTATTTGGAATAAATAAATACTGGTATGACTTGGAGCAGTGTGATCTAACATAATTCAAAAGTTAATTTACAAGGTCATATATATACTATAGAAATCAACGGCAATCTAGGAATAACTACAATTCAAACAAGAGGGAAAAAAGTGTACACTTCATATACAAACACACGAAAAACAACAGTTGTTTAAAAACAGTAACAACGGTTAGTAAAAAAAAGTAAAGAATGTCTTAATTTTCCATGCGAAGTTAGGGCTAAGAAGCCCTCTCTAACACTTAACCTGGGGACCAACGGCTTAAAGGTGACTTCCGAACCATCACCAATGGCCGGGCAGGCGGGCCGCTTGCAAGGACAGGATCGCTCAGCGGTCACCTATCCAAGCAGCGGCCACGCTCGACGTTGCTTGATCTGGTTATCTTGCGATACCGCCGTACCCGCTACACTGCTGTTAGTTGTTGTTGTGTGCATATAAAACTGTTGTTACTAAGTGCACAACTACATAAACAGGATAAAAAATTAGTAATGATACATTGTTATTTAAAACTTATCGGATTAAAAAAAGTACTATTTACGACAAGCAAAGTAGAAAAAAGAGAAATGAATCATTAAACATTCCAAATATTAAACTAATTCTTATTTTCGAGATACATTATTGTCAAGGGGACAAAATCAAAACTGTTTTGCTTATCAGGTATCTTTGTCTTCTCAGATTTAAAACAACAAAGAACAAATTCCAATTGAAATATTTAAGAAAAAGACAGCATGAGTAAGTACTAGTCATTCAATAACTTGGACACAACATAGAACACACCTTCATTTAGGATTAATGATTCTATAAAAGACTTCTATACTTAATACTCACGTCTTTATAACAGATTTAATATTCTATAAGAATTCCCCTTCACTTGTTTTTCTTAAAAGCCCTCGCTAAGCTGAAGATAAGAATATTTTAGTCACGGGGTTTTTAAGTGGCAAATTAATTTTTCGATCTCCAAAAAGTAGTCACATTGATCTTATTCCTAGATGTTTTTTTGATATGCATTGCATCGTAATTTTTGTAAGAACTTTTGACGTGACAACGTCTTAAATTAGGTTGCGGCTCGGAGTCACTCATGAAAGAGTGTAACGCCCGGTAACGTTACGATGCCCGTCCATGGGTCCGCCGCACGGGATCCGCACGGGATAAAGCAGATAACTGTGGGTCCGCCGCACGGGATAAAGCAGATAACTATGTTTATTCGTGAAAATGTGGAGTGCTTAGATTCGTCATTTACAACAACTACAACAATAAAGGTAAATAATTGTACACTGATATTTCATTATCGTAAACTATGATTGATTGATTAATTGTTAGATCGACACAAAAGTTGAGAAACTGAGTTTATAGGTTATGTCATACTATTGACAAATGTTGATAGTGTTAAGTAAATTATTAGTTTAAATCACTCTGCAATCAATCGTAATTCAGTCGATTGAGAAGAAACAGCGCGTATTGCTAGTCAAACATTTAAAATAACAAATTATAACCTCTAACCTGTCATAACAGTGCGACCAAACAAACGAACTAAACCGACCAATCACCACGCGCGGAGTTAGAATTTAACTGTCTTTAGCAAGAATTTCAAATTCCAATTTTAGTAAATGTTTTATTCAACTTTACCATTTACAATAACAAATTTTAATTAATTTCAAATTATGTACAATGTTTTAGTAAACAAAATATATTTCTATAGTTAAAATTTGTGCAATTCTTATTTTCATTCAATTCCTTGTTCCTATTGTGCAATTTAATAATATTCATATCAATAAATATTCTACCGAGAAAAAGACGTTGTCACGTAAAATCTTCGCCCGTAAAACCGACTTTACAGGCAACCATAATTTTTTTTTTTTTATGTTATTACTTCTCCTTCAATTGACTTCCAATATATGAAAGGTAGAATTGTTTCAACCTTTTATACGTAAAACTTACTACGGTAAGTAGTTTTATTTTGATTTACTTTACAAGAAAGTGTCAGATTGTATTGAACAGCCAGCCTTTTTTTTTTATTATAACTTTTTAAATAAAAATGTTGAAGTGACTTCCCTAAAAAAAACCCTTACAAATTGTACATAAGGATAGGTTAACAAGAAATACAAAGGCTTCGCTTTTTCAGATCTTATTAAATCAAACTTCTGAGACTTTTTAACATAACCAGATTTTACTTGAAATTAAGATAATTTCTTTCCTATTCGAAACAGGCTCATTTTATCAAAATTAATTGTGCAAATATTTAGGTTGATATCGATACCAACAGGAAGTTATGCAAAGTGCCCTTGAGATGACGTTTCGGTCCCCATAACTTTTAATTACATTTTCCTGAATGAAATTATTTTAAAACGATGTTTTTTTATAAAAATGTAAAACATCTTAACGTGCCGTTAACCTGCCATACGACAGAATGTATCAAAGTATCAAATCTTTTGCAAGTATTTTAAGTTCATTCAGAAAAAATATTAAAAAACTCAATTTTTATTAAAGTCATTCTATGTCCAATCTACACATTTAAGATACAAACTTTACCCCGCCATTTAAAAATTTGCAAACATTTGGAGTACTGATAGTGATTACCGAGGCTAAAAAAATATCAATGGAACATTGTTATCTGAAACCGAGTCGTAAAAACATGTTTTTATTAAATTATGTACAGCTTAATTAAAATATAAATCAAAATCCTCATATTAGGCTAATTTTGACAAATTTTTCATTGTAATCCATGTCATGATATATATCACTGGAAATAGCATAGGCTATATAGTATCGGGAAATGACACCCCCTCTCCCAGCTATATAGATTTATGAGTCGAGCTTCTACAGTAATTTCAGAACGTGTTTTTGTGAGAATTTGGAAATTTTATTTAGCCATTATTCGGAAACGGTTTGATATCAAAATTTTTATTTCGGTCCTTCCTTAGCCTCGAAAATCACTATGAGTATACCAAAATTTAGCAAACTCTAAAATGGTGAGGTAATTTGAGTGCGATGAGTTGTCATGAAATGGCCCTAAACTGATTTTGTAAGAAAATTACTGCAGCTTTTGGAATCCAGAACGATTACAGTTTATTTCCGTCAAAATATACTTCAAACTCGTGTATTTTTTGTGGAAGACGCTGCCAACGAGAAAGGACAATGAAAGGGTGTCGGAGGAGAGCTGGTGCGCGCGCACGCGATAGCGATGAAATGTAGGGTTGGCCAACACGCTACTATCGCCGCCATATTTCAATCTGTTTACGCACTCGGGGGATTTATATCGATCGGTAAATTACGGTAAATGCTCGGTTATGACCAGCATGCCAATCCCCTATAAATATCAGTCCACTAATGCGGATTTATGATGTTCACTGCAAGTACGAGATTTATCGTCGCGCTGCCACAAATATTTCGCTTCCAAAGCAACATAACCTCTCAGATTTCATTGTACGGCTCGATGAAAAGCCGCCGCCACATTCCACCACTGCTCTACATATCAGAGAAGCCTAACTTAGCAGGGGTTAGTTCGCTACAAGCGAACTTGTGAAATAAACGGAAATGTATAAACAAACCTTTATATAAATCAACCAATCTCAGTTTATTCCAATACTCGTATTTTGTTCATTCCAAAATTTAACTGAGAGGTTTTAAGAACCGTCAATACTGGCGGCCATCTTGATTTTAGCATCACAAAACAATGTTGTTCAAAACATTTTACGACCTTATCATCAGTAGAAAAATATGTTATATATCCCATTTTACAGATATAATTGTTATGCCTTTCGATGTTTTTATTGATTATTCACATAAAAACTCAAAAGTTTTGTATTTCATTGTTGGAGTTTTACATTGACCTTGTGGATTACAAACTCAAGGCCGTTTCAATACGGCTGGCTCTCAGGATGTTTAGAAAGAAATGTATTAACAAAGATGAGATAGTACACATAGAAATATACTAAAAACAATATGTGAACATATGTCCTAAGTTGAACCCATAGTTTTCGGTCTATATGTCTGTAATTGTAAAAGTAAATTTCATGATATCGATCATTTATTTCCAGACTACTCAGTTACAGACTAAAATGTATATGGCTCCTACAGTAAAAACACTATACAACTCAACTATCACTCAATTATTAACTTTTAAAACATTACCACAACAAAATTGTTCAATAATGTATATACATTAGTTTTTTAATTCGAAAGGCATAGCCTACCACATAAATTGCTGACATTGTTAAATAGGTTTATCTTTACATAGTTTATCTTACTATTCTTGGACATATAACTATTGCAAATATCTTTGTGCTGTAAAATTCTATTGCAAGTTTGGTTTTATAACTGATACCCACTATTAAAAAAAGAACATTTGAAGAAATAAAATAACTTCGACAAAGAGGAAAACGTAAAATTATTTTTTTTTTACTGACAGCCTGTGATAAAAAGTCATATTGATTTCCGTTTTCTGATGTTTATTGTCGATTGGTTAAGTTTTAGCCCACCACGTTATAGCTTAGACGCCTTCAATGCATCTGTATAAGCAGATAGTTTTATAGGCAGTTTTGGTTCAACAGTTTTTAATGAAGATGGTTCTCCACAGTGAGACCAAAATATTTCAAAAATACAAATGTGTTAACAATATTTCTTAAAGGTATGAACCCAAATTAGTCACACCCATAATTTAAATTTGTACAAAACCTATAAACCATGTGAAGTATGAAACACATGCTTTCTTGAAATACACAGTAATTTATTCCTCTTTGGTACACTCTGGTGAATGTAATCTCTGGAATTATGCAGTGGGAGCTTTATAAACTGGGAAAGTCTTGGCTACGGTTCAACCTTCACGTGATGATCCTGCTGAATAAGGTCATCAATCGGAAACCCGGGCCAGTCTAGTATATTTACGCCCAGACTACAATTTGTGTGTGTGTTTTGGTGGGAGGGGAACTGCAAAACATCCTTATTATTATCTCAGGCTCGCACTTCGCCTCTTCTCCACTGGACTGTAATCTTATTGCAGGCTTTGGGGTTCTTCAATACATCGGGAATTGAGGTTGTGAGGTTTGGCACTCAGCGCCGCTTCAAGTGTGATCTTCCATTGGCAGTTTCTTTTTTTATCTCTTCAGACTCAGGACTTCAGATTCTAGGAGTCAAGTCTGTGATAGAGTCAGATTTCAGACGCTGCACTAAGCGGAAGGTTGAAGTGGATCTGAACAAACATTTACATTGATCACCACTGCCCACCATTGCTGAGTTATGTGTAGAAACCTCGGTTGTTCCGCCGTGCTTTAGGGTCTTGTCTAAAATATCGTAGTGCACTTAATTGTCAACTTAATGATACAATGATAATACCTATTCTTCTGGTTTACACTTGGTTTTGTAATCTAGGTGTCTTTGATGTCACCAGCTTCATTGTCCCCGAAATTCCCATTTTTAATCTCATTAAACAGATATGGACTCGAGTTTACGTGAGTTAAATCTTTAACAGCATTAGATTTCAGTCACTACACTAAACTGAATGTGGAATGTAGTTGAATTAAACACTCGCAGTTTGCTTACTCAATGATGAAGCGTAATGTTCTAATGAGTTTCTTTCAGATCTGCCGTGACGTTTGCATTTAATGTATCGTTTGTACATTTTTACTAAACAGTTTGTTACAGAGTCACTAGGTACATTTATTTTTTTTAGAGTTCCAAAATCTATAATATAAAATTTGGAAAAGCTGGTTGCATTTTTTGGCTAAACTGACATTGCTAGTCCGTTTGTAAAGGAAACGCCATGTAAATGATCATAATATTTCAACTCTTTTATTCCTGCCCACTTTAAACATTGCATTAACGCAATTAAAAGTGATGGTTGTTTATCGAACTGGGTATTCTAATCGGACCTCGTTCCATTTCTACTGAAATCCCTACCATGGAAGCTCGTATTTTCTCTAAAGGTTCAGCATCCATAAGTCTCCTTTGTTGGATAACACCAGTGAGCATTTCCCACCGTTTCAATTTCACGATTGTAGAGACACGATAAGGGATCCTCACACTTGAAACATGTTATGAAGTGGCCATCTCTAGTGTTGAAAGCAAAGATTACTCTCAAACCGCCTCTCAGAAACTAGAGAACGAGTGAGTTTAGGCACACGAACACTAAGGGTACTCTACGATGCCAGTGCTAAGTGCAATCTAATTGATCTTTGCACTAGTGATCGTGGTTCAACCAATACTAACTGAGGGACAACATAAGTTGCACATTCTCATTTTTTCGGCAAAAGGGCAGACCTCTCATTGCCACTAAACATCACACATTTCTGGCACCATTTGTTGCTGATTATGATTGTGATAAAGAATGAATGAGAACTATGAAAGTCTCTGATAGCATTTCCATATTATCATCTAAGTTGAAACATTTGTACAGATATATTTTTGAAGTATTTCAACCTTCTCAGTCGACAGATGATAAAACGAAACTGCCAATAACATCCGCTTATATGTGAGTTGTTGAAGACGGGACAGTAACGTAATTGGCTAAAGCTAACCGTGTGGACAACCAATACAAAAACATTGATCAATACAGCATTTATCGTATGAAATAGCTTTGACGAGCAATACTCATGAAATTATCAAAAAACTGGCACCCTTTTATGAAGACAATAACAGGTTCTATACATCCTTACCCAGAATCGTGACTTGCCAATGAGAAGTCCTTTATTAGAGGTATTTTAAACTTAAATGTCACAGGAGATTTTTTGGAATACGTAGTTTGCTCTAAACATTTTTGGATTTCTAACATGGTTTTTATTAATATGTGAGATCAGTAACATACAACTATGATACATTATTCTATATCAAAATAGTACACTGTATGTTAGTATGAATCCAAAGAACAATGTTGGAAATCTCTAGTTATTTTGATCAGCCACGAGTTAAAGGGATGTTTCTTACTATTTTAAAAGTAGATTATTTTTCAACGGTCCACTGCATTCTTAATATTCTTTTTGAATAAATAATACGTCCTATTTCTAAATACTTGAAATCTTTCGTTAAATGACCATGATTCATCAAACGAATTAATCTTTTTATTTACCACAGTACTTACAAGTTTTGTAACTGAAAAATATGAGGATTTCCAAATAAAACAAAACAAAAAACAATGGTACACAGTAACTGATAACACTGCTAATAAAACATTGTAAGATTTACCTTTGAAAAAAAAACAATAAATGTACCTACTGCTGTGGCAATAATGATAATGTTAGGAAAGCACATGCTACATGCTAGGAAAGCATATGCTTCTTGCGTGCACGAGGAGTCATTATTTGTAAAAAATATTATTTTGTCTATCATTATTAATTTGTTTATTTTTTATGTGAAAAGTAGAACTGACGAGAGAGGGGGGAAGAGAGAAATTTCACTACATTGATGTATTTGACATAGTTTTGAGTAATGGATGTTATTGGGATGAGCGATGTGATATTAGGATGAAGACGGTCCTTATTTACTGAGAGGTTTAATACGCGAGTCACAACAGAAACAGTAGAGAGCCAGTCTTATTAAATACTTCACTCAGTTGCCTCATGTCTAGAGTATTAGGTATATCCTGATCCAATCTGAACTGCTTAAATTAATACTAACATCAGGATACTGTTATTTTTAATGCATCTAGCCGTGTTTAATGCTTATTAATAGGCTGATCATTAGTACTATAACCATACACAGGAACGGTAGTAGTTGACGAGATTTACTATGACAAGAACAGCTTCCTACTCCTTTCATGGAAAGTTAAATAGTAAATGCCAGCTGTTTTTATGGACAGCTGTTTTATGGACAGCTGTTATAATAAGCTACCACTACATTTCTACTGTTTCTGAAAATCCATTGTAGAGAAAAATAGTTATTACGCGATCGGATATACAAAACTCTGATTTATTAACACAAGATTGTAAATTAATTTTAGTAATAAAATTTAGTTTTCGTGTAGAGTACATTTTAAGTGAGATCAGTAAGCGTCATTAAATTCAGAGTGGAATAGCAAAAATCACAATGCCTTGTCAACATTGTAATGCCAGTTACTATATTGTTATTAACTACAATGGAATTCAAGGATGAGGACCCTTAAAGGTATATTTGCGTCAAATACCCAACATCATATGTTTTACAATGCATGCGTTAGACCTACTTTTGGAACAAATAATCATGATTTTAAAACTTCAACTCAGGTATTTGTTTAACCCGAATTTACATTTTCCAACTTTGACTTGTAATCCTGCATGATTCTGATGTTTAGGCTCCATTTCAGACAATTCAAATACCACTAATTGGTCCCAAATATGATTCTTTTAACAGACAAAGTAAAAAACTAAATTATTATACATAGCGTAGCTATGGTACGAAGGGTTGATTCAATTTGAGTGTTGAATTTAGCTCCAGTTCACCTTCCTTTTATTGCAGGGGTAAAGTCAAAAATAGTGTTCAATACCAGTAGCTGCAATAAAAAGAAAGTTATGCAATACAGATCTGGAGCTAAATTCAACATTCACAGACTATACTTATGGAAAGCTGTTATAATAAGCTACCACCACACTTCTACTGTTTCTGAAAATGTACTGCAGAGGAAAATTATAATGTGATTAGAGATACCTAACTCTGCTGTATTAACACAAGATCCTAGATTAGTTTTAGTAATAACAAGAAAAATATAGTTCTTGCTTAGAGTACATTTAGTGAGATCACACACATCAAGAAAAAGGTTGAAAACACGACAGATTTCCAGGTTTGAGCTACTGCCAACAAATTTCGCTACTTCTACTCTATTCCAATAAACCATTCATGATATGACAAAATTTTTTTAACTGGATATAGCTTATACAACTGCAGCGGACTGTCACAATTGTATCATATTAATAAAGGTTTTTTCCATTTGACTATAAGTATTTTGGATTTTTTATTTTATTATATAATTCCAAACATAAATTTGGCAATACCCAAGTAGAAAATAGTAGCGGATTTTGTAGTAGTAAAGCGTGCCTTTTGTAGTAATGAAGCCTTTTGTTACAGGTAACCTTTCAGAGAACATGCGGTGGTGTAGAGATACTAGCGCTTTATCAGGTTTCCAACCGCAGAGCTCCACAAGACACAGCTTCTGCTACATCGTGTTGATGTCGGCCGTTTGTATATGGTCTCCAGCTGGCTAGCTTCCTATCCCCACGTATCTTTATGTTATAACAGTTCTTGGTTCTCGAAATGCATCCTGAAATAATGACGTCATGAAAATACAATTTTATATATCAAAAAAGGAAGTGCAAGGAAGTGTACATGCAAAAAATTAATACTGTAGGCCATACTAATAATAATACTATCTCTTGAATGATCCACGAGAATTACCAGTAAGTAATGTCTTCTATTAACATAGTGTTATAAATATAGAAGTTGTAACACTGTGTTCCAACCAAATTCAGTCGTGGCATAACTATTGTAATACGTGATTTCCCACACATTTACCACAGTTTTGCTATCTATTTAGAAATTAGAATGTTAAAATGATGCGAAAGAATAACATGATTTCGGACATTAGGCATTTATAACACACCATTTCAAAGATTGAAATCCATCCTCTTCGTCAGGTGAGGAGACAGTTTGTATATAAAAGCTATAAAATGCAGCATTGGATTGTCACTAAAAAAAGGAAAGAAACGGAATAAAAAAAGATAAACGTACCCGAAAACTTCAGGAAAAAATGAACCAAGGCGTTATACATTTTGTAACACACATAAAGAAGGTAAATATTGGGAATATGTGTTTATTTGTGAATATTGGGTTTAACTCCAGTCCGCTTTCTTCGTCTGAAGAGATAAAAAAATGTCAGCGACGAAGCAGCTCTAAATGAACTCTTTACATCGTTTCGACATCACTCCTTCTTCAGACACTCCTTGATTACAAAACTATAGTGTAATCTACGAGAAGAGGTATTCTCAACAGGTGCATAATTGACAATACCTCAAGATCACACTATATTTGTAATACAATTATCCTTTAAAACCTTCCATCGTAAATAACAAACTTTAGTTATAAGGATTACTTGAAAATGTTGCTTTCTTCTGTTCAATAAAGGAATTCCCGTCATAATTTCTTCCCCTTTTATTGTCCTTTCGAAGTGAAACCGTCTTCAGAATCGTCATCTCATCAGGCCAACATTCGCCAGCCTTCAATAAATTCAGGCTGTCTACTAACTAATTAAGTGTTACAGTTATTAATTACCCTGTTTATTAAAATTCCTCAGCTAATATTATACGGCTGTTACATACTTTCATTTCATTTGAAAAAACCACATAACAAATATTTTTAAACCCCAAATTGATTGCACCTCAGTCGTTACGATTACAATCAAACATGTTCATATAAAAATATTTGTTATTCGTAAACAAAATGTGTTACCTTAAAAAATGTAGCTTTTATCTGTCATTTCCAATTTATTTTGTTAGGAATGGTGATATCTTATTCAAATTACAATTAAATATAATAAAATACAATACTGTGGTTAGTGCTGTAGTTATGGATTACCTTTTGTCAGTACATAATACATATATATAAAGTAATAATCACATACAAAGATATATGTCATAATACTAATGATTATCAATTTGTAAATTAAAACAACCATTATTATTGATGTGTTACAGACATAATGCATAATAAAAAACATAAACTAAACATTTCCGAATCTATTAATGCCAGACTTTATCATACATTGGAGTGAAACTAAAACCCTGAACAGTTTTATTACATAATTTCAGGCTGGACTCAGGTGACGTTTTAATGGCGTGTGAACATGTCGTGTCCAAACCGAGAATCGAACCAGGGCCGCTAGGTTGATGAACTGAGAGACAACTAGTTACGACTTTATTAGTAGTAGCCTAATATCAAAGTTACACGTTTGAAACTCATATAAACGTCAATATTTCACTAGGAATACAATATTAGCTTGTTGATATCTATTTATTTCAGTGGTTTCAAGCAATATTTAGTAAATACATTTTTTTCTTCAACGGTTCAAGAGACGGTTCACTTCAGTAAGTGAGACGTAAAAGTGCAACCCATCAGAAACTCATCAATGGATCGTGTTCTCCTCGCAGCCACTTATTGATGGCAGTGAGAAGTGGCTGGTAAAGCCATGAACCTCGCCACCAGCTCCATCACTTTCAGAGTTGCCTGAACATCCAACTCCGATCCGGCAAACAAGAGAAAATCGTAAGCGGAAGCCGAAAAAATAACTCAATTGTTCTAAATCCAAAACATTTGTATCTTAAGCCTCGTTTGCCACTATGCAGTATGTTGAACTCCAATCATAGAGATACTGTCGAATTCTTTTCGGAACTCCTAATCATACCTAGACGTCAAGGGAAAAGTGACTCTTCTTGCCAAAGGGTTCTGAAGCAATTCCTGTCACACAACAGTCGTCAAAGCCCTACCTACTTTGCACGCTGCACTGATACAAAATTACATTTTTGGCATCTTGAAGACACCGAGCCAAGCAAAAAGAATTAACATAAGAGACGTATAAAAGTCCCAGTTACATTTCATAGCCATGAATAAGCTAAACTGTAAGGGCTAGAACAAATGCTGGAACTGTACGATCTAGGAGTAAACCCATCGGATTAGGGTATAGATGAGAGAGAGTTGGTATTACATACAAGTAATAATTTCCAAAAGCAGTAAAAGTCTATCTTCTGAGGAATTGGTCAACCTGCTAAAACAGGATGTGCTGTTAGGACATAAAGGAACTCCAGCGTTCTGCTATCACTTTTACTGAAAGAATTCGCCATTCACAAAGCTTCTCTTTTGTAGCTCTACTCGTATTATTTATTTCGGTAAATCTTTTGGATTCATGTGTACTCCTATCGTTTGAATTATTTCCTAAATACGAGTAACAAAAAACCACATCGTTAGAACTTGTCCATTCGCATATACAGTATTATACCAACAACGGAACGAGAGGAGGAATAATTAATACAAACTTACTATAGATGTTTATTATTACGTCGATATTACTCAGGTAGTTTGGAATTCGTTTAAAAATAATCACAATTATTAGTAACCCACTTCATATGTCTTAGCTTAATTTTTGGTTTGAGTAAATTGTTGTTAATGTTTATTGACTTACCAGAACAGTGTACGAATCACGGAAGAATAACAAGTATGAGACCTGGTAGAAAAACTAATTCACAATTAATTTAGTTTTGTTAAGTGGGATCGGGAACGGACATAGTTGTGGGCTAACTTTCCTAACTGCAGAAACTTGACGTCAGTCACCCTCGTCAAAATTAGGCGTGGACATACTGTCCTACAATTGGACCTTTATGGGCATGAAATCTTCATCAATCTCATTTGTACGCGCTTTTTCATGAGAAATATCTGTGACAGAACTTTGTTGCAAGACAGTGCTGTTACTCAACTTTGCAAAACCTGTAGAGACATAATCATACATGGAGAGATTTAAGAGAGAAACAGTCTCTCGTTGAAAGAATCCACAAAACATTAAAGTACCCCAAAATTTGTTATTTACTTAATTGATAACAGAGCTAAGTGATAAAAATGAGCCTTGGTTTTCGTGTTAGTCTACATTTCCACAAATCATGGAAGTAAATATACTTTTAGATTATGTGCACAGTTACCATTGCTCACCAAAAAGATGATGGACACTCTTATGCAAGTATAGCACGTAACAAGTCCATGCTAGTCTGAGAACTTTGAGATCCCTAAACTTTACAAGAAGGCGCGTTACATCACCAATACTGAGTAATAGGTAATATTACCTAGTATTACTGCCACTGATTTCTTGGTAAATGGACTGTTCGTGTAGTTCCAATTAGAACTCGATGTTTTCCTTTGGGAATTCTACAAAGATACCATGATTGAGCCATCCTTACTGGCATCTCTAGTAGAGTTAAGGTCTAGAATTTACTCCGAATTTCAGCAAATCACGCATGATAGTATACCCCTTTAAACTGTTCTGCTCCAAGTTGAAATATTAATATATTTCTCTACATGTGATCCCAAAACCATACAGACAAAATTTCCATACGCAGCAATAATTTCTATTCTATTTAAAAGTTGAAAAGGTCTATGAAAACATCCTTTGTTAGAAGAGCCAATAATGTTTTATTTATAAAATTCCTCTATTTCTTTGAGAGAGCAAATAGATTTAAAAAGTCTGATTAACTGAATATGACAGATCTTTGTTGCAAGGTAGTGCTGTCACTGAAATTTGAAAACGGTGGATACATAATGATCCATGGAGAAATTTAAGAGAAAAATGCTCTTTGAAAGAATCCACAAAAAATAAAGCACCCCAAAACTTGTTATTTACGACAGCGTTTGTCATTTTTTTTAACTGTCTATACTAATTGACGACTTTAAAAGACAGTAAAAGACTTATTGAGTAATTAGTGACAGTTTTCGTGAAAGTGAAACCGGTGATGGGTCTGTAGTTGGATAATTAATAAGCAACTGGGAACAAGCCGAAGAGGTTCACGTCGGCGATAGATGGGTTGTCTGGCTTAGGAGGCAATTCTTCACCCATCGCTGACAATCCGTGATTTACCGATGTCTGTAAACGGGGAAACCGCAGTGAGGCTGAGGTACTCATCACAAAACAGCCTCAAGTCCACGGACATGCAACTGAGGTCCTGACACCGACTTCGACAAAACCACAAGGTACCCGTTCGCTCACACGTAATTGTGGCCAAATGGTGTACCCATATCTCATCTCGCACTGTAAGGAATACAACTTGGTAAACACAATGTGTTCACTTCAGACAGTGTTTATTTAACACTCTCTGTCGGTAGTTTACTGGTGAGGAAGGCTTGAATGGAACCGGTTTAGCTTTAATTTATACGCGAGGTTTTCCTGAGATGATCCAGCCTTACAGATCGCTGATGGATAGTAAGAAAGAGTAAGGTTGTTGTCCTCTGAGGTTAACTCTTGGGTTTCATGCAAGATGTTACCGGTTCTATTCCAAACCCGAACAAACGTATTTGTATAATTCGAGACGTGGTTGGAACAAATGCTGTCTGGATCAGTTTCATCAGCCAGTGACTGCCTACTTAATTTGACCACCCAACATGCATTATTTCTTGTTGATTATAAACACGGGGATACCAAAGTTTAATCCATATTATAAATCAAACTTTTTATCTGTCAGATTTGGTTTTCTTCATCTCATATCCAAATATGTTAGATTTTAGTGTATTGAACGTTATACCGAAGTACAAGATAGTGTACATTAATAAATTAATCTTTTAGCCTCCATAACTGATAATAATAATTTATTTTAACACTCTGACGTTATGTACTGATACTTTGCTTAGGACTAAATACAGTCGCTGACAAATGTTCAGTCCTAAGCCCTGAGCCTTTACTTTCTGACAACGCAAAAGTTCCTCATAAAATTATATCTCCCTACCTGCATGTCCACACATTGGACTCCACAAATTAAGGATGATTTACTAAACCGGCCTAAAATAACCCCATATTAATAGTTTTGCCGAGACATTAACTAATCCAATAAAAACCGCTTCACCTAAAAGATCCAACTTTGTTACTGGCTATGATAATTAAAAAAAGGAATTCCTTTTACCATATACTCTACAATACAATATTACATTTACAGGGCGTTATTGGCTTAACAACTATTACTATACGCAAAATTCATACTTAAAGAAAAATCTCCAAGGATTTTGCATCATTGCTGAGTCATGCCAAGTTAGTCTAACGGAAATTATTATACTTATACCGGAAATGGGTATTTAACTCAGATACGTAAGAAAGAAGCTTTATTTGCTTTTTCACCAACGGTGGAGTTTGCCGTACGAAACGAATTCAATAAGAACTCGATAACTGTTCTATCGTACTATAAAATATTATACAATAATGTACAACGTGTAATTTACGATCGTAATATTTTAATACGGATGGTTTGTGGTTTATATTGAATATAGTGTTTCTTGTGGAGAAAAGCAGAAAACAGAAAGCATGGTAATTAAAAAAGTAAGGAAAACGGTGTACGCAAATTCTCACCACATTTTGCTTTATTCAAACTACCAGAAAGTTCATGAAGATCTGGGGTTGTTGGTTTGCGTTTGGTTTGATATTTTCTCCCCGCAGTTACCCTTCTATTTTAAAAATCTAAAATTAAATTTGTGTTTTTTTAATAACTTATGTATGGATGTGTGTTGTATTCTATTTTTAACCATTCCTTTACGATGGAAACATAAAAATATTGTTGAACTAAAAAACCTAAAATCTTTGAGAGAATTAGCTTACGTCAATTTCCATTATCTATGTGAATGTACTATAAATAGTAGCAAGTAAGAACATTGCAGCCCTAATGCGCCGCCAACATTATTTTGAACCAAAAATCTAACTTAAACTTTTGTACACTATATATTTTATATATCATTAAGGACGGTTTTATTCTTAAAATTTGAATTACTCATATTATCATGGTACTCAACAATTTAGATATTTTAAACCCGGTAAATTGCGGTTCACAAAAACTGCTTTGTGAAGGAAACAAGATTTTTCCGGACGTTTACCATTGTTCAGTGAAAAAAATAATCAGTACCACTGCCTTTCCAGATCTGCAATCTGATCTCTTCTTCAGGTAAATAACTAACCTGACACATAATTACAAACTAGGTTAAAATAAACAAATCATACCAGAGCGTTGTGA
Source organism: Homalodisca vitripennis (assembly GCF_021130785.1). Lineage (NCBI taxonomy): Eukaryota > Metazoa > Arthropoda > Insecta > Hemiptera > Cicadellidae > Homalodisca > Homalodisca vitripennis. The sequence goes on along the minus strand of NC_060211.1, from coordinate 50,504,205 downwards.
TACGCCTATGTCAGGTATCACAGCTACCATGTTGTGTGTCAACTTCACTAACTTTAAAACATGCACTTAATAAAAAACTAAACACAACTGCTTCATATATTTTATATACATAGATGACGCTTAAATAATACTCGTTATAGTAAGTATTTTATCAGTAATTAAGCATATATTTTAATTTGAAAATATGCTTAGTACTTAAAATACTATCCGAATAATTTACCCAAGTAGTTAAAATTTCATTAAAACCATACATTTGCTTGGCTATTGCCAATAATAACTGTTGGTGTATATTTGAAAGAACATTAAAATACCTCAACTTTTCACTAGGACCCCAAAACGGATATTTTCATAGAAAATAAAGAATAACTCCGCATTACTTTCTTCCTTGTTAAGTACGGGAGGGAACATATAATATGCACACAATAAAATGTGTGTAAAAAGACTGTTGTGACCCGACACGTTTCCCACGCCACTCACTCATATGATTTATTACCCAGTTAAGGGCAGGGCCACGTTGTTTTAACAAGAATGCCAATTCAACGCCCACACAGAAACACTGAATTTGTTCGTTTTTTGAAGTGCTAAATCTTTCTCCTTTTCTTAGTCAAATTGGCAACCGGAATATTTTTACGGCTGTAAAAGGAAAGCGTCAATATCATGTTGGAGGAATGTCATTTCATTAGAATGAATGGTCAAATTCCTTTTAGTGGTATTTTACAGGGATTGGAACGCAGCAAAAATAATTTGCTGACGGTAGGATCATTTGGGAGTCGTGGGATAGAGATATTTATGGTACAAACTTTATGAAATGTACTGAATGTAATAAGATTTATTTTATACAACTAATTGTTTATGGCAATATATTAAACGAATCTAGTCACACTATGTTACAATAAATTATATTGTTACTTTTTGTACATCAATTTCCAGTAAATAAAAAAAATGTTATATTACATGAGATGTGTACTCCATACAAGATAAAGGTAATAATTATTATCCACAAACATTGTACCAAATAAACCTTAATGAATTAGGTTTATTTGATAATGTATTATTGAATTTCGAGTTCATATCATAAATATCTCTATCCCACTTTTTTCCAAATAACACTACCGTCAGCAAATTAATTTTGCTGTGTTAACGGAAATTCCACTTCCTGAAAACATCACTGCTTGCCCTCAAAACTGTTTTTATACAAATAACAATCTAAAACAATTTCAAACATTATATAACGATAACGACCACTGAGAATCTGTTAACTGTTATCAGTGAAACTAAGAAACGACTCATCGTCTGGTCAGCGAGATTGGAATTCAGTTCAGAACTTTTTCTGTGGAATGCAAATGAATTAAAACTAATACTCATAATATAATAGTGATCATTCACTCTGGAACTTCTGATCAGATCTTGTACAATGTTATTATATTACGTAATTGGCACTATCTCGAGGGATGTTTTCATTCATTGACTTTTGGTACTACTAAAACGCCCGCTCTGATGGTAGTAGGTAGTAGTGTGCACCGTTTGGAAACAAGAAAGATTTTACTTGAACTTTGACTATATAAGTAGTTTAAGATCTTTAATTGTCTCTAGAAAAATGTTTAAGATTTTAGGGCAGATAACGAAATTTGCCTGAATAAAATTTGTAATAGAGAAATCTTGTAATCCATACCCAACAAATATAAGTGATATAATAAAAATATCAAGGCTCACTTATATTAACGTACAAGAATATTACAGTTTTGTAACTGCTGCCTGATACAGAAGGAATCTGACAGTTTAAGTGAATACAGGGACCTATATTTTTTTATTCGTGCTATTTTTATAGTACTTGTAAACTAAAGATTCCATAGTAATCAATTGAATTGTCTATTAAATGCGTGGTACTTAACCAAGAACCGTGTTTACAATATTTAGAGTACCATTGATCGCATTTTGTCGATAACCTAGAGACATTTATTCCATCTATTACTTATAACTCTTCTTTTACCAAAATACAAATTCTCCTTATCCAAGAATTAAATCTTTTAAATTACTACTGTTGCACATCAATGGGTTAGCAGAGAGGAATACAAGGTAGCAGTACGCCACACCACGTGTCACGTAACAGGCTTCGTTTAGGTTCAATGCCACATTTCAAGTCTATAGCTCATTTCATTGGCAGACGTCAAAGAAAGTTTTAAATCTCCCAACAAACAAAAATTGAAATTGTGTCAGCCTACGGAGTGATAGGATGCTCAACGATGCTCAGCTAAATTCCATGGTTTGACATGTAATATCTCACAACTTATTTCCGTGTATGCAGAAATTAAGGTTCATAGCGATTTCAGATCTACTGATAACATCTTTCTCGAAATATCATGCCACTTGATACATTGAAATTATTATTCATTACATATTACGAAGTCCACAAATTCAAATTTTAAAAATCTCTCATGAGCATATCGACTTTGATTATAAATTTATCTATCCTGCTATTTTCTCATTTCCGTCACAGCTACCCATAAGGCCAATATAAAAATATTCACTAACGTTCAGCCAAATGCCATGGAGAGACATGCAGCGTAATCGAACGCAGTGTTCCTTACATAGAAATGGAGCTTCATGCATAATTTCAAGTGTATAAGTCATATTTCAAAAATATATATCGTTCGGACAGACATACGGACAGAAATAAAATTTTGATTGGCTTCGCTCTAAAGCTCAGCAAAATACTTTTTTATTTATAACTTTATAACTTTTTATTTAAAGTCTGAATATTCTGTCATATTATTTTTTTAGTTTACACAATATATATTTCAAAAAATTGTTTTATCTTTATTGAATTTTATTCGTGACGTAAATGCTGTAATAATGGTGAGGTAGTACTGATTTTGTTTTTGTCACAGGGACGTATAACCCACACATTGTTTTAAAACTATGGTTGGACGGATATTAGAACCAAGCTAAAGACCTAAGCTCTGAAGTGGGGACATATGTTGGACGGTTTGTGAGCGAAACCGCCTGTAAATCTGTCGACGAAGAATACAACACGCACATTTTATTACTTACCGTAAAACTATAATTCGACATCAACCGTTTGTTGACAATAACCCCAACATAAAGCGGTTTCTCTCCGCTCGTTTGCTAAACTACGGGTTTAACTACCTCACGCGCCTCAGGTATATGCGTAACATTACATTTTACATTCCATGTTCAATGCTATCCGTATATTGCAATGTACGTACATAAGGAACTTCAAACTTATATGACATTACATGAACTTTCATATATTTTACATACATCAGTTTCTTAAAACTTATATGACATTACATGATATTTCATACAGACTTTTATGTATTTTACGTACATAAGTGTCTTCAAACGTATATTACACTCCATGAACTTTCATACTACACTTTCATATATATTACGTACATAAGTGTTTTCTAAACGTATATGACATTAAATAAACTTTCATACTACACTTTCATATATTTTACGTACATAAGTGCCTTCAAACTATATGACATTACGTAAACCTTCATACTACACTTTGATATATTTTACGTACACAGTGTCTTTAAACGTATATGACATTAAATAAACTTTCATTCTACATTTTCATATATTTTACGTACATAAGTGTCTTCAAACGTATATTACATTCCATGAACTTTCATACTACACTTTCATATATTTTACGTACATAAGTGCCTTCAAACTATATGACATTACGTAAACCTTTTGTACGAAAATACGTTTGTACAGACAGTTACTTCATTCAAGATTATTGAATGTCCTTATTTTTTTCGTAAAATCATATAATATCTAAGCACCAAAAATTAAAAGTGTACCGGTATGAATTTTAAAATTGATTTTATGTGGATATGAATCAAAATGGTCGCTGGTATATCTATATTTTAAGGTTTAAAAATATGTTTTACAGTATTTTAAATTAATAGCAGTTCAAAATAAAAACTCGTGAAATTACATGCGTTTAAATTACGGGATTCAGACTATTTTGTAATCAAACCAAAATAAAAATGGCTAAAAATAAAAAGGTAAAACACTTACAATATGTGCATGTTCTGTACTGTACATTATGTTCAGAGAGTGATACTTTTTAAGCTTAATTTTTTAACTTATGAAATATAATTTACTTACTAAGAAAATAAAAAAATATTATGTCTATACCTTCACATAAAATGACAGGACAAAATTGTATCCACTCCATCGTATTTAAAGTTAATTTATTACCCTATGAATTTAAAATTTAAAACATGTTTTCCGAACCCAAAACCAATTCCTACTATATCTTAGCCACGGTAGTTTTGGTGAAGGTAGAAAAGGAAAATAATAAAAAAACCTAAATATCTCACTTTTGAATATATTTTCTCAAAGCATATTTATTTCAGTTTTACAAACTTAAATCAACATTCAATTTACTTCATCATGTTTGCATTTGTCGACATAGTGCCGGACAGACTTGAGGTCAGTTACTGTGGTGAGCAGATGGCCGGACAGGTTTGATTGGCCGGTGAGTGGTGGTGAGGTACATGCAGTCGCAGTCGCAGACTAGAGCAAGCTAAAGGTCACATCGAGCTACTAGTGAGGTCAGTTACTGTGGTGAGCAGATGGCCGGACAGGTTTGATTGGCCGGTGAGTGGTGGTGAGGTACATGCAGTCGCAGTCGCAGACTAGAGCAAGCTAAAGGTCACATCGAGCTACTAGTGAGGTCAGTTACTGTGGTGAGTAGATGGCGGGCGGACAGGTTTGATTGGCCGGTGAGTGGTGGTGAGGTACATGCAGTCGCAGTCGCAGACTAGAGTAAGCAAAAGGTCACATCTAGCTACTACTGAGGTCAGTTACTGTGGTGAGCAGATGGCCGGACAGGCTTGATTGGCCGGTGAGTGGTGGTGAGGTACATGCAGTCGCACTCGCAGACTAGAGCAAGCTAAGGGTCACATCGAGCTACTAGTGAGGTCAGTTACTGTGGTGAGTAGATGGCGGGCGGACTGGTTTGATTGGCCGGTGAGTGGTGGTGACGTACATGAGTCGCAGTCGCAGACTAGAGCAAGCTAAAGGTCACGTCGAGTTACTAGTGAGGTCAGTTACTGCGGTGAGCAGATGGCCGGACAGGCTTGATTGACCGGTGAGTGGTGGTGAGGTAAATGCAGTCGCAGTCGCAGACTAGAGCAAGCTAAAGGTCACGTCGAGTTACTAGTGAGGTCAGTTACTGCGGTGAGCAGATGGCCGGACAGGTTTGATTGGCCGGTGAGTGGTGGTGAGGTACATGCAGTCGCAGTCGCAGACTAGAGCAAGCTAAAGGTCACATCGAGCTACTAGTGAGGTCAGTTACTGTGGTGAGTAGATGGCCGGACAGGTTTGATTGGCCGGTGAGTGGTGGTGAGGTACATGCAGTCGCAGTCGCAGACTAGAGCAAGCTAAAGGTCACATCGAGCTACTAGTGAGGTCAGTTACTGTGGTGAGTAGATGGCCGGACAGGTTTGATTGGCCGGTGAGTGGTGGTGAGGTACATGCAGTCGCAGAATAGAGCAAGCTAAAGGTCACATCGAGCTACTAGTGAGGTCAGTTACTGTGGTGAGTAGATGGCGGGCGGACAGGTTTGATTGGCCGGTGAGTGGTGGTGAGGTACATGCAGTCGCAGTCGCAGACTAGAGTAAGCTAAAGGTCACATCTAGCTACTACTGAGGTCAGTTACTGTGGTGAGCAGATGGCCGGACAGGCTTGATTGGCCGGTGAGTGGTGGTGAGGTACATGCAGTCGCACTCGCAGACTAGAGCAAGCTAAGGGTCACATCGAGCTACTAGTGAGGTCAGTTACTGTGGTGAGTAGATGGCGGGCGGACTGGTTTGATTGGCCGGTGAGTGGTGGTGATGTACATGAGTCGCAGTCGCAGACTAGAGCAAGCTAAAGGTCACGTCGAGTTACTAGTGAGGTCAGTTACTGCGGTGAGCAGATGGCCGGACAGGCTTGATTGACCGGTGAGTGGTGGTGAGGTACATGCAATCGCAGTCGCAGACTAGAGCAAGCTAAAGGTCACATCGAGCTACTAGTGAGGTCAGTTACTGCGGTGAGCAGATGGCCGGACAGGCTTGATTGACCGGTGAGTGGTGGTGAGGTACATGCAATCGCAGTCGCAGACTAGAGCAAGCTAAAGGTCACATCGAGCTACTACTGAGGTCAGTTACTGTGGTGAGCAGATGGCCGGACAGGCTTGATTGGCCGGTGAGTGGTGGTGAGGTACATGCAGTCGCAGTCGCAGACTAGAGCAAGCTAAAGGTCACATCGAGCTACTAGTGAGGTCAGTTACTGTGGTGAGTAGATGGCCGGACAGGTTTGATTGGCCGGTGAGTGGTGGTGAGGTACATGCAGTCGCAGTCGCAGACTAGAGTAAGCTAAAGGTCACATCGAGCTACTAGTGAGGTCAGTTACTGTGGTGAGCAGATGGCCGGACAGGCTTGATTGGCCGGTGAGTGGTGGTGAGGTACATGCAGTCGCACTCGCAGACTAGAGCAAGCTAAAGGTCACGTCGAGTTACTAGTGAGGTCAGTTACTGCGGTGAGCAGATGGCCGGACAGGCTTGATTGACCGGTGAGTGGTGGTGAGGTACATGCAATCGCAGTCGCAGACTAGAGCAAGCTAAAGGTCACATCGAGCTACTACTGAGGTCAGTTACTGTGGTGAGTAGATGGCGGGCGGACAGGTTTGATTGGCCGGTGAGTGGTGGTGAGGTACATGCAGTCGCAGTCGCAGACTAGAGCAAGCTAAAGGTCACATCGAGTTACTAGTGAGGTCAGTTACTGTGGTGAGCAGATGGCCGGACAGGCTTGATTGGCCGGTGAGTGGTGGTGAGGTACATGCAATCGCAGTCGCAGACTAGAGCAAGCTAAAGGTCACATCGAGCTACTACTGAGGTCAGTTACTGTGGTGAGCAGATGGCCGGACAGGCTTGATTGGCCGGTGAGTGGTGGTGAGGTACATGCAGTCGCAGTCGCAGACTAGAGCAAGCTAAAGGTCACGTCGAGCTACTAGTGAGGTCAGTTACTGTGGTGAGCAGATGGCCGGACAGGCTTGATTGGCCGGTGAGTGGTGGTGAGGTACATGCAGTCGCAGTCGCAGACTAGAGCAAGCTAAAGGTCACATCGAGCTACTACTGAGGTCAGTTACTGTGGTGAGCAGATGGCCGGACAGGCTTGATTGGCCGGTGAGTGGTGGTGAGGTACATGCAGTCGCAGTCGCAGACTAGAGCAAGCTAAAGGTCACATCGAGCTACTAGTGAGGTCAGTTACTGTGGTGAGCAGATGGCCGGACAGGCTTGATTGGCCGGTGAGTGGTGGTGAGGTACATGCAGTCGCAGTCGCAGACTAGAGCCGTGTCTGCGCCGTCACTCACTGATTTATCACTCAAATACTCCACGCCAAACACGAGCGCGACCGCCGGCCTGGACCCACAACTCACGCACTACATCCCGCCATTGTCCCAGTCCATCCGCGGAAACGTCCTCTTCATTCATTGTGCCTTACAAGCTTACCTATCAAGTTCGCGTAAGTTACCACCTACCATTCACTGCAGCTTGGGTAACCGATTTGTTCGGACTTATAAGTGTAATCTTCATCTGTGAAGATTGGATGGAGAAAAACAAATCTGCATAAGTTTTAGTGAAAAAATACACGTCCGCTCTCTTGCGTTACATAAGCTGATAATTCTGCTCAGATCTCTAGGCGTAGGGAAGCTGAAGTGTTAAACTCATATGGCAGGTCTTTCTTACTCCGGAATGTCCATGTATGTACAGTGGAGCCGAAAAACTATTCATCTTGTGGTATTATTTGGGGTCACATTCATTTGACCCTTTGATCACAATTATTAATTATCTTGAGTTTTCTATTTTATGTAGTATTTCGCTCAACTACCGGCATTTCTAACTTAATTGCATAAAACTGAGTATGGAGATGAATGGTAATTTTACATGTCTTTGAAAGTTAAAAATTTAACAGTGTCTATAAACAAACAACAAAAGTTCATTAATCAATCTAATTGTTTGAAAGATACGAGCTACCAGCTGTTCGAGGATACAAAACCAGAAATCCACAGTTATTTCCAGAATCTATTGTAAGAACAAGACGCACATTGAGGTGACATTGACTGAGCTTCAGCGAATCCTATCATTCATAGGGCTTGAGGAAATTACATTTTTCTCTGTCTCTCTTTCTATTATTAATCCATGGGATTTGGCAGAACTTTAGTGAATATGTTTTACATTAGACTTATACGTAACCATGATGGCAAAGAGAAAATAGCAGAAAAAATTATTAATTTGCAAACAAAAATATTAACACGTCCTAACTATTCCAACGCGTACAACATCATTGCATGGTGATTTGGAGTGTTGACTTATATTATTTAAACACTGGTATCAACCCCAATTTAATGAAAAAATATGAATATATCTAGATATTTTAACTACAGACTTAAAATTTTGCATGAAACTTCATTTCTACATAGACAACAATGCGTTTTGTGCTAGTGCGTGTCCAGCCATGGAATTCAGATGACCATCGTTGATGCTTATCACTCGATAGAAATGTGTCTTGTGTTTGCCGGGGGATGTAAAAATTTCTCTTCCGTATTATTGTTTATCGTTCTATTTGTCAATAATGAAATGAGTTATGTACTTGAAATTTTGCATTGAATCTCAGCAAGGACTGTTACGCGACATTTGCTGTGGCGTACTCCTACCTCGTATTTATGCAGAAATAAAGTTTTGAATAATGCACAAAATTATTTCTTCATTCAGTTTATTTAAATGTTTATTATTTATTTTATATATATATATATATATATATATATATATATATATATATATATATATATAACTTACAAAATACATTTTACAAATATGATACGATATATAATATGTATATTATTATTATTATTTATAGGCATTTTTTATTTTTGTTTTCTACAGTTCTGCCAGTCATAAACATTTTGGAGAAGGAAATCTGTAGGGATAGTTCAAGGAAGAATACAATGTGTCTTAGCACATATTTTATATTTTGTACAATTTCTTTGCTTTTTACAGAGATGTCCATCCTTTCTGAACAGTAACCAATTGAACTCATTACAATTAAAATAATACTTGTTCCATGCATCTAAGTTGACAATGTAATAAAGACCTGACAGATCCTTCTTAAACTCGAGTGGGTGTCTTTGAGCGATAACTCTGTAGAAAGGCCCTAAACACTCGAGACTTGGTATATAGGTTCCTCTTGATTCAAGAAAGAACATAATCTTGGAATCAAAAAGTCAAATTGCAGCAGAGTTTCAAAGTAATTCCGTAAAGGAATTCCATGAAGGTTTCGTCATGTCAGGTCCTTCGATATTCAGTTTTTCTGCTTATTGGCTGAGCGTTAGCAAAGCATAATACTCGAGGAGCTGGAATATGTTATTTCTGTCTATTTAGGAAAGCCTATCTACAACGAGGTGGACTTCCCGATGGGGATGCCTGTTTGGACTGTTGCTAGAGCCCTGTTCAGTACCACCTCGGCAGATTGTAAACACGCCTGGGTGTATCCTGTACCTCTGGGGATATGCTAGTAAAAGCTGGCTTTAGGTACCCTATCCCAGAATAGATAGATAAAGGATCCGATGGTCAGAGTCTACACAGGAAGGTGGGTCTTGGCTAACCGTGGCCTGTATCTTAAGGTACCGGTCAAAGGGCTGGTCACCCCGGTGTAGCTTGTTGTACCTCTGGAGGTATTTCTATAGAACTGGTCTTTGGTACCCTATACCAGGCTCGCCACCGTCTGGGCAACGGATCCGGATGTTAGAGACCACAGTGGCTTTGACCTCCGTCATCTGTACCTTTGGGTGCAGAACACAGGATTGGCCATCCTGAGTAAGGAGTGAACTGGAGAGGAGAACATTTTGGCTTCAAAAATGTCCCAATGATCTGCAGCACTAAGGGTACTGTAGGGAGGGGACGCGGCTAAGGATCAGAGGAGGCCGATACGACGTTCCATTCAAATGGGGCCGTCGCGCTGCAGAAGGTGGCAGTCCTGAAGACAAGGAACGGCGAGAGCCGAAGAAGAACCTACACTAACAGCGGGAAGGATAAAAGACAATGTCGGCTCGAGGAACTGACTAAGGAGGCCTTGAGTCTATAGTCAGGGGTGGAGACATTATGTACGTGGAAAACCCCCATAACACGATATCTCTAAAATGATCTGACCTACAGGTTTTGTGAAATTGTACATGTAGCTTCACTTCTATGTGAGGAATCGTCTATTCTGTTGTATAAGTTTATTATACTGTAACAAGAATAGATTTATTCAGACCAAGCCAGTTAGTTGTAAGGCAAAGCAGTACAAGGCTGATCTGTTGTATTTACATATTGTAGGAATGCAACGATCTTTCGAGCAGACGTTATATGTTTTTAGTAGATATACATTACAAGAGACCCATTAGTGGCATTTCTTATCAATTACTCGCCTCGTTATGGTCGTACTGCACTCTTGATATGGTAGAAATGCTAATCAGCACTCAACAAGAATTACACTTAGCTCCAATCAGGTTATATGAACCTTTCACATTTACTCTCTCCATATTAAAGACTTATCGCCATGTCCTTTGTTCGATGCTGACCGTTGACATTACTCCTAGTACGTGTTTCTACACTCTACACTGGTCTGATGGAATCTGAACGGTAGTCACAGGCACGTTGGCTGACATGTGACAACTAGAGGTGATTGGTTTAGATGTGTCTCACACAAGTTTATCTGAACCTGATCGAAAATGGTTTTATGTTTCTTACAAACATTATTGAAAGCTACTCTCATTTGCTTTTTCAGGAGTTGTTTTATTGACTTATGGCCATTCATTCTATTCAAATGTAAATTATGATCAAAATAATGTAAAGTGTGTATAGTATGTAGATAAGTTAGGGAGTGAAATATTTTCTACTTGATTTGTGTCTTAAGGAAATTATATTATTTTATTAAATATAATTTTAAAACTTTTTTGGAATATTTGTTTTTATTTAGGAGATTAATTATTTTTATAAATAAAACATATATCACTTCCTCCAGTTATGATTTTTCATTCATATAACAAATAAAATAAAATAATCATCTGCAACAGTTTTTCTTTTGCCCTGATTGTAAGATCCCAAAATTCTGTCTAAAATTCCTACCACACCTTGTCAAATAATAATTCTACCTTCAAAAAATGGTATCTTAAGGGGCTATGATCAAAGTTTCTTTAAAATTTGAAAAATGTTATTCTAGCAGAATATTGATTGCACGTGAACGAGAGTATCAATACCGACCAGTTATTCATGGGTAGCATCAGTTATCATATTTTTATGCACAAAATAAAGAATTCAAATACTTATCTTCAACAGTTCCTCTTTTGCCCTGATTGCAACATTCCGAAATTCTCCTTAAAATTCCTACCACACATCGTCAAATAAAATGTCTACCTTCAAAAATAGTATCTCAAGGAGCTATGATCTAAGTTTCTTTAAAAAATTAAAAGAAAATTATACTAGCAGAATACTGACGAGCAGAATACTAGCACGTGGACGAGAGTATCAATACCAACCATAGTTATTCACGGGTGGCATCATACTAACTTCAGAGGTAGCAATTTACAAAATAATTGCTTAATAAATTTAAAACTTCTGTTAAATATACACCAGGCTCTTGTCCTGTTAATATTTAGATTGGGTGTAAATATAAAAATTGGACCAACTGAGTATTGAATATAGTATCACAACGTATTTTTACACATAACGTAGCTATGGCGGAAGGTTTGATTCAAAAGAAGTTCACCTTCTTCTTGGTCCATCGTCTGGAATCTGACGCTATCACAGACTTGACTCCTGGAATCCGGATCATGTTCGTTTGAGGAGATCAAAAGTCGGCGGTGGAAAAGCTTAAAACGAACTTTTACACCACGTCGACATCAGAAACACATAGACTGCAAAATAACAATAATATAATGTAATCCAGGTGAAGCGGTGGTCTCATTGTCTTATCAGGTGTACAACTGAGTGCACTACGATGTATCTCCGTCGCCAATTTCTGAAATGGTGCAATAAAAGGAAGTTGAACTGGAGCTAAATTCAACATTCAAATTGAATCAACCCTTCCTACCATAAGTGCTTACACACAATCTAGTTTTTCTTAAAATCTTAACTTTTGGCGGGGATCAAGAAATGGAAAGGTGTTGAAAGGGTTACTATTTTTAAATTATAATTGTTTCTCAGGTCATGTTTTTTAATTTGACAAAACCAACTGTTAACACTTAAATAATATTTAACGATATAACAGATGGATGCCACCGACGGTGATTAAGAGACTGAAAGTCACCGTTTTCAGCCAACTCTCGGGTTTCACAAGGTTGGATGATGCTGATTTTAATTTTTTTTCCTATCTAATGGTTTATTTCATGAATGTCAATAAAACAATATAATCTATCGTTGTGATAAATATGCATCTTTCGTTATCGCTCTATTTCAACCCCCGCCGAAACTAAGATGGCTGACGACTATTTTTCTTCATATGGGAAATCCTCCTGTCGGTGTTACAAAAAACTACTGTATACTTTTTTTTTGTTCTAAAATTACATATTAAACATTATTCTATAACGTGAATTTCGTACATGGGCTTAGTATATAATCCTCCATATTAACTTGATGAAATACGTCTACTTCATTACCACAACCTATTCTTAGTACAAAACAATTGTATACTACAGGTTTCGGTCTTTTCAAGGCGGTGTCAGCAAAATAGCAACACAACTAACCACTTAGACTCCCCCAAGGTATCGCTGGCAGACAGTACACGGTAACACTAGACTATCTCGGACCCATCGACCACTTGATGTATTAACTAATAGAGACAAGGGAGGTTGTAGGTCTTAATTTGGATCTGGGGAGCGAAGCGCTTATCTGATACCGGCTCGGGTTACGAGGACTGTGGCTCATACGGTGATGAAAACGTCGTCGGGTGTGGTGCACCGTCAGCGGCTACGGCTGCGGCTGGCGCGGCGTCCCAGACAAGACATTCTACTTCTGAGACGAAATCGAGACCCTTCGAAGCCAACGGTTAGATACAATCTGCACATTGCCACTACTCATGCGACCTTTGGGGTTAAAATCTCCGTCCCTGTCCTCCGCCCGTGGATGTCATGAAAAAATTGATCGGTGACAACTTGGTATTTTCCATACTGAAGGATCTACGCAGAATTTGCAACTCCTTTGAAATGCAAACCCCAGAAATTCAGGACTTTGGCGTCATTGGCAGTTTTTTAACAATACTTTTTATATTATTAGTAGCATAGCAACAAACATTTCATTCCAAAATTTTAAACATGTTTTAAATACTTTAGTTTAAAGGATGATATGAGTTTGGACCTTACTTCAAACATTTCAAGAAATGAAATCTAGCCTCTTCCTCATGTTTTACACCTTTTAACAACGTTTTGTATACCTGAGGAAGAGGGTATATTTTAATCCTCGAAACGTAGTGTTATACATTGTGTTATGTTGGAAAATGCCCGAAATCATAGGAGTTGGTTATCATCCTTGAGCTGGTTGTCGTTTCCTTTCATAATGTGATGAAGTCATCTGTGAGAGAGAGAGAGAGAGAGAGAGAGAGAGAGAGAGAGACGTTTTTCCAAATTTAACTACTCCTGAAAGTGTAAGTTAAATCATTTCCAGCTATGCCTTTTAAAACTAGAACTCTTACGCTCAGAACTTAGTTCAGCCAGAATTATTTCTGTGCTCTTTATAACATCATCACATTTCAAGAGATGTGGTCGCTCGTTGTAACGTAATGAATCCAGAATGTGACATAATGTGAGTGAGATCGTCAACCAGAGTGGGTCTTCATGATTATCCTCCACATTCAGTAGTAACATGTACTAAGCCCGTCCAGGGATCGGCTTAGTGTGAGAGACGACTGGTGGCGACGAGACAGTGAGCACCGGGCGAGCGAGCGAGCAGGCCGGCCTTCATTGCCTATCACTTTCACGTTCATTAAACTAATCATGAATTGCATAACCAGCTGCTGAGAGAACGGTCAGGATCAGGATGGATTCCTGCTCTTATTAATGAGCTCATTTCCCAGCCGTGTGAGTTCCGTGTCAGTCTGGTCAAGTTCATCTGTCACACGAGGAACTGTGTTTACGTCTGTATGAGTATACTAATCATGAATTGCATGCCCAGCTACTGAAAGAACAGTCAGGATCAGGATGGACTCCTGCGCTTATTAACGCGTTCATTCCCACGTGTGAGTTCCGTGTCACTCCGGTCAGGTTCATCTGTCACACGAGGAACTCTGTGTTTACGTCTGTATGAGTATACTAATCATGAATTGCATGCCCAGCTACTGAAAGAACAGTCAGGATCAGGATGGACTCCTGCGCTTATTAACGCGTTCATTCCCACGTGTGAGTTCCGTGTCAGTCCGGTCAGGTTCATCTGTCACACGAGGAACTCTGTGTTTACGTCTGTATGAGTATACTAATCATGAATTGCATGCCCAGCTACTGAAAGAACAGTCAGGATCAGGATGGACTCCTGCGCTTATTAACGCGTTCATTCCCACGTGTGAGTACCGTGTCAGTCCGGTCAGGTTCATCTGTCACACGAGGAACTCTGTGTTTACGTCTGTATGAGTATACTAATAATGAATTGAATGCCCAGCTACTGAAAGAACAGTCAGGATCAGGATGGACTCCTGCGCTTATTAACGCGTTCATTCCCACGTGTGAGTTCCGTGTCACTCCGGTCAGGTTCATCTGTCACACGAGGAACTCTGTGTTTACGTCTGTATGAGTATACTAATAATGAATTGAATGCCCAGCTACTGAAAGAACAGTCAGGATCAGGATGGACTCCTGCGCTTATTAACGCGTTCATTCCCACGTGTGAGTCTCGTGTCACTCCGGTCAGGTTCATCTGTCACACGAGGAACTCTGTGTTTACGTCTGTATGAGTATACTAATAATGAATTGAATGCCCAGCTACTGAAAGAACAGTCAGGATCAGGATGGACTCCTGCGCTTATTAACGCGTTCATTCCCACGTGTGAGTACCGTGTCAGTCAGTCCGGTCAGGTTCATCTGTCACACGAGGAACTCTGTGTTTACGTCTGTATGAGTATACTAATAATGAATTGAATGCCCAGCTACTGAAAGAACAGTCAGGATCAGGATGGACTCCTGCTCTTGTTATTGAGCTCATTTCCCAGCCATGTGAGTTCCGTGTCACTCCGGTCAAGTTCATCTGTCACACGAGGAACTCTGTGTCTACGTCTGTATGTCTAATCTAATCATGAATTACCAAAGCAGTAAAATAATAAATATGTAAAAATCCTTTAGCATTCCAACAAGAAATTGTGAGCAAAGAAGTTTACGAGAACACCAGTCATTTTATTAGTTGCTTTTTTCCAATTATTAATACTTTGAGTAAATCAGACATCAACGAATAGTCTACTACCCCCACTAACAATCTATCATTTATACAAGCTGTTTTTTAATATAGGCAAAAAAGAAACCATACAGAATAATATTTGAGTTTTTAAATTAAGTATTTGTCATATTAAAGCTACCTAACAAAATTCAAAGTTACTTAAAATCCAGTAAGAACACGTAAACCATGTATGCATGAATCTTATTCGCAGGTAAATATAATTTTACCTAGTGAGTTTTCACACAGTGCATAGACAGATTTATCATTATATTTCAATAAAATAAAAGAAACAGGTTACGAATCGAAATAGTCAAATCTACACTATTTGGTTAATTTTAAAGAATTCCATTTAATGCTGCTAATCGTTTAATAGAATGAATATCACTGCCAGATTGAGGAAATCGTGTATATTATCATTCTTCCTACGTAGATTATTGTAAGCAACAAACACCAAACCTTTCTTTTACAAGATCCACATTTCAAAACGAAAGTAACTCTCTTGTTCTATTTTATTCAACTATTCTTTGAAATTTATCCATTTTCAAAATGTAAATAAATATATTTACAAGAGGGGCCAACCCTTTTTTAGCTTTTTTTGCTATTCTCACGGAGTACTAGCCTGTGCGAGGTTCTTATCAAACACAACAAGGAGAGATGTTGGAACAGCACAGATTATGTAGTACTGATAAGTCCGTCAGTCACATACTGTAATTGAACCGGCGCTATTACTAATTCAGATCGCAAGATGGGAGTGGCGATGGCCGAGCGGTCTAAGACGTTGGACTTTGGGTCTAGCGCAGGTTCAAATCCTGTCTGTGACCGAAGCACTTATTATCAGTACCATCGAACTTGTACTGTATCGACACTCCCCTTTTTTCTGTTTGATAAGATCCTCGCACTGGCAAGTGGCTCATGAGGACGGACAGAATAAAGCTTAAAAGGAATCGGCCTATCATTTAAAAAAAGTCCGACACCTTGGACAGTGAGACCACAGGCTCTCGATGTATATGGCTAACAAGCTAATCTACAGGTAATAAATTACGTTGACTTCTTAAGAAAGAGTTCGTTACAAATTTACCCTATCTACATTCTACTCGCTGACGAAATAATTCCGCGGACACCACCAATAACTGTACGAATGCAGACGTGACCGATATTTTTAGGCAAGGAGGCCATTTCAATTCAACATAGCAATATTGTACACCAGGCTATTTCGAAGGTGGAACTGTTTTTTGCAGATTCCTCATCCTTTCGAATCCGTTCTACAATGAGGACTTGACAATAGCAGATGAGAACATTGTAAACAGCATACAAGAGAAGAAAATTGTATGAAACCGGTTGGAGATTTTGTCTAAAATGGCGTAGTGGTGTGAGGACTGAGGAACTTTGTAGTGGTACATTCTACAGTGAGTACTTGGCAATAGCAGAGGAGAACATTGTGAACAGCATACAAGAGAAAAATATTATATGAAACCGGTTAAATATTTTGTCTAAAATGGCGTAGTGGTGTGAGGACTTGGTATTGGTACATTCTACAATGATTACTTGGCAATAGCAGAGCAGAACATTGTAAACAGCATACAAGAGAAGAAAATTGTATGAAACCGGTTGGAGATTTTGTCTAAAATGGCGTAGTGGTGTGAGTAGTGGTACATTCTACAATGATTACTTGGCAATAGCAGAGCAGAACATTGTAAACAGCATACAAGAGAAAAAAATTGTATGAAACCGGTTGGAGATTTTGTCTAAAATGGCGCAGTGGTGTGAGCCTGTGATGGTGGTGTGTGGGCGTCAGAGTACAGACAGCACCGCACGGTCTGCTGTCGCTGTCACCGGCGACCGCCGCCGCTGCGCTGTCAGCCTGGGGACAGGATTCCTGGCCGCTTAGCGTCAACCCACCCAACAGCGTGGGACCCTGTGCAATTATTGACAGCTATAATCTGATTATTGCTTATCGATCGACCTGTTTATTCAGATAATATCACAACAAACAGGCCAGCTTCCAAACTCTTCCCCGGCCGTGGCTGTACTGTGTGTCCCACGGCTATTAATAACAAGGGCACTTTATACCACGTGACCACCGTGTTCGCTTGTGGTCGTAGCAGGTAAAGAGCGAACGTTGTGCACGGCAACCACATTACCCCCATCATCCACACGAGAGACTGAATGAATATAGAAGCAAACAATAGTATTTATTTACCAGTGATTGAAATAAAATTAGTAACTTGCAACCAACCACCAACCAACCAAACCAACCAACCAACCAACAACCAACTAGTGGCGTGCAGGGTCTATTGATTAATTATATAACTTGCAATGTGTTCTATAAGTTACAATCCAGCCTTATAACCAATAAAAGTGACAAAAGTCACAAATATAAAACTCAATCAAGTGAGATGAGATAAGATTCAAGTTCACTTAAATATTAGAATTTGTATTCTTTGGTTGTTTTTGACGAATTGAAGAATTGTAAAGGAAACGGGATGTTTCCGGACATTTGCCATCGTTCAGTGGTACAATACAATCAGCAACACTAAATTTCAAGATCTGCAATCTGATCTGTTCTTCAGGTAAATGTCTAAACTAATGAAAGACTAATGGTTAAAGTAAACAAAACATACCAGAACGATGCGACACGCATAAGTCAGATACAACAACAGTCATGTTGTGTGTCTATTCCATCCACACTGACTCTAAAAAATGCTCTTAAAAAAACTAAACATTAATTATTATTAAAACTGAACTACAGAATAGAGGTCACATTAGGTAGCAATTACGGGCCAACCAAATAGAACTTACTTAGTGTTACTGATTGTATTGTATCACTGAATGACGGAAAATATCCGAAAAGTTTTAGAATTGTTAGTTGCAAACCATTTTACATGTACTGAGCGACATTCGAATGTGCTAGTTCATTTGTTGGACTTGCTTTGATTTATTTCTTGCTAACTTTAGAACTACGCCATTCTATGTAACGTGTAATTGGATGGGGTAGAATTTAATTTTGAACTTTATAAATATTCAACCTAAATAATCCGTAAAAACCAAACGCTTAAAAATTATTCCAGCCTTCAATAAATTCTCAACACTTATATACGTCTTATAGATCTGTTGACATAACTAATGCTTCTACTTATACCACTGGTTTAGCACTTTTAAAGCAAAGTGTTGTGTTAATATCGCAATCAAATTATTAATTCTTAAAACAATAGAAAGGTATTTTTTACTCAACAAATGCAAAGCATTTACATTATCCTAAGATTTAAAAACAACAAAATCTAATAGTCGACCAGCTACATGTCTATAAAGCTTACTAGTACTTTACAATACTAAAGTAGAGTACTTAACTAGTACTAGTAATCTACAATATTATCTTCAAAGTTTGTTCCATACGATTAAAATTTTGATGAATCGTGCCAATTAATGCTATGAAGCAGACAAAATCCAACTTTGTTACATTATAAAAGTACAAAAAAAATGTGGAAGTTACAATTTATTTAAAAAAATAGTACTATTATAAAATAGTCTGTTTACTTTTATGAATCGATTTAAAAATTGTGAAGATTTCAACAAAATTATTACAATATTCTAGATAAAATTATATAGCCTACATTTAAAGTTTTATTTACCAGTGGCGTAGAAAGGTCTTGGCTTTAGAGGATATATCTGATTGAAGAGCATACCATACCGGGGAAGTATGGAATAAATTTGAATACACCTAAATTGAAATAAATTAGACAGGCAAACAAAGTAAAGCATGTAACTGTTGTATTTAAAAAAGATTTAATTGCTGTATACATATTTTTTTTATTTTTGAGGGGATTCTACTCCATCATCCCTACAATAGTTACGTCACTGTTAGTTACTATTATGTCTAAATAAGAATACAAGCGTATACACCTGTAATTAAGTCTTTATGTATGAAATAAGTTTCTTTACCCACGCCTTCCTATTTCTCCAGCGTTGAAGTCTCTTAAGTTTCCTGACTGCGTTGTTATCTCACGCCATATTCACCTTATTAAGTAACAGATGTACATTTCAAAATGATTACGAAGAAATTAGGTTTGATACCAGTTCCTAGGTTTACGTCTCAGGACTGTCAGTACTCTCATGAACACTTAATTTCATATAAATGTATTAAGTCACTTCAAAATCGCAAAGACTACCTACCTTTATATAATACGAGTAAACTAGATCATTATCGGTCTATTCCTATTTTACCCATTCTGAGCGAAGTACTCGAAAAAAAGTTTCCAAGAATGCTGATAACTCTTGAACTAAAAGTTTTAAAATAAAAATTAAATAATGTATCCAGGAGTAAATCTTGTCCATATGGGTGTAGTTGGTGGAGGGGGAGGTTGGGGATGGAGAGTTAGAATCACACCTTAATTGTGTTTCGTGATATTTTAAGCTTTCGTCTACGTTGTAAAAAATATTGATTGACAAGGCATGCCACTTTTGAAAACTATGTAAATTTCTAAATAAATTGTGAACTACAGGGCTAATACTCAGTTTAGTTATTTTTCCTGATATATGCCAATGACACTAATACTACTACACGGAAAACGTAAGTAATATGCAGAAAACATAACTCACTCTGTTTTAGAGAAAACTCAAAGCAAAGTTTAGAGCTGTATACGTTTGTTGACCTTAATAGTACTGACCAACATTACAATATAGTCTCATCTCAAGATAAATTCAATATCCACAATCCTGAATAATTGTTCACTGGGTTCTATAGATGGCAGATTCTGTATTGTTGGCAGTCTATTCTCCTAAATCCTTTTGAACACTCATTGATCGAATTTTGATTTGGAATCATCTCATTGATCGTGTTAGCACCCACATATCCTCGGAGGTTTTGTTTTAACCTTCTTGGCAAATAGTGTTATGGTTAGATGCTGATTGTAGCGTATTGTGGGTTAATTTATCCCCATCGTTCTTGTAAGTATTATAAGATACATACGAGGTAATGAGATTTATTCTAAATTTAAAAATTCAATATCAAATGGAAACAATTCAGAACTTATACTGCCAGGTATTGGCAAGTACAGCCATGGCAGTGGGATTAGATAGTAATAATAATATAAAAAGAGTTCCTGTCCTTATCTTAATATAAGAAAAGAACACTTGCTATGTGTGCCGTCCTGACATATTTTTTCCTACAAATTACATTTATTTCTACTAAATACAAATTTTTAAAATACAAGAATATCTTCTCTTCCTCCTTTCATCACACTAAGTATTTATCTTATAATTTATAGCTTATACAATTACTAAACTTTCGGATTACAGTCTAAATTCGATTATTATAAATCTATTTACATTCACTATCCAAAAACTCAATACTTACATTTTTATGAATTGGTAGGAATTAGTAGTACTTTTTATTTTAAAAGGCGATTGATTGATGTATTTAGATCCATCATAATTGAATATCGTCTAAATAATGATTTGTTAACTTTTGGGGGTGCGAAAGGTATAACGACTGATCAGCCTAGTATTATAAACCCTTATTTCCGTTTCTTGTATAATATAGTCTAGTATTTTGAAAATGAAAAGGTGTTGAATTGCCAAAAAATTTAATTTAATAAGCAATTGAAATGAACTTTCTCGTCTAATTTTTTTAAGAATAATTCTAATACAGTGATTCTGCATAACTATCAATATCAATTTATCAATATTATACTTATATATAAGTTACCTCTACCCTCCCACCGCATTGAATAGCATATTGTAGAATAGCATAATAATCTGGAATGAATCAATTCGTAATATAAAGACTTCATTAGGTTACGAATATTATTCGAAAAAACAAAATATTCTTGTAGAAATTTGTAATTTCTTACCAACAACTGTGGTTTATTTTCCATGTAAATTTGTGATCAAAAACGATGCTGAGATATTAATACTGACTTACTTTTTCGATTATAGGACAATTACAGTTTCCTTCATGGCAACTCAACTCTGTGGAGGGAAGCGTACATAAAGAATGTTTTATTAGTCTTCAAATTAAAAAAAAAAAAAAAACATTCAGAGAGCCCTGCTGAGACAAAAGGCGTAAACAATTGTTATCAGAGCCAGAATTGGGTTTCACTAACAAATTGAATCAAAATGTCTTTTATGCATTTTACAGATTTGATGGTTTCCAGTATTTTACAAAGGCCACTTTAAACGGTGGAAGTGACCATTTGAATATGAGTTTAATTGCAGTCTTCTTGAGGCATAAACCTCCAATTCAGACTTTAAAAAATCGGCATTTACTATTCAATGTATATTGTAAAATGAAGATAAACTGTCTGATTTTATATAACTGCACGTCTAATGGTGCGTATTAATTTCATTTTCAATATACTTTATATAAGCGTAAACAGCAAATTTATTTAACAAGGATCGCATCTGTATTCTTAAAACTAAACTGCAACTTTAGTATTGCGAATACTTCAATCACTGATTTTTTTTCATTTCACGAAACTACTCGAAATCTTTCAGTGATTATATTTTAATTTTCCAGTTGAATTAATTTCTCTATAGACCCTACCGCTCGACAGTTAGAAGCGTGTCGGCGGGGCTGCGCGATGACGGCTGTGTGATGTATGAGGTGCTCTACTCGTTCCAATGTTATATTAATTAACCCGCCCCCACGTTAACCCCGTGCACTAGGCTAATATTAATGCAGCCTGTGAATGAAGCCGCATTGTACGCGAACAAAGACCGGGACTACACGCGTTGCCCCCCACGGAGGTGCCCCCCGCGGCCGACCCGCGAATCAGCCTGTTTGTTCCAATCACACCTGCAACCCTATCGGAATGCCTCCTCCTGGCCCGTCGACACCTCTCTGCTCGGTATCGAGTCACAGGCGCATCACATCAAAGAAGCCACCCCAAATACGTCAGCTCTGTACTACATCATTCCTCAGTGCTGCACGTACAACCTCAACTCCTGTGTTCTAATGCACGGTATATTTTAAGAGGTTTAAAAGTCCTAAATATATTAAAAAACTTTTTCGGATATTACATAAAAATTAACAAATTATTCATGTTTCTCAGGATTCTACAAGCATTGGCTGAGCGTCAGCGAAGCCTGTACTCGGGGGTTGGTAAAATTTAACTTCTTTTAATTTTAAAATTTGCGTGGACCTTTGTTTCTACATAGCAATATCGAGTTCATTGATGGTATACATCTCTCTATAGGACCTGGCGGAGCGTCATCGAAGCAATTCCTCAGTAGACTGGCAGAGTCTCTTTTATGTCAGTCTGCAAGATGTCTCGAGGACAAATTAAGCTACAGACTTTGAAATTTTCCATGAACCTTCATTTATATTCAAGATCGGTTCGTTTATGGTGCATATATCTCCATGGGATATATCTTATTTTGTTCTTAGAGGATTAAGTAACATACTCTTACCATGTTCTAATTCACGTAAGAACCACACAGTTGTAAAAGTAAGCTCACCGTATACATAGATGGTTCATGTTTATCCTTCAGTCATGCAATGCAATTTTATGTTTATTACAAAAACACCAAAAACAAATTGCTGTTGTGTGCTGGTCAAGATAATTAAGGTCTGCAATGATTGTTAGCATATCAAAAGCTATATATAGTACACGATTTCCTTCCATTACCAGGTCTCGCTCTAAAACGCCTGGTACCGCCTTTTTTCACTGAAGTCAAGAACGTGAGGGAATCCCTTCATCGCTTTTAGTTCTAAAAGGACCTTTTCGCTGCTTCCAGAGTGGCAGGGTATTTAGGGTGTGTAAGGGTGAAGGTAGGAACCGTTCCTGTCGAGAGCCCTTGAGAAGCTATAACTATCTCGTCTCGCCTTGGAAGAATAATTTTGTTGTAACTGTTATGATAAAACGTCTATGAATACTTAGAAAAATTCGATTTGCATTTGTTTTTATTTTAAATTCTTTGAAAGCTTTTATTTTACAATACCCCTTCTATATGTATACTATTTTTTTTATAAAAAAAACGTTAAAATAAAATGAGATTATTACGCAAGTGTTAAATATCTAGATTACGAATGGAAAATGAGCGCCAAAAGCTTATGAGTTTCATAATATTTTCTGATAATAATAGTAGCTATTAAAAACTCTAATGTTGGCTGTATATTGGCCTTAAGAGGAGAAAATAGCAAATAGCAAAATAATGTTTCCAGGACGATTTAAAATTGTCTACTTCAATTTATTAAATCAATGCTATAATTGCTCCACGTTATAAATCAATATTTTATTTTAAGATTTTAAGTTTAGTTCAATTTTTTATACTATCCTATCATTGTATACGTTTATGATTCTTTTCATGAATAGAACCAAGACCGATCGTGCACAACGCTCGAAAAAAGAGCGATTTTTTATTATTTCTCCTTGAAATATGCTGAAAAGATTAGGAAAAATCCAATTTCCAATGTATTAAAGATATGGTAATTAGGATTTGGTTATCCAATATGTATCAAACCGAAGGATTAGATTATTTTACTAATAATTAGAGCACGGTAATCCTAGATATTGATCAAATTAAATTAAACACAAAACTGGAATTGCGTAAATATCTAAATTAAATTAAAAGTCCTCAAAATATTCTCAATATAATTCTGAAAAACAATACACTCACATTTTTACAAAAGTGAACGTACGTTTATGTTCTATATCTACGTTCATATTTACCTACTTATTTACTTGTTTATTGATTTATTTTATAGATTATAAAACTGTACACTGAAAATGGCTCAATAGCGAAAAAAGTATCTATAATATATATGAAATGCTTAAAAAGGGGGTTAGTTTCGTATTTTTATATTAAGGGGATTCAGCACCAAATTTTTTTACTTATTTCTTAGTTATTATTTTCTGTTGTATTTCTTACTATTGTAAATGCCAAATAATTACCAAAAAACCTTTTTTGGTATTTTTTTCTCTTATACATTACCTAAAACCCAGGTTTTTAGTAAAAATGGTAACTTTTTAAAATTGTTATAACTAAAAATAACTAACTTAAAATAAATATAACTACAGAAACACTCAACCAATTTTAATGAATTTGGTTTCAAATTATAGGTAATAACGAGTAAAAAATATTCATGTATTTTCATAACTTTATTAGACTGAGAAATATTTATAAATTAGGAAAATTTCTTTTCCAAAATCAAATTATACTAACTATATTTACAATTTTTCTTTACAGATAAGTATCTACCCAATATGGTTCAAAATACATGAAATTGTGCCTAATGCTACTGTAGTGGTGCAGACAAAATTTCATCCATTTATCTCCAATCGTTCTCTTGTAATATCCAGTTTTCTCCCTAAAAACAACGGAAAAATTCAATTCATGGATAATCGCAGTCAAAGTATAATAACATGTTTACTTCATGATTCTGGCTTTTACAAGAAACTTATGAAGCACAATGATACTGAACAGTGATTTAGTACCTATTAGGCACTTCCCTATATCAATGTTTGTATATTTTGTGCATTTTCAATTTTTTAGTGTGTTTTTAGACACATTTTTACATAACCTATCGCAACGACAAAATATACATTTTACTTACTTTTAAAACTCTCCTGCTCCATATGATGTTCCTACTCATTTCACTAAGTAAAAGCAAATAAAAACTATTATTTTTACTTATAGAAGCACCGTTGAACAACAAAATGAAACAATTACAAAGCAGACAGCAGATTAATGTTTATATTTTTGACAGATGGAGAAAACAAAGAACATTGTTGCTATTGGTCTGTCATAGTCCTCTAAAACTAAAGACAGAATGTTTTTAGAATTAATGTAGCACTATATAACATACAAATGAAAAATACAAAGCCTACAGGCTTTATTGCAAACAAGACAGACGCGACGCGCTAGCCTCACACAATAATGTGAATTCAACGCTTGCAGCGCTTGAGAAAAATACAGAATCCACACCCAAATATGCATTCAATGGCATTGTTAGGGTATTTTCTTGTTTAGAATTAAATTTTCTATGACATGAAAGAAAAAAGATATTGTAAAAAAAATTCGGTTTTTGGGTGCTGAATCCCCAATTGAAAGTAACTTATTGAAAGTAACAGGCAATAACAAAACAAACATATCTAATTTTTTGTGGAAAATTCTCTCTCTGTAGTGTGTACACTGCGCTAAAATAATAAAATGTATTTTAAAGTTGCCTGAAACACTATTAATTAGTTCTTACTTAATCACATTTCTATTACTCAAGTTAACAGTGAATTTACACTTTTAATGAAACGGCGCTAAATTATATGCATTGACAACAATGTAGATTATATAATAAACCACCTTTATTCCAGTGTTTTAAACATGACGTAAAGATCATTCAAACTAACTACAAATGGTTTTACAACAAACAGTGCGGCAGAATTCAACACTCAATATTTGCGACGTGACCACATGTGGGGAAACATCACAGTAATTTACTCCCAGTCAATACAAAAATGTAATACTCACCTACAAAAGTCTGACTTTTAAGCTAAATCTTGGTCTAATTTACCTTCTCTCAAAAGAGGACCGATGTCACGGTTTAGAGACGGTTTTGGCGACATTCATTGTACTTATTTGTCCTCTAGTAGGTTTAAGATATTAAAAGATGCTTAAAGAATCACCATGTCTTTTAACCTGTTCCATATACACTGTCGAGTTTAACAAATGTTCTAATAAACCACGATGTGTTAATCTCATTTGTTTTTCAATGATTTCAGTTCACACTAGACTACATTCAAAAAGCTCTCTTTAATACCAAACTGTTACGAAACACAACTTAGTCTGAGAACTGATTCATATCCCACTGATATTACACTGCTTACAACTATAGAGTCAAGGCCTTACACGCCTGGTTTTCTGAATGCTTCATTACGAAGTGACTGTATCAAAAGTACTGTAAACACAACAAACATAACAAAATATTTAAACGGGATTCATAAAACAGCACATGCTGTCTATTACGTAGGGTGTGGAATACAATCTGCAGTCAGGAAAAGTTGTTCGATTAGGAGACAAGTCTTTGGCCACGCCATTTTTGGTTTTAAACTTTTTGTTATTAACTACATGGATAAGGAGTTTTTGGATTTTCGGGAAATGATTTGCAGATTATATTAAAAAGTGTCGCAATCCTAATAAAACGATATGGGTGAAAACGCACTCCTTCCTTAAATTTAATTATTTTTATTTAATATATTTCACAAATTTCTTCTACACTCGATTTCTTAGCATTTTTATTTAATTTTAAAATTATTTTTATTACTTAATGCCAAAATGTGCCACACACCCAGGTTTGAGCTGCGCGCGCCAGTGATTCCAGAATTACCTTTTATAATTATGTATTGGCAACACTGGTTTATTATTTACATCGATGTCTGGAAAATGTTATTAAAAATTGTTGCTACAATTTGAAGGCATACTGTACTCCACAACATCAAATATCAAAATGTTATAAAAGGTAAGGTTTAAACCGATACGCTATAGGATTCCAACAAACATTCAATATCAGTCCGACAGAAATTTCGGAAATATTTCATACAGATTTAATGTTATCGCGTACAATGTTTTAAAATGATTAAAATAAACAAGCATTTTTCACAGGCACAGTGTGAGTGACACTAATTAATTAACTAATTCAATTCTTAAAGTCCATTAATTGTATGTTTTCGTAACAGCAATAAGAAAATTACGCCTGTGAATTTAATTGGAATTGGTATATTTACGACCTTATTTACAAAGTATTCTCTGAGGTAAAAACAATTTCCTTTGGAATATCGGATTTGGTAATAAACGCATTTAATCAGCCTCGATTTCTTCTGTTAAGACCCAGATAAACATTACAAACGTGTTGTGGATGTGAAAAAATGTAATAAAAACCTTTATGAAAAAATTGTGTGATGTAGTACAAGATCGGCTCAATTTGTAGTAGTCTTTATCCTACAAAATATTTGCCATAATTATTACATTCATAACATTTTTTCCACCAATTTGAACAATTTGCTAAATCTGTTTTTATTTATGTAAGAACATAGTGTGACATCTAATAAACAATCATTTATTCAAGTTTTACATTTAATTTGTGAACATTTAGTATCTATAATAAAGTAAGAAATTATTACAAATTAAGAATTGCATAATGAATCATTAATTCTTAAAGCGATTGAAAAGCTTGATTTTATTACATTTCTTTTGTTTAATTTCACTGTAGTTTTTTCTCGGTGGGTTAAAACTGCGAAATTTGTAAAGAAATCATAATTAATTTTACTTCTAGTAAGAAGGTGAGAAGTTAGCTTTCAATCTAGTCAAGTCCGTACAAAATTATTATTTTTCTGAATAAAAGTAACCACGTCTATTTTTTTCTTTATATATGGTTCCAATTATAAATAGTAAGTGTTATCTAATACAAATAAAATATAACGTAGACAACCTTAACACTCGTACACTATCGGGCCTCAAGAGTTAAAAGTCAGTTGCACAATTTTTGTCCAACTGAATAGATTAAAGAAGCCAGTCTTGTCCAAGACAATCACCGTGAAAAACTTCTAGACGACTTGTCCTTGCTTTCGAGTGTATTGAAATGTGAGAAGAATATCACTCATTAAATACCGTTTAAATCCGTACTCGTACCGGTTTATATAATCTGGGACGCCAACATAGATCCTTCACCTCCGTAGGTTTACAGATGACTCCACTAAACAGGATTTACTAGCAATGGTCGGCTATATACCACTTCAGCAGCTATTCTTCTGACCGATAGTAACCTTGTCTTGTGTTCCTTATGCATATGATTTAACTGTTGTTTTATATAACCGTGCGGTCTTATAACATCTCCCTTAATTTATTCATTATTACAGAACCACTTACCAAGTGAAACATACATACCGTACAGAACATTATTACACTTCAGGAAACAAGCAAATTGTGATTTCTAGACGAGCTACTAAGTAAGGGTACGAGAAAAAGTATACTAAATGTTCGGGAACACTTCTATTGAAGTCCTTTCGTTAAATAGTACTGTAGTGAGTGCAACGGTTATCTTGAGGAAAAAAAGTGCTGAGTGGTTTTCTTGAAGGACGATACTTAACAATTGTTAACAGCACGGTCAGATCAGTGGTGGTCAGAAATGATTCACTATAAACATATTTGTTACTTGATACTGGTTGAAAGAGTACTGTTGTTGATACAGCGTAATCTCCAAGTAACAACGAGGTGCTAAGTGGGTTCCTTGGAGGGCCGATGCTCAACGAATCTGTCAACTGCCCAGATAGGTGGTGGTCAGGAGTAATTCACTACAAACAAGTTTGTTCACTTAATACAGGTTGAAAGAGTACTGTGGTTGACGCAGCGTTATCTCCAAGTAACAACAAGGTGCTAAGTGGGTTCCTTGGAGAGCCGATGCTCAACGAGTCTGTCAACTGCCCGGTCAGATCGGTGGTGGTCAGGAGTAATTCACTACAAACAAGTTTGTCACTTAATACAGGTTTACAAAGTACTGTGGTTGACGCAGCGTTATCTCCAAGTAACAACAAGGTGCTAAGTGGGTTCCTTGGAGAGCCGATGCTCAACGAGTCTGTCAACTGCCCAGATCGGTGGTGGTCAGGAGTAATTCGCTACAAACAAGTTTGTTACTTAATACAGGTTGAAAGAGTACTGTAGTTGATTCAGCGTAATCTCCAAGTAACAACGAGGTGCTAAGTGGGTTCCTTGGAGATCCGATGCTCAACGAATCTGTCAACTGCCCAGATAGGTGGTGGTCAGGAGTAATTCACTACAAACAAGTTTGTCACTTAATACAGGTTTACAAAGTACTGTGGTTGACGCAGCGTTATCTCCAAGTAACAACAAGGTGCTAAGTGGGTTCCTTGGAGAGCCGATGCTCAACGAGTCTGTCAACTGCCCAGATCGGTGGTGGTCAGGAGTAATTCGCTACAAACAAGCTTGTTACTTAATACAGGTTGAAAGAGTACTGTAGTTGATTCAGCGTAATCTCCAACGAGGTGCTAAGTGGGTTCCTTGGAGATCCGATGCTCAACGAATCTGTCAACTGCCCAGATCGGTGGTGGTCAGGAGTAATTCACTACAAACAAGTTTATCACTTATTACAGGTTTACAAAGTACTGTGGTTGACGCAGCGTTATCTCCAAGTAACAACAAGGTGCTAAGTGGGTTCCTTGGAGAGCCGATGCTCAACGAATCTGTCAACTGCCCAGATCGGTGGTGGTCAGGAGTAATTCGCTACAAACAAGTTTGTTACTTAATACAGGTTGAAAGAGTACTGTAGTTGATTCAGCGTAATCTCCAAGTAACAACGAGGTGCTAAGTGGGTTCCTTGGAGATCCGATGCTCAACGAATCTGTCAACTGCCCAGATCGGTGGTGGTCAGGAGTAATTCACTACAAACAAGTTTTATCACTTAATACAGGTTTACAAGAGTACTGTGGTTGACGCAGCGTTATCTCCAAGTAACAACAAGGTGCTAAGTGGGTTCCTTGGAGAGCCGATGCTCAACGAGTCTGTCAACTGCCCGGTCAGATCGGTGGTGGTCAGGAGTAATTCACTACAAACAAGTTTGTTACTTAATACAGGTTTACAAAGTACTGTGGTTGACGCAGCGTTATCTCCAAGTAACAACAAGGTGCTAAGTGGGTTCCTTGGAGAGCCGATGCTCAACGAGTCTGTCAACTGCCCAGTCAGATCGGTGGTGGTCAGGAGTAATTCGCTACAAACAAGTTTGTTACTTAATACAGGTTGAAAGAGTACTGTTGTTGACGCAGTGGTATCTCCAAGTAACAACAAGGTGCTAAGTGGGTTCCTTGGAGATCCGATGCTCAACGAGTCTGTCAACTGCCCAGTCAGATCGGTGGTGGTCAGGAGTAATTCACTACAAACAAGTTTATCACTTATTACAGGTTTACAAAGTACTGTGGTTGACGCAGCGTTATCTCCAAGTAACAACAAGGTGCTAAGTGGGTTCCTTGGAGAGCCGATGCTCAACGAGTCTGTCAACTGCCCGGTCAGATCGGTGGTGGTCAGGAGTAATTCACTACAAACAAGTTTGTTACTTAATACAGGTTGAAAGAGTACTGTTGTTGACGCAGCGTTATCTCCAAGTAACAACAAGGTGCTAAGTGGGTTCCTTGGAGAGCCGATGCTCAACGAGTCTGTCAACTGCCCAGATCGGTATCTCCAAGTAACAACAAGGTGCTAAGTGGGTTCCTTGGAGAGCCGATGCTCAACGAGTCTGTCAACTGCCCAGTCAGATCGGTGGTGGTCAGGAGTAATTCACTACAAACAAGTTTGTCACTTAATACAGGTTTACAAAGTTCTGTGGTTGACGCAGCGTTATCTTCAAGTAACAACAAGGTGCTAAGTGGGTTCCTTGGAGAGCCGTTGCTCAACGAGTCTGTCAACTGCCCAGATCGGTGGTGGTCAGGAGTAATTCGCTACAAACAAGCTTGTTACTTAATACAGGTTGAAAGAGTACTGTAGTTGATTCAGCGTAATCTCCAAGTAACAACGAGGTGCTAAGTGGGTTCCTTGGAGATCCGATGCTCAACGAATCTGTCAACTGCCCAGATCGGTGGTGGTCAGGAGTAATTCACTACAAACAAGTTTATCACTTATTACAGGTTTACAAAGTACTGTGGTTGACGCAGCGTTATCTCCAAGTAACAACAAGGTGCTAAGTGGGTTCCTTGGAGAGCCGATGCTCAACGAGTCTGTCAACTGCCCAGTCAGATCGGTGGTGGTCAGGAGTAATTCGCTACAAACAAGTTTGTTACTTAATACAGGTTGAAAGAGTACTGTAGTTGATTCAGCGTAATCTCCAAGTAACAACGAGGTGCTAAGTGGGTTCCTTGGAGAGCCGATGCTCAACGAGTCTGTCAACTGCCCGGTGAGATCGGTGGTGGTCAGGAGTAATTCACTACAAACAAGTTTATCACTTAATTACAGGTTTACAAAGTACTGTGGTTGACGCAGCGTTATCTCCAAGTAACAACAAGGTGCTAAGTGGGTTCCTTGGAGAGCCGATGCTCAACGAGTCTGTCAACTGCCCAGTCAGATCGGTGGTGGTCAGGAGTAATTCGCTACAAACAAGTTTGTTACTTATTACAGGTTTACAAAGTACTGTGGTTGACGCAGCGTTATCTCCAAGTAACAACAAGGTGCTAAGTGGGTTCCTTGGAGCCGATGCTCAACGAGTCTGTCAACTGCCCAGTCAGATCGGTGGTGGTCAGGAGTAATTCGCTACAAACAAGTTTGTTACTTAATACAGGTTGAAAGAGTACTGTTGTTGACGCAGTGGTATCTCCAAGTAACAACAAGGTGCTAAGTGGGTTCCTTGGAGAGCCGATGCTCAACG
Organism: Homalodisca vitripennis; assembly: GCF_021130785.1. Classification (NCBI taxonomy): domain Eukaryota; kingdom Metazoa; phylum Arthropoda; class Insecta; order Hemiptera; family Cicadellidae; genus Homalodisca; species Homalodisca vitripennis. The sequence goes on along the minus strand of NC_060211.1, from coordinate 50,472,367 downwards.
AGTCTGTCAACTGCCTAGTCAGATCGGTGGTGGTCAGGAGTAATTCACTACAAACAAGTTTATCACTTATTACAGGTTTACAAAGTACTGTGGTTGACGCAGCGTTATCTCCAAGTAACAACAAGGTGCTAAGTGGGTTCCTTGGAGAGCCGATGATCAACGAGTCTGTCAACTGCCCAGTCAGATCGGTGGTGGTCAGGAGTAATTCGCTACAAACAAGTTTGTTACTTATTACATGTTTACAAAGTACTGTGGTTGACGCAGCGTTATCTCCAAGTAACAACAAGGTGCTAAGTGGGTTCCTTGAACAGCCGATGCTCAACGAGTCTGTCAACTGCCCAGGTCAGATCGGTGGTGGTCAGGAGTAATTCACTACAAACAAGTTTGTCACTTAATACAGGTTTACAAAGTTCTGTGGTTGACGCAGCGTTATCTTCAAGTAACAACAAGGTGCTAAGTGGGTTCCTTGGAGAGCCGATGCTCAACGAGTCTGTCAACTGCCCAGATCGGTATCTCCAAGTAACAACAAGGTGCTAAGTGGGTTCCTTGGAGAGCCGATGATCAACGAGTCTGTCAACTGCCCAGTCAGATCGGTGGTGGTCAGGAGTAATTCGCTACAAACAAGTTTGTTACTTATTACATGTTTACAAAGTACTGTGGTTGACGCAGCGTTATCTCCAAGTAACAACAAGGTGCTAAGTGGGTTCCTTGAAGAGCCGATGCTCAACGAGTCTGTCAACTGCCCAGTCAGATCGGTGGTGGTCAGGAGTAATTCGCTACAAACAAGTTTGTTACTTAATACAGGTTGAAAGAGTACTGTTGTTGACGCAGTGGTATCTCCAAGTAACAACAAGGTGCTAAGTGGGTTCCTTGGAGATCCGATGCTCAACGAGTCTGTCAACTGCCCAGATCGGTGGTGGTCAGGAGTAATTCACTACAAACAAGTTTATCACTTATTACAGGTTTACAAAGTACTGTGGTTGACGCAGCGTTATCTCCAAGTAACAACAAGGTGCTAAGTGGGTTCCTTGGAGAGCCGATGCTCAACGAGTCTGTCAACTGCCCGGTCAGATTTGTGGTGGTCAGGAGTAATTCACTACAAACAAGTTTGTCACTTAATACAGGTTTACAAAGTACTGTGGTTGACGCAGCGTTATCTCCAAGTAACAACAAGGTGCTAAGTGGGTTCCTTGGAGAGCCGATGCTCAACGAGTCTGTCAACTGCCCAGATCGGTATCTCCAAGTAACAACAAGGTGCTAAGTGGGTTCCTTGGAGATCCGATGCTCAACGAGTCTGTCAACTGCCCAGTCAGATCGGTGGTGGTCAGGAGTAATTCACTACAAACAAGTTTGTTACTTAGACAGGTTGAACGAGTGCTGTAGTTGATTCAGCATAATCCCCAAGTAACAACGAAGTGCTAAGTGGGTTCCTTGAGAGCCGATGCTCAACGAGTCTGTCAACTGCAGATCTCGATCGAATCTCCAAGTAACAACAAGGTGCTAAGTGGGTTCCATGGAAAGCCGATGCTCAACGAGTCTGTCAACTGCCCGGTGAGATCGGTGGTGGTCAGGAGTAATTCACTACAAACAAGTTTGTCACTTAATACAGGTTTACAAAGTACTGTGGTTGACGCAGCGTTATCTCCAAGTAACAACAAGGTGCTAAGTGGGTTCCTTGGAGAGCCGATGCTCAACGAGTCTGTCAACTGCCCAGTCAGATCGGTGGTGGTCAGGAGTAATTCACTACAAACAAGTTTGTCACTTAATACAGGTTTACAAAGTACTGTGGTTGGCGCAGCGTTATCTCCAAGTAACAACAAGGTGCTAAGGCTAAGTGGGTTCGTGGAAGGGGCGATACTCATCGAATTTTGCAGGAGTCTAGTCGGATCGGTGATGTTAAGGTATCGCTTGCTACTTCTATAATCACCTTACTTTGATATAATAGTAAAGGATACATAATTGCACAATTGTGGAAACAGTGAATAGTTTTTAGACTAGTCTTTGAATGTTTGATAATTTGTAATGATTAGCAAAGGACAAAATTGGCAAATTGTAATTCACAAAAGTTGTTTTTACAAATACACAAGGCAGCAAGAAGGTCACTAAAGGTAGCCAATACTTTATACGATACGAATATCAAGCAGTAATGTGTTTTAGACAAACGCTTTAACCATTCGTAAGGAACATTTAAAATATACATTTTTAGTTAACACATCATTAACCAACCAGATTTAGACACTGAAAATCGCCCGAAACGGGGTTGCCATATTTACCTGAGGGTGATATTATTTGCGTATCTAACAGAGAGATTTAAGTGTGCAAAGGTAAAGAATTATGATCTGAGGAAACATTATAGTATGATATTTTCACTCTCTTTATACCCTTCAAATGGAGCCACACGAAAACTACTATGGCTGGAATTTTGTCTACAAACTTCACGAAAACCTTAGTTATGCACTATACTTGTAAATTAAAATTAGCTTTCGGATCCTGATTTAAAATATTTCCTGTAGTGGCGAATAATATGTCCATATGCAGAAATTACAATCCTTTCAGTAATTTTTTAAATTGTTAAACGACAATTGATGACAAATTATGATGACACTAACATTTAATACATTTTAAGTTTATAAAGGTTAAGGTATTGCCCTTATACCCTCTTTTACGTAAAAAACATATAATCTTCTATAATATACAAATAAGATATTTCATTGTCTATATTTCCAATAATTATTTAGGAAAATTAGTATAACCCTGAATATTTTACAACACTTACAAAATTTAGTGTCTTTTAGGAACTGGTACTAAGCATAACCTGAACTAAAGCACTCATTTTCATATTTTTATTGTTGACTTTAATATTTTTACACTTATTTATGCATGAAATGTCATCAATGCTATCCCGTTGTCTGCTGTACCTGTACATTCATTTCTAAATCTGGTCAAAAAAGTAACAACAACAAAATTTTTTCGTGGTTTAATCAAGAGGCTACTTACTGCTAAAGACTCAAATTATGAGTTATTGAGAGTGAACGCTGATGAGGCAGGACCAACCCTCATTACTCACACTCACCTGTACATCTAGTTGTAACCTGTACAAGACAGCCCAGTGTACAGCAGAGAGTGCCCGAGACCTGGCGACAACACCGAGCCACCTGGCCGCTGTCAGCTGATACCGCTTACGTCACTCGGTGTTGTTGGCAGGCTTTTACGGCAACAGCATTCCGTGGACCACCGGCCATCAATGGGTCTGCTGCTACGCTTCCATTCTCTACACCCACTAAACCCGCGACTCAATGGACCGGGTAGTCTATAAAGAGAAGCGATTGTTGAGAAATTAACACATTAGCCGGCGACCGGGCAGAAGCGATGTGTGGGCGGTACACGGTTTGCTTATTTGCCTATCTCTTTTTGGGTCAGTAAGGCAATAAAGGCCGTGGTGTCGGCCCACCCAGGATTGAGAATTTGTTGGGTGACAAGCTCCGGCCATAAACCAACCTCACGCCTTTGCCGGCCTCTTAATTTGGCACAGCCCGGTCCGTGCTCTGACAGAGCGGTGCACGTCACAAGCCTTTTGTTAAACTTTCGGCTTTGATCTCAGAAACATTTATTATTATGACACTGTTTCCTGCATGAAACTGTATTTGTAATAAAGGCCGTGGTGTCGGCCCACCCAGGATTGAGAATTTGTTGGGTGACAAGCTCCGGCCATAAACCAACCTCACGCCTTTGCCGGCCTCTTAATTTGGCACAGCCCGGTCCGTGCTCTGACAGAGCGGTGCACGTCACAAGCCTTTTGTTAAACTTTCGGCTTTGATCTCGGAAACATTTATTATTATGACACTGTTTCCTGCATGAAAATGTATTTGTAATAAACCTATAAAACGGAGTAAAAGAGGCCCTACAGAACGTAACGAAGAGTCATCTCACAGAATGGCCGACACAATTGCGGACTTCCCTTTTAACCCTTTGACAGATAGAGGTCCTTCCTTGGACCAACAGGAACCTTTGTGCCAAGTTTCAAGTCTATATGAATGTTATGTTATTGCATAGACAGATGGACAACGACAATGGTCTGTTGGGTCCTTACTGAAATGATTTAACAGTTTCAACACAGTGCTTAATTGGCATAGCGTAAGCGAAACATCTCTTTTAAGTTTGTCGTAAAACCACAGTTCGTTTATTTATTTATTGTCAACGTGTGTGTACACACAGTTACACTTACAGGACTGAATTACGTACTTGAAATTTTACTCGGTGGTATATACAGTCCATAACAAACACATAAAAATATTCACAAAATGAAAACTCCATAGAAAGAGTATTTGTTATTCTAAAGTGTTAAAGAAGAGGTAATTATGATGGTCTTGTCCACATTTACGGTGTTTAACGTATAACGTAATAACGCTACGTATTCCTAATATTTTAAAATAAGTATTGAAAATTCTATTAAATGTTTTTTTTTTTACTTTCAAACTAATATACAATATTAAACAACTGATAAAACTGTGACATATTTTGCATACGTGTTACTCTATGCGTTAATTATGTAAAAACGATTAAAGGGTCTGAACTGAATTAAAAGCATCTAAAATGGAAAGCAAACTAATTTGAGTTAGTTTCTTAGAATATTCTTAATAAGCCATAACATTTTCAAAAAAAAAAACTGGCAAAGTGAATGGATAAATCTTGATTAAAGGGTGATAAATTAGCACCAAAATATAAAATATAATCGCATTAAATGTCGAGATAAGGCTCCAAAGCTAGGAAATACTTGTATAGCCGTAATTAGGCGTTAGTGGTTACAATGTAGTTTTCTTTAAACAAATCGTGTTGTTAGTATTAATGAAGTTGACAAAAAATTTGGTTAAGTTTTTACATCTACAAGATAATTTACGAGTAATAACAATATCTTCAATAAATCATATTTTAACTCCATAAAATATTATAAATATGTTTTAGATATGTCTTATAGCTTTCATAACCGTCAGGAGATGTTTAAGAAACCCTACAAAACATCGTCTTTACTTGTTCATGGACTTTCATTAATTAAAAAGTTGTGTCGAAAAATCAGTTCATTGATCACTGTCCTGCATGATCTTGCAGGCTTGGTGGGCCATAACATCCTGACTGCCCACTACGGCCTTTTGTATCCACAACTTGCTCACGCGGTTCCGTGTGTGGCGAGGAGAACCGGCGGACGCGTTTCTTGTTTACATTACAAAACAAGGCAATGCGGGTTCTTTTTCCCATTAAAACAATTAATTTTGCATAGACGTATTCAGTTCCTTTTAAAAATTCTAACTTTTCTTTGCATGTACATTATAGAACCTCTTCTTTATTAAATAAATTTAAAGCAAGTGTTTTCGATCCTCTCCACCCACTCATTTTTTCAAAAATTTGTTTTATGACGCCATCCCTTTTTGTAATAGCCTTCCTGTCACTTTTAAATTGGACCAAACCACAAAGTACTTAAAAGTACCTTACTGACAAGTGTTTTTACAGCGGCCGTGACATTTTTGCTGGTGATCTCTGACACTACATATTATGATACTGTATATGCAATACCAATTATTTATACTCATAGGGACTTTACCTTCTTACACTTGTTTCACCATTACTCATGACTTAACTAATGCGATACTGTTTGTCATTTTGGCTAAATAAATCAGTTATTAATATCTAAATTTTATAAATTAGACGTTGGTATTACACATAATAATCATGTTATTAATAGGACTCTAACCACGAAACGGGCGTGTTTGCCTTCGTGAAAAATAGTGTAAATTTGTAATTTAACAATATTTTGGTTACATAGATAACTTGTTGGTTTTAGATCATATTGAGATATTAAATAAAATTTATAAGACTATATGACTGTCTGATACATAACAATATTAAAGGCCTGAGTAGTTTCGTTGATATGGTCTCATCGTAAACAGTTTTTATTTGAAATAAAATTTGTCTGATTGGCTGGATACAATTTTATATGAAATCGAACATAGCAGGGAATAAGTCTTCCCTGTTTTTCCGTGTAAAATAGTGACCAGAGGAAGGCAGGGGTTCGAACGCTTTGGGCCACCGTCCCATCGTAGTCTTGGAATAGGATAATTGGAAGAGGAGAAACACCAAATTTCCTATGAGACATATTTAACTCAAATTTCTAGCAAATCGAGGCAAACTGAATATTGAGTACAAATTTCAACCCTTTTTACACTCCTCCGACCCAAGTCTTACATGGTAAATAGTGCAACATTTTACAAATTAATATTTCTTTTAAGTTAATCTCATTACTTAATTTTATTTTAGCAGTGTTTTCCAAGTAGAAAATATAATAGAAACATGGAAGGGAAAAGGGGTGAAAAAATTGCAATCCATATGAAAAGAAATTTTTATCCGATGGCACAAATAAGGGCTCGAATTATTTTCTTCTTTCTCGACCTGACGAAGTCCACGAGGTACTCCTACTTATCCAAAAGTAGACATCCAAAGAATAAACTGTCCAAAGTGAAGTTGGAACCTTGGTTAATACACTGCATTGGATAGGGTTGATGCAAAGCCCCAGCGATGACGACACCTGCTTCATCTGATCCAGAACTTTTTGAATATCCAGAAGTCAAAGGAGGATTCCGTCCAAAACAAGAAAAGACACCAATAAAAAAGCCCAAGACCTGAATCACTGATTTGTAATTTCAAAATTAATAGCTCACAAAAAACCACTACCCCTCACTTATCACCACGAACACCGTCGAATTCCATTACTAGAAGCACGTCGCCTACTCTCCTAAAATAAATCAATGACAAATTGGATCATACTGTCAGTCTCAGCAAAACAAAATCGCTTATCGCTTTGGAAAACAATGTTTTATGTTGGATTCTGTTGAAATGTTAACTATTTAAGATAACTTCCATAAATATAAAAAAGTTGTGTTTAGGGAAAGTTGTAACACTTATTGTCAAATTACAGGCATTTTAGTTAAATGTGGTTTAAGGAATTTTATAAACCGCGTGTTCCACGTTTTATCCTCACTGAAAGGATCTTGAAAAGCATAAGAGATACGTCATAAATTAAATGGACAAATTTGTGCGTAATAACAAGACCAACAAATCAATGTGGTGAATGAAGTTGTTTATTGGCTGTGTGTTCACTCGCTGCGCTCAAAAAACTGTTTTGGTAAAGTCCCAAACTGTCACATCTCATTCCTATTAGTACCTCTATATTGAAACGTTTTCTTACATGAAATCTGATTTAAATTTCTTCTAGTTTTTAAATATTATAATAAAAACTTTCTCAAGACCTGCAAGTAGGATACGTAAAGTTCGAGTTGCTTTTTCAAATGCAACGACCCATTTTTTTTATTTAATGTAAAGCAAGCAAATCTTTTACTAAAATACCACATATATTATACTTTTCTCGTAGTTTTCATTAAATACTCAGAAATACCAGTTTTTGTATGCTTGTATAAAGGGAATTTTTATCTTACTATTCGGATGGTTGTTAAACCTGACTGATATTTTAGTACACACAGTGTTGGAATCTGACACTGTTTTACAATTATTGACATTTTTGTAACTGACTAGCCAAATAGCATGGTATTTTCCAATTTTATTATAATTTATAATTTTTTGCAATAGAAATAATTAAATTATGGATAAATATAAACATTAATAAATAATAATACTAATATTTTATTTAATAATAGTTTTAATATATAAATAAATATTTTTGAAACTCTAAATAGATTGGACCGCCATAACTACATATTATAGCTAGACAGTTATTGTACAGTAGTTTAAGCTGTATTTTGAAACAAATGTGGTCCTTTTTGTATTTCTCCAAAACAAGTTCATTGTTGTTTGTTATGTAATAAAATATTGTTAAAGACATTCCCTTGCCTTACGTAATGTTTTAATCAGCTTACATTGGCATGGTCTTGGCATGTAAGACCTGTTATTATTCCACTTGTGCAGTCAATTAGCCGATTGTGTGAGAGCAGAGTGGGTAGACCATGTGGTTTGTTCCAGACAGTAAACAGCTCAGTAGTCACGGCTGTTATGGCACTTGGCAATGGGCAATTTCTCTTCCCACGACCGATCTAGGAAGTAACAACAGCCCTTTGTCTGAAGGTATCTGAACTGTGGCCGCTGGGGTCGTCGTCTGGTCAAAAGCCCTCAGACAAAGGCGGGACAACCGTATCGCATTTCCGGAACACAAACACAAGACTCGCTAACCACCCCCGCTCGTGTCCACTCACTTTGTTTACTGATATTGTCTCCTTCCGGGTTAGTTCCCATAGTCGAGTCGGGGTGTTGCGCGTTACCGTTTTGTTGCGGTTGTTCGGGGAAGCTATTGCGGAACCGTTGTTTTGTTGGCGTCAACAACCCCTAGGCAATTCTTGCAGGATCAATAGCCGGGGCGTAAAATTGCGTGTTCCTTTTAAAAACTTGTTTTTTTTAGCTATAACAGTAAATGTAACGGGAGTTTTGCGAAAAAAAGAATTTTGGATAGGACGTACAAAGCGCATTCTTATATTTATGTTTATTTATGGGTGGAGGGATCAGGAACAATAATACCATTTGAATAACTGCCTTATGTAATAAATTGTAACGTTCCAGGAGCCAAAATGTAATTTGCATTGTGCACAGCACACAATCTACTTTTTGAGAAATCGATAGTAATTATCCATAAGACAGAGATCAATCGTTAGCTGCGAAAGATTGGTTGGGGTTGAAATGAGAGGGTATCTAAAGGGTTAAAAATGCCAAATAATACTTTTTCCTCAGATCACAGTTTTATTAGCTTGATAACATGTAATAAACTTATGTACGAGTATAACACAGATATAAACATTATTTACTTAATTGATGAAAATTACCCTACTTAATGAAAAACTACGTTGTATATTAAGCTAATACATATATTATTAGCTATACATGCTAATACATATATTTTTAAAAATTGAGAGAGCTTGGTTTCACCAAACCTTGAGTTTACCTCATAACAGCAACGTCAAATCTTAAACACATATCTTTTGTCTTTTAATTATGTGAGGAGTCATGTTTTAAAGAAATTATAAATCCAAACGCATTTAGATCTATTCTTAGCTATACGTTATATATACCTTAAATTGGTTCTCGGCTTCTAGACTAATCTTATGGTTCAAATTTCGACTTTATGCATATTACAGTAAGTACTACGAGTGAATTTTCAATTCAAAACAGCCCTCAGGTTCCAAAAATTACACACATAGACTGTACAGTAACTGCTAATACATGTGTTTGTTTCTCCACGTTCAGGTTTATAAGGCTTCTTTTCTCACCGAAATCCTTCAATAGACCTGTAATAGATTTGTAACATATATTTTTAAGAAATTGAGAGAGCTTGGTTTCACCAAACCTTGAGTTTACCTCATAACAGTAACGTCAAATCTTAAACATTTATTTTTTGTCTTTTAATTATGTGAGAAGTCATGTTAAAAGAAATTATAAATACAAACGCATTTAGAGCTATTCTTAGAAATTATACACCGTATTTTAAAATATTTAAATGGAGAAGCATTAAAAAGGCCGAGGCTTCTTTTTGAATAACCAGTAACAATATTGATAAATATTTCAAAACTGCAGCCGATTTTGAGTGTGGAAAATATTTCTTCCCTAAATACAGAAAAAGTAGAAACACTTCTTTCGTCACTCCACGTACAATTAAAGTAGGTAATTGAGTCAATTTTCAATCAGGTCCAAATATAAACCGCTGAAGAAAAATGAATGAAATGTTTATGTACATTAATTTATGTATGTACATAATTTATAGCTTTAGGAAGTATAAAAGGTTTAATTTATTTATGACTATAATGCATTTTACTTTTTTAATTAAATATAATTTAGGAAAATAACGTGTTTTTACAATTATTTAGTCATAAATAAAAGTCTCTCTTTGAAGCTATAAGTCTCGTAAACACTGTAAAATATTTTCATTTTAATCTTTAACCGCTTTTATTTGGGCTTGTTTACATTGCCTAAAAGTTCTACTCTAAATACTTGAAAGAGTAAAGATAGTGTATTACCTGTAATAGTTCACGCGGAGTGACAATAGAGTTTTCTATTTGGCTACTCGGGCTATGGAATTTAGCATAAAAATATTTTCCAATACCAAAATTGATTGCTACTTAAAGTGTACTGACACTTTTCTCATAATTCTACGACAAAAATATGTGTTGGAGATTTGACAGCATTTTATGGGACTATAATCAAAGAAGCCACCAGTACAACCGTGCGTTTTCTTAACCAATTGCGTGTGTAAAATGATACCAAAATTATCCTGTAATCTAAAAATGTTGAACTATTAAACATTGATAATGTAACTGCGTATATTGAGATTAGCTCTATTTCACCTTCCGCTTAGTGCAGTGTTTTAGACGTCTTCAGACTAAAAATTCCACAGCAAAATTGGTGACGAAGACAATTTTTCAGTTAAGGTTTTAATTCCGTCCACGCGGAGCGTAAGTTCTTAATATTAGTAATTTAGTTGATTCTTGGTTTATTCTCATATTTTATCGGTTCCATTGCGCAACTGAGGAATGCGCAGACGACGCTGAATGGCCAGAGACGCTATTGCGCATGCTCTGTAGCGGCAGTTGCGTCGGTTCACGGTGTCACTGCGTGAGCGGCGCGGCCCTGAAGTCTCTTTTTGCCGACAGAGGTCGTAAAGATGATGAAGACGAGACCTCTGATAATTGGTCTCCTCACCTCTGACATTTGCATCCATTGTTCTGCGTTCACAACACTTTTTGTAGCACACTCATGCGTAAACAATTTTAAATTCGCAGTCGTTACCTTTTGTTCCAGGGCGTGATAGGTTTAACACCCGCGGTGTCTTCTGCTCTCGGTCCTGCAGCCTGCACGACAACAGCCGAGGTTTCCGGAACTAATATAGTTCTGACGCTTTAAATGTGACTGTTCGTAATATTACATCATTTATACTCTATATTGGCTTATATAAAAGGATTGCAGGTATTAGACACCATAACATTCTTTGGGGAGTTTAGAATTTTAACACGTCATTTTGACGTCTTTTCCAGCCATTTTCAAAATTATAATATGATGTGTGCAAGTTAGGGATTTACGGATGATTTTTAAAATTTATGGAAAAATTTTATAGTCCACCAGAACAGAAAAGAACATCACATTTTAATTTTTTATAGGGATCTAAATATTTATATAATTTACATTTGGGATTGCTTGAAATATGTATGCTACAATCATTCAAATCATTCAAAACACTTGTGTCATTCGTTTCATACTTTGTGTAGCATAATTGGAGTTTTAGGTTTTTAAAATAATCAAACCATTAAAATAGTAGTATTATATCATTGCACCATAGCATATACCTATAAGGCATTGAATTAGTCTGAAAATTCATAATGTCATTGAGCAGTCTAAACAGTTTCTTAAGTCTTAGCTGAATGCTTTGAAATGACGTCTTAAGTACATTTGCTAACGTTAAAAAACTATCTATTGGTCCTTTGTTTTAAGTTTGCTTTTGAAATTTTGACAATTGAAGGATTGAGAAGGAAACAGGATGTTGACAGACATATTCCATCGTTCAGTGATTGTATTGTATTACTGAACGATGGAAAATGTCCGGAAAAAGTCCTATCTACTGGTACTAAAAATAATTATAGATAATCGTCCTGAAAAGAATCCAAATAACAATATAACAAATTCAATGTTGAATGCAATATTGAATACATAACATTGTATATTGTTTCGTACTCATCTGTGTCCAACGAGCGAAAGAAAGTTTGAAGCTACGTGAGTTTTTATAACATTCTTATTACGTTAATAAGATATATAATGAAAGATCTATGAAAAATCATTTTGAATACCTTTATAGTTGCAAAGACCTGGTATTATTTTAATGTTTTAAGGCGTATTAATAAACACTGATTCAAACTGGACATTAGTTAAAATATTAACATTTGTTTATCCACAAGTGTAAGTTGGTAAAATGATATAATATTCACGTAATGCTAGTTTACGGTCAGTTGTATGGTTAAAAAAATATTAATATTAAAATTGTCATCGTTTGGCTCTAAAAAAACAAGTCATATAAAAATATTTTATTTCACAATAATTATATACAGTCGATATGTTGTTGTATGTTGACTCATAAGCAAATTACGTACCGTATCTACCTCATATTAGAGGATGTAATATTTAATTTAGACGTATAAAAAATTCGTTTATTTAATAAGATTTCTTGTTAAAAACGCTATCATATCCGGCACGGCGGCTGCCCGTGCTAAAATTACAAGGTGGCAGACGCAGTGCCCACTACCGCCTTCTGTCGTCGTCCCTATGTGTCAGATCCGAGATTGGGTCTGTCTACCGCGGTAACTTGTTATTTGGAACAATTAATAACCAATAAGAGGGACCGGAAGCTGGCTATCCTTCCCCGAACAGCGACAACGCCAATTACAGGTGGCAACACTGCAGTGCCCTCACCGCAGATTGGCAACCCTTGTGATGAGCATTAAATTAGTGCCTGCGGCGCACCGGAAGTCCCCAGTCGAGACCTCTCCTAGGTTTTTATTATGTCCCTCAAAGACCATCGACTATTAACTTCAATCACAGGGGAGCGGTATATCACAGTTCCACAATATAAATTGATTATTTCGACATTGCTGCAGGACTCCTACTAGCCGATGGACTAACTTGTGGTGTAAGGCGTCGGGCACCGGACGCCTTTGGATATCCTGAGTTAGTGATATAGCGAGACCAAACACTGAATATGATTTTGGATGACCGTTTTTTTTCTCAGAACCGTCAAGCTTATAAGATTGGACGACTCTTCCCCTCATTCTGCTTGACAGTATTTTTGTATTGAACAAGGTACATTTTTTGAGGTTCAAGAAGGAGAATAAGGCTGACAACGGGATTAGTCTCACCTTTAAATGAAAAAATTGTATTACTGTATCACACAGTTGATAAGAGATAGGCAAACAATCTATTCTGACACATACCAGCTTAGGGTACTTTAAGAAGAGATCAAGCTTGTAGAACTAATAATACACACAGCTGAAACATTTTTACGATCTATTGATCCTTATTGATATTTACTACAACTATTGGAAATGAATTTAACTACAATTGATATGTACGTAAAATTAGAAATTATGTGGTATACTCTGGATATTAAGTAACAATCCGTTTATACATTGGAGGACTTTTGATATTACCGTTGGTAAAATTGTCCAAACAACAAAACCACTCAAGTGAGATATTAAAATATTAATGGAGTGAACTTTCTGAATCCAAATACATTATTTATTTCAAAGTTAATCATACTATCACCACCAGTCAAGAAAGAATAAATAAGTTCAGAATATTGCAGAAAACTAAAATTTCCAGAAGCGCTATATGCATTTGCCTAATGATTTCATAACTGTTTTGGCTTCTCCGTATTGGAGGACCCCAGTAGAAACCTATAAATTCTAGCATGTTCCAGCGAGATGTGATGGAGTACGGATATTAAGAATGATCCCAACTCTTTTGGTCTCAGTGTTGCTCATGAAGAATTCGATGATAGAAGTGTTTGATGAGCAACAATTAGAGACCATAGTGCAAATAAGAAAATAAGAGCAGATGTAGTAATTTTCCAACATCAGACAGACGTGGTTTCCACGATCTCTGCTGGAAGCCTTGAACATCTACAGCCACACAGCTCTGACGAAAGAATTTATCAGAATGACTATATGTAATCTCAGGGTTGCTCGAACGAATCTTTACCTCACCCTAGTTATGAAACTAACCTAATTTGTTATGTGTTACACTTTGTATTTTGTGTGTTGCAAGATGGAAAAGTTCCCTTAGATCCAGAGAACATTTTTTAATTGTGGTACGCTACGAAATTACTCCAAATATTTCATACCATCTGCCTCCACCCAATCAAAGAAAGGGTAAAAATAAGAAATTTGGTTATCAACATAAACGACGTAAGGCAAAGATATTTTCAATAAACATTATTTAAATTTAACTATCCACCTTTTTCTAAACTTTTCGTGTTTCCTTTTATTGAGTAGACGATATATAACCACAAAAAACCAAAATTAGCATTTTTATGCACATAGGGTATTGGTGGGCTTCATACTCTTAATACAAAAAAGTTATAGTCTCATACCGACCAATAAGCTGCCTTCCTCTCACCATCCAAAAATAAAGTAAAATCACTAAAATTATCATTTATCACAAGTCACGTGGCATGTGTATGCGTGCAAGCTAGTTATTCTAATTATAGAATAAAGCAGTAAAATGTTTTAAACGTAAATGTTTATCCATATGCACCTAATTCTAATGATATAGTACTTTTCACGCTTTTACTTTCATGGGAGGCCTGTAAAAGCCTATAACATCCTTGTTGAATTCGTCTACGTAACTTTCTCTCAGAGAACTTTCACTCATTGCCTACGCTCGTAAGATGAGGCAAAAAGAGTAAATCTTCGGGCTTATAACCTAGTAGACAACGGAATAGAAGTTGTTATACGTTTAAAAATCGTGATAATGATTATTCATATCGTTATTACAAAGGGAATAAAAAATATTACTTCCATTTTCCCACATCGTCCCTCTCCCTTCCCTCAAGCAACAATTACATTATGATATAAAACTTGTCATTTATTATCCAGTGGACTTTTTGCCTAAGCAATTTACTGAAACGATAACTTTTACAAGTAATAATTTGAAATAAACCCATAATATTGGCATTTAAGTCCCTCTGTTGTAACAAAAACAATTAATACATATCCATCTAATTGCTGATTCTGCATTCGTAAGGTCTGTTTATATTGTTTTAAATCAATGATTTACTTTTTATTGCGTCTATTTAAACGTATACGGCACCCCCCCCCCTCTATAGCCCTTTAGCCCTTAGCCCTACAAATAAAATAAAGAATAAAACCCGAAATAAGCTATTGGTTGGCTAATAAGAATTAAATTGGAGCCTTAACATTCTTCTCAGTAAGATATATGTTATATGATTTTTACATAAACCCTATGGAATTGGTCTGTTTCAATGTTTCCCGAAGAAGAAGGTTAACCAAAAGGTGTTATTTGTTTTGCAAAAATTTGTTGGATATTATCATTTTTCGTGTTATTCGAATCAAAGGGTATCCCATAATCCAACCTTTCTGTATTTATCTGACACAACATCACTGCTAATGTAACAGTAAGTTCGTAATAACTTTTCTATACATTATATCATACATTTTTTCTATGTATAAATTAAGCACACATTTTTTTCTAATATTATACAGAGTGTCTCGTATTTATGCAGCTAAGCTTCGGAACGTTATTCCAAAGATCAAAACAAACAAACACTTTTATGAGAATATAAGGTCTATCTCGCTTTTTTTTCGTCCTATTTGTCTGCATGTGATTTTTACAAAAAACTTAATATCTAAAACGTTAATACATTTTTCATGAAACTTGGTATGAATATTTCTCTTGATACTTTACATATTTATTCAAAGTTTCATTTTTGTACAACATTCTTTTTAAAACGGCATTCATTTTAAAATTTTAAAGCTAAATATCGCAAAACCTTAAATGTTAGTATAAACATCGAGAGAGAAAAATGTTGAAGGATTTAGTCTTACAAATTATGGTATAAGGATTTTTAAGATTGTACAATTAATTGATAAAGTGTTATCAAATAAAAACTTGTTTGCTATAAATAAAAAAATAATTCATAGTCTACCAAGTTTCATATTTTATCGTAACTTCTGAGATGTTAAGCTTTTTGTATAAAGCACATATATACAGGTAGACTAAAAACAGAGCGAGATATACCATACGTTCACTTGGAATTTTTGTTTGTTTTGACCTTTGAAATAACCTTCTGAGGTTTGGCTGCCTACATAAGGACACCCAGTACAGAGATCCCTAACATCTTTTTAATGAATCTATTATGACATAGAATATAAGTATACCATAATATTATTCATGTATTAAACCTCAATAAGAATGAATAATTTAGATAGTAGTCATTAAAAAATATTAAGATTCTAGGAGCTTTGAAATCGATAGACGATTTTTCATAAGATAAAAATCGATCGTCAGCCATGCAAATTTTGATGGAGATAGAATAGAAGAGCTTTGAAAGGATTAAAAATATGAAACGATAATCGTTTATCATTAAATTTTTCCTCGAAGTATACCGTCAGACACATAAATAATGGTAATATCGTCGTCAGACAACTAGATAAAAAGAGTGCAAAGTCGCAACTTCGGTCTGCATATAGTTAACTGACGATAATTTAACTTATTTACCGTTTTTCGCGGTTAGTTTTAAATGTTTCAAGATCATAAAAAAATAAAAATAAAATAAATAAATAAAAATATTATATGAAACAGTATTATTTAATATTTTAACCCTTTCGATGACCTACCATTTCTACCTTCACTAATATTAAGATGGCTGACAATCAATTACTTTTCTTAATCTAAATTTCACTATCTATTTCAAAAAATTGTTTTTCGGCCCTTCTATTAACAATATACAGTAATTTTTGCACTATATTAACGATAATCATATCGTTTATATGTGGTATTTATTATATATTAGAAAGATTAAAAGTGATTGCATGATATACATTTATGTATTTTTTTAATCGACTGGACTGCTTTCTTCGATAGTGTTCACTAAAATACGCAGATAAACAAGTCTAAATCTCTTATGTGTGACACTGTTACTCTATTCTTGATTTATTATAGTATCTTTGCAGTCTCATTAAAGTATCAACCCACCAACCATCGACTCCATAATAAAAAAAGTGTTTTTTTTGTATTTAGAGAAAATCGCAATTATTATATACAATATTTCAAAAATGAGTATCTTCTTTTTGAAAGAACACTAGTCTCGCGTAGAAATTTTTGTTGAGATAATCCCAATCCTCAGAATTAACTTTTTTTTAGCTCTTCATGGGGTTTAACAGATGTTCTTCCAAACCCTATCCAGAAAACTTTTTTCATTTGTCACTTTTTGGGAATTTCGGAGTTTTCTCTTACATTTTACCGGTTTAGAGACTTTTCCTAGCTGTTCAATGAGTTCCTTCTTGAACCCTTGATTATGAATCTTAAGAAGGATTTTAAGAAGAACCTGTCGGGTCCCTAATAATTATTTGAGACCCACAAAATATTTAAAATCGTCATTTAACATCGAACACATCGTCATTTAAATTCCAGATAAATATATTTTTAGTTTTATAGGTAGCTAAATACAAAATAAGATACATTTAGAATAGTATCATTGAATCGGTATCAGAACGTAAATATCGATTATAAATATATTTTTCTGCAGATGAATCTAGTTTAAAACCAATTTAAAATATGAAGAATTATTACATTTAATTTAATGAAGAAAATTCATACATATTTTTAAAATAATGCTTATTTCAAAGTACATTCATAACTGTATTTGAAATTTGTTAGTAAGACCATTTTACATAATTTTTTATAAATTCTAGTTTTTTTTTCAAACCACTCATGTTTTGGGCCTTTACGGTTAATTATATTTGAAGGAGTTCTGGTTTTAAAAACGGCGTTTAAAATATACAACCACGTAAATTAAATATTTGTCCTTACATAACAAAAACCAAACAAATTAAAATATTTATCAAATATTGTGAAAACGGTGTGAAAGTTTTAAGTTATCAGTGTTAAGATATCCATTGAAGATAGGTACTTTCTACTTTTCAATAAAAAACTTACATAAGAACGATAAAAAAAAACTTTCATTCGACATGGGAAATATTCTAAATTTTCTTGTATAGCTAACGGATATTAATTGTTAAGTTAATGAAGCAAAATAATCATACTTTCGTTGGATGGAGAGAGATACAGCAACATAGGATACAATTTCCATTTATTCTAACATATTCCATTGTTTCCCTTGTAGACCTACAGGAACACCTGTGGCAGTGTTACGATATTGTATAATAGTTGGTGACCCATGCATGAGCCTGAGCGTGGTCCGCCGAGCCCCTACACCGAGGAGCCCGTGTCTGAAGCCCACTATTTTGTCGCGAGCCCCGGGTCACCGGGGCCGCCCCCGACACTCCCACTTCCTGGGCCCCATTGTCTCCCCACATGAATATTAACTACCACACGACCGGCAAAATCTTTCTCTCCATTCATTCCTCGCCCCCGTCACACAATTCAACCTGAATTATTAGACTTAATACCGAGTATAACATTATCTGCCTGGAATCTCAGGGATACGTTCATGCTCGAACATTCCAAAATCGTCTTTCCTCCTTTCCATTCAACTGCAAACTAACTTTATACATTTTCTTTGACGCTCAGACTAATTTTATTAGGAATATGACGTAATTGTTGCAGATTGTTGAATGAGAGTGTGATTTAATTAAATTACTAGTAAATAATACCTGTATTATGTTGGAGTGATATTCAACAAAGTATTCAGCCGCAATAATAATATAATAGGTTTCATTGTATTAACTACACATGAGATAAATCATTAATACGGACGAGTTGTGTTGTGGTCCGCACATTATTCAGTTAGTTCTGAGGTCCGCCGCTAGGGCTCCATCGCCTAACTTTGATTGTTACCATTACAGTTTATCTAAACCTCTCACACCTTAGAGGGTGGTCCGAGCACTCATTTCTTTGCCTCAATTTATAGCATTTTATGAGTTATGTTTTGTGTAATACAATCAAAGCAAGTACGTTTGGGATTTAATATTCGTTTAAATTAGGCTATTGCTATGTGTGTAAACTTAATGAATGTAAATAAAAGTCGTTTGACTGGTATTTGGTCTTTTGATCATATGATGGTTTGGTTATTTAAACACATACTTGACACAAACGGCCAAATACAAAATAGTTGAATCGTAAAAAGTAAGAGGAGGTGTAGTGGTAGCGCGCTTATCCAGCAAGTCAGAGATCCGGGTTCAAGTCATGACGGAGCAAGTAATTTTTTAAATATTTATTGAAATTAATAAAATTAAAGATACTAGTAATCAACCACATTTAGAGTGAAACAACTTAGGTACCGTTCGTTAAGGAACTGACATGGTCTGTTCGTTATATGTCCGTCTCTGCTATAACAAAATGTTATTGATACAAATATTTTAGAGACCTTGATTTTGAGGTGAAGATATTAAAGAACAGCAAAATTCCTCTTACAGTATGTCTGATACAGTCAGTCCTGTAAAGACTTTGTACATTCTGTCAGATACTTCAGTAGCTCGTTGTGTCGATTTATTGGTTAATTGTATTTTCGATGATTACTTTTAAAATACAGGGTATTCAATAAGGTATAGAGAATACTAATAAAAAGAAGAAATTTTAATGTTTTTCGTCAATATTCAATGTTTCCAAACATTTGCTGCACGACCAGTATTTAAGCGAATAAATATGCTACTCACGCAAAAAAATCATGTCATGTATTTTAGAGTAGGCCTACTGCAACAGTGACAAGGTTATGTAAGTGGTGGGACGTAAACCACCTCCTTCATACAGCACAACAAGAAAATGCACTAGGTGGGAAATCAGTATATCTCTGTGTAGAGCTGAGTCTAGATTTTACATTTCGCCTGGCAAGGGATTGACTTAAAACCACTTTGAAATCAGGGTGCCAATGAGGCAGAACTCCAATCCGTTGGAAAATGAAGTATTCTGAATCTTCGGAGAGTCAAGGAAACTCCTATACAATTTTTAGGTAATTTATTCCAGTTATACACATATTTCCGGACACAAAACTACCTGTTTGGGTCTCGACGTTCATCAAAAAGTGGTAGACTTAGGAAAAAAGAAGTTAACATCCATCGTGCTCTCAGCATAATTGCCCAGCATGTGTTTTTCAATTAGAAAGGCATCAATTTTTCAAATTTCTCAATCTACCTGCTAATAATTTTCCAACTTGTTGCCCACTCCACCGAAATAATCAACTTATTTCTTGCAAATTCAAATAGAAAACTTCTGCTTCATACCGGATTTTTGCCCAAAACCAAGGGTGTTTGAGTACCTCAATCGTTTATGGAACATTACCACTCGGACGGTAATCAACCAATTTTGAGAACTAGAGGGAGCATCACAATTCACATCCAATTCATATTCCGTGACACAATTTACAAATTAATTACATTGAATTCATCACTAATCAAATTTTTTGAAAAATAAATTAAAACCATTGAAATGTTTTGAGTCTCTTGTTTGTTTCTCTTGGACATAATTTACTAATATTTGCTAAATTGAAGTACATCAGTGTATACGTTCGCTTGCAACTGTATGTGTGAACTGTAGTAACAAATGTTGTAAGCGTTCTCCTTGCATAAATACAACCGCTACAGGGTGGACTGTCGGATTATTGTATGAAAACTTATTGCCTGACACATATTGGGAAGCTGAATACTCATTTATTCAGTATAAAATATAAAATAACTAGTACAACATATAGTAAGATACACCAGTTGTATTCACATAGTAATGGTTAATTTTTAAATACATTTAATGTCGTCATTTTTGTGACATAGCTTATACAATATCTTCAATAATGAATAAGTTTTTATAAAATAAAAAAAAATACTTTGATAGGTGTATGTAATTAGAATTTTTACAATTTTTAAGAAGTTCGTAACCTTTGTGCCCCTTACTTTGTGTGTTGTGTAAGCTTTTTCTCGATAACTTGTGTCGTGTTTTCGTGGGCATCTGTCTCTTAAAACTGCCATCCTCCCCTTTAATAAGTTCCAATTACCTTTTGAAGATACTCTGAACTGTGTTTTGACTGTGTTGTTCCAGACTACCAGCTGCTGCTCTGTGGTCCAAATCTAGGCCTGTGCCGTTTAAGAGTGAAGTCTTCGCTACCGTTAAGTTCAACAACTCACTTCACTCCTTCATTTCCAATTTAAAAATATATTTTACCTCTTTGTAACCCACCCCAATCCAGTCCTATTTGTTTAATTTTAATGAGTTATTGTTTTTATATTTCATGCACTTTCTACAATTCTATTCACGTATATAATAACTATTTACTTTTATATATAATATTTATTTATTTATTTTCATACGTATAAATTATACTATGCAATTTTTTACCAAATTTTCCTGTCATGTTCATTTAATTTATAAAATCTATACTCTCTATTACTCTGGTCTGTATCATAATATCGAATGATCAACAATATGCCTGTACTGTATGCATGAATTTTCTCTACTTGTAGGGCATCCCTTAGATATGGGTTAACATTGTTTTCGTCTGATATACGATCTATATATACAGGTATAGGCTGTTTTCTCATTCTACTCATTCACTCAGATTCTAGAGGTTTCTTATAGGGATACATATGCATTTTTGGATGCTCATGTTTAAGTTATGATTTTTGTAATAAATTGTAATATAACTAATAGAAATATGATCTCTTACGTCTCTGGCCATTAAATACCTAAAATCTCAACATAAAAAATAGCTTGACTACATAAAAGAAAATAAATATGACCTTTGTCTTAAAATACATTTATACTTGTTTACTCATGTTTCAAACAACCTTTCTGAATATGTCTCTACTGGTTTTGAATCTCATTCTTCTTACGAGTTGTATTATGCAGTAGAGCATTAACACCGAGTGAAACCCTTACACTTACTTAAAACCCCCAAGAATGCCTCCCTTCGGGATCGCTTTTCGTATTAATTCAAAAGATACTGAATTCAGAGACCATGTTTTTATATATTGTGTGCAGCAATGATTATATTATCAACCTCGAGTTCACATTTTTTCTTTTTCTTGTCTCATTTTTTGCTAAAGAAAGTTATGATGGTTTCTTACTCCGAATATCCATAAGGTTATTCTGAGTTTACAAACTTTATCATTAAACAATACGTCTTCCCTTTGCTTAAACAAAATTGTGTTTTTTACATCTATAGTGACTAAATATAAAGATAATGAATTTATAACAAACAGAACATACGTGATGTTGAAGAGAAGTGATGTTACAGATTTTAATTTATTTTATATCTTATATGTGATTAGTTTAACTATTTAATTTTGTGCATTAATGCTGTATTGTTTAGTTTGCTGTGTAAAGAAACTACTTTTCATAGAACATAAACACTGGAAGAAAATCAGTACTGAAATCGCCATAATATATGCTCACTTATACTATTTTTTGTGTTATCCTGTGGGGTGAGGTCCCATTATTTCCATCTAAATAAATAAAAAATTATCGTTAGGATTGAGAGCACTTGAAAAGGAAACTGGTAATTAACAGAAATCTACTTTTGTCAAACACTTTTTCATTGAGACAATGTATTGTGCATCAAGTACAATCCTTTAAGCATTTCCTTAGAAAATACTTAATATTTGTGTCTGTAAGTCACTATAAAAAGGTATTTTCTCCAACTATAAAAAACAATAATTGAAGTCACACGCTCATCATTTTTCAAACCGAAGTTCCTTCAGAGCAATGTTCATTTTCAACCTTTCTTCCAAAATGTTTTATATTACCAAAAATGTCTATACTTAAAAAGAATGCTTCATATAGCTTTTTTCAACATTTATAACATATCATTTAAATTCCATAAACATTTAACATATTTGTTTATTTTCAGAGGCAGCTTGTAGAAAACGCCTCTGTGAAATGGAAACCTTACCAACGTAAGGTTATTTTTTACATTTAACTTCAACTAACAAGAATAAAAGTTACATTCCAGCCTCACTTCAGAATAGATGGCCGATCTTGCTTAGTCCAGACTTTCTCATCATCTGCTCTGATCTGCTTGTTCTGGAAAATTCCAGGATTCCCAGTGGAACAAGCTCTAGGAATTACATGAATTGGAGTAATGAAGTTACCTACTCCAAGAATGCTCCTATGAAAAGATTGCAAGATCTTGAGAATTTAGTAGCTGATCTAGCCTTGCCTTTTACCGTCAATGAGCTGCTGAATTTTTTGATGTCTGACCTCCAAGCGAAGTAGTCTCGTCTCCCTTCAAAACTTCGCGTCGGCACGCATACCACCATACCATCCACTCAAAATCTGTTTCTCCTCTTTCCACAACTATTGCTTCTGTTAATATTTTACATGCTATTACACTTATTATACTCTACACTTACACATATGATAATTATATTATTATAATTTAACACATATTTGTTATTCTTATTCATGTTGCTATTGTATTGTTACTATTTATATAACTGATTATCTTATTATTTCGTATTTAGTTATTTCGCATGTTTTAATTTAGTTTTACTCTGCACTGTGAACACATTCTTTTGTTATGTACTATCAAGTAGTCTTTGGCTTGTTTACTTGCAATAAATTACAGTGTATTTGTTGGTACAGTTCCTGTATTTAAGTACATTTGTTACTACATACATTATAATACATTGTAAGGTATACGTTATACGTACTATCTTCTTGTGTTTTCATAATTTAATTATTGTATGTATTCCAATAGCCTGTAATACACGTTTTTTTGCGTTTATTCGATTAAATTTACAGAATACTTTTCGTTTAAAATATTTTTCTGCTAGTTGCATTTGCCAAAATGGTACTACTGTAGGTAAATAAATGACTAGTAAGTAATTTGACTGCACGTTGTTTTCCAATGTTTGTTTATTTATTTTTTCCAATGCACTACGCATGTTTGCACTAAAGACATACACTACACATTGGAAAGTGTTGAAAGTTCTATTAAGCTTCTGCAAGGTGTAATTAGAACAAGATCACAGAATTATCATCGCTCTCAAAGATGCCAGGTATATTTACATTCAAACCCCTCTCCGTACATTTCAAACGTTTTTTTATCCTATCAAGACTCGCAGAAATAACATATTAAAAACATCCTTCCAAAATTAAGAACTGATTCACCATTTCAGTTAGTACTCAATACTATCACAGAAATGTGGGGGTTTTTGTTACTTACTCAGGAATGATCAAGGCTCCAATTTGGGACCTGTGTTTTTATCAATGACAAATCTCCTATACTGGACATTACTTTGACACTCAGATTTACGCTAATGATATTATTATTAATATACGTTACCTAATCGCAGTAATTTAGATGTGCACTCAGATTGGTTCTGGTCTAATGTCAATTGAATCTCGTAATACCTACCTAATTTTTTATCAAATTTGAGGAAAATATTTGAGAAAAACTGAATCAGATAGTATAATTTCTCTGAACTTATAATCACTGTTGTTTCCAACGCTATAAGGGACAGTTCTTGTTATGTGAATCACCTGACTTTCAATGACAAATTTACGTGACAATTAACATTGTCTGGTGCTTTACAGAGCTAAAAACATCTCATATACGTCTATATTTGATTTAAAGTCTAATTGTGGATTATATAAATTGTTGTTAATTGATACAGTATTGTGTTCCTAACAGTGAATGAGTGATACGTAATTGAGTAATATATTTGGATCTTTTGTTGTATAACTGTAACTCTGAAACAAAGTATAAGAATCTCACTCACATAATGTTTAGAACAAGCGGTCCCTAAGCGGGTTAAATTATGGAAATCGTGTTTCTGTTACTAATGTACTTTAAAAGTTTTACACATTCTGTTGGCTGAAAATTATACACGATGAGGCTTTGATTCTTTTATAAATCAAAATACAAAGCCTCCAAATTTTGGATTTCTACTCTGTGGTTATTTATAATTGTATTTTAATGAATTGCACGAAATATTTTTATAGGAAAAGATCCAAAAATATCTGAAGATTTTATTGACCTCCCCGGATAATCAAAATTTACATTCTGGCACCTAGATTGCAATAAACATTATTTAAATAGGCTTTCACATACCTTTAGTCAGCAATCCAAAAACAATATTGTTACACTTTTCGATGTTAAAACGTCGTTGCCAAAGCAGTATTACAATCGTTAAAATGTTTCGGCACTGGGCGTCATCATAAATTTAAACCACAGACATGGACACATACACAAACACGAACACTGACACAGAACTAAAATATTTTGAAAACATTACAAACACCTGGTAAGCCTACCTGTGCGGCTCGGCTGTGGACAGGCACGAGACTGCAGCAGCAGGATTAGGTAACCGTCACGGCTGCTCTTATCACTGCCGTTATCAGATGGACAAGGATCAATTGATCGAGAGCGACCTTTCTTCTCATGTATTAAAACGTTATATATGGATTGTGACTTGAAGTTTAAGTTCTCCTTCAGCACGTAGTTTCTCTTCCCTCAGATTTGAAGAACCGATATATCTCAAATTCTTCAAAGTATCTACCTTTGGAACACACATGGAACACCTCGATTCATTAATATTGTCCATTGCGTGATCACTGTCTATCAGGTGTTCTGCGAATGTGTACCTTTGTTTGGCTTTCGTTCGATTAGGCAAATATGTTCGCTGTAAGGTGTTTTGAAACTACGCCCTCTTTGACCGATGCAAGTTTTAGGATAATCGGGACATTTTAATCTGTTACACTTCCCGGATAATTGAACCTGTGACATCTAGGTTAGGCAGCCTTATGTAGCATTACTTTTTTACCCATTTATAATCTATGCTTGCATTCCAACGAGGGCTAATGGATAAAGACTCTCTAACTGAGAGACCAAGGGTTCAAATCTTAAGGAGGTCCAGTCTTGAATAGACATGATATACAGTGTACTGATGCTTAAAATAGGTAAGAAGAAAGGATCTATGCTTAAGCTATTTTTAATAAATGTAGCGAAGTAACCATATCTCATATTTATTTGCTGTGCATAGAATTTATTGCCTGTATATAATCAAAGGATGATATTTGTGCTCTATTTAGCATAGATCTTTCACTTTGGATTTGTACCACAATCTTTCAAATAAAATCTATTTTTATCTAGTAAAATCAATTTCTCCCCAACCACTATCTCAGGATCAGGACAAAACTTTATGCTGTAGACTATATTGTAGATTACAAAATATTTTTAAAATAATATATATATATATATATATATATATATATATTTGTAAAAATAACATTAATATTGTCAGTTGTGTGAGTATTATTTTAAAGTTTACCACAAAAACAAATTTCCATGAGGAAATAAATCATTGCAGTCGCACAAGATGACGTGAACGTGCAGTGTGTACTTACTTCATACTCTAAAAATGTTTTGGAGCGTTCTACGGTCTACACTGACATGTTTGGGTGTTGCAACTGAATATGTTACATATAAATAATATTCTTGAAATTCTGAATGAATGTCGTTGATGAGTTCAGTAGATCATTATATCAAATTCACGCCTGTAGATGTTGGGAACTATCATTCACTCAGTTTTGAGGGAGTTCGGAGATTTTTAGATTTTTAAATGTTTAAACTATAAATCAAATAAATTAATATTTTAAATTATTTAATCAGTTTATTGTTTTTGGAAAAATGTATTTAGAATTATTGAGCGTTTGAACATAATTTCATTGTCCATGCTATGAAGGACTTATGAGTATTGATTCTAATATATCAATCAAAACAATGATCCACTATAAATAAATGCCATATAGATGAAGCATCAAACAAATTATATTTCAGAAAAACTGCTAGTGTTGCACCCTCCAATAACATTGAATGCCAATATGGTTTAAATCTTGTCAATCTTGTTCATGTCAATCAACTAGAAGACTCGAGAGCGATGTTACACTTGTTATTGTTAAATATTAGTATTTACTCCTCTTTTTGGGAAAAAATATTGGTTTCCCTCAAATCCTTCATCTGCGTAGAGTCATTGTGGACGGCCTTGAACTTAAGCTCTATACCATTTTGAAATTTGTAAACAAACCATGACTATTCAATGTGGGTATTTTGTCACAAAACCCTTAGCGTATTTCTCTACGCATCAAGACGCCTACAAGACTAAAGTTGTAAAAAGTAACTAGGGAAAATAAACTCAAGTAAATTTTAAGCTTGTATAATAAACTCTTCATATATGTACAAAATGAACAAAAACAATTTGGTCTAACAAACAATGTAGGTGACTTAGCTTAGCACAAGAGGGAGGTGAATGTGGTTCACAAGAGTCTATAATCGCCACTGACACTGGAGTATGGAGAATGTCTACACTTCAACATGGAGTAGTGTAGCACAAGACACTTCGGTAGACAGGTCGAGTCGAGTCATTCATGCGATCACTCATCATACTCAGTATGATCATTATCATAACCAATATCCTTTACACATGAATTCATTTTGCTTACAATGACAATAGTCAATAGTAAAATTCAGGAACCGAGAGCCAAAGCACGCTACCCAGTTTTTCGTGAAATCGATAGAGGAATATCCCAAAAAATAAAACGATCGCCATCCAAGCTTTTTATGGTGGGAGTTAAATGAAGCTTATCAAAAAAAGTTTGAATATCAATAGGCTTATAAGTAAACATCAGACAGTTTACAATCGTTGCCATTTTTAGCAAAAAAAGTTCGTGTTTTGTCTAGTTGTCTTACATTGAACTACATTTTTGTAAAGATTTGACGGTTGTTTTTAATGTCACGTTGAAAAAAAATATATGAGTGGGGCCCGCAATGGGAAGGTATCAAAAGGGTAAATATTAGTAAATGGCCTTATTTTTAGCCTTAAATATATGCAACCATATCTTGTTCGCCTAAATAATAGTCACATCGGTTTCAGCCAAAGAGATAAGAGCTGAAGTTACCATTTCAGCCAAATAGTCAGTCTTAACTCGTTGGCTAAAGCTGATTATTTTGTTTGACAGGGTTTTAAGTGTCCCAAGGCGAAAGAATAACCTGTAAGAAGATTATTGTTCCATATTTTTAACTCTTTTTGTATCTTTCCATTTCGATCCCAATAGAGACTAACTCGACTGACAACCATTTTCTTTGCTCAGGAGACATTTCGCTATTAATTTCACGAAACCTAAGATTGGGTGCTAATATTTGTAAAGATTGGCTAGCAGCTCCTGGATAATAATATAAGACCTGATTATACAGCTAGTTGACGAAACATGTCAGCATCAAACATTGAATGGTAAGAAGGATAACAGTACAACTATTCACTATTTCTAATCCATACAAATTTAATACGAAAATGCAATTTCAATTCTTGATGGAACTTATGAGATAAAATTAGAAGCTATCGTGCAAGATAGCTTAAAAATCCAGTCCCTTGTCAATTATGCATAAGCATGAGTGCTTAGGCATAATTGAAGCATAGAAATTGAAAATTATTCCAAATAGAAGAGTTTTCAATTCCTTGCAGCATCGTAATTCTTTTGAGAAAAAGTTTGTGATATCGTCCATTTATACACTTTAAAATGTAGCTGTGCGCTACACGGAAATGAACCGATGTAATTTTTATTCAATTTGGAATCGGATTTAGAGTTGTACGTGAACTTTGTTTTGTTCTAGGGGTTGTAATGACTCGACTGGCCAGTTAGAATTCGACTGTCAGACAAACTAAAGCTGAGAAAGGGCGTGACCGAGTGGTAACAGTGAGTTACGATAGCCTACCTACTATGTACATGTTAGGGCCGGTTAGACCCTGTCACGCTATATAAACTGTACATGTCGCAGCTTCCTAGGCCAACTGTTGGTGCAACCGCGCGGGAAACTGTTTTAGAATTTATTTTATACGAGCTAAAGTTACATAAAACTGAACCATAACATTCAGCTACACCTCTCGATAAAAGATCTATCTATAAACGATTTTGTTTTAATATTTGCCGTTTTAAAAACCCCTTAAATTGAAGGAAACTCATCAACGCTATTATAGAAATCGTTAATTATTTTGGTCAAATTATATCCAGCTTTTCGCCGACGTTTCCTTTACAGTTGGGCTAGGATGCTGTTTTTACGATCAACGTTTTAATATATTTTACAAAAAATAAATAATCGATAGTCATTGCACAAAGGTTAACACTAATAGCTATGTTTAGTTTATTAAAGAAGTTGTCTGTAACAATGTTTCTCAATGTAACAAAATATGATATTGGATTGAACTTGTTCATTTAAAAAGAATAACTCTAAATTAAAAAATAACATTCATTAATCAATTTATTTAAACAATCTCCTTTACGGTTTAAATTCATTTTGCCACTTTAGGAAATAACAGTTCTTAAATTATCGTGATTATTTAAAATAAGACCACATAAAACATATACATAACGAAACAAACTATCTTACAGAACACTAATGCCTTAAGTAGAATAATAAGTTATAAGGAAGGAATATATGGGCAGGAACGTTTGGAAGCGAGAACGTGGATTCAGATACGGATATCACATAATGGCTGCTGCAACGAGACTCAACACTCAGCGTCACATAGAGGGCTGTGCAGACTCAGCAGTGTTTGTTCCGTGAACAGCTGTAGCGGCTCAGCATCATGGCACATGGGGAGCAACGATAAAAGTTCACACTAAATTATATCACTGGTTCAAAAGCTTAGAACGGCTTCATAATTGATCAGGGATCGATGCACATTTAGAACTGTAAACAGAGATTGATGTAACATTGAGGGCTGTGAACTTTCAGCGATCGATGTCACATTGATGGCTGCAAAGTCTCAGCGATCGATGTCACATTGAGGGATGAGAAGTCTCAGCGATCGATGTCACATTGAGGACTGTGACGTCTTAGTTACTGATGTCACATTGAGGGATGAGAAGTCTCAGCAATCGATGTCATATTGAGGGCTGTGAAGTCTTAGTTACTGATGTCAACATTGAGGGCTGTGAAGTATCAGCGATCGATGTCACATTGAGGGCTGTGAAGTATCAGCGATCGATGTCACATTGAGGGCTGTGAAGCCTCAGCGATCGATGTCACAATGAGGGCTGCGAAGTCACAACGATCGATGTCACCTTAAGGGATGTGAAGCCTCAGCGATCGATGTCACATTAATATCTGTGAAGTCTCAGTGATCGATGTCATATTGAGGGTTGTGAAGTCTCAGCTATCGATGTCATATTACAGTTTATCAATTATAGCATTTGAAATTCATCAAACGTCTGTAAAGCCAACATTGCATTTTACATGGATAACCAGAAATTCTTAGTATTCTGTCACTTTGAGGGCTATGAAATCTCAGTTCTATTTCACATCGGGGCTAGGATGACTCAGCACTCTATATCACATTGAGGGTTATGAAGTCTCAGCATTATTGATCACACTGGAGGCTAGGAAGTCTTGTAATTATACGTCATATTTATGTCTGTAAAGTCCCAGAAATTGATGTCACTATGGTGGTTTTGAAGTCTCAAATGTCATCACATCCAAATGGTGAAAAGCGTGAACACCGATGTTACATTGAGAAATGTGACGATTCAGTTGTCCTTATCACATTGAAGCCGTGACTAGCAACAGTTCACACGCCATGCCCAGCCCTGATGTACTCGCATGTGATATCGCCACCGACAACGCAATGCCATGTCCGCGACACTCAGTACCTTAGTCCGTACGAAGGGCTGTGGCTCGACCTGCAACCAATGTTCAACATTACAAAATGAAAAATCTCCTGATTTCACTATAACAAAGTGAAAGTACTTTGTCACAAGTTGTACTTAAGTGGGTAGAAATAAACTACAACTTAAAATTTAACTTCTAAACTCCTATAGATAACGTAGTACTTAAAAATGTTGCAATGACAATTTTATATAAACATGTGTTATAGCTTACATGTGTAAATAGTCCTTTTGTATTAAAAATATGCTATTTTATGAAATATATATAATTTTTTTTACTAAAATTACACATTTTGTTGCTATTTATTTATATAAAATGAAATTGATACATAAAATAAATTTAATAACCGGACCCATTATTTCGAAAATATCTTATACTTTTATGAAAAGTACAACACACAGTTCTTGACACTGTGTTCTTTGAAGTTATAACATTTGATTTGTAGCAACTAAAGAAAATCAATAATTAGCAGATTGTTTTGAGGAGGTTCTTGAATTTTTATATGCAGTCGACAAGTTCTTACTATGGGGATTAAAATCTGTAGAGAGAGTGGTTGATTCAGTTTTATTTAAGAATTCTATTTCGAACGCTTTTTCAGCTATATATTTCAGAGTTTATGAAGTAATCTTCAACACTATTGGAGACTCAGAGAAAATCTCAAACTGCTTTACAAATGTTTCAGTATTAAAAATGGTTAAACTTTATCAGAAAAAACAAAAAGGCGATTGGAAGCGTATTAATTATGTTTTCAAAAAAAACATCTCTCACAACACTACAACTAGAGTTAAGGGCTTAAAAGCAATTGAAGTTCATATTGAATTTATAGTCAAGGACGTTTCGCCAAAGCCTGCTTTCGGAAACTCCTTGCGGAAACAGTTCGAGCCATCGTAACACGAATTGTCTCCTGAATACAAACATGTTTCAGATATGTTGACGTTTCCCTTTAAATACATGAATGCTGATTTTAATGATTAATTTTAAGGACCTTGATAGAAAGGACGTTGAAGTTATTCGTTCATGTCTTTTCATCATGTCCAAAAGTGACAAAACATTATATTTGCTCACATTGTAAATGGTTCTCAAATGTCTTAAATAATTTAAAATCGTTAAATAAGAGCATTTTAGGATTATTCGCAACTCCACTGTTTTCATCTCGGTGATTTTGCACCCTCAAATGGATACTGATTGTACCCCCTCCCCCCTGGCTCTCGCAGACAGCACTGGCAGTTAATAATGCCCCGCTCCTGAACATCCATTGAGTTGCCTAGATATAAGTGAAATGATCGTAAGTTATATCCAAAGACAAAATCACCCGAATCAATAATTCCGACCTTTTGAATCGGGCGCTGCGATTCCTCTGTGTTTTCTGTCCTTCCCTTTTCTAAATTTGAATAGTTTACAATTAAATCCATGATGATATTAAATAGCATTGCATGACTAGCTATAGCTGTCAATGTTAAATGGCATTGCCTAACTAGCTATAGCTGTCAATGTTAAATGGCATTGCCTGACTAGCTATAGTTGTCAATGTTAAAATGGCATTGCCTGACTAGCTATAGTTGTCAATGTTAAATATACATTGTCTGTCTAGTTATAGTCGTCAATGTTAAATAAACATTAGACTAGCTATAGCTGTAAAAACATTGCCTGACTAACTATAGTTGTCAATGTTAAATAACATTGTCTGTCTATATAGTCGTCAATGTTAAATAAACATTAGACTAGCTATAGCTGTAAATTTTAAATAACCTTGCATGCTTAGCTTGTAGTTGTCAATATTAAATAAACATTGCCTAATCTAGCTATAGTTGTTGATGTTAAATAACCTTGCCTGTCTAGCTATAGTTGTCAATGTTAAATGGCATTGCCTGACTAACTATAGTTGTCAATGTTAAATAACCTTGCCTGTCTAGCTATAGTTGTCAATGTTAAATGGCATTGCCTAACTAGCTATAGTTGTCAATGTTAAATAACCTTGCTTGTCTAGCTATAGTTGTCAATGTTAAATGGCATTGCCTGACTAGCTATAGTTGTCAATGTTAAATGGCATTGCCTGACTAACTATAGTTGTCAATGTTAAATATACATTGTCTGTCTAGTTATAGTCGTCAATGTTAAATAAACATTAGACTAGCTATAGCTGTAAATTTTCAATAACCTTGCATGCTTAGCTGTAGTTGTCAATATTAAATAAACATTACATGACTAGCTATAGTTGTCGATGTTAAATAACCTTGCCTGTCTAGCTATAGTTGTCAATGTTAAATGGCATTGCCTTACTAGCTATAGTTGTCAATGTTAAATCATTGCCTTGACTAGCTCTAGTTGTCAATGTTAAATTGCATTGCCTGACTAGCTATAGTTATCAATGTTAAATATACATTATCTGACTAGCTGTAGTTGTCAATGTTAAATAATATTGCCTATCTAGCTATAGTTGTTGATGTTTAATAACCTTGCCTGTCAAGCTATAGTTGTTGACCTTAAATAACCTTGCCTGTCTAGCTGTAGTTGTCAGTGCCTAAATGAACATTATCTGACTAGCTGTAGTTGTCAATGTTAAATAATATTGACTGTCTAGCTATATTTGTCGACATTAAATAACTTTGCCTGTCTAGCTGTAGTTGTCAGTGCTAAATGAACATAATCTGACTAGCTGTAGTTGTCAATGTTAAATAACCTTTCCTGTCTAGATATAGTTGTCATTATTAAGGAATTTTATTTGAAGGAAAGGAATTGTGGTCATTCTCATACCAAAAAAAATGATTAATGATTGAATTTTTATATGTACACTAAAATATGACTAAAGAGAATGGCATTGTTATTAAATTTTGAAATTTTGGAATGGCTGCCAAATGACAGACAGAAAGACGTAAAACTAAAAACATAGGACTTTATACGATACTCTTTACTTGTAAAGAATAAAGTCCAAAGGTCAACCTAAAATACGAACTTTCTATTATAATAACTGATACCAGGTCTTTCCCTTTATCATTCATCTCTGCTTAAACAACCCCTTCTTAATGATGTATTTCTTGAGCTATGCTTACGTTAAATTCTTTTCCCGAACTCTTTGCAGACCATCTTCCATTAAATGTGAAGAGTCACTAACTACCATAAAAACTTTTTTCTTTTGTCCAGTATTTATTTACGAAGTTTCCTTTTCACAATTTGAGCTAAGACAAGAGTAGACCATGTAGAACAGAACCTTCATTGTAAATGTTTCAAACTTTAAACCAGCGTAATTTTTTAAAGAGTGAACCTTTTGAAATCAGATTTGCGGCATTGTACTCTACTAATATACACCTTTAATTTGATGAACAGTAGTACTCGATCTATGCTCTTATTTAAGACTTCTGACTTCTTGTGGGGCATCCCCCTGGCATGACAAATAAATGGTATTTACTTCGAAAAGTAGATTTATAGGTGCCGTAATGATTACCAAGTTTTAGGAATTATAAAGCCTTTAATCGTTTAGGAATTATAAATCACGTGCGGGACGTTTGTAACAACCTTGTATATTGTACTTTCCTGACATAATTTCCCAGTGGTAGGATCATAGTACCATTCAGTATTGAAATTATTAAATAATGTCTCCTATTGCCCAGGACAACTAAAAGTATAAGATATGTTAATTTATAAATTATATAAATCTATTATGAATTTTAAAATAATTAATTATGGACTACCATGCTAGTTCAGGAAGTTTCGAAATTGACGTTGCTAGCTATTTTTGGGCCAGTAAGTATATTTTAATATAAACAATTTTGTTCCTATGTATTCGACTTTACTAAAAGAAAAGTACCAAGTTTTCACAAATTTATTAGTTTTTTGAAATTGTATACTTTTCACCAAAAACACAAGTGTATAAATTTATAATACGAGTATTCATGGTAAGTTACCGTGGGTGGTTGTAGTTTATTACATATAAAATTACCTTTTGGCACACTGTGTAACCCTGTATAGTTATAGATTTTATAAGCGACTGTCAAATTTAAACAACAAATTGAAACTAAATTAATGTCACTGAGGTTAATTGGTCAAGTTTATTTGCATGAATGATATTTATTAGAATACACTAAAAAGATTTGTACAATGCCAATGCTCAGTGATTTACTTCCGGCAACATTTTGTTTTAAAACTATCATCTTTGTTATTTATAGGAGTACAATATGTTGTTATATCTCGAACAATGATTGGATATATTAGGCAAACAATACGAAAGAATTGAATTTTTATTATTGTGGCCTGCGGAGGTCTTATATTTTACATCTGTTCCAAATGAAACAGATCAATAAACTAGATAAGAACTTACGTGCCAATAAAAAGAAAAAGAGTTATTCAGATGAATTGTTAAAACCTGTTTTCTGCGGTGAGCGGTTAGTAAAATAAATAAAACCAGCGGACACCCCTGCCAGCATTTCGGGCCGACTTGCTGACCTTACTTGTTTCTCCTTCTTTGGCATTGCAAATTTTGTTACTGGCGCTGGACAGTTTTTATTTAGGAGCGGTGAAAAAGTCTAGGCAAGACAATTAATTAGTGACTAAACTCTCTATCCTAGATTCGATGTTATACCTTGCTTAAGAGTAATTAATACAATTTTTCGGTTAAGGTACCCTTCGAAAACCATCATAGTCAAAACTATGTAAAAATACCATGAGTACAAAATGTAAATGCATTGTTATTGTTCAAATTACTACTAAATCACGCAAAGTATGTTATTTATCTTTCAGTAAAAATTAATGTGATATATATTATCGTAATAGTTGTTATTCTAATACTGCACTCAATTAAAAACAATTAATATTACCCACAAACACTGCATTTATTGGTTCTGTCTAACGTTTATTGTTTTCTGATGTTTCTAAAGTTTAAACTTTGATTTTTACAAGGCTTAACAATTTTGTAATGTATATAACAAGTTATACATTGAAATAAACCAATTTAATTTAAATCTTGCCAAATTGTTTACTTAGTTTGCAAGCTCAGTAAACCTTACATACAAAAAATATTGTAAAAACATTTACCGTATTTATTAACAATTATAAATTTAATAATCTGTATATTTGTATTTATAAACACATTTCACAAAGATAACTCGTAAAGTTA
Organism: Homalodisca vitripennis; assembly: GCF_021130785.1. Lineage (NCBI taxonomy): Eukaryota > Metazoa > Arthropoda > Insecta > Hemiptera > Cicadellidae > Homalodisca > Homalodisca vitripennis. Next base: position 50,436,818 of record NC_060211.1, on the reverse strand, counting down.
CTATACGAATTCTAAAATTAAATGTTGTTTGGCCATTGGTAAGCCTGCGTTTGGAGACCAGTAACATAGGCTTGTTCATTCAAAATAAGAAGTAATAGAATCAGGGAGCCAACTTTTCCAAAACATACCAGGTACGTACTTAAGAAGTATGTTAGAATGGTGTTATAAAGAATTAGAAACGGAATTTGCATTATATCTGTAAGTTATTGTCCAATGCTGAATATTTATTTATTAGTTTAAAATAGTTGGTCTTGTCAAGAAACCCGTGGTGACCGGTCGAGCTTCTCTATTCAGGGAAATGATCAGATTATTATAATGTGTGAGCAGAACATCGATTGTAATGTATAAGCACCCAAGCTAGACTATTGTTTAATCAATAGATGTATTTATCCTGAGAAATAAATTTATAGTCAACCGCAGTAGTCTCAAAGTGGGAAAATATCGAAAGGGTGTAAAATACCAAACGGTACTTTTTAAGTTATACTTTTCTAACTTGATGATTTTTAAACAAATCGTGAGACATAGTCATGTCACTTCGATCAATAAATAAGGAGACAGAAAGTCACGATTTTGCAAAAATGTTTAGCTCCAGCTCACCTGGAGATTTCTGGAATCTCGAAATGGTTCGCCTGAAGAAATCCAAAAAAGATCGCCTACGAAGAAGCTCAAAATTGACTCTTTTCATCGTTTTGACAACGGAGTAAATAGTTTCAATTTAAAAAGATAACTTTGAGCTTCTTCGCCCTATGTTTTTTATCTCTTCAGACGAACATAACTCCAGATTCTAGGAGTCAAGACTGTGACAGTGTCAGATTCCAGACGCTGCACTGAGAGGAAGGTGAACTAGAGCTAAACTCAATATTCACATTGATTAAACCCCTGCCAACATAGATACTTCTTATGTTTGTAACATAAAAATGATTTTAAGAATAAAACAGATGGCATTAAGCTATCTTGACTGTCTAAAGCGATAATTTCAATGTTGATTACTATTTTCAAAAATTTTTATTTACAAATAATATTATTAAGTTTGAAGCGGGACATTTCCGGAACCTTTGTCATCTTTCAGTGATACAAAAAGTCAGTAACACTACGTTTCGAGATCTGTAATCTGGCCTGTTCCTCAGGGGGATGACGTAACACAATAATTACAATAAAAACCCAAAGAGCGATTACTATTGGCTACTGATCAGTTGTCAGTGGTTGGTTATTACGAACTGACGTATTGAAACTATGTTTAATTATAAGTTTCATAGATTGAGTGCACGGAGTTGACATACAATATTTTTGTTGTAATTACTGACATACGCAGGTATGGTCACAATTCTCAGGTATGGTCTATTTATGTAAACCTAAACACTCATAGTTGTATGTGTATATTTACGTATTGACATAGTCACACTATAATATTAGCAGATCGCATCAATATATGGCTATTATTTATAACAGAGTACGCATTTATATCTCCTACTTTATTGTTATGTATTGCTATTACCTTGTCAATCCAATACTACACGCCATTCTTATGGATCGAAATAGTCTTTACTACCTATTAATACGTAAATACTACCTAAGTAATACGTTACTTGAGATCATGTAGAATTGATGTTAATCATTGATAAATGAATAATAATAATGATAGTTATATTTAGGATAGGTGTCCACCTGAGAGATAGATCAGATTGCACATTTGAAAAAATAGTTGAAATGATTACGTGTATCACTAAAAGATGGCAAATGCAAAAAATATCCTGTTACCTTCACAACTCTTCCATTGCAAAAATTAACTTAAAACAAAGCCAATTAGTTTGTAAAAAGCGGATGACTGGAAAGTTTCAATTACTGTTTATTTTCATTCTCTACTTAACTTTTGCCGCAAATTTGCCCAATAACAAAACACCTTGAGAAGTACCATACTAATAAAATCAAAACCGTAAACTTTACCATCCTCCTAATGCTATATCATAGATATTAGTGGTGGTGTATAACCAAGTATGGCAATCTTGGAACATTCCTTGGCAGAATGTCTCATAAATATACGTCTTAAATTAACTTACTTAAAACAAAATCTATATAAAGTAGAACTATGAGTAAAAGTTAAATATTTTAATAAGTTATATTTATATTACGAACTAAGTTATATACTAACATCAGTACACTAATTCTTCCTATACTCTATAGTGGGATTAAAATGTACTTCTGTTTTGTAATACTCTTTAACATTTAAAAAAATTTTACTTGATTGAAAGTCAGAATGATAGTCTGTTTTATATTTTTTTATATCTCCATGGCTACCAAAATGCAAAAATTTGAGAAATACGTATCTTGAAAAAAGAGTATAGACTTGATTATTATAAGTGAAGAACTTTTTGTTTGAAACGAACCATTACGGAGGTCCTCTCAGTGTTACAAAAAGAATCCATAAAAAATTCAATTTAAAAACAGGAATAGCGAAAAATTGGTCTTAAGTTCAAAGTCCCAGGATCAAAAAGTAAATTTTCATTGTAAAGCACAAACCTTGTTTTTTTAATTCGACAAATGAATTTGCCCTATGAAAGAAATCAACCATTCGATGCAGTAGTTTGGGTATGGGTATAAAAATGGTATACCGTAATATAAAATATAAATACAAAAATGAGTATCAAAATGGTAAAAAATATCAAAGAATTTAATTTTTCTCATATTTCAATTTTCTTAGTTTTTTACGCTTAAAACAACCATTAGAATCGCAAACAATAATTATATCAGTATCAGGCTACAAGATAAAGAGCCTGAGAGACGCCTCTTTTAGCCAAAAATATCGCTCTTTGCAGGGCTGGTTAAAGCTGTAACTATGATTTTGGAACGGTTAATTTTTTTGTTAGGGGAGATTCCTCTATAAATTTCGCGAAAAGCTATAATTTGTGTGCCCTTACAATGCAAATTGACTATCAGATTCTGGACCATCAGAAAAACATTGTCCTCTTCATATATTTACAGTGATAGGGAAACTTAAGCATTAAGGATAGAATATAGTACATAGTAGGCTAGAGTGCTATAATAAGCGTGCAATAAATGAAAGCATCATGCAATAAGATGATTATTGGCTTACAGTGGTCCACGTTCACCGCCACCCACATCTACAACAGATCAGGGCAACATCACCGTATAGTACACACTAGAATAAACTATAGTACAGTATATAGCCTAGACACTCAGCACTAGCTTACCCTCAGAGACATTTCTAATCTGAAGAGATTAGTTGTTCAATAGACATAACTTTATGTACTGGTTCGGATGTTATTTGCAATTAGGAATGCTCCACTGTTTTCAAGAAGTAACTCAAGTTTGTTAAGAGTTTAAATTAAATATAAAATTATTTAGTGTAAAATTTATTAGTAAAAAAGAGTACCTCTGTTAGAAGATAGTGAAAGGCGGATTAATTTCGATGTATACATTGGGTATAGCGGAGCATTTGGATTGATAAATAAACATACTTAAAACATCCTGCCAGCACAAATCATACTATATAAATAATAGCCAACTAACTATTCAATGAAATGTACAATTTTGGCATGAAATCGGTAGATGGTAAGGGTGAAAAAACTTTAAAATTCACCATTCGGAGATTGGAAAAAGATATGTCAACTAAGTTAATCAACAGAAAATATACAGTTTGAGATATACTAAGTGAACGCGTCAGACATTTTTGTGAGTAGTTTGTTTACTTCACTTGGATTTGTTGCCATTTTGTATTAAGGACCCAACAGGACCTTCTTAAAATCATCTCCTTATGCTTCCTTCTCTGCAATAACCCTTTATAGAAAGGTCCTACAGACTTTGAACAGCTAATTTCTCTTAGTCCAAAAATGTTCTTATGGTTTTAGAGTCAAACTTAATTAACTAGTAATTAACAATAGCCTACCACACATTAAACAACATAAGTCTGTTGAACTCAAACGATGCTGGATCTCTCAAGCATCTATCAAGAAATATTATTAACAAAGTATGATCAGTAAGGCCGTATTTGAAATTGCAACCCATTACAAAATCCTGCAGGTGTAAAAAAATGTGGAGGAGTCGGACACAATTTCCATTGTGGAGATGACAAGGCAGCGACTCCACCATACAACAAAGTAGTAAACCAGCCGATATTTATGCGCCTGTGACAGGACTTTGCCAGTTTACGAGGGGGTGGTGACAGCGAGCATGTGACGCGATCCGCCACGCCAAGCAGTGCTGCGCCGCGACTAGGCTTATCTCCCGGTGACATAGGCTCTCCGCGCTGTAAAACACTTCTGCGAACTCTTTTCACCACTTTACTGCCTGTCAGCGCTAAGCACCCCGCCAAAGACCACTCGTGCATTTATTACGAGCAAATTCTTGCATTACTCAACAATAAAGCACGCGTTTAACAACGCCCTTGTAAACGGCTCTTGTGGACTCCGACTTGATACCATTCAGAAGACCCACCCTGAACGGAGGGCTTTTACAGGAATTCGTGCAAAGCCACCACAATACCGTGGGTTCCAGATAAATACAATCAATGTTGTAAACCAAAGTCCAAAAGGTTTTATCTAAATTTAGGGTATCTAGAAACTTGAACACCTTGACGTCAACACAAGACGTTCAATTTTTGCTAACTTTGTTTATTCAAAATTAAATTTTATTAAATGAAGTAAGTGCCGATGGCCGAGCGGTCTAAGGCGTTGGACTTTAAATCTGCTAGAGATAGTGCAGGTTCAAATTCTTTCTCAGGCCGTAGCAATTGTCCATCGACCTTGTACAGATGACACATCCTGAACGGAAGGGGTTTTCAGGAATTCGTTCAAATCCACCACAATACCGCGGGTTCCAGGTAAATATAATCAATATTGCAAACCAAAGCCCAAAAATGTTTGACCCGAGTTAAGGATATCTAGGAACTTCAAACCCTTAACACAAGACGTTCAATTTTGGCCAACCTTTTTATGAAATAATTAAATTTGATTAAATGACCTTCGGACCTTAATTCTATGCTAAAGAAAGTGCAGGTTCATATCCTTTCTCAGGCCGTAGCAATATTCATAAGTAGGCCTACCATCGACCTTGTTCTGTATCGACACCCCCCTTACTCTGTTTGATAAGATCCTCGCACAGACCAGTGGCCCATGAGGACGGTCAGAAAAAGGCTTAGAAGGTAAATGGCCTCAAGTGGCTGGAATGAGTGGCCTACCTGTGCTGTTTCAGGTTGTCCTGCCGCTTGAACGTCTTGCCGCAGATCTCACAAGTGAATGTGACGTCATCCTTGTGGCTGCGCTCGTGTATCATCAGGTTGTACGGCTTGGTGAAGCGGCGCTGGCAGTACTTGCAGACGAACTCGCACTTGGTCCTCATCTTGCGGCGAAACTCCCTCCGGTCGTCACTCTCCACTTGCATAATCGCGAACATGATGACCGATCACTTTGCCGCTCTCTTGGGGTACAGTCTCCGGGCGCAACACTTTGGCAGTTCTACAACTGGTTCGGTCTCACGCTGACTATCAGGCACATCGTGGACCTCGTCCACACTCACTCACTCGCTGGATATCTGCAACACACGGCATGGTCAACTGTAGACAACTCTGCAACAGTACACGGGTGCTGCAACAACTCCTCGTCAACGGAGTAAGGACAACCCGAGCAAGGTTATCTGTAACAACACAAGTCATCTGACTAGGCATAGCAACTCTCCAAAATATAATCTGTGGACAACATCTCTTCAAATTATCTGCAACATCATAACACCACCAACTGTAGTGAACTCTATAAAAATAATCTGCATCATCAAAACATTATCGGAAATATTCCATAGTTTTAACGGAATTTAATAACTACCCATTACTTTAGAAGAACTTACGACCCCGACAAATGAGGGGTTTATGGTAACCCAAAGATTGTAATAAGAAAGCCTATGAGATCATTAGATGGTACGTCTTGGTGTGTCAAAAGCAGCCACACAAAAAACAATTTATACCTAATCTATGCAAAATGAAACTTGGCATTACTTGAAGCAAAATTATGACTGTGAAGCCTTCACTTCCCCTTAACCTCATTCTTATTTCTAAAACATCGCGACATTTTTTTATTTTGGTTTATCAAAGGTTATACTAGGACTTATAATAGGACTATGCATTATAATATTTCTTGCTTGTTTTGACCTAATAAATCATCTTGTATGGTTGTTTAAGTAATCCCTGAGCGCTCAGTAAGCCAACACAAAGTGTCATAGTTTGGTCGGATAAAAATTCCACTACCAATATCTCACCCTACTAAAGTGTAGATTCCATTACATTACTACTACTACTACATTACTTTCATCATTTTAATACTTTAGTGTAGATTATATTTTCGATGATTTGGGAAAGGAGAACACTAGTGATAACCGATGTAACTACTCAATAAATTACCTACTACAATCCTAAACGTAATTCATCTTTTCATCTTTAGGTTCCATTTCTCTTTCAAAATTATTATTTTTTTTTATTTAAATTAATCCTTCTTTAATTTATATGTCGGAGCAGAGAGCCAATTTACAATGCTTAAACATACAACCTAGTTATTCGTTAAATCGATAAGGTAATATCCCCTAAAACAGTAATCGATTATCAGCTGCGATAGTTTTGGTGGGTATTAAAATGAAACAAAATCACAAGGGTAAAAAATATCATACTGTAATATTTCCCTCGTATTATATTCCTCTTAGCTTGGCCCACTAAAGTTAAATCACCATCAACCAACGACATAAAGGCTAACTCTTTATCTCGTTCTCTGACACTGAAGTAACTGAACAAACGATATGACAAATAATTATTGATTGATGTTCTTAATCCGTTTAATACCCTCCTGATGTTCTCCTGATAAGAGGAATATCTCCTATCGATTTCATGAAAAAGTAGCTTATGGATGTACAATGCTAATTGGATATTGGCGCCTGCACTATTATTTTTTTGTAACAGAACATAATCGAACACCTTTTGCAATTTGGTATGTTTCAAATCACCACCGGAAAGTCTGAACATATGTCTGTCTTTTAGGAGCATTTAATCGCCCAGTGTTATCAAGGCGGGTATCGGTGATAAATTTCAAAATAGCTGTTTCCTTTGTTCTTCTCTTTCCATATATTCTTTCATACTCTTGGAGAACTTGGCAATTGCAATAAATTGCTCCACAGCTGTACAAACTCGTTGGCAATTCAGAAGTTTCAATAGAGCAGACAGGCTGAACGAAGCGGATGTTGCGGAATAAAGAAATGAAGTGATTAAAAGACGGCGTTGACTCCCCAAGAGACTCGTTTAGATCCTCTTCGTTGTAAAACCGTTCATAAACTCAGTAGGAATGAGATTTTATTGCGGCATCAGAATGATTAGATAAAACATTTAATGTATAAATAGCTGACTTCCGTGACAAAAAATCGTAAAGGGGAATGAGATTGACCCGACTTGCCTAAATAACTGACCGTGGACAGGTTCATTACTATAAAGTAGATGCGCGCGCGGAAGCCGACCAGTATAAACACTTCTGTTTACGGCAAGCTCCTCCACTTCTACCTGTGGGTCCGGCCATTACACCATAGGACGTGGACTGTACTCTGAGCTCTTATTTAGAGCTTTAGGGTGCCGTACCTCCTAGAGAAACTAGCCTCTTTTCTAGGCTTGTTCTGTAACAGCGGGCGCAGACAGGGCAAGGAAGATTACTAAGGACAAGAAAGTTCCTCCTTAAATTCTCCCCTGTGCGTTATCTCATAGAATCACAGTTTGTCCAATCTTGCCATTATTCTGGATAGAAAGACCCTAGAAGGTTGAAATGTGGTACATATGCCCCTCTTCATGGAAAGGAAGAAATCTATTGATTTTGGGATCAAAATATTTAAGGGAAGCAAAATTGGAAGTAAATCTATAAATAAATGCCGTGAGGACTTAAAACATGAATATACGGCATGCCAACTGAAATCCGGAAAGACAGACAGTTCGGTAAGACTTTCGGTATGTTCTGTCGGATCCTTCGACTCTGTTCTTTCGGTTTATTTTAAAACACAAGATGTGCTGAACAACAGGATCAGTTCTTAAAGTTAAAATTTATGGAAATTTCTTAACTTCTGACTACAATATGTTCACTGTAAGTTGACTAATGCTTTAAGTGGACTGTGTATTGAGTTCACTCCTAAGATTTTGATTTTTTGCCATTTTCCATCAGTTATAAAGGTGTCGAGTGCAGTGTAATTCAATATCGATACCGGTATTAGTTTTTCAGTAGTTGTATCCCAGCTATCATCTAAGTTTTCATGTTCAAACCTGGTCCAAACTTTGCTTATACAACTAAAGTGTCAGATCATTCCATCTTTACTGTGAATAGCCGATGTGACAAGATGTTATGTTGGAACATCGGTTTAGTTTAACTTCTCTTGGTAGAAGATGACTGAATAGGTATGTTTAGTATCTTAAAATAATTCATTATCTTTCAAGCGTTACTATTAACAATTTTGGATTTGGTGCGAGTCCATTTAGTTTTTGATAAAATATTAAGTATTGCTTAGGAATTCGTATTAGTATAGCAATGAATTGTGTATCACTATATAAGGTGGTTATTCGAGCATTTTTCATTGGAATTTCATATCGGATTTACTAGATTAAATATAATAAAATTAAAATGAGGTGGTTCAAAAGTTATTTGTTTTGTTCAACAGACGATTCGAAGAATTGAAAAATTAACCGCTAAAGAAGAGTATGACGACGAATTTGTTATGCTTGAGGCAATGCATGGAGTACAGTCCAATCATTCATCAAATTTTATGAAATGAAATCTGTGATTAGTTAACGAGAAACATGGATTATTATTATGCCCCTGAATAAGTAGCTGGTATACGGCCATGAAACGTTTGCTGTCTAGACTATGAAACCTCTCGTAAGTATCAGCTTGCGCAGTAATCGTGTAAATGCTCAAGTTACCTCAGCCCAAAGTCCATAATTAGTCATAATTTCGATGTGTAGGGTAAGACCTCATTTGCATTCTGCTAGCCGAAAGTCAATTTGTGTTGTGTAAGCAAACAACCTAGTTTTTCATGAAATCGATCGGACAACCGCGATACACATGTTAGGGGTCGAAATCTGTAAGGGGGTATTAGCTTGGCACGTATAAAGCCAACCTTAAGGCCCAAAGATTACAATTAACCATCACATCAAAGATCAATATTATCAAATATTTATGCCTGGATTTGGTAACTTAGTTTTTATTTGTCTAATGGATATGACCATTATTTATGAGTCTAACAGTTGGCTTAAGGGTGTCAAGCTAAAGAAATGCAATTTGAAAATTTTGTACATATTTAACCCTTTTAATACCCTCCCATTTCGACCACCACCAGCAGCAGGTAACTATGGATTTATTCTTATTGGAAATTACTCTTTTAAAAGGGAACGCGAGTCAAACAACCAGTCGAGCGCCTTAGGACTAAACATGGGACTAAAGTTTAAACCGGCGTTATAAATAGGAACAGTACGTCTCAAATCTACAACATTGTCACAATATGCTTACATTATAGTGGCTTAATGCTAATTGAGTTGTTAAAATGCGATTATCAATCACTAATTGCATATAATTTAGGCTATATTCAGTACAGATTTTCCCCTAAGGGTTTCTGTATTGAGTTAGTATTCTGTAAGTTATAAACAACTAGTACTAATGGATAATAATACTTTTAACAGGTACTAAAACGTAAGCTTCTGTAGTGAAACATTCATTAACTTGAGACGAGTTCTTACTCATTAAGCAGTTTTTTTTTTTTTTTAACTTCACTTAATGTTATAAGTGGAGTCTCAGATGCGCGGTCGGCAACCCCCCCCCCCCCCCATTACAACTTAACTCCCAGAAAACCCTGGTTGTACGCTTATACAATGCAACTTGGCTCTCTTCTCGGGAAAATAGAACGCCGGATGCGCACGTTACTGTGCAGTGACAGTGGACCGCACGCGACTCTGGGTTGTCCGGTAGCGGGGCCGGTCGCTGGGAGACCCCGCCGCGCCATCCGCTACACATTCCACCGGGTGCCGCCTGCCGAGCCGGGGTTCGAACTCCGGCTTCCAAATCCATAATTCCACCGTTTGAAATGTGGCATCATTTATTCACAATGACAACTTCAGAGAGCCGCGCACCCCAATCCATTACCGATTGTATCACATTTTAAATTAACCTATTTCGATTTAAATTAGCACCTTCCAACATATGTGCGGCGGCGAGACATCGCTTTGATTTATGAAATAAATGTCGGATACATTATTATTTATTTGTATTACTGTCAACAATTGGTTTAAATTAAGATTTCATCTCGTTCAACAGTATGTCTGTTAACTTTGTCTAATACTGTCCCATAATTCAAGAGACGATGTTCATGTTGAAATATGACAAATATAATAGTGTTTAGAAACTTCAAAACTTTTAACTTCTAAACAATTATCTAGTTCAATCAAAATTGTATTTATTTCTGTATTCGTTATTCTTGCCCTCATGGATGAAGCTATTGTGTTGTTTTTGTACAGTTAACAGTGTAGTTTAAAATAGCATTAGGTACGTTAAGCTGAATTGAGGCAGTAAATTTCCATAGACCACGGGCTTTTAAAAACTTGAATATGTAACGTATCAAATTCTTGAATTTTATCAAAATACGGCATACTACCAGTTCATACATTGCACATTTAAATATATAAAGTTCGAGCTTGTTGTACTAACATTGTTTCTGAATTATTACTACCGGTTGTAAATAACCGTTTCTCTGTCTGTAAGTATTTGTTATCAAAGGTGACTTCGTCACACGATTACTGTAAATGAAACAGATTTTGTGTAGGCCTAACAGTTAACGGATATTGCAATCAAAAGTTGTTTGCTATTCTGTACAGAGCAAAAAGTAAACAATATGAGATCTTGCGCGTGAATCATCGGTAGCTCGGCTCGAACTCATGCGATGCCGCTACATCGCGGGAAGTTGCCGATGATGCAGTTGCAGACCGACGGTACCCAGAAGCCTGCAGCTGAGGCACTGACGTGTGCAGGCCACGGCGCCAATGAAGGCAGAGGGCGTGGTAGTAGCGCGTAACACGGGATTGGCCGGCTACCGTTCACCGTACCCAGTAGCATTCACCCCCCCCCCTCTACCCTCTCTCACCTCACAAATAAAACGATCCAACTGCTACCGGATTGGATTATTTAGAGTGTTGGGTGGAAGTTGGACCGGATTGTGTAGAGAGATGAAGGCTATGCCTCAACTTCCACAGCCGCAACGCGTGGGTGTCGTTTTATTTTCACTACTTCAACGTTCCTGTTGATCAAATGTGAAACACTAAAAATTAAAAGCCCGATAACTCTAATAATTCTACTCCAAACCTTTCCATTTAAAAGCCGTTCAGTCTTCGGCTTCCATGCATAATGTTTACGAAAGAAACGTGTAGGCCACGGTAAAGGGTTCTTGCGGTGGGAATTTTACCAATCTCGGCTGTTAGTTTCGGCAATGTTTTCGGAACGTGTTTGGGTGTAATGTTCTCCAAACAGAGAGGCAACCACAGCCTGTTGTGTTTTGACAGCGAGCGGTTCGCAAAGTGTGTGGCGGACAGCGCCTGCCCTTGTCAATGTCAAGTAGTGATGGACTGCTTATAGTCTACCTGCAGCAGCGGGCTACCAGCAGCCGCGGTCACTCCAGGATCACCCACAAAAGTACCTGCCATCCATCAGTCGGCCTTTAGAGAGATTCCGAAATCTTATGATCTAAGGAGTATACCGATGTGATCTGTAAGGGGGAAGACTTTAATAAGCGGCCTATACTCTTTATTCGGTTGTTTTTATCGAATGGTTTGATTGTTTTTATCCGAATAAATAATTCGATATTAAAAGTTATTTAACAAAACATATGATTTCTACTTATTAGTCACAGTCACTTTTTTTTAATCTCATTTAAGCCTCAGCGTCTGCTATGCCGGCTTCGAAGTAGCCTACACTGTTTTTTAATATAAAAGTACAAAGTACATGATTGGACCTCCCCAGGATTTGAACCCGTGATCTCTCGGTTACAGAGCCGAGACTATAACCATTAGTCTACGGAGGAGGACCAGTCATTTGTCATGTTAACAATAAACAGCAAGAAGTAACTAATTTGTTGAGAATTTCAAAATGACGATGAATATTAGGAAATTATGTGATAAATTTCTAGATGTGCATGTGGGTTTGACTACTGCACTCACAAAAGCGGTTTCTCACTGCTATCCGTGCAATATTTAAATATTGTAACGTATTTCTGATATGTAGGCCTATGCCATAGTTGGTTCTGTTATTTTGTAATGTTACTGTTAAATTTATGTTCTTAAAAATCATAATGTATTCTTCTTGTTGGAAATGTGTTATAATTCTTGTTTCGTACGATTAATATGTAATAACGAATTTGGATAATATATCGAATAGTTCGATAGTAACAATCGAACAACGAGTACAGGCCGCTTATTGTCTTTTCATTTTCTGTTGTAGGCTACGTTTCCGAAATAGCTAGTTAAAATAAATAGTAATGTCATCTTACACGTCGTGTCATTGCATGATTCAAAGTAGGAATATTGAGAGTAGGCTATGTAAAATTCACGAGAGGGCCTTCAGACAGGTGAGTGATGGCTGCACGCCGCGGGACAGAGCCGTGACTCATTCACGAGCCGATATCGCTCGCTCGGCCACGGCCACTCCAGTTCCAGCGGGAACTCGGCTCATCGTCTGCGATCTGTGGGAAAGTTGTGATTCAGGCGCAGCCTCCGGTGCTGGATAACGTCGGTTAGTCACATTACCAGGACATGAGACTCACCTACTGATTCATAATGTAGGTGATGGCTCACGATCTTGATATAACAACGTTAGTTCGTTCTGAATTTAAAAATAAATTTATTACCTGTAACAGTTGAACTGATATAGATTATTAAACAATTATTTTTTATGCCGTTTGTCATAAAATATGAAATAGGCGATCTAAAACAAACGAAACAGCAACATAAATGTTTCAACACTAAAAACGCGTGGAAACACGGAACTTGTTTGTTAACAACTGGACAATAATTAAGTAAGTAGTTTGTATTTCCCCCCAAAATTAATTTATGGGATGACAATAATTTTAATGCCTCCAGTTTTCCTCTTTTATAACGGTGCCTGTAAAATCTACAAATTTGATTATATATTACAATGCCACCCACTTTAATGAAAAGCAAAATTGAAATTTGTGTGTAAAACACTGTGTTTTAAGCGAGGACACAAACATAGATTTAATCGTATACTGAGTATTTACAAATTAAGACAATGTAGCTGAATTATTCACCCTTTAAATATTTTTACCTAGAGCACATTCATAGCCTACCAAACTACAGTGTGAAAATTGTGAATAGGACCTAAACAAGACAACAAAACATACACTACCTTAAACATACAAAAAAGTACTAACAACAATATTGTCAACTATTCAAAATTAAAAACAATACCGTACTTAAAGCTAAAAACTCGCATGCAATTTTTAACTCTGAAAATGGAAGAGTTAATATTTTCCTATAGTAGCCTATATAATAAACATTGTCTCTCATCTAATCATAATATTATAGGCTTATATAATAATAATTTTAATTTATAAGAAATGTTCAAAAATGATGAAACTGTACACCAAATTCTGCATATATTGACATTGAACTGAAAATAACAGGAAAACTCAATTTATAATGAGATTTTTATATCTCGGATAAGACAGAAAATACAAATTTAATGCAAATGGTTTATGAAAACTTGCTCAATATACTGATAAGATCAGGCACAAGTTATGACAACTTACTATACTACATATAACCTACTTGCTTAGACTACAGAATTCATAACAGAGAGATAGGCCACCCCAAATGACATACTGGGCAAGTTTTGGATGCTACAGAAGTAATAATGTCGTATTAAAACAATTAAAAGCAAAAAAAGTCGTTGAAATTTTAAAAACTAGAGCTATCGGTACTAGAAAGCTAGCTAAGTTATAAAGAAATCATTGTCAACTACTGTAGGGTGACAGGGGACACAGAGAAAGGGCATGTGGTAAGCAGTACCTGAAGGGTGGTGCCAAAGAGCTTCCGTCTGCGCTGGATGACGGCTTCTGAAGATGTAGATGGTGAGCTAGTGACTGCCCCACCACGGGAAGCGTGGGAACTGCACAGTAGCTAGGCTCCGCCCCTGTGGCCGCCCGGTCGACCAACCAGCGTCTCTCGACCGCCCCACACCCAGCGACACCCACCAAAATAAACGTCTCTCCCTTTAAAATGATGATCGGATCTGGATATTTTCCCCCGGTCCTGACGACGAAACGCGGCCAGTAAAAATAATAAAACTGGAGGTGAACTTGTCTGAATGGAAAATAACTTTACCTAACTAGTCCATAAAGTAGTATATAACGCGTGTCAAGTGTCTGGCTTCCCCGGGGTTATCTCTGCCACCGACTGTGGTAGGTATCCTCCACATCTCCACACCTACCACCGGCATACCAGCGTGTCTGACACATCTGTCATGTCATCGTGCTCGTACCTCCCTTGCCATTCGACTTTTCACAGAGCCAGCTACGTAAATGGACACAGGGGTGGGAACGAGTGGGAAGACATTGTGGGCAAGGCGAAAAACCCACAGGAGAAGTCACTTACACTTCAACCTCAACCTTGTCTCCTACATACGGCTTTAAGGTCATCTTGATCCTTCTACTAAAGTTCACATGTCTGTCTCTAAAAACCTTTGTCCTAAATCACTTATGCGTCTGAGATAGACCCTTACCCTCTCAGAACCCTTCACTCTACAGATTAATTTATCCTCCAGTGAGAATGCATAGCGAGAAGACTGCTCGAACGTCGAATTTCATCTTCCGCTTAGTGTAGCGTCTGAGATCTGACGCTGTCACAGACTTGACTCCTGGAACTTGGAGTCAACATCCGTCTTAAGGTATCCAAAATAATGTCAGCGACGAAGAAGCTCACAACCAAATCCTTGCTTCGTTTCGATACCAGGGACTTCTAGACTACAAAATCAAGTGTAATCTATGTGAAGAGGTAATCTCATTGTTTCATCGAATGCATTACGATGTGTTAGACAGAATCCCAAAGCAACCGAGTTTACACGCTACACTAAGTGGAAGGTGAAGTGGAGCTAAACTCAACATTCGAATGAATCAACCCTTCCCATCATAGCTACGTTATTTGTAGAGTAGACCTCGTATTAATAGCCTCCTCATTTTTGCACTTTTGGGACTGAGCCAGCCATCATCAAAAACTGTATGTCTCCATATATTGTAACCCTCATGGCATATATATATGAACAGTTCCAGTTCTGAGTGACAATAAAAAATACGTTGGTGCCTATATCACACGCCATATCTTGTTTACTGCACACTGATTATCATCGTTGTAGCCTAATCTTCCTGTGCTGTGTAATTTGTGTGCAATGTTCATAAACGTCTGCTAGAGCCACGACCATCGAGTATATTAACACATTCTGTTTAATTAGAGGCGGATTTGAAGATCTGTCGCCCCTGGGTTATCCTTAATTTGCCGCCCTCCCCCCTTACCATACTACAGTACTGTTAGTACTACGAAATAAATGGAATATATTAAGCGAATGATTGTTTAAACAATTCCAATTTACAAATTATTATGTTTACAAATTTATTAGAAGAAAAAAGTTTTTTCGCATATTTTTAACTTTTGGAATAATTTATTTTGTACTTTTTTACCACAATTTGCCGCCCCCTGAATTTTGCCGCCCTGGCCTATAACTCATTCAGCTCATATATAAATCCAGCCCTGTGTTTAATATGACCATCATAGGCTACGTTCTGTGCCGATTTCATATTAAAAATAGGTACCATCCATTGCCAATGACCCAAGACTGACGTTACTTTAGAACGAAACCAATTGCTAAAAATGAGCAAAGTGCTAAAATAGCTTACTAACACAAATAATATGAATTATTATATGAATTAATAATGAACCTACCTTAAGAATCATATCAAAGGTCGTCTTTGTTTAGAGTTCTCAAAGTATTAAGCATAATAATAATAACCCTGAGCTCCAAGCATTCAATACCAAAACACTATTTTGAGACTTAAAGAACTTAAACCCTCGATAATTCATAACAGTTTTTGTCTTGTACAAGTGCCAGTAACACAATTGGTGACTTCAAGTTTTGATAGTAATTGAGTCGCACTATAATTTGTTACATGACTGTATTTATGTTTTACAAATAATAGAACTGCGTAGGCTACTTGTTCTATTATTACCGGTGATAGTGCTATCCACTTCACAACCAAGAAAAAACTATGAGTAAGTACTGTAAATTTGAAACTTAAAAGTCACCAACTTTTTTCCAATAAAACAGAAAAGTGTTGAAAGATATTATGTTGATATTTTCATAGGCCTACTAAAAGTGCTTGATCATTCTGCGAAGCAACTTGATACCTTCACAAGAATATCTTTTTTATGGGTGGTGCAATTTTCAAACTGAGCATTGTTTACAATTACGTTTCATTATATATGTTTAAAACTATCATTAAATCTTAACACAGTATAAACTGATAATTTATTAATAAGACCTACTCAACCCTACTCATTACCGATTCTTTCCACTGTTCCATATGAACCTACCTTTAGAATCATATCAAAGGTCGTCTTTGTTTTGAGTTCTCAAAGTATTAAGCATAATAATAACAACCCTGAATTCCAAGCATTCAATACATGAAAAACTATTTTGAGACTAAAGCACTAAACAATAGTCTTGCCGCAATATCTGAAACAATTAAATCTCATAACTTCAAACATCAAATAGTACCTCTGAGCTCCAACATGCCTGAAAAAATAAGTTGCTAAAACAAGGTGAGTAAAAGAATCAGTTTCACAATCGTAGTTTGCATGTGATTTTCGAGTGAAAGAATATAAAACACTTTACAAAACTTTCATAAAAGATCTAAATCAATAAAAGGGAATTGCAATGCCAGTATATATTGTAATTGTTATGTCACAAACTATATGAAACAAATAAACAATATGTCTTGCACAAAAGTTACCCCAGATTTTCCAAATCTGTATTTGTTGTTGAAACCCATGACTATGCATATCTGTAAATAAACCGTTTTTCTTCAAAGCCATAAGAAGTAGTGCTATCTGCATTAGCTTACCAATGTTATCTCTATTTGCGTTATTTTACTCTCACATGGACAACCGCCGTTTACAAGACCTCTACCGTGTTCATAAACAACGTTATAGCGTATACAAAGTTTTTTTTACAAAGTGCTATTTTGTGTTCAGAGGATCACAAAGGATGCACTTAGTAACATTTGTTCAAGCATGAGGCAAATCAAAATAGGAAGAAGTATATTAACATACACCGATAATTGTATATGCTCGCCATCTTGAAATGGTCAAATCTGATCGGATTATACACTTGTAGCCTACATACGTCAACGGTCATAATATATTGCGTTTGGTCCAGGAGCCATATCTAATATATATATCAACTTAGGCTATATAGTATACTCACAGACTGGGTTGTTCTTGAAATCGATAGAGAAATTCCTCCTAAGATAGACATCGATCGTCAGCCGCGTTTTAGTGGAGGGTTGACATGAGAGAGTATCTAAAGGGTTTAATTTATCTAACTTTAATTGTTTCCAATTTTTTAGAAAATTTACATACCTCTCCCAACGTTTTTTAAAAGCTGTCGAAATATGTAACAGACTTTTCAGTTTTGTTCACTGATTTTTAACTCAGACGTAATTATACCTTTTTTAACGATGAGGTTGAACTGTCATCGTGTAGCCTTGAGAGATTTATAAAGCATTTACATGAATAATTAAATTATTTAAATTAAATTACGTTATGAGAATCTAACAATCTTTTCTCCTATCTGCATTTGTACCTGAGTTATACAATTTGGAATTTATAGCTGCCGTTATTTTATAACTGTTTTAGTAAACTACCTGTTATTATAAATATTAGCCTATATTATAGTCTACCTAAGTTATGATCAAATGACCTATCATAAAAGGCAGGCTATTCAAGTCCTACTAACAACATTCAACAATGAGGTGAGAGTGATTTTGGGATGGAATAATTCTAATAAATCTAATAATAATAATGGAATAATAATAATTCTAATATTAATAATAATACATCGAACAGGACCAAATAATACAAGGCATCCTTGGAAGTAAACACTAGATTTAGGTCCGACGCAAACTAAAATATGCACATAAGCATACAGTTAGGTTAGTCGGGCCTGTACGTGGTAGAGACAAACAGATCACTGCTGTTAAGGTCTGAACACTAATAAATCCTTAACAGCTCTGGTATCATATACCGTGATCATAGTTAGTCTACAGTCTCACAAGGAAACGAGTCAATATTTTAACGTTTAATGCCGTGTCAGTTTTGATGTTACTTAAATTACTAAAAAAAGACGTTTGACATTGTCAATTATCATTATGTCACATACTGTGCAATGGCTATGGCTATTTCGTATGCTTATAGGACCCTTTCATAGGAAAAATTTTTTCGACACTGATGAGGAACCTCTTAATTTCAAAAGTAATAACATGTTAATCATCAAAACTGCTTTTCAATTACCTAATTTAATGGTTAATTAATTACCCTTATTGGTAGGGACATTGTCCTTGCGTGATTTTTTTAATTTCTGCGTTGAGTTATTTGCACATAAATAAAATATTCCTAATTTGGAATAGTCCACCACTTTAGCTGGTTCTGTCCTGGGAGTAGAGTTTCATGTCTTTTCTTTATAAGCTATTACATGTCGGAGAATATTGTACTATCGGATCAAAAAGTTTAGGCGCCGAAGTTTGAGACTTAGCCCCAAATTAACCAGTATAGCTACAATAACGGGATTGCATTAAAATTATCCTTGTTTATTTCTGCGTTTAGAAATAGATAGCAAACTACCTCCAGTTTTTTTGTTAACAAGTTATGATATCAACGAAAAGGGGTAGCGGTTTTGACACTTTAACCAATCTGCACTTTAAACATTTATAACTCGGAAACTTGTAATCCGATTAAAACTAAATTTTTATAAATTGTAGGTTGCCACAAGTGTAATGCTTATAAGCATTTAATTTTTTACCATATTACTATTTCAAATAGTTTTCTTGGCCGGGCGGTTCAAAAACTCTGTACTGCTCTAAATCTTGGGTATGTAATTTTTTCTAACACTATTTAATACAGTGTGTATTAATTTTTATCACAGCAGAGTGTGTTAATTTTCGTGGCCAGAGGGCGCCTGCTGTTGACGCGCCGACTGCCCAGGGCGGTTTGGTCCCTAACCACTCCACCCTTTTCGTTGTTATCGACATAAAACAGTAAGTTGTTGTTATTTTTAAAACATTTGCTTTATATGCAACAATGCAGAATTAAACAAGCTTAGTTTTAATGTAGCTCCCGTTGCTGTACCTCTACTGGTAAGTTTGTGGTGATTTTTACGTGGTGACATAACTACCAATACTTTTCCCACTTGTGGGTGAATTACAATCTGAAGTGCCGTTATTATTCTCCTCTCGTATTTCCTCCATTCTCCAAGTTCACAGATAAAGACAACAATTTATAAGTTTCACTGAAAGACTGTCAGCAGCGCGATCCCATGACCAGACTTAGCGCCAATAACGGGACATAACTCAACACTAACTCAATCCTGTTGACTAGTCTTATAACGTCACTCAGTGGAACATTTGGAATTTATCTGTTGTCCCCATTGTTTTCGTGTATGGCGATGTAAAACCATTGTTTTACATCGCCATACATACATTACACATATGTGACCCGCTAGTGGTAGTTCCTAGGTCTGGCCGACAGATCGCGGTGTAGGCGGTGTCCCAGTGGAACTTACTATGTTCTATCTTTTCTGTGCTAGGGGCACCTGAAGAAAACTACAGGTCGGTTCATCTGTCATGTAATCTTAGTCTTAATCGTTTATAAACAGCACATATTTTAAATATTTGGCATAATTATAATGAATTTTTTACTCTAAAAATACAGTGTATGGTTGTGCACTTTGGACTTTCGCAAGAAAAAGGTGACAATGATATAATAAGAAATTAGTATAATTAGACTATGTATTTTTGTTGGATTGAATTGAACTAATATTTTCTACTAAGTTTGAATCTTTATCAGACAAAATTTGCATGGAATATCCATTATTTTCGGACAAATAATAGGCTACATAGTATTACTTGTTGATTGTCCGAAGAAGTTCTGCTTTCCTCAGCATTATTTTTTGACAAATCTGTTCAACTAGCAGGAAAACCTCTGCTGCTGAATAAGGTGCATTTAAGAAGAACAAACATAATCTTTGATAAGTCGTACTTTGGTTTTTTGTTTCTAATGTAGTTTGCGGCTTCTTAATTGAGTGCAATATTTGTGGAGATGGCAAAAGTACTTTTGCTACAGTTGTACTGATTGAAAGTAGGATACGAATAGGCTGTATTCTAGAAAAACATTATCCTGAAGTTTGATGAATCTCAATTTTTAACCATTGCCAACTAGCAAGACAAACCCTGCTGCTGAATAGATGCATTTAAGAAGAACAAATATAATCTTTGAGTATAAGTCATACTTTGATTTTTTTGTTTCTGAAATCGAGTGCAATATTTGTGGAGATGGCCAAAGTACTTTTGCTACAGTTGTATTGATCGAATCTTATACTGAAGTTTGATGAATCTCAAACCATTGCCAACTAGCAAGACAAACCCTGCTGCTGAATAGATGCATTTAAGAAGAACAAATATAATCTTTGAGTATAAGTCATACTTTGATATTTTTTGTTTCTGCTGTAGTTTGCGGCTTCTTAATCGAGTGCAATATTTGTGGAGATGGCCAAAGTACTTTTGCTACAGTTGTATTGATCGAAAATAGGATAAATTCTTGAAAAAACATCTTATACTGAAGTTTGATGAATCTCGATTTTTAACCATTGCCAACTAACAAGACAAACCCTGCTGTTGAATAGATGCATTGAAGAAGAACAAATATAATCTTTGAGTTTAAGTCATACTTTGATATTTTTTGTTTCTGCTGTAGTTTGCGGCTTCTTAATCGAGTGCGATATTGGTGGACAAGGCAAAAGTACTTTTGCTACAGTTGAATTTATTGGAAAAGTAGAATACGAATATATCCCTTCGTGAAAAACATCTCATCCTGAAGTTTGATGAATTACAATTTTTGCCAACTACACAACACCGAACTTGAGCCATGGACAAGTTACAGCAAGGAAAACAAATGGAATGAACAATGCATGTTAATATCGATATGTTATACTCGGGACACTATTCGCACGGACATCTAGTCGATCATTGAAGTCGATTACTGAACTGTGTCAACCCAATGTGGCACACTGATTGTGACCGGTCCCACGCTCAGTGGGTGGTATGGTAGGTCGGTCCACTCGTCTAATCTCTGTCAGACTCATTTAGTCGCCAACACATCATCGGAATAGCTTCGATAACCGATTTGTTTTTCACTACACTGGTCGTGGTTTACGATTATCTCAAAAAGACTATTCGATGTGAACTACTTTGATATATGTTAAAGGAAGGCCGGCATCGCTGATTTAAATCTTTTTTATGTGACTTTTTAATGTATTATTTTAATTTGTGACACAGTTGTTCGTGACGATTATAATTAGTTCTGGCATTGACTTCTGACGCCGAACCATTGGTAACATCTTTATCAAATCAGATACTGTATGATGGATTACAAAACAATAGGTAAGTTATCCTTTTGTTGTACTTTTACTGGGATAAATTGATGTAATTCAGTTCTTTTTGATGGAGGGGTCACCCTGGTGGAATTAACGAACGGCCAAATTGAGGGCTGTAAGACTTATGAGGTGCGGAAATAAAGATTTCTATCAGTGGACATTGAAGAAATGGATTTCGGGAATGTTTAGACATCTACATATTAGATCTTTATGATTAGACCAACAGATTTCCTGTATTTATATATTGCTGCTGAGTATAATATTTGTGAACGACAACTTCCTACAGTGATAAGAGATGCTGGTCACCATGCTGATGGGAATACTCGTGCTCAGAATTATATTGGCACTAAATCCAACGGAGACCATAAGACTGATTCTATAAGATGCTAAAGACCTTATGAGAACTAAAGATAAACATTTGTTCCTCAATACTTTGCCAGTAGAAATGTTGGAAACCAATAGCAATCATATAGAAAATTTAGTATGAAGCACCTCTAACGACTTTGCAGCGATGTGAGATTGAGCGCTGATAATACTATCGATTACCAGGCATAACACAGACGTTTGAATAACCTCACATTTAACTGTTGCAATATTCTGGAACGTAACAACGTAAAAGTAAGAATAGCTACTATTATAACTGATGGAACGTTCTAGGCATCTACCCCAGTCAAAGTAAGAGTAGGTGTCATGTAACTGTTGGAATATTCTGGAACGTAACACAATAAAAGTAAGAGTAGTTGTCATGTAACTGATGGAATATCCTGGAACGTAACACAGTAAAAGTAAGAGTAGTTGTCATGTAACTGTTGGAATATTCTGGAACGTAACCACAGTAAAAGTAAGAGTAGTTGTCATGTAACTGTTGCAATATTCTGGAACGTAACACAGTAAAAGTAAGAGTAGGTTGTCATGTAACTGATTGGAACGCCCTAGGGATCTACCACAGTCAAAGTAAGAGTAGTTGTCATGTAACTGATTGCACGCCCTAGGGAACGTAACACAGTCAAAGTAAGAGTAGTTGTCATGTAACTGATTGGAACGCCCTAGGGAAAGTCTACCCCAGTCAAAGTAAGAGTAGTTGTCATGTAACTGTTGGAATATCCTGGAACGTAACACAGTAAAAGTAAGAGTAGTTGTCATGTAACTGATGGAATATCCTGGAAAGTAACTCAGTAAAAGTAAGAGTAGTTGTCAAGGAACTGATTGCACGCCCTAGGGATCTACCCCAGTTAAAGTAAGAGTAGTTGTCATGTAACTATTGGAATATCCTGGAACGTAACACAGTAAAAGTAAGAGTAGGTGTCATGTAACTGATTGGACGCCCTAAGGATCTCTCCCGGCCAAAGTAAGAGTAAGCGTCATGTAACTGTTGCAATATTCTGGAACGTAACACAGGAAAAGTAAGAGTAGGTGTCATGTAACTGATTGAACGCCCTAGGGATCTACCACAGTCAAAGTAAGAGTAGTTGTCATGTAACTGATTGCACGCCCTAGGGATCTACCACAGTCAAAGTAAGAGTAGTTGTCATGTAACTATGGAATATTCTGGAAAGTAACTCAGTAAAAGTAAGAGTAGGTGTCATGTAACTGATTGAACGCCCTAGGGATCTACCACAGTCAAAGTAAGAGTAGTTGTCATGTAACTGTTGGAATATTTTGGAACGTAACACAGTAAAAGTAAGAGTAGGTGTCATGTAACTGATTGAACGCCCTAGGGATCTACCACAGTCAAAGTAAGAGTAGTTGTCATGTAACTGATTGCACGCCCTAGGGATCTACCACAGTCAAAGTAAGAGTAGTTGTCATGTAACTATGGAATATCCCGGAAAGTAACTCAGTAAAAGTAAGGGTAGGTGTCATGTAACTGATTGAACGCCCTAGGGATATACCCCAGTCAAAGTAAGAGTAGTTGTCATGTAACTGATTGAACGCCCTAGGGATATACCCCAGTCAAAGTAAGAGTAGGCGTCATGTAACTGTTGGAATATCCTGGAACGTAACACAGTAAAAGTAAGAGTAGTTGTCATGTAACTGTGGAATATCCTGGAAAGTAACTCAGTAAAAGTAAGAGTAGTTGTCAAGGAACTGATTGCACGCCCTAGGGATCTACCCCAGTTAAAGTAAGAGTAGTTCTCATGTAACTATTGAAATATCCTGGAACGTAACACATTAAAAGTAAGAGTAGGTGTCATGTAACTGATTGGACGCCCTAAGGATCTCTCCCGGCCAAAGTAAGAGTAAGCGTCATGTAACTGTTGCAATATTCTGGAACGTAACACAGGAAAAGTAAGAGTAGGTGTCATGTAACTGATTGAACGCCCTAGGGATCTACCACAGTCAAAGTAAGAGTAGTTTTCATGTAACTGATTGAACGCCCTAGGGATCTACCACAGTCAAAGTAAGAGTAGTTGTCATGTAACTATGGAATATCCTGGAAAGTAACTCAGTAAAAGTAAGAGTAGGTGTCATGTAACTGATTGAACGCCCTAGGGATATACCCCAGTCAAAGTAAGAGTAGTTGTCATGTAACTGATTGAACGCCCTAGGGATATACCCCAGTCAAAGTAAGAGTAGGCGTCATGTAACTGTTGGAATATCCTGGAACGTAACACATTAAAAGTAAGAGTAGGTGTCATGTAACTGTGGAATATCCTGGAAAGTAACTCAGTAAAAGTAAGAGTAGTTGTCAAGGAACTGATTGCACGCCCTAGGGATCTACCCCAGTTAAAGTAAGAGTAGTTCTCATGTAACTATTGAAATATCCTGGAACGTAACACATTAAAAGTAAGAGTAGGTGTCATGTAACTGATTGGACGCCCTAAGGATCTCTCCCGGCCAAAGTAAGAGTAAGCGTCATGTAACTGTTGCAATATTCTGGAACGTAACATAGGAAAAGTAAGAGTAGGTGTCATGTAACTGATTGAACGCCCTAGGGATCTACCCCAGTCAAAGTGTAGTTATCATGTAACTGTTGGAATATTTTGGAACGTAACACAGTAAAAGTAAGAGTAGGTGTCATGTAACTGATTGAACGCCCTAAGGATCTTTCCCGGCCAAAGTAAGAGTAGGTGTCATGTAACTGATTGAATGCCCTAGGGAACGTATACCCCATTAAAAGTAAGTGTAGTTGCCATGTAAATGATTGAATGCCCTAGGGATCTACCCCAGTTAAAGTAAGAGTAGTTGTCATGTAACTGTTGGAATATCCTGGAACGTAACACAGGAAAAGTAAGGGTAGGTGTCATGTAACTGATTGAACGCCCTAGGGATATACCCCAGTCAAAGTAAGAGTAGTTGTCATGTAACTGATTGAACGCCCTAGGGATATACCCCAGTCAAAGTAAGAGTAGGCGTCATGTAACTGCTGGAATATTTTGGAACGTAACACAGTAAAAGCAAGAGTAGGTGTCATGTAACTGATTGAACGCCCTAAGGATCTTTTCCGGCCAAAGTAAGAGTAGGTGTCATGTAACTTATTGAACGCTCTAGGGATACACCCCAGTCAAAGTATGAATAGTTGCCATGTAACTGTTGGAATATTTTGGAACGTAACACAGTAAAAGTAAGAGTAGCTACTATATAATTGATGGAACGTCTTGGGATCTATCCCATTTAAAGTAAGAGTAGGTGTCATATACGTATTGCCATATTCTGGAACGTAACACAGTAAAAGTAAGACTAGTTGTCATGTAATTTTTGGAATAACTTGGTAAATGTTGTAATATCCTGGAACATACCCCAGTGAGAGTAAATGTAGAGATCATATAGCACCTGAAATGTTCTGAATCGTACTTCGATCAAAGTAAGAGCAAGGAAATCGAAAATCTTAACCTGTAAATAGACGATTTGACTGTGGAATTCATTATTTATCCGAAAGTAAAGCACTGCTCTTGAGGATTTTGTTACATCTTAACATCCATTATTTTGTGTAAGTGTTTTGATATCTGATGGGGGCCACAGCCACAGAACAAGGGTTTTCGAGAATGGTAACTTCTAAGAAATCCCATATCTGACATCTTGGTGGTTCTGAATCCAGTAATATCACCAAGTTCACTATTAAGGTCAGTTTATTGCCCTTGTGCAAATATCCTTGCTCTGATATCAGATGTCTGATGAGGGTAATATAAATAGTTACTACTACACAGATTTCTTGTTTGAACTTGGCAGAGATACTTCGATACTCGTTTCACGAAGGAAACGTGGAATACTGGAAGTAGCACGTTTTCCCATCAGCTCGAACTGTTTCATGTCGGCCGACGATGACACAAAATGCTTTGAACGACATAATAAGACGGAAAGAAGATGGAAATATGCGTTCCTCCAAATGTTATACAAGGAAAATATGTCTGCAAAGCCGTGAGAGATGTAGAGGATAGGTAAATCTCTCCCCATGGCGGAGTATCTTGTACCATACCACCTTGCCTGTGCTAGCAGGTTTACAGTTGGTGAAAGGCGAAACCCAACGTCTCTATCACAACGAAAAGAGTTCTACACTTAGAAAAAACCTTTGTGAGAGAAACATTTTCATAAATAGAGTTTCTGATCTTATTTATCTATCTTTCTTCGTTTCAGCTCTTGATACGCAAATTTATTTGAAAAAATGTAGCTCAAATGTCAAAACTCGATCGATTTTGCATTCCTTTGATATTGTTTAATGTAAAAATTTGATTGTGGTTGCTTACTAATTGATAATTTTTACTCATTCCAAGTATGAACTTTAAGGGCAAGGGAAGACATTAAAGATTAATATTTTATTTTATTTGAAATATTTAAATTATCTTCAATAATAATAATAAAAAAACACCTTGAGGACAAGAATGACAGGACACCGATTCGACTATAAAAACCAAGATTTAAAGAAAACTGTCGTCACTCATGGTCTAAATTACAATGACACTTTTGAAAACATATATTCAGTCAAACCTATTCGTCAACTAGATAAAAATTCAAACCCAGTTTACTTCAGAATATTAGAACAAGCACACCAATTTGTTTTAAAGAGCAAAATTCCACATGGACTCAACATCAGATAACTTAGCCAAACACGTCTAAATTTGAAATAAACATATGGAAGAATTATTTAGTTCATGTCATCTGTATTTATTATTATTATTTATTCACTGTTTATTTACTTTTGTTTGTACTGTTTTCTTTTATATTTTTATATTTTATACAATTTATGCACCTGAAGACGGTTTTTACCGAAATATAGTGCCAATTAAAAAAAACATTTTATTTATACAGTAATATACTAAAAATTATATATATATATGGGAGATGTCTGATCCATAAAAACTTTCTTTTCCATTCCACTCATGTCTTTGCGACTGCCGTCTGTTTTAATATTTACTTTCGTTCTTCTAGGGTCAGCAGCAACAATACTCAATTGTTTTGACTCGTACACTACCTTAGAGTTCAAACTTGAAAATTTTGAAGAAAACAACAAAATTTTAAAACTTTAATTCATGGCCATATTTAACTGGAATAATTTTTCATTCAAATTCATAAAATGTACTGATTGTTAGAACTAGATAAACAAAAATTTTCTTCAAAATTTTCAAGTTTGAACTCTAAGGTAGTGTACGAGTCAAAACAATTATATATATATATATATATATATATATATTAAATATAAATTATCCACTTACGACTTAACAATGCAGTTATACCCTATTATATATGAATACAAAAACTTTAATATATAAATACAAAAAACAGTTTGCAATAAAGGAAAACTAAAATGCATCATATAATAGAAAAATAATAATATCAAATGCAAACAAACAGGAAAACAACAAAAGGAATTTCAGTTGTGAGGTTACATGTGTTAGATGTACTTGTATGAGAATCACCTTCATTCTATTCAGACATGCTGGTGTTACTAAAAACATATAACCAGTATTATGAGTAAAATTTTTTGGTAGTATAAATTACAAACTATTTCAGTACTAAACAATGAATTGTTAGCGGAAATACAACTGTATAGCAAGAGATAGTTTAAATCGAATGGACTGTAAGATTTTTAGAAAAAAGAATTTTTTATGATACTTACAATTAAAGTGCTAAAATACTGGACGAAGCTGGAGAGGTCGAAAGGAAGGTATAAGAAGGGCGTTAGCAAACTCGTAATGAAGTGTGAGTATTGATTCAAGAATGTAGGGGATTTCCCTGTGGGCTTCTTTCGTCATTACATTTTACTTGTGATCGATGCTTAATTTAACCCTTTGAGTGCCAAGTATTTTTTGAGTGGGTATACTGAAAAGTGCCAGGTATTTTTTCTAGTGGCTGTACCTAAAAGTGCCAGCCCTTTTTCAGGCATTTTGCAAGGTTTTAGTAAAAAAATTCACAGTTCGATTATTTATAAGCTATCAACATGATTCTTTTTTTTATTTTTCTCTGAAGACTGTGTTTAATTAATATAAAATAACAAAGTTACCATAACACTAAATTTAGGAATACCAAAAATGGACTTACCTAAAAAAATTCAAAAATATTTTTTAATTTTTCATTTTTCAACCAAATTATTATGACCAAAAAATTCATATCCTTTTCTTAGTCCATATCACTGGAAAGAATTCTTAGTCCAATTTTCTGTAAATATTGAAAAATTTATATTATTATCTTCAATAATGAGTAAGTTATACAACTTTTAAGAAACTATTGTCACATTGTTTCTGGTAGCTATGGCAACAAAAAATGTTTATATGTGAGTTTCATAATTTATAGTTTGATCAGAAGTGTACTATAGCAATTTATTTTGAAAAAAAAAACGATTCTTCACAAACATTTCAATATGATATTATTTAAAAATGTTAAAGGTTACAATTTTTAGTGACTTTTTCCCGAACGTCCGGTAAAATCGGACATTGGCACTCAAAGGGTTAAATAACACTAATTGTAATGCATTATAGGAGATGGGTTTTCGTCAGTTCTGCCTGAATCAGTACACTGTGTAATTGGCTGTGCGTCAACAAAGCTTATATCACTCGGGGGACTGGAAAATTTTAATTTTTCATTCATGTCTGTCTGTCTGTCTGTCTATCTGACCTATATCTCGGGAACGAACTGACCTGAAACTTGAAATTTTGCATGATGCTTCATTTATACACAAGCGACATCGAGTTCATTGATGGTTCAAGTCACTCAATGGAATTTCACTGAGTGTTGGCGAAAATCTTTACTGTTTACTGGTAACCATGACAACAACCACGTGAACAATCACAGAATAAAACATTGAGGACAATTAAGTGCCATTTTAACATGTGACATACTAACAAATTTAGCCTAATAAAATTAGCTATAGACGTTTTTGCGTGTAACCTTAGCAAAAACTGTTACACAGCACGTTAGGGCATAACTTTTGGTTAAATACAATAACGTTTTGAACGTATAAAATCGGCTTCAACTGTGCTAACATATAAAGAATTAGCTGAAAGAAACATTATAGCATTAAAGCATTATAGTTGATGCTCATAACAGGAAATATATTGGAATAAATTAATATTCTGATTTATCCAACTAATATATATTGCACAGTTAAATGCAGGCTAAACCAACCATAAAAAAGTAGTATTAATAAGTTATAGGCCTATAATTAGTGATATATTTGACGTACAAGCATAGCCTAGGAATTACAGCAGCTGTACAGGCACCTACTTCAAGTATGCATATTGACATTTTATCTTAAAATAAATATTACATTGGTTATTATTTGTTTCTATTAGTTAGTTTATGTTCCTATACAGGAACACCTGTAGTGCATTGTTTTCTACTTCATCGTATTGACATCGTAGTGTAGTCTATTATAGTTCATTGATTCAAATAAATATTAGAATGGTTATTATTTATTTTATTAGTTCGTTTATGTTCCCATACAGAAACACCTCGAGTGCATTGTCTACTATTTCATCGTATTGACATCGTAGTGTAGTCTATTATAGTTCATTGATTCAAATAAATATTAGAATGGTTATTATTTATTTTATTAGCTCGTTTATGTTCCCATACAGAAACACCTCGAGTGCATTGTCTACTATTTCGACGTAGTGTCACTGCAGTGTAGTCTATTATAATTATTTTCTTCAAATAAATATTAGAATGGTTATTATTTGTTTTATTAATTAATTTAAGTTATGTTCCCATGCACGAACACCTCGAGTGCATTTGTCTTGTCTGACCGAGAGATCACGGGTTCAAATCCTGGGGAGGTCCAATCATGTAGGCCTACTTTGTACTTTAATAAAAAAACCAGTGCACTTCGAAGCCGGCATAGCTGACGCTGAGGCATGAGATTTAAAAGAAAAAGAAAAAAGTTCTTTGGTATTATCCGAAGATCACTCTCTCCCTCTCTCCCTATGTAGGCTACTACATGTTATTAAGCGGTATAAGTAGTATTTTCTTCAGAAGTGCAGAATGTAGATTGTTCAAACGACAACAGATAGTAGATTGACGCAGAACGTCTTATAAATGACTTGCCAAATCGTCTAAAGCGATCTGGATAAAAAATAAAATATCCCTCGATATGGTATCTAAAACCAAGCTAGATCATGTGAGCGATCTTAAATTTTGACTTTAACTTTTGTATATTAATATTACGTACGTACTATTTTCCTACTGATGTAGAGCCTAATAATAAATAGTAGATAAGGGCCATAGTTGCCTCTGGATAAAACCAAAGTAGGCCTAATAGTTTGATATTCTACTTGAGTATATTTGACAATTCCTGGATAATTAGATATTTTAAATCTTTTCTGTTAGAATGGTTGCTTTATTTCTTTCTTTTACCCTCCAAGAGTCAAACTGTATTAGTTATGAAATCTAAATTGGCGTGTGCTGTTTGTACTCACCTTAATTTGCACAGATTTCCACAACCGACTGTGATTAGAGTAACTAATTTGAGTTTTACCTTATAAGAACGATGTCAAACCTCAAATACAAGGACCTAGGTCGTAAAGTTACGAAAATAAAATTATTATTATAAGTATTTTAATTTTTTATAATTCTTATAAGCTATACCATATTAATAAATAATCATGATTATTAAATTAATAATTTCAAGGAAGAATTGTTTCATATATATTATTAATATGCATTATCCACACACGCTTTCTATCTTTTCTTAGTAGTTTTTTACTCTTTTTGAATATTTAAACAATGGAGTAACCACGAAAAGTTGCAGACTCTTGAATATCCAAATATAACTTAGTAAAAAACTAAAACCACACTTTGGTGGTGTTCATTATATCTTAAAATGAAGGATCTCCCATAACTTTACGATTAATACAAGGGTGTAAAATGGGAAAGAGTTATTCACATTGTTCTTTCGGGTGTAAAATCAAGATGGTCGCCTCAACAATCGACACTTATGAACCTTTACAGCCGACGTCCATACAATACGGAACATCCCATTACTATAATTTAATGGCTTCATATTTTAACAAAAGCTTTAGAATTCGGTACAATAAAATTAGGAAATCTGGATGGAAAATAATACTGTCAGTTGTTTTATGATTTCCTCTTTCGAAGTCTGTAACCGTGAATAAGAAGTAGGCATTGCCTACAATGTGGGAAATGTTATTAGCCAAATTAGGCCGATATGTGACTGAATAAGGGCCATCAAACTGTTATTATTTTCTAGTAATCAATGTTTCTGTGTTCACCTTTAAGTATGTTTTATCAAAAACATTTTTCCATAAAAATGTTTTACAAGATGAATATGATATACTATCCTTGACTGTTGCGAACAACTATTACATCCTCTCTTATAATAATGGTTTACATACATTTTCTGTTTTTTTGTAGGGCCTACTGAGAAATTATTAAATCCAATATTAGCTAGAAGATCCAAAACTTCTGGATAAAAAATATTTATTTGTTAGATTATACAACACAAGGTGGGATATGTCAGACCATACGTAACAGGCTTCACTGTGATTGAATGTGAAATTTCAAGTCTATAGTTAGATGTGATGCTGTCACTTGTTAAAATGTCTTATATTTATATTATACTTTTATATTACAAGTTTATTGTTACATTGATCAATTCTACGATTTTTTAAAGTCATCGCACAATGTTCACCAACACTCAGCAAAATCCCATGGAATGACATGCACCATCATCGGACAAGATGTTGCCTGTATATAAATAAAGCTTCTTGGAAATTTTCAAGTTTATAGGTCAGGTCATTCTCGAATAATTGAGAGGATAAACAGAAGTGACATTTTTCAGGCACTTGAGTGGTAGGCTTCGCTAACGCTAAGCCAATAAATAACAAATTTCAAATGCTTTACATATGTGAATATCGAGGTTAAATCCAATAATTCACCTTCTTCTTAGTGCAGCGTCTGGAATCTGACTGTCACTGTCACTCCTGGAGTCACGTTCGTTTGAAGAGATCCAAAATAAGTCGGTGGTGAAGAAGCTCAAAACGACCTCTTTACATCGTTTCGACATCAGACATACCTAGACTACAAAATAATTTATTATAATGTAATCTAAGTGAAGAGGCGTTCTTTTGTCTGATCAGGTGTACGATTGAGTGCACTACGATTTTTTACTCATTATCTCTAAGCACG
The DNA here is from genome assembly GCF_021130785.1 of Homalodisca vitripennis. Taxonomy (NCBI): domain Eukaryota; kingdom Metazoa; phylum Arthropoda; class Insecta; order Hemiptera; family Cicadellidae; genus Homalodisca; species Homalodisca vitripennis. The sequence goes on along the minus strand of NC_060211.1, from coordinate 50,404,464 downwards.
GTGGAGCAACAGAGTTTTCCACACATAACGTAGCTATGGTGGGAAAAGTTGATGCAATGTGAATTTTGAGTTTAGCTCCAGTTTTAAACAGTATCATCAAAGGTTTTGGGCTTTAGACACCTTGATAAAGAAAGTATAAACTCTAAAAAAGAAACTTTGGGTGCGTATCAATCAGATATTAAAAATGATACTGATCCGATAATAATTAAGTAACAGCGGTTTAACATTGTTCTTAAAGAGCAAACCTTAAGGTTGATTCCTTATATATTTGGAAGAAACAACTAGGCCTATTTACATAAACTATGACTTGAATAAAGAATAAGTTTGCATTGGCTATAAGGAAGTAAAGAGTGTTTTTTTTTTCAAACCTTACTTGAGTAGTTAGTAAATCATTTCAAATTCAACCAGTCCAACTTAATGCCTACCCCTGTATCGAATTGGGGTACTTCGGCATTATACGGAGGCCACTCTGCCCCTATCTGCTAATTAATTGTTATTACGTGATTAAAGTAGGTAAATACACACGTGCGTATTATAAATATAAAAAGTTAACGTTAACCTGTACGAGTGCTAACGTGATCTGAGCTTGAATTTACGTATTATCTCGAGGGATGTTTTTCTCCTTCGGCCAGAAGTGTGCCGAAGGTGCCACTGAAGCCCTTGCTAGTTGCTAGGCACTTTTCCGATGTCAGATCACGTTGGACCTTCAGTGTCACCCCTCACTTCTGGCAGAAAAAAATATCCCTCGAGATAGCACCCAAGCTCAGATCACGTAACCGTTCGTGAAGGTTCATTGTAACTTTCATAACAACTAGAAACATATTTATGGCAACCTAATCTAAACCAAGGACGTAGCCAGCGAGGGATTCCAAGGGGTCCGGACCCCCAATTTTTAATTCTTCAATTAATGTTTCAGTACCTATACAATTATTATTATTATTTACATAATTTGGTATTACTAACAAGTACTGCTGAAAGATCGTTCTCAACAAAGATACGGGTCGAGAATTTTCAAGGAACAAAATGGGGCCTTATTCTCTGTCCACTACGGAAAAATATCAGTTGTCTGGAGCACCCCCCCCCCAGATTTTTCTCCTGGCTACGATCTTGATATAATCCTACTTAAATCGCGTAATAACAAGTAGTAGATAGGGACAGAGTGGGTTCCAAGGTCCACGAATCGGTGAATAAACACGACTTCATCTCCACACCCGGCAGCGCGAGTGGCTGAGCGATGGGTGTCTGACACCGGTGAGGAATGTGTAGGACTGGAGAGTGGCAGTGTCAGTCTTGTTCAGATTAATTGTGTGTCAGGAGTGTATCGGCCAAACTCTGCTGTGACTGGACGCTTTTACTGATTACCATTTCATAATGTCTATCATGAACAATGGGTCTGACACGTCTATATCCAGCGTCGACCCACGCGGCAGTCGCCACCTCCTCCTCCTCGCACTCTCGCCTCACCTCGCCTCTCACATGTCACGCCGCGCCGAGCCGCCACACACTGCTCGCCAACACCGACCAAAATTACTCAAATAACCGTCCTTAAATGAACTTAAAGGATGCACTTAAAGAAAAAATATGTTTCAAACTATTATCCGGTATTGCCATGACCCAAAGGTTTAAGAAGCGTCCTCTTATGTGATCTAATTTAGATCATACAGAATTTTGTCTTGACAAAAGTGGTGTGGCCAAAATCTTCAAAGAGTGTCCAATATTGTGACCTATACCAAGTATAAATTAGCAGATTGGTATCCTTTCATTACTTCAGCGTGGATTTTCCTCAGTAAATTTTCACTTTTTATTTTTTGTGTGTTCTGTATGTTAAAATCTCATGGTGTGAGGAATGGTTGGGGGTTGAAGCCCTTTTGGAACCCTCTTGGCAATGCTACTGATAGTCCTGACAACAGTGGCGTAGCCAGGATTTAAAAAATGGGGGTTATACTATGGAGTTTATATAGACACACAATGTGGTAGCCATATCAGAAACCAAGCAATATATTATGGGTTACACTACGTATAAACTGCTGGTTGACACAACTTTTTCATTGCTATACGTTGGTTTTTCACAGCACCTTTTCTCTCCGATTATAGACTTTGGTTTCTCTGTATGTTGACATCTCATAAGGGCGTGTCCTTCATGACCTTGAGAATACCACTATCCACAGTCCTGAGAAACAGTGGCGTAGCCAGGATTTAAAAATGGGAGTTATACTATGGAGTTTTTACAGATACACATTGGGGTAGCCCCATCAGAAACCAATGTATTGTGGGTTACACCACGTAGTATAAACTAGCTAGCTGGTTGTCAACTTTTTCATTGTTTTACACAGTCCTGAGAAACAGTGGCGTAGCCAGGATTTAAAAATGGGAGTTATACTATGGAGTTTTTACAGATACACATTGGGGTAGCCCCATCAGAAACCAATGTATTGTGGGTTACACCACGTAGTATAAACTAGCTAGCTGGTTGTCAACGTTTTTCATTGTTTTACACAGTCCTGAGAAACAGTGGCATAGCCAGGATTTAAAAATGGGAGTTATACTATGGAGTTTTTTACAGATACACATTGGGGTAGCCCCATCAGAAACCAATGTATTGTGGGTTACACCACGTAGTATAAACTAGCTAGCTGGTTGTCAACTTTTTCATTGTTTTACACAGTCCTGAGAAACAGTGGTCAGGATTTTCAAAAGAGGGTTCATACCGGAGAGTTTATTAACATTCACAATGAGACAACCTCACCAGAAAGCAATTTATTGAGAGGCAACTAACGTATAAATCAGTTGGTTGGCAACTGTTTCATTACTAGTCTATAAGAGTAGGTTTTCCTCGTAATGATAAATTGTTTTTTCCTAAAGGTTAATTGACTCTTTTAAACTGCTAGTGACCTGATCAGAAATAAATATAAGCAAGGATATAATTATATGAATAAAAAATTAAATATCTCAAACGTATGTTATTAACTAAACAAATACTAAAAAGTGAAAATAAGTTGTATTATTAAGTTTATTCTAAACAAACATAATTTTTGAAACTTATATATTCAGCATTTTTTAAGGCGGATAATTTACAGAATTTTAAAAATGAAGCGTTGAGAGACGTTGTACATAATATTTTAACAATAACGAAAATGACGATTACATATCTATAGTTACACTACATAAGTAATTGAAGTCAATATTGATGGGGTACAGCTGTTGGACGGAAAATAGCAGTATACTACGTGTTGATGTATATAAAAAATTGTATATGTGTAAGAAATAGATAGTACTTTCCATGAAAATATGAATCATAAAACATATGTAATATACGTTATCCTAGTGTATTACTGTATAACTTATAGGCCTATTAACTTCTAGAGCGCTCCGCCTTCAAATTGTATTTCTGGGTTTTCACATAATTATAGTGCAGTGAAGGTACATTTATCGCTTAAAAACATTTTCTACTATTTCTTCTCAATAAATTAAAGAATAAAATCATTTTTAATTTTTTATATTTCAAGAACTTGCCTTGTATAGTTTTAAAGTAAGTTTATTTAAAATTGTATATTAGTACCTTACTTTATTAGCACCTGAAGTTAAGTAACGTCGATTAGTAGATACATCGTGTTAAGTCTCACTTTTATATAGGTTATTACATTTACAGGCAAACGGGTCCATTATGTATTGTTGCTCCCCGTCACATGCCACGGACTTCCTAGTGGACCATCACCACCTGAAACCGTAACGTACGAGTATAGGCTACTATCTCCCAGCCATATTTGAGATTAGTTATGGTCATTTAAAGAAACCTCAACCTCCTCAGGAGAACTAGGATATTACTATGAAACTTAGTAGTAACAGCTACACCATATACTATATTCTACCAGTAGGGTATGTGATGGTTATTGGGAGGAAATACTCTCAGAAATATATTCCATCTTGCTGCTCAATATTATGTTTCAAATATCTCTGCAGAAGCGACAAATTGTTTTTTTTTTTTTAACATCTCACTGTTTCAATCGTGTATCTTCAGGATAGATCAGTATTGCCTCTGACACGTTACTTGGCATGAACAGCGTGCCTTATTATAATATAAATACATTGCCGTTGGAATGTATGTATGTGCAGCGAAGTATTTACTTGCATCAGAGAAGTAAGTATGTAATTCCCTTGGATAAAAACTACACATTTACCTCATTACTACTATACAAACCTACCTGGAACCCTGACGTAACAGGGATATTTTTACACATCAACTTTGAATTGATAACTTGCTATTATTGACAAATCTCTGCAATCTATCCTGCAAAATATCAATCTCTGCATTCTATCCTGCCACAGTGCTTTAAGATAAATACATCAATCTCTGCATTTTATCCTGCCTCAGTGCTATAGTAAAAAACAAATTTATTCACTCTATCCTACTTCATTGCTTTAAGACAAAAATATTAATCTCTGCAATATCTGCAAAATATGCTCTGCATCTATCCTGCCACAGTGCTCTAGAACAAATATATAAATCTGTGCACTCTTTCCTGTCTCAGTTCTCTAGGACAAAAATATATTAATCTCTGCACCTTTTCACTCTTTCCTGTCTCAGTTCTCTAGGACAAAAATATCAATATCTGTACTCTATCCTGCCACAGTGCTCTAGAACAAATATATAAATCTGTGCACTCTTTCCCGTCTCAGTTCTCTAGGACAAAAATATCAATATCTGCAATCTATCCTGCCACAGTGCTCTAGAACAAATATATATAAATATGTGCACTCTTTCCTGTCTCAGTTCTCTAGGACAAAAATATTAATCTCTGCACTTTTTCCTGTCTCAGTTCTCTAGGACAAAAATATCAATATCTGCACTCTATCCTGCCACAGTGCTCTAGAACAAATATATAAATCTGTGCACTTGTTCCTGCCTCAGTTCTCTAGGCCAAAATATAAATCTCTGCACTCTTTCCTGTCTCAGTTCTCTAGGACAAAAATATCAATATCAGCACTCTTTCCTACCTCTGTGCTCTAGGACAAAATTATCAATCTCTGCACTATATCCTGCCTCAGTGCTATAGAGTAAAATATCAATCTCTGAACTCTATCCTGCCTCAGTGCTTTAGAGTAAAATATCAATCTCTGAACTCTATCCTGCCTCAGTGCTCTAAGGCAAAAATATCATCTCTGCACTATATCCTGCCTCATTGCTCTAGGACATTTTTAACATAAAAAATATTCTCTTACATTTAAATTTTAGTTAACATTGTCATATCGCAGTTATACAGTTAGAATGGCTTCATATTAGTATAGAGAATATCATGCAGTTCAAGGATCTGAGGATCTACCCATCTTAACTACAACGTATAGTATGAAAATTAGTTTCTTCGTCCTCAAATATTCTCTCACTAAGTGATATTTTACAAACAAATGCAGCTATGATTTAATAGCTCCCATCATACTAATTACAGTAACACTTATCCGTGTTTTTCTTGTAATCAAATAACAGACCAGCAGATTTTCGTTTATCCAACACCAACCAACAGAATTGTTAAAACTATGGGTATATTTATACGTTACTTAGAATTAATATAAAATTACATTTATAATCAGACTGATGCATTAACTAATCAAGTAATTAGGGTTCATGGATTCAAATACTGTCTAAAAAGAGAGCATGTGAAGTTAAGAGCCCAACTTCTCGGGTGACCTGTACCGGTACCGGTAGCGGCTCCTCCTCCCAGGTACTACTGGTCAGTAGCCGCGATCGCGTTCTACTTTTTGTAGCTGGTACACGGTAGCGCGATTGGACGGCCGTAATTGGTGCTGCCTCGCTTTGCATACAACACCTACCCCTTCCCTTCCGGCCTGTGGGAGTTGTTCTCCAGTGGCCATTACGATTGATGAATAACATGGGGGCTCGATGCTCACCTTCAATCTACCATATGATGTTCGGATATGTCTTCTGGCGAACCTAGAGTTAATCAATCATATCCAATGTAAAAGTCCAACAATTACATGTGGTACACCTATGGTTCAATTTCTTGAATTGTGGTGAAGAAAGGGTTATCCAACTTCTCATCGATGGTCAAGAACAGCGTGGCGGCCGCCTATCCCACCTGAGTCACGCAGAAACCGGACAACTCTGTTCTGTTTGGCAGGAAACGGAAAGTGAGTTATAAAACAAAGACCGCTCCTCGCCGGATATTGACCTTGGGCCAATATTTGGTTCCGATTATCAGTGACAAGTGGTGGGCTCGCCTTGTCCTGCGCCGCCTACACCGTGTCCGCGTCTCACACCTCCGTCTCTCTACCTCCCCATCCTTCCGACCGACACTGAAACTGCAATCCAACCTCTCTAATTGTCTATTTCTGTCCATTTAGGCCAAGAAGATGAGGAAACCCTCGTTGCAATTAGTCTTCAAAAGATTTTTCTCTACTTCCGGAGTGACAGGATGGGTTTGGGGTATGAGCTGTCCCCGTTAGATATTCCACGAGAAGGAATAACTGGTCTACTATTTCACTCATATCACGTTGGAAGAAGGAGAGGCTAGCTCTGCTCCGGCCTCTTCCAGCCAAAGCAGGTAGGAGAAACTACAATTCCTCATTGTTCCTCTTCAATAAGTCTTCAACATTAAGAGATCTCCTTCCGCAGTAAACTAGACCTATCGAGCAACCCTTTTATTCAGTATCTCGACATTTGTGGTTAGTAGTGTCTCTCCTGGACATCCGCTGAGTTGCTCAGACTGAAGTGACACATCGGGGTTTGATTTATCCAGGATAGGCTCTTCAAGCAGGTATATAAACCAACAAGAAGAGATCCTTCTGGAGATGAATTTTCTAATTGTTGACATTAAGAATATGTATCAATAACCATTTTACCAGTAAAACAATTCCTTCCATCCATCAGTTTTTACACGTTGCCTACATCATCCAACTGTAAAGTAAGATGAGAATGATGATGATAGTGTGCAGGATGAGAGGCTGCCTGTGATCAAATCTACCCGAAGCAGTTGACGGAGGCTGGTCACAATGGTGGCGGCTGCTGCGACCTCGACTGAGGTTAATGAAGTCTCCCACTCGTCACATTGTTGGCTGATTCTTCTGCTCCTCCGCGATCTCGCAACAATGCTTCTTTCAGGTCGGTTTTGAAGCGACGAATGTGAACTTGCGCGTTGTCCAGGCTGCGGTCAAAGTAGAACTGTTAGGAGTTGTGTAATGAAGCGTTGTTTACTTCTACAGCCACAAGGTGGACAGGGTGGTCAGATTCGTGAATTCCTTCTTTTTCCTCCACTATCCTTCTTTATGTCTCCGCCAAACAAATTTTTGTTTTAATATTTAAAATCTAAAAGTAATATATTAGCCTTCACCGTGACACTTTTATGCAGTGAATATACACCACGCAACTGGATTTTTAGTGAACTCAGAAAGTACGTGTAGTCTAGAAGCGTGCCACGGGGGATGAGAAGGTCAAAACTGTCCAAAATTTTGAAGAAATAGATTGAAGAACTCCCAGTTTGTATTTTTATTTATTTTATATATAGTTAAACTTTGTAATAAAAAATACATTTGAATTTTTAGTTTAGCTCTATTGTGTTCAAAGGAAGGTTCCTTTATTGCAGCGTCTGGTATCTGACGTTGTCTCATACTTGACTCCTGGAATCTGGAGTCATGTTCGTCTGAAGAGATCTCGACGACAAAAAGGAAATTGAACTGGAGCTAAACTCAAAATTCAATTGAATGAACCATTCCTACCATCGCTATGTTATTTTTGTAGAAAACTCGGTTGCTCCACCGTGCTTAGAGATCGTATCTACGAGTATAACATCGTAGTGCACTCAATTGTGTACCTGATGAGACTGCCACTTCACCTGTTTATGGGTGTCTCTGATGTCGAAATGATGTAAATATTTCGTTTTGAGCTTCTTTGTGCGCAAACGATAAAAACACCAATTTAATATATATATATATATATATATATATATATATATATATATATATATATATATATATATATATATATACACACAACTATTAAATACATGTTATAAAACACTGGAAATAATAATAGCTAACCGAATTAAATGAACAATAATTTTAATTATTTGGCAAGATATCTTGAAAAATTTTCATTTGTAAATTTCAGAAATGTTGGATAAAACTTTATTTCTACATAGACAAGAACGAGTTCTATGATGGTGCTGTTCAACTATGGAATTTGGCTGAGCGTTATTGAAGCCTATCACTCGGACACAATTTAGGCCTTATAGAACAACACAACTTCTCTTTAGACTGGTGGGTTATGGATGTGCATCTTTTCTGTATGATGCTTTGTCCGCAGGACGTCTTGAGAATAAAATGAGCTATTGACACGAAAATTTGCATGGAACCTCAATAAAGTTTGTTACCCGATACTTGGTGTGGCGTACTCCTACCATGTTTTAAGAGCTCTTGGCTCGGTTACACTCAAATACAGCACATTGCTTCTTCGACTATTAATGCTAAAACCTTGAGATGTTTGGCCAGTAATGTTGTGTTTGTGAAAGGCGCGAGACGGCGCGGTATGGCGCGGCGGTAAGGCACTGAGCGGCGCCGCCCGGAGAGGTGACAATAGACATTGTGCCGTGCCAGATCACACCTCCCCATTATATCCTAAATCAACGGTTGCTGCGGTGCCACGGAACCTCAAACTGCGCTCCCTTGAATAACAAAGGAAGCGCAATCAACGGTTCGGTACGTCCAGCCTTCTTCTTCTTCGAAACACGTGAAATGTGCCTTCTAGAAGATTTGAATTTGTACCAGAACCTATGTACTATTATCTGCGGGGAAAGCTTTTACGAAATAATCGTCACATTGTTCTTACATGTGCTGCAATTGCCAAGCTAAACCCCAAAAGCTTTGGTGATCCGGTTTAAAACTGGAGCTAAACTTAACATTCATATTGAATGAACCCCTAGTACCATTGCTATGTCAGATCTAGAAAATTCGGTAGCTCCACCATGCTTAGAGATCGTGTCTAACACATCCTAGTGCAATCAATTATGGACTTGATGATATAAAGAGAGTATCAATTCAACTAAGTTACACTATGTTTTGTAATCTAGGTATCTCTGATGTAAAAACCATGTCTTGAGCTTCTTCGTCACCGTCTCTTTTGGATCTCTTCAGACGAACATGACTCCAGATTCCAAGAGTCAGGTCTGTAACATCGTCATATTCCAGACGCTGCACTAAGAGGAAGGTGAACTGGAGTTAAACACAACATTTACATTATCACAGGGAACAAAACAAATTAGGCAAATGCTGTGGAAGGCAAAGAACGGAACTGCAATAGAAATATAGTTACTAGAGCAGCCCGTACCAAAATAGTCTCCGATGGTAGATGGTGCAACTGGATCCTCCCTCCACACCCCGCACCCAACATTGTTGCTAGTTTTACGTATGCAAAACATTACTGATCAGTCACATCATATGTTGCAATAAACAAACATTATCAGTCATTATCAAAAACAAATATACGTGCGTTTGTTTTCATTCGCCTGCGTTGCAGACAACATGTAAACGAACAGATAGTAATCACCATAGCCACGTCATAGCGGGAAAAGCTGGTGGTAAGCAATGATATGGTAATACCGCAATACTCGAATGTCAAGATTTTTTATTGTTGTATAGGAATTTCAAGGATATGGAGAAAATTTCGAATTGTCTACAACTATAGAGAGCAAATAAAATAAAAGTTAAATTGTTCTACTGTGCATGACTTAACAACGTTCAAATCAAGCGCGGGGTAGACTAACGGTAGTTACGATGACATTGGTTGATCATGCAAAACGAGTAATTAGAAAAATAATTAAGATCAGCAAAAAACCATTTAAATTATAATGATTATGAAGTATTTAGCGAGGGATAATTTTAAAATGTGTACTATTTATAATTTGGCAGTGCAAAACACAGTGATCGTCTACGACATGGAAAGTTCGAGAAGCTCAAACAAGAAACAAACGGAATGTCTGAAAAGAACATTCAATAAATAGCATTACAATAATCTAAAATGGAAAAATTGTTAATGATAAATAATTTTAAATACAATAGTTTGGATCGTTTCACAATATCATTTACAATTATAAAATATAAACGTGACCATTGCAGCCTTTCCAGAGGTATACACCGAAGCTTCATTATTATTCTGTGACAGGCTGGACCGGGAACTTAAACGGTATGTCTTCAATTGCACAATAAAGATTTTCCCAATTTCGCGTAAGTAATGAACCTACCACACTGAATTTCTTATTAAACTACTTTAAACGTTCAAGTGATCGCGGCAAAACATATTTAAAGAGCTGAAAATATTATTCATTGAATAAAAAAGTTTTCAACCGTGCACTTGTGCGTAGACACTAAATTTGTATTCAGAATAGGGCTTTGTTCTGCTCATAATTTGTGTTTATACAAACAATAGTTCAAATACTCATGTCGTTTTTTAATGAAATTCAAATAAACTTATTTTTAACTCATACTTTTATTGATTGATGCCAGATAATTTACCAAATTGCCCTTTATAACAATTTGATCATGGTGATTAATTAAAAAACAATTTGACAGCCCATTACGCAACACTCACACATTATGCCGAGGCAATGTAAAGAATTCTTCAAAATTTCGAATAAAATATCCTTGAATTATTCAAGATCGACTGCTGTTTTTGTTTTACCTATAACTTTCACAAGCAATCTAGCCTTGATCAGTGAGCATTGATGAGGGATAGAATATTGGTTTGACAGAAGCACAGACACTACACGGAGTTTGTTTAGCATTTCCTTCGACAAGCGTGATATCACTCTCTAAATTATAATTGGGTAGAACCATTTCTCTTCTAGGATATGAGTACTCCTTCTTAAAAACTTCAACTGAAGCAAGATGGTAACTTGTGATACCGTTGTCTCTCTTTCATTGCGAAGTTGAACAAGAGCATACTCAACATTTCCACGTAGAAGCGTAACTTCCTGAACCAGGGGCTCATACTTTAATGTTCGGTGGTGCCTTTTCATATAAACAGGACTAGGAGTGAGAAGCCATGACGGAGCAGATCCTTAACTTACAGAACGATGAGGATGCATGAACATACGTTCATGTGGAGTTGAATTACGTTCATGACAGTGTAATGAACGGACCAAGTGAAGATCATCTTATTAGGACCAATTCTCAATGACTACTTCCAAGATTAGGACTTTTCAAGGCCAATTCTACTGTCTTCCACAAAATACCATTATATCTCTCCCTTGTCCATTGCTAGCAGGATAGTAAGTGGTAGTTCTACTTGAGGCTATCCTAAGTGCATTCAAGAATTATTTGAATGTATTCCATAGGTGTCACAAAAACATTAAAGAACGGTTTTAAATTAGTCGACGAAACATCTGTGTAAGGGAATGCAAAAGGAACTCGGGAATACTCATCAACAGTAACCAGAAGATAACGATTTTTACTTAGTAAAGGAAGGGGTCCTTTGAAATCGAAGTTCAGTCTTTCAAAGGAAATGTAGCCTTAATCAGTGAGCCTTGCTGAGTGATAGAAGCACAAACGTTACAAGAAGCTGTTACACGCCTTAGCTTTTCAAAAGAGAAATGTAAGTGTTTGCAGTGTATCTAAAGATGAAGCTGAGTAACACCAGGGTGACAAAGTGACGTGTGAATCTCTTTCAAAGTCAGAAATGCAGAACATATCCTAGAGAGAGCATCAGCTGCCACGTTCTCGGATCATGGTCTATAAATAACGTTGTTCTGAAAACATGACAGTTCCTATCTCCATTACATGATTTTCTCATTCTTCAATCTGCCATGGCGATTGTTATCAAACATGAAGGCCACAGATCTCTGATCTATTATTGGTTTGAAATGATTACCGGTAATTTAATGTCTCAATTTACGCAAAGCTTCAAGAATTGCCTAAGGTTCTTCTGTACATAAGAATGTTTTGTTCTGATCCACACAAAGTCCTTGAAAAGAACGCAACAGTGAGTGACTAGCCTGGGATAAAGTTGAAGCAATAGCATTTCCTGATAGATCCGTTTCAACCTTGAAAGGCACTTGAGGATCAGTTCAGGTTTCAACAGAACTCTCCATATCACTCTTCAGATATTCAAATGCTTGAAGTGCTTCCTGAGATAAAGGAAAAGTACAATAGGTAGAGGGAACTATTTTATCTGAAAACTGAGGAATAAGAGATGCATAGAGAGAAATAATACCTAATGCTCTTCTCGATGAAACAGCGTCAATGGGAGGAGGCAGTTTTCTCAGAGGCTCCAACCAATAGAATATGGTTTAATAGACCTATTAGCAATCAAGTACCGCAATATATTGATAGATTTTAAAGATGATTTCTCAGTATTTATAGTAACGTACTTTCGTGCTGCTTTCATAGATCTCTTCAGATGTTTGCCATCCTTATTTTGAGTTTCTCATATAAAGTGGCATCATCCAAATAAGCATGTGTCTTTTGAAATTACTCTAATATAACTCTTTGAAATGCAGTGACACCATTAATTGCGCCAAATGGGATCCGTTTGAATTGGTACAACTGTCCTCCAGCTTCAAAAGCAGTGTAAATTCTATCTTATATCTTAATGGACGCCTGATTATAGACAGACTGTTTATCAATGGTGCTGAAGAAAGTACTGTATAATTAGCAACTTTGTTCACAGTATCTTCAATTCTGGGCTGACGATAAGCACCTAACAATGTAAATCTATTGATGGTACGAAGATAATCAATAACCATCCGTTTCCAATGGTTTTCATTCGAGACTGCCAACGCCTACGCTCAACATGCAGAGTTAGTTTGTTCGATTACATCTTCCTTTAACAATCGAGCAGTTTCGTTTTCTATTATGGCAACAGGCTTAAGCCAGGCTTTAGATTACCAAATAAAGAAGGAAGGAACACCTGCAGCTGCTACACTGCAAATTGTCATTGGATCTCTATTGTCACCAAACATCAAGTTACACTAGCGTGCTTCTTCAGTATATCATGCCCAATTATTACATCCATAAGTCTGGCAAGAGAAAAAGTTGTATCTCTTTATTTATGTTAGAGAAAGGCAGGATCGACCGTACACTCACCTGCGATTTTTGAAGTGAGTGATGCTAAAGATACTGTTCCAGTTGAAGGAAAATTTTGTAAACAAAGTTTTGTTGCAGTGCTCTCATTTACAAAACTTAAAGGACTTCCCGTATCAATTAGAACATTTACCGATTCACCACTGACTGTAGCTGGCACTGTCCTTTAAGCTAGATGACCTACGAAAGCAGCAACTCCATTACATCCACCAACCGAACTTCCACTTGTTTAGTATTACTTGTGTGTTAATCAGTCGAGGTATATACTTTAGAAAAATCTTCTTGCTTCCTTCAAATACTGCAAGTTTTATGCCTAACCTAGCACTGTGTACAACGGTGGTTTTAAGCCCACAAATAAACACAGTTTAATAACGGCTCATAATTCGGGTTTCGAAATTTCTTCATTTTGAAGTTTGACTAAACATGTCTGAGGTAATAAACTGTTGACAACAGGTTGCATTCCTAAATTTAAAGATAACGATTGTTCGCAGAAAAGTTGCAGACAACGAGCTTGATCACGTGCTTCTTAGAGAGTTAACTATGGCTTTTCTAAAAGATATTGATGAATATATACTGAAGACCACTAATGAAAAGTCCCGTACAAAAATCATTTCGATTTGTATCTGTCGTGACAGCTTTAAACTTCCTTAGCACGAAGAACTTGAAAATACTGGTCGATAGATTCACCCGTCTCTTGCCTTCGTATCGTTAATTTTTGTCTTGCGAAATCTTCATTGACAGGTTCAAAAAATATACTTTTGAGAACCTATGTGACATATCGTACTTATCACAATTAGTAGTATACTCATCTATGGCCGGTGATATGTGATTGATTAAAATCTTCATTTTGTGTAGTTCAGAGAGAGTAGGATCAATACTAATTAAGAGTCAGTTCTTAAGTAGCAGTGCATACATTTAGACCAGTATTAAATCTTTCCAGTTCGATCCAGAATCGCATGGAGGTTGGTGGGTTTTAAACTATATTTTACAGTTCATGTCACGCTGCTTTCAGTATACTGGTGCTTACTTGAAATTTTACGTATTTTTACTTCATCTACCATTGAATGTGATTCACGCGTATGTCACCATATTAATTTCGAAGCATGTTGCTTTCATTCTGTACTTTTCATTGTATTTATGTATTGTTCTGAATTAGTTATTTAATATGAGTGGATTATAAAAGAGCTAGTATTAAAGTACACGAATAAAATATATTATACTTTTACACATACGCATGTCTTTGATTTTATTACACTACTGCTTAAAAGTGCAACAAAATCGCTCAATAATTAACTTATAGATTTATTTACACAACAAAATTGTTAACCAAACTACTTTGAATTTTTAATTAGGGACAAATTTATTGATAAAATTAAAGCCTTGAACTTTAATAGTCTCGTATTCTTATTTGTGAAAATTCAAAATAACTTTGCAATCCCAAGACTGAGGAAATGTAGGCCAGAACACGTTGGACCACGGAGTGCAAATGCTGAAGTAATAGAAAAATCAACATAACAAAATAATTGCTTGGTTAAGTTTGATTATTGTACACCGAGAAGGAATAGAACATTTTATTCACGTATGTATACATATAACTTTACACTGCTTTATGTCAAATTAGATCCTGTGTAGTATCTTGCAGTGGAGGTATCCTTAGATTCCACTACTTATATTGGCGCTGATTTTGATTTAGATTATAACCACCTCAATAATAAGGATTTTCAAGATTTTTTTTCGAATCAAGTTATATCCATTGATGATTGGTTTAAATCAATTAAATCCTTATCGTGGCCATCAGAACAAATGCGCACTAACCTAGGTTAAGAAGTTTAGTTTGTGATTTTCCTCACTGATTTGTTTTTAATTGTACCATTTTTATAGGTTTAAATTTTAAAATAATTCTAAGTAAAATTAGTACATTGTAATATTTCTAAAGATTATTAATAAGCATTTTAGAAGAAAAGCGGATTTTCATTTTAATTCTGAAACTAACTTAGTTTATTATGATAATTTTAATGCAAAAACATTATGTTTAATTGATTTTTTAACACTTTTATAATTAATTTCAAAATTAGTAAAACTAATATTTTCTAAAAACAAGGTATACAGTTAAAATTGTTTTAAAACCAAGATAGTGGATATTAACTTCACATTGTTGCAAAATGTGTTATATCCAAAAATTGTATTTTTATTATTTGTAGACAAAGAAATATAACGATAGTAAAAATAACTTTGTGTACGAAATTCAACTGCATGATTTGATCTTATTAATACTAAGATGTATTTTTTATGTAAATTCTTCATACAGATTTTTATACTGAAAAATTAATGAAATAGATAAAACTTGATTTACGTTATTGCTCATCAATTAGAAAGGTCATTCAGACCTTGTGGACATCGGATTTCCCAGAATTCACTGGTCAGAATTAAGCCTGGTACAATGCGTGGCCGATTTCTATACATATGTATAGTTATAGGAAGCACTTGGTCACATTTGCATAGGTTTGTCTCTCCCGCTGGCAGTATTTCCAAACAAGCAGACAATCATAGCGGTCATAATTCGCTACGGTTCATTAGGTGGTTGGCCCATATCCATACATGTCTGCAAGTATAGTAAGTATTTTGCCACATTTGCACAGGTTTATCTCTCCCGCTGGCAGTATTTCCAAACAAGCAGACAATCATAGCGGTCATAATTCGCTATGGTTCATTACGTGGTTGGCCCATACCCATATATGTATGTAAGTACAGTAAGCATTTTGCTACATTTGCATAGGTTTGTCTCTCCCGCTGGCAATATTTCCAAACAAGCAGACAATCATAGCGGTCATAATTCTCTATGGTTAATTACGTGGTTGGCCCATACCCATATATGTCTGTAAGTACAGTAAGCATTTTGCCACATTTGCATAGGTTTGTCTCTCCCGCTGGCAATATTTCCAAACAAGCAGACAATCATAGCGGTCATAATTCGCTATGGTTCATTACGTGGTTGGCCCATATCCATACATGTCTGTAAGTATAGTAAGCATTTTGCCACATTTGCATAGGTTTGTCTCTCCCGCTGGCAATATTTCCAAACAAGCAGACAATCATAGCGGTCATAATTCGCTATGGTTCATTACGTGGTTGGCCCATATCCATACATGTCTGTAAGTATAGTAAGCATTTTGCCACATTTGCATAGGTTTGTCTCTCCCGCTGGCAATATTTCCAAACAAGCAGACAATCATAGCGGTCATAATTCGCTATGGTTCATTACGTGGTTGGCCCATATCCATACATGTCTGTAAGTATAGTAAGCATTTTGCCACATTTGCATAGGTTTGTCTCTCCCGCTGGCAGTATTTCCAAACAAGCAGACAATCATAGCGGTCATAATTCGCTATGGTTTATTACGTGGTTGGCCCATATCCATACATGTCTGTAAGTATAGTAAGCATTTTGCCACATTTGCATAGGTTTGTCTCTCCCGCTGGCAGTATTTCCAAACAAGCAGACAATCATAGCGGTCATAATTCGCTATGGTTTATTACGTGGTTGGCCCATATCCATACATGTCTGTAAGTATAGTAAGCATTTTGCCACATTTGCACAGGTTTGTCTCTCCCGCTGGCAATATTTCCAAACAAGCAGACAATCATAGCGGTCATAATTCGCTATGGTTCATTACGTGGTTGGCCCATATCCATACATGTCTGTAAGTATAGTAAGCATTTTGCCACATTTGCACAGGTTTGTCTCTCCCGCTGGCAATATTTCCAAACAAGCAGACAATCATAGCGGTCATAATTCGCTATGGTTCATTACGTGGTTGGCCCATATCCATACATGTCTGTAAGTATAGTAAGCATTTTGCCACATTTGCACAGGTTTGTCTCTCCCGCTGGCAATATTTCCAAACAAGCAGACAATTATAGCGGTCATAATTCGCTATGGTTCATTACGTGGTTGGCCCATATCCATACATGTATGTAAGTGTAGTAAGCACTGCGGTCAGAATTCAGTCTCGTCCATTGCATGGCTGGTAGGAGTAATAAGCACTTGGCTACATTTGCATTCGTTGGTCTCTCCCGCTTGCATTATTTTTAGTCAACCGAGCTATCTCAGCGATTAGAATTCAGTCTGGTTCAATGCATGGCTGGCAGGAGTAGTAAGCACTTGCATAGGTTTGTCTCTCCCGCTGGCAGTATTTTCAAACAAGCAGACTATCCCGGCGGTCAGATTCAGTCTGGTTTAACGCATGGCAAGTAGGTGTAGTAAGCACTTGCATAGGTTTGTCTCTCCCGCTGGCAGTATTTTCAAACAAGCAGACTGTCCCGGCGGTCAGATTCAGTCTGGTTTAACGCATGGCAGGTAGGTGTAGTAAGCACTTGGCCACATTTGCATTGGTTGGTCTCTCCTGATGACATTATTTCTAACCAAGCGGTCTATCTCGGCGATCAGAATTCAGTCTGGTTCAAGCGTGGTTGGTCTATATTCATTCATGTCTGTTAACTGTAGTATACACTTGGCTATATTTGTATTGGTTGGTTTGTCCCGCTGGCAGTATTTCACATCAACCAGACTACGTAGGCGGTCTGACTTTAGTCTGGTTTAATGTATGGTTGGCCCATAGCAATGCATGTCTTTAAGTGTAGTAAGCAATTGGTTACATTTGCTTTGTTTGCTTTCTACCGCTCGCATTATTTCAAGTCTACCAGACTATCTTGGCTATCAGAATTCAGTCTGGTTCAAGCGTGGTTGGTCTATATTCATTCATGTCTGTTAACTGTAGTATACACTTGGCTATGTTTGTATTGGTTGGTTTATCCCGCTGGCAGTATTTCATATCAACCAGACTACGTAGGCGGTCTAACTTTAGTCTGGTTTAATGTATGGTTGGCCCATAGCAATGCATGTCTTTAAGTGTAGTAAGCACTTGGCTACATTTGCATTCGTAGGTCTCTCCCGCTTGCATTATTTCTAGTCAACCGGGCTATCTCGGCTATTAGAATTCAGTCTGGTTCAACGCGTGGCTGGCCCATATGTATACGTGTCTGTAAGTGTAGGAAGCTCTGTAAGGCTGTGGCCATTGCATAGATTGGTCTCTCCCGCTTGTAGTATTTCCCATCAGCCATACTATCTCGGCGTGTTCATTTTTTCTCGATATTTCCGATTCCGTCGGTGGTTTTCAGTTTACCAATAGAATTAGACTGATGATGTAAATGTACTGTCATCCTCCATTATTGAATAAAATCCGGCCCCCTTAAGTCAAAAATCAATTATTGCATGGTGTGTTTTGTTTCCTTAATGTATGTTAAAGAAAACTAAGGAAAATCTTTATCCGATTCACGGCTATTTTCTTCTACTAGCATGGAAGAGTCCCTGACACAAATGATGGTGGAACACTATTTTTTGTTATAAATATCTGAAACAGTTTTAAATTTAAGACTTACAATTAAATTACTAAATTCAAATGTCTTGTTGAACAA
Organism: Homalodisca vitripennis; assembly: GCF_021130785.1. Lineage (NCBI taxonomy): Eukaryota > Metazoa > Arthropoda > Insecta > Hemiptera > Cicadellidae > Homalodisca > Homalodisca vitripennis. The sequence goes on along the minus strand of NC_060211.1, from coordinate 50,385,907 downwards.
TAAGTTTTGTTAAAAAATGACCATAAGCAATTTTTAATTGATCCTTTAGTTAAATATGTGAAATTGATGATTCAGTTACTTTAGAGACAACTCAAGGTCGAGAGTAGTCCATCACGATGGTAAGCGCTTAGGCAATTTTTACCGTTTAAGTATTTTGAAATTGGTTCGACGGGGCTCCTATATATGGATTACAAGTTATGGTAGCTTGTTACTACTGTACGATGGCTATATGTATTTTCAGTTTTACACGAACTTGAGTGAAATATCTCTGAAATTATCTCAATGTTCTTTGTCGCAAAAGATTGATAAAATGGGCCAATGTTGCATATACTCGTATGAGAAACTTCTTTGTCGCTGATATTACGTAAATTTACTCGATGGGGCGTCAACATTGGCACTTATGAGTTTTTGTGCAAAACAATCCTAGTGGAATACAATTAGGGCCTTGCAAATTTCTCAATTCAGAACTTACATCAGTGCGAGGTTAAGCCTTAAGACAGCGCTTAACTCAGTCCATACTAACACTCTCCTGAGTCAACAACTCATACTTTTTCGCACTCAAACTTATCGACGTCTCCAACAGCGACCGCCTCTTTCTTGAAACCGCCTCGCTGTTTGTCCATCTGTACGGTAACCCACAGGGGTTTGTTGAGGACCGCGGAGTATCGCAGTACCCGGTGGAGTAACAAGTGTTACCAACCAATCCGACAAAATATCTTCATCACACGAAGGTCGAATTGAGAGAGGTATCAAAAGGGTTAAAACATATGAAACCATAACTTTTCCTCAGATGTTTTTCTTAGCTTAACACGTTTAAAACAATGCCTCTTACACATAAATTAGTGTTAAATCAGCGTCAAATAATTATATACTTAATGCGGCAACTTTCAGCCTCTTTATCTTGTCTGACAGTGACATAACTGTTATTCAACACCTTCACTGCGACAAGAGTCATGTACCGGCTTTAGGACAGCCGGAATAGTAGTAAGCTACGTCCACAGCAGTATGTGTTAAACTGTAATACATCCCAAGCTACAGAAGATGTTGTTACATTTAAGAAACAAAGCTATTGTTTTATATTTTTTAACTCTTTTTATAACCTCTAATTTCAATATTCGCCAAAACTAACATCGAAGACGGTAGATTTCTTTTTTAGGAAAAAATCCTCGATCGATTTCATGAAACCCCAGGTTGTGTGTTTATACACTGTGAATTGGTTCTTGTGTTATAGACTACAAGGAAAAAACACAGAATAAATAAATGTATGAAGAAACAGAGAACAGTCATATGATGAACAGGAATTTTTCGGAGTGATGAAGATATTTTGTCGGATTTGTTGGGAAGACTTTCATTACTCCTTTGTCCTTTACAAACCCAAGTGGATATTCAAAATACACTAAAGACCCGATTAAAATGAATCGCCAGGATTCCCATAAGCAGTTATTGGTTGGGAAGAACAGGATAGTTACCTTTTAGGTAATTCCATATATAATACTCGCACGGCGGTGGAGGGGGGAGGGGGCCATCAGCGTCAGCGGTCGTGCGCGTCAATGGGAGTAGCCCCAGGACTCCCAAAACTAAATGAGTCAGTTAGTGCGGCTGTAGTGCGGCTGCGGAGAGATGAGTAAGCACTGATTGTCTATGAGAAAGCATTCTAATTGGCAGGAGACGAGCGAGCTGGGAAGAGCCTGCGGTGGGGTCAGTTGCAGTCCACGAGTGGGTGCATTCCCACGCCACGCCACCCGTCTCTCTGGGTGTCCAACATGGCTGTCCGCCGCTATCCACCCTACTTAACACCTACTTACGCACTTCTGTGTCGTATTACCTTCAAACTTTATCTGTTTAAGACACCACGTGTCGCGTAACAGGCTTCTCTGAGGTTGCATGAGTAATTTCAAGTTCACAGCACATTTCATCCTCGAGATGTACTGTGGACAGATAAATAAACACACAGACATCGTACAGAAAAGAAATTTTCATTGCATGAGCATGAGTAATTTCAAGTTCACAGCACATTTCATTCTCGAGATGTACTGTGGACAGATAAATAAACACACATACATCGTACAGAAAAGAAATTTTCAATGCATGAGTAATTTCAAAATTCACAGCACATTTCATTCTCGAGATGTACTGTGGACAAAGAAATAAACACACAGACATCGTACAGAAAAGAAATTTTCATTGCATGAGTAATTTCAAATTCACAGCACATTTCATTCTCGAGATGTACTGTGGACAGACAAATAAACACACAGACATCGTACAGAAAAGAAATTTTCATTGCATGAGTAATTTCAAATTCACAGCACGTTCCATCCTTGAGATGTCCTGTGGACAGATAAACAGACAGACATGGTACGGAAAAGAAATTTTCAGATCCCTCAAAGATAAACTGAGTCAGCCTGCCGAATGGCAACCTTCAATGACACGAAGCCAAATTCCTTAGTTGGTTATGCACAATCATAGATAGTACTCATTCTTGTCTATGTAGAAAGTTTTATTCAAAATTAAAAGTTTACAGATAACCTTTTTTGAGATATCTTGCCACAAGATACATGCACATTTTGATGATTGCGTTAAGTTTCATAAGAGTGTCTGAATAATAAAAGTTCCTGTGAGATAGGGAGTGTACTACAAAGAGGGCGTGCGCCAAAAACAGCTAAATCCTTTCACCAACTTTTCTTCATTAAATTGATTTTCTACTTTATTATATGCATTTTATATTTACTGTACAGATAATCTACATGTGTTAATATGTCACATGATTGTACGCAGCTTGTTTACCAATTTATTTGTCCTGCTATATTCTAGTTGCCATTATGGTTACCCATAAGAGCAATATAGAAATATTTGCTAACACTCAAAACATTCCTTGGAGTGACATGCAACATCATCTAACGCAGTTTTTTTTATTAATACATAAATGAAGCTTCATGCAAAATTATATATATGATTTTATATAAAGTCTTTATATATAGGTCAGTTCATTTTCAAGATATCGTGCGATCGGACAGACATGAATTCATTCCTACCCCACGAGCAATAGGCTTCGCTGACGCTCAGCCAATATATCAATTACAGAGGGGAAATATGATCAATCTAAATTTAGCATTATTTGATATCAACATAACTGTCCGAAATAGTTGTGGGTTCTTTATAGACTGGTGTGAACTAGGATGAAGATGTAAGGTGTAAGAACTGTGGCGACTGCAAAAAACCATTAAAGCGGCGCAGGACCAAATCGTACATAAATCAATGTAAAGCTACAGCTAGATAGATATGATAACATTCTTGATCCCTTCTCGGTGTACAATAATCAAACATAACAAATAATTTTTTTTTTGTTATACTTGTATATTTATTACTTCAGTTTATACCCTTTGTGAGCCAATATTGACTTACCATTCTCCCTTGTTCCTTTTTTGGTGAGCAAAGTTTATTTACAAATTTTTAGGCTAGTAGATGTTTTTTAAGTATCATAAACAACGATAAAAAATATTGAAGTAAAGGTTTTAATTTCGTTCCTAAATTTGTATGTGAACTACAAAAATCTAAAGTTGCTTTGCTTAACAACTTTTTAAATAAAAAATAAGTTATAACCTATCTCAATTTTTTTCGTACTTTTCAATCCAAAATTGTGGCAATGAAGTAAGTACACACCATGTAAGGTGTCAACTGTTAAAGACTGCGCATTTTCGACACTTATCTGTAAATGTAAAATGTATGCTTATGAACACACCAAAATTTATTTAATTATATCCTCCTTTAATTGTTTTAATTATTCTAAAATTCTTTTGTTATATGTTGAAAAAGGCAAAAATGACTAGGTACTCTACATGTTGGCGCTTCTTCAGATACAAACAAGTGGAATAAAAACGTAAAATAAAAATAAATAACTATACAGCATTGTTTTGAGAATGTGTAGCATATCTTTAGACCGTGGTAGTATAGATGTAGATGGTGTGTGGTCAGATGATCCAAATTAACTATGGAGAATTTAATCCAAAGGGAATTTTATTTTGTGACAATTCGGTATGCTTGTTTAAGGTTTCTTAATTTTGATGTATATAAATAATTATTATTGCAACGTATTGGTTTCACTTTCTACAAATTTTCAAAAGCTTCGTTATTTACTTGTCCAAAACTTACTAATGGTTTGTTTCGACGGTGTGCCTAAAGTCACAACGGTGACCTGTCATAATTTTTCTGGGATTGTTTTTTGTGGAGCCAATGTACTCTTTTTGGCATTTTCACATTGAATTTGATACACAACGTTTTTTGCATCACACGCAAGCCACCAATAATTTTGTAGAATTTTTTAGTTGAGTGGTTTGGAATTGTTCATAAATATCACAAATACTTACTCGACCCCGACGCAAACCCGTATCTCTCCTTTGTTGCGAACCACCACTTCAAAACAATACAACAGATTATAAGTTAAATACAATATAAACATCGTGATTTTTAAAGTAGGCCTATACGAAATATACGAGTAGATATTAGTGTATCAAGTGAAACTATGTACTACAAATACAATAAGTTGAAAGCTAGGTGATAATAACTGGAAAAATTAGTCCATACTCCAGCATCCCTCCTCATGCGATTCCGCTCACTGCGATTTCGACATAAGTGACGTCATTGTGCTCTGAACTCCGCCTTTTTAAGACCAATTCTAATTATAGTCTGGGATCCGAGAGCCAATTTGTATTGCGTGAGCACAAAACCTCGTTTTCCTTGAAACTTTATCGATTTCATTACAATTTAAGTTGTGTGTTTAATCAATCAATAATAGGTTATAAATTACACATGCATCAAGAATGGTCACAGAGACAATATATACACAAAAATTAATGGTTATCAAGTTTTAAACCAAAGAAATGTAAGATCTGGTTTAATTAAAGGCAGCAAAAAATGTTGTCAGACAATTATTTTAAGGTAATGAAAACATTAAAATGAAGTCTTACGAGCAGTTAACAATCAATGTTAACAGTATTAGAAAACTTATCGAGGTTGTAAATTGAGGTAGGCTATTTACTAGCAAACTGGTTAGTCTTTTCTTGAAATGGTTAGTCACATTTTGAGTCTCGCTACACTGAAGAGATGTTTTTTGGTGTACAAATTTCCAGGTCGTGACATTTGTGAGTCGTGTGTTATGGCTGTAAACCACCAACCTTTGGTAAATTTTCAAGTGCTGACATTTGCGAGTCGTGTGCTATGGCTGTGAACCACCAACCTTTGGTAAACTTCCAAGTGCTGACATTTGCGAGTCGTGTGTTGTGGCTGTGAACCACCAACCTTCGGCAGATTTCTAAGTGCTGACATTTGCGAGTCGTGTGTTGTGGCTGTAAACCACCAACCTTTGGTAAACTTCGAAGTGCTGACATTTGCGAGTCGTGTGCTATGGCTGTGAACCACCAACCTTTGGTAAACTTCCAAGTGCTGACGCTTGCGAGTCGTGTGTTGTGGCTGTGAACCACCAACCTTCGGCAGATTTCTAAGTGCTGACATTTGCGAGTCGTGTTTTATGGCTGTGAACCACCAATCTTTGGCAAATTTCCAGGTGCTGACATATGTGAGTCGAATTTACACCCCTTCCTATTTTTATATCCTCTCCGTATTTTCTAAAAACAATCGACATCTACAATGAATTAATTTAACATGAATGTCTATACAACACTTATTGATACCTAAATATATACTGATATAACAAGTATGTGTACACAACGTGAATACCCAAACATGTACGTATTTACCATGAATGCATAAAACACAGTTAATAACTAAGTGTGGATTGATGTAACATAAATGTCTATACATTTCTTAGCTACCTAATCAGTACTGCAGTCTCCAACAGCAATTTACATGATAAATGCTGTATGAAGAATTTACAGTACCTGGTACTACTTCGCCTTCTCATGAGTCCAAGCATCTTAAGGCGTGTGAAATATACAAGCAGTAATTGCATGGCTAGTTGTATGTCGTATTTTATACGGTAGTTATAGCTAGTTTACCAACATACATTACCATAATTATGAACTTATAATATAACCCCTTTCTACGTCTTTGTGATGTCGATGTAAAATCAACTCTTGTCAGAGTACAAACCTATAGACATTTACCCAAAAGAATGATAAAGCTTCTATTTGTGGAATTCGATCACAATATCTCTGTACAAAAAGGTTCGCTAAAACATCTCCTTTGAATTATTGTGTTAATTAAGTCACTTTTAACGGCTTCCCCGATACACCGAGAGGAAGAGACGTGATCGCAGCTGTGGATATTAAGTATATTATCTTCAATATTATTATAGTCCTCAACTACGAATAAACAATTAATATCAACATATACCTTCGTCAAACTGTAGTCATGACGCTACTATAGTTTCAAACTCTAATGAGTCATTTTCTGGCTTCAATCAATACATATTATAAATTATGTTGCTTTTTGTGTTAGTCTGTGCATCGATATTTTCTAAACTACTCAACGGATTTTGATACAATTTTCAGTGTTGGCTTCGTTATGAACTAGGGCGGGTTTCTAGGTATGATTCATTAATAGTTAATAGAAAGTGTAGAAAAGTTTGTATAGTGCGAAAATTGATATTTTTGAGCGCTTTCACTGTTAATACTGTCTAAACCTTTCGACTTACAACAAAATGATATTCTACGGTATTGTAGACTACATTTAAAAGGCATACAAAAACGTCCGCGTTGGTATATATCCATCTCTAAAAACATAAACTACAATAACTATTCTCTTTTAAAGTTTATATATTTTGAGGAAACAGGATTTTTCCGGACATGTGCCATCATTCAATGATACAATTGTGTTTAAGTATTACCCGAAACTTAAATTACAAAAGCAGATTTTATAGTTCGTTCAATATTTGATGGATGAGAATCACACAATAAATGGACTAAATGACAATTTGGAAGGTTTACATCAATGTCACAAAGGCAGCAAATTAAACACGCTTGAAGAATACGAAATTTATAAGCATTTTAAAGGAATCAACTAGGCGAACTCATTCAGACGAGAAGCTACAATTCAGCTCCCATTATTAGACAACAAATCCATCGTAAGAGCGCCTGATCAACCGACCGAACAGCTGATAAAGTCGATGCACCGGGAACTGGAACCATGGAATCACCTAATGTCAGTTGTCCTCTCTTCTCCCAGCCGCGATTTTGTGTCATGTTAACTATTCGTGTGTTAAGGACATAGCCAGCGAGGGGGGCCGGACCTTACCCCAGTTTTCATTTTTTTTCAATTACTTGTTTAGTAAACGATTATTATTATTTAAATAATTCATTATTACTAACATGTACTGCTTAAAGATCGTTCTCAACAAATAAACAGGCCAAGAACTTTTTAAGGAACAAAATATGGTCTTACTCTCTGTTTACAACGGGAAAATATCAGTTGTCTCGACCCCCCCCCCCCACATTTTCCTGCCTAAGTACTTGTCGTGTGTTATTCCAACCATTCAAATGGCGGTTAATGATGTTCAGAAGGACTCAGTCTGTTTTATCTTTATAAGTCACTTACAGGAGATGGTCAGACCGATCTGTTTACAGCGGGAGCTGGATATCCTTTATCTACGCTTTCTGATCTGCTGGGATCAGCTATACATCTAAGTTATATTTTCTATCCTTGTTACCGTCGGAGGTCGTTTTCATACCGAACAGGCGAAGTCTCATCTGAATTGACCTAAATCTGTTATGCTGGTTAGCTTGTCCCTTTTCCTTTTCAACAAACATGTTGCAAGGTTTTTATAGTTTTTTTGGGAGTTCCATTGCTTGCGAACCAGAATACTTCATGGAAATTTTGTAATAATGTCATGCAGCAACCACTATGTAGTATAGAAGATGAGTTTGAGGCTATAAAAGTAGGCCTGAGTATGTTTTTGCATATTTAAAGAGCAACACTGACATTCGGGGATCGTTGATTTAAATATGGAGCGTGGTATCGACGGTAAAATCTGTGACTGGTGATAAATTTTGTGGTTACTAGTCTACCTTTCTTTTGGGGCGAAAGTCATTGCAAGAAAAACTGTCCTCACTTTGGTATCCTTCAGCACCGCCCATGGGGTGTTGATGATGCAGGTTGAGCGATTTACTAAATTCTTGGGGGGAATTGAAATATATTAGATGCTAGTTATTATTGAGCAATTTTACTTTAAAACAAAACCAAGATTTGGTGTCTGTTCGTCACACTGTAAGAATCATACTCATCACACTTTGTTGAGGTAAGGATAAGAAGAAATAAGTTTTTTCTGATTTTCTATGAGTGTTCAATCGTTTTGGATTTATTATATTGTGTGCAAAATTGAATTATTATCAATGTTACTAAGTCAGAATTATGTATGCCAGCAGAGATGAACGATTGCTAGTGAATGATAAGCAAATATAGCATTCCATTTTTGAATAGCACACTTATAACTTTAAATATATTTTTTAAGGAGAGGCCGATCCTTTTCTAAGTTTTATTTTGCTCGTCCTCATAGGCCAATGGCACGTGCGAGGATCTTGTGAAACAGAATAAGGAGCAGAGTCGATACAGTCCGATACAGTCCAATCTTTCATCGACGTACTTGCCAAATTTTCGTAAGTTAATATTGTGAGCGTATATTATAGCGGCGATTGGTTTACTGTTTTTGTTTACAGGTTCAAAGATGTGTTAGAATTTTAGTAAGGAGGCTACGCATATATAAGTGTTGGGTAGTCCATTTAGTATCCACGGTTTACCAAACAGACGTCATTGCATTCTCCATGGATTGAGATTGAATCTTTCTATACTCCGTGGTGTTGGTCTTAACTTACCGACTGCTGCTGTTTGCTGATAAAACTCAAACATAACCTTAAAATTATGCGTTATTGATACTTGAAGTGATGAATACTGACTAGTAATAGCGATAATAAATGAATTATTGGACAGTGTACATTGAAGGATTTGTTACAGTGTTGTCTTTTTCTGTGAACAATAGTTACATTTGGTTTTGTTAATTTTAATGAGTGATAAGTTATAATAATTATGCATATCATGTATCTACATTACGTGTTCTTTAGTTTAGTGTTATTATCCTACTTCGATTTAGGATCCAGTTTGTATGAAGATCAAATTGGAAAATTTGACTGGTTTGTAAAAATCTTAGAGTGCATTTTTACTCCAACGCTATTTTTTTACTATGTCTATGTTAATTTTAAGTAGCCTCATAAAAGTCATAATATTAACCCTTTTAAGGCTGACACATTTTTCGTGATGTCCTAAAAACCATTCTCCTATATGGCGTTGTACTGAAAAAAGCCAAAGCATTTCAGCCTCAGAGTAGAGTTTCACAGAAAAACCATACCATTGTTATTCTTGATTGAAAATTAACAATTTTTTTATTCCCTTCACTACTAAATATTGATCTTTCTAGGAAAAATTATTTTACTACTTACAAACATTTTAAACATATTTTTTGTGTAATTATTTAAAACTTGACACAACATAATAAATACTAAACTTTATATTAGGCCTACATTATATTCGGGTAGGGTACGATAAATGGACCCGGTTTTTTATATCGAAGAATGTAATTATCGATACCTAATATTCGCATATCAAATCCTAGTCTATCAATCGATATAAAAGTATCTATAGTCCTCAATAACAATCATATGTTTTAAATTAAAATATGAATTTAATATTTACAGTAATCAAACAAATTATTACAACCAAAATTAGGAAAACTGAAGACGACCATATTTGCTCCTCTCACAGTTACAGCTGTTTCTTTCCCACACATTTCACGTAATGGGTTTTTCGGTACGATTCCAACATGTTGAAGCCATGAAAATCATGTCTTTATCAACTTTCAAAGCAATGTCGCGTAGTTTTCTAAAATTGACTGCCTTTTTTAACAATCAAATGTTGCTCATGTAAAATTGAAATATTACCCTACGTGTATTATTCAAAAGTGTTTACAGCTGTTGATATAGATTATTTAAGTTAATTGTTCAAAATAATTAATCACTATCGATTGATTATATCAATGGTTATGACTAAGTAATATCGTTTGCTAAATTTCGATATAAAAAACCGGGTCCGCTTATCGTACACTATCCTCATATTCACATATATATATTCATAAAATAGACTTAAAAATACATAGTCTATGTACCAATTTTGAAGTGTGTACTTTTATTAGATTTATAAATGTGGCCGATCTCTTAAAAGTTAACACAGCGCCTGATTTACAGCAAAACTGTCTGAAATGGCCGTCTTCCTTACTGAATCATCAAAATTTTTATAAAGTTTAAAATTAAAAGGGAAAGAGATTTAAACTAACACTAATAATAACTTAATAAAAAGTTATTGAACAATGATTAAACTTACATATTCCAAATTTAAAATTAACAATAGTGTTCACCAAAACAGAGGATGCACTTGCACTTTTTACAACTATATCTGCTCCTTTTTCTGGAGCCACCAGTAGCTGTTCTGGTATGATTACATACAGCACAGTTCTCCACTTTCCCAGGTAATTTTTCAATTTCATATACATTTTAACCACCATCTCATCCTCAGTTCATTGGCCTAACAGTTCGATTCTGCGCTTCTGACATTCATCAGCCGATGCATCTCTCTAATATCTGCCGTGTAGTTGTATCTGAATAATATATTAGCCTACCCGAAATATTTTCTTTGTACAAGATTTAGGTATTTAGAACCATCCTGGATATAATGTTAAATGCTAGTTTTTTCCATTATGTCACTGTTCTTCACTGGTCTAAATAGCAATATAGCATTTCTGAGGTATCAGTTCCACTCATGTACATGTTGTATTTGTCAATAAAATTGGACTTGTATACCTTCAACTCTGTATCTCACCTTTCCTAACTTTTTCTAAAGTTTCTGCTTTGTATTTCGTAAATAACAGTAACAGTGAGTTTTTCTGACTTTTCTCTCTCGAAAACTTAGCATCGGGATGTTTCTTTTCGCATCTAGAGTTGTTGGCCAATTTCTAACTTCTCTATAATTTTATTAAGGATACCTTTTCTATTTCTCCTCATTGTTCCTTTGATGTAGGTTTCTTTTTGTACAAGAATCTTGAGTTTCATGGCATTTGGAACTATAGCTAGCCAGTAATATATAAAACAGTTGACCGTGAACGTCAGTTTGGCTGCAGGGTCTATTACGTCCGTCGGATACAAAAATACATTTCACCGCAGGGGTCTATTACGGCCGTTAGCCTTAAAAGGGTTAGTAGTCCATTAAGCATGGTATTTTAGCCAGCTATAACTTTTTCAATGTTTTTTAGTTCATGATAAAAATCACAGAAAAATTTTAGAGCTGGACCTAATTAGAACATTTTAATATACTTTATATTCTATTTTTCATTTAGCCCAGATCTGAGGTCCAACATTTTTCTTTTTAAAATAGAACGTTTCTTCCAAAAAATAGTCCTCTAAATAATTAACTGGGTGACTTAAAATGATATCCACATAGTTAACTATACTTGAAGTATAGCTTTCAAGTGTTAAGAAACCAACATCTTTTAAGTGAAATTAGACACCATATGTGCTTAGAGTTTTAGTAAATGAGGTCATTTAGTTATGCCAAGGCCTACTTAAAAGTTATACTCTTTCCAGTGAGCCGTGCATGGTTCCTGAATAATTATAAATTCTTATCACTTCACACTTCCACAGCTGGCAGCTCCAATCCCACTATCTGCCTGCAATGAGTGATCTACTGATTTCATGGCGTGCAAGAAAATAATTGTATGAAATGCCCAAATAAAGAGGCTAAAGAGAATAAGTCTAAATATGGCATAAATGTGACATGTCTAAAAAATGATGTTTTTAATATAGTCTAGCCGTATTCATTTAAATGTTAGTTTTACTATTTCATAACACACTAGCAGGGCTGTACTCAACTTGGCAGGCCCCCGGAAAAGATATTCAGCCAGGCCCCTTCATGTTTCTTCACCGTTGAACCCGGTTCCTTCTAATAGATGTGTGGCGATGCCTGGCCCGGACACCCTGAGGGGCCTAGCCCTGGTAAAATTGTCCTAAAAAAGCACACATTTCTATACAATTTACTGTAATTGACCTATTTGGACTAAAGGAAGTTGATTTTCTGTGAGCCACACAAGGTACGATTACGCCACACCACATGTCACATAACAGGCTTTGCTAAGGTTGCATGCCAAAATCCAATTCTATATTGCTTATTTCATTCTCTATACGTCCTGAAGGCATTTATAGACAGACATACAATCATGTAAAAAATAAATGTTTACATCCTCCCAGCAGACAATAGAGGAACTGTGTTAGCCTACTTAATAATTACGTGCTCAGCATTAACGACTTAGCTAAATTCCATGGTTTGACAGGCACCATCATATAACTCATTCTTGTAGCCAGTTTCATCTCATTCATCTTTATAGCCAGTTTTATATTGAAAAAGATTATATATATAACATGTTATAGTTTGCCTTATTTTATCACATGAATTTTATTATAAAAGCTTTAAATTAAAGCTCAAAATTGGGTGGCATTCCAGAGTTAAATGATGGGCAGCTATAGAGTTAAATAACGAATAGGTAGACGCATGCGTATAAAACTTAATCTAGGAAAATGACTGTGTTTCCTGAAAACAAATAGTGCAAAAACCGTTTTTATCATCACTGTGTATGGGACTACAGAATTGCACCCTTACGTAGTAAATATACATGATGGTTAACACAGAAGTCTGTAACAGATGCAGCAAACATGCTACATGATTCCCTTCATCGAGTGACCATAACATTGAATCAATTAAAATATAAAACCATGTGTATGACAGGATTTCAGTTGAAATCTAAACTGATATCTTGTGTAGAAATATTTTATAGAGATACTTATTAGATAGATTATTATTTTAAAAAAATTATCTATACCATAATAAGAGTCTGCTATATAGTTTGTAATTGGTACAATTATTATAAATTATTCAAAACAAGACAATATGAAATCATATTTTTAAACAGGAAATCATATACTCAAGTAGTTGTTATTTTCAATATAACTTACTTTTCTGATCTTACAATTGTTTTTTTTTTTTTTTTTCAGGAAAATTAATCAGTTAGGAAAGCTCAAGTTCTCAAGCATCGATTTAAAATCTCCAACAAAGAAAGTTTTTGTAGCGACAGAAGAAAATGTAATCGCAGGTCTATCTACTAAAACCGGTAGGTCTTCATGTGTATTTTTCTTTTCAATTCACGCTTAATTTCATATAACTTAGTTTAATAATTTAGGACTACCGTTATTTAAACAGTTGAAATATATTAGAAATTGTGGTACTTGTTAATTATGAATATACATGGCTTTTTACTGGGGAAAACGACGATATACTATTAGTTTTGATTATCTTCTTTGTTGTACAGCAGCGCTTACGTGACCTGCGCTTGAATACTATCTCGAGGGATGTTACCTTCGGCACCACCTCACACTTCTGATGAAAATTAGAAAAACATCCCTTGAGATATTTCCTCAATTCAAGCTCGGATCATGTAAGCGCTTTTAAATGTTTAATTATTGAATATTAAACTACTGGAACCAACAGAAATGGGGACACAGAAATAAATTCCACCATACACGACCGCAGCATTAGCATTATCGTAATCAGACTACTACTGGCAGTTTGAGAGTTATTGGCTTTAGGTAACTGAAACTAATGACATTGACTAGAGCTACTTGACCATACAACATTGCAGAAACCCAACAATAATCAAAACTTATAGTATATTGTTGTTTTCCTTGCTAAAAAACCACGCATGTTTTTAATTAACAGGTATGAATTTCTTGATAATCTTTAGTATCCATTTAATAATGTATGCTTTTTAATTAACTCTCTCCCTTGCATCTTAAAAAATATAAGTAAATCCTGTATATTTAAATCTTAAGTTTATTTCAGTAATAATGGACTATCAAAAAGTACTTGCTCTACCAGTACTTGAACTCAGATCTCTTATTTACCGAGCGAGCATGTTACTTTTATTCATAATATTAAATCTTAAATTTGTTATTCTTTGAAATTTTAGTAGAAATCATTTTTCAGGTATCATTGAATTATGCTTTATGTATGTGTGACTCAAGCCCAATTTACTTCTGTAGGTGAGATATTATGGCGACAAATTCTAGAGAAAAACAGTCACGGAACTGTCCAGCTGATGCATGTGGACGTAGAGATGGTCACAGTGACTGGCTCTGGACCTTACACGGTGCGAGGGTGGAACATCAATTTGGGCAACATGCTGTACGAGTGGAGTATCACGACAGTGAGGTTAGTCCGTTATTGTGCAGCCATTGTTTAACGTCAGCGAGTTGTTTCAAAATTTCCCATGAAAATAATTAGTCTTTCCATTAAACAATTAAACTTTTCATAGTAAATCATGTTGAGCTTACTATAATGAGACTATTTTTAATCAATTGTTTTAGAGTAGTTTATAGATTATATTTTGTATAAAATTAAGTTGTTCATAAATCACTAGAGAATAGTGAAATGGTTACTGAATATTGTAGGATTTAAGTACTTGAGTTAAAAATGTGTCTGTCAATTTTTAACCTTTTCCTAGTTTTAACCCTAGAACTGGTGATCGCCGAATATTTGTCGAGAGAGTTTGTCGTTCAAGTACTATAAGATATACAGTGCATATACAAGTGCTTGCTTGTGATTGAGTAAATATTCACTGATCGCTTTAAAATTCACAGTTATAAAGAGGAAGAACCAATTATGAATGAGTTTTGTTGGGTTTTAAACTTATCCTGCCAACTAATGGGGTATCCTTGATCAGAATAGAGTGGCTTTTCTTCACTTGTTTGTTTAATAGGCTACGTATGCAGTATACCTTTCAATAGCTGTTCTATATTCATAATAATTTATAAAAAACTCTGTATTCAAAATAGGGGTTCATAATGTGAAAATGTATACCGAACATAAATTAGAAACTTTTACTATTAACAGATAATAATATTTTTAACAATTCATTAGCAATGAGGCAGTAAAATGATGTTTTTGAGGTGAAACATTATATATTAGACATGAGTTTCAGTGTGTAACACAGTTTTAAACTTTAGCCCCATGTTAACAGCAGAGCTTAGAGCGAGTGGTGGGCAGCGGACAAGTTTTCCCTCGAAATCTCGAGACCAACCGTCAACAACAAAACATTTTAACACTCTTAGAAAGTGCTTTGAAAGATGTATGCTAAAGTTAGTGCCTCTATCATATTTGGGTTTAGAATGATATGTTATTTCCAAAGAGACCTCATTAGAGATTTCACTCCCACTTAGCTAAGTTATCGATGTGTAGATGGCGGAATGTGAAGTGGGCTGTACACCAGGGTAAGCTGTACATGGTCAACATAGGAGCACAAGAAGCAGAGGTCTCTGTGTACAACGTCAGGGTAGGGGGTCAGCCAGTCACTCACTCCCTGCGTCTGCCACACACTCCTGACAAACACAAGTGAGTTGCTGATTAACACGTTAGGTACTGTTCTAACTGTATGTCAATTTTATTTTGCACGCTGACTTGAACTTTTTAGGATTGCATTCAAAAAAATTGGCAACAAGGTTTTTCACACTGAACATTATCTTCTATTCCAAGCTTTTATAAATCATTATTGCAGTTACAAAATAATTTGTGTAATCTGTTAATTTAGTTTTGCATCTTTCATTTGGTTTTATTATACAATATTGCTCAGAAGTTATTTTTCTTGGTCTATTCAAGAATTGATCTAATTTCACAACATATTGGCAGCGTTAGTATTGTCATCGGAGAGTTTAGTTATCAATAGTATTTCCCCGCTTATCAGATAATTTGTGTTTCTCTGTTACAGTGTGGTGGTGGCAGGTCTGAATCTGGTGTACATTGATGCATCGAAAGAGCTGCTGATCAGTGTTCCATTGGTAGGAAACTCACCATCGTCAAACGTGCGTCTGCCCAGTCCTGGAATATCGCTCACTGCCGTCACTGGTGTTTCCGATCAGCTGTTCGTGAGAGTCAACCATCATCTGGTGGCCATCTCTGCAGACCAATTGAAGCTTTTAGACTTTGAGGTTCCAGCCGACAGTAACATCGCAGTTCACACTCACACCGCCGAGCAGAACCTCATCATCATCGTTCAGCCTTCAGAAAAGGTATTGTATAAGTTTGTAACAAATTACAAATATGAAAAACATTACAACAATCTGAATTACAGTGGAGTCCCGCTAATCCGAACACGTGTAATCCGAACGTCGGTTTAATCCGAACAGGTCCAGGAGGAATTATTTATAACGATAATGAACAGTTATAGGAACTAATTACATAAAAAATGAAAATTGGTGCATCATTTCGTACATAAACAAAGAAAACTTTAATTAAATAGACATACAGTATTTTATTAAGACAAATTGTGTATGGTACAGTACATAAATAATGAAGTTAAATACAGTACCAAATTGAAACTTATAGGTTAAGTATCAGTTAAATTACTGTATTAAGAAGTGAAATCAAACAAAAATTGGACGTACAGTACTGATATTATTATTGAGTACAATATTAATTGTTAAAAGACATAAATTCAGTTATTGTCTTCTGTCGCATTAAAGAGAGTCTATTGGATGACGCGTAGTTTCGTACAACTATTGAACGCGTGGACCCGTACAATATCCAGTAAGCTCACATTGCTTAACAATAGAACTCTCACACTAAATACGGTAAATGTGCTTAGTATTCGCAAACACGTTTATTTGTCAAGAAATACAATGCAACAGTCAGAAAACATGTTTTAATAAACAATGTTGATAATTCTATAAAAAAAAATAGACCCATCTCAAGTTTAAAACCGTATTTTTCTGTAATTCTGGCTAATCCGAACAATCACATAATCCGAATAGGGCTCGGTCCCAATTAGGTCGGATTAACGGGACTCTACTGTATTTCTTGTACATCAAAAACTTCGCCAAGTTTATTTTCTGATGGTGATATAAATGTAGAAATTCATAGAAACTACTTTTGTTTATGTCTGATTTCAGTAATTTGTATTGCTACCACATTGGTGTAACAATTAGATTATCAAGCAATGTTCATCAGTATCTTGTGATCATTTTGAAGATATGTCGATGGGTGTACAGGAACTGACGGTGAGTGGGCGGATACTCGAGACAGGTGCCACAGTGCCGGAGTTGAGTGGCCAACTGTCCCACGTTTTCCCGCTAGCTGCTTGTGAAGTGAGCAGTGTTGTATGTCTGACACGTAGAGACAAAACTGTAACCTGCCAGCTTCTGCTGTCTGCTCTCGATCACTCCATGGTCTTTGCCCAAGTGCCAGGTAGTCATAATTTTTTTTCTTTCCATACTACTTAGCTTTCCCTTCCCTTCTTTACATTCTATTTTTCACTATTATCATTAAATTTGTCTGTTGTCACATGACAACATATAATAGGCAATGGTAAAACACATGTCAACATTTTAAAACGTCTATTTTAAATTTGTATATAAACTAACAGTTATGCACAGTTTTGCAAGTGATTTCGTATTGAACAACAGGTACGTCATAGGCATATCCTTTATAATGGCATAATAAACACCCTTGGAAATAAGTAATGATCACTGGATATATTCTAATCTTGTGATACATTTAAGAATAATTGGGTTTAGAACGAAGAGAAGGTTTTGGGGCCACTGAACTTGGGGACTGAAACAGTTCCTATGAGTAACAATGTAATATGCAAATTCAAGCCGTTTACAGTTGGTTTGAATTTCCATTTAAGCAGTATAATTAATAAACTGAAAATGTTTTAAATGTTAATATTAATAATGTAAAACTGTTCTACAATTAATACTATTCAACACAGTTACAGTTAGTTGGGTTGAGAGGGAGTGAAAATGAATCAAACCAAGAAAAATTATTGAACTATGATAGGCCTAACAAAGTTATTTGTGACTGATAGTGGCTTTGAACGGCTGTTATTTCTGGCTCGGTTGTCCTTTTGAGCTTGGGTTTATGGTATTGTACTCTACTAATTCAGAACTTTGTTATTAATTGCTTTCATTTAAGATTTTTTCTGACCCCTTGTAGGCTGTCCCTCTGAGGAAGTAATGAGTCACTGGATATGCGTTATCAGAATCATATTTTTATTTGTCGCCATTAAGATAACAAATATCGTCAAGAATGAAAAATACAACTATTGTATTTTGTTAAAGTGTATTTTGTGTAAGCAGGAATTTTTCCAACTCGTATGGTATGACTGTTCCTTGGGGAGGTGGTTGAACAGTTTTCTACCCATGTACAAAGGTTTTTCTGATACAATGTAAGATTGTGGTTGGGCTTCTCTTGTGTTTTGTTGATGTATGCTGTTAGCCCTTCAACTGTAGCTATGGGCTTAACTCAGCTAGTGCCTGTATACGCCACCAAGTCGATTGCCAAAACATGATAGCAGTTATAGATGCAGGGTGCTCTCTCTGTAAGTAACAAGAGAGCTATGGAACGAAATATACTAATACCAGTTTAAATTACAACGGCCATAAATACAGGGTCATCGAAAAATAATGCCTAGATTTTAAATAACTGTCATAAAAAACTATTAAAGGTAATTTAAAGGTTGTAGTCTTAAAATGTGCGGAAAGAAATAAATTTTTTTTTCATACCTTAGTATGTTTCAATGTGAGCACCGTTCGTTGCCCTGCAGATATCAAGTCTGTAGTCAACTTCCTGCCACGTGCGTCCAATCATATCTGGCGTAACAGTTAAGATTGCGGAAGAAATTCGCTCCCGAAGATGGTCCAAATCCCGAATCTTTTCTGCGTAAACTTTATTTTTTATGTACCCCCAGAAAAAGAAATCCAAAGGGGTAAGATCAGGACTTCTAGGAGGCCATGAAATGGGGGCTGCTCTACCAATCCAACCGTTTGGGAAGCGTGCGTTTAGTGCAGCGCGTACCTCGCGATGGTAGTGAGGTGGAGCCCCATCTTGCATAAAAATGATTCGCTGTCCAGTCTGTTGTTCGATATTGTCTAATTGGGGGAACACAAACAGTTCAAGCATGTCCAGGTAAACTAGGCCTGTAATGGTTTTTTCTACAAAAAAGAAAGGTCCAATAACTTTGTCATGAAATAAGGCGCACCACACATTGAGTTTGGGAGAATCACGCACATACTCGTGGATTTCGTTTGGCTGTTGCGATCCCCATACACGGGATTCCTTTTTGTTGCACGGTCAACATCGTACTGAGCGGCGGCGCATCTGTGGCCGGCTGACCTTGACGATTGCGCAGCTTGTCTGCGCATCACAAAGACAGGGAAACACAATCAGACGAACTAAAAACAAAACTTGCGTTCACCAGTTATCGTCCAGTGAAAGAATTACTCATTTAACATGAAAGGTTTTGATGTTATAATTTTATTAAATCTAGGTATTATTTTTCGATGACACTGTATACACTTTTTGATATATTTTCTTTATTGTGGCAACAAGGCAAACTCAACATTGACGTCAGAGATGCTTCAGGGAAAGCAAATGTAATCAATGAGCATTTGTTAGTGTAGCAAATAGTATCAGCTTGGGATCAAATATAACAATTGCATTAAACTTTGCCAGTCGTCATTGGAACAATGATGGCCATTCCCTCTACTTGGAAAACCAGTTAATACAGAAGAAACACTAACTGTAATAAAATTAGTAAAAAATAAGATGGCTTCTGGCTGGTTCTATGCTTTTAATAAAACGGGTATCTAACATTATACCACCTCATTTGGCCTATATTTTTAATCATTGTCTATCTTTTGAGATTTTTCCGGATGTAATGAAGTATTCAATTATAACACCAATTATAAAAACCCGGTCTCTCTGATTTTGAAAACTTTCGGCCGATTTCAGTCCTTTCAGTTTTTCCAATCTCTTAGAGCGAATAATATTGAACCATCCTCTATCTTTCCTACAAAGATTTAATATAATAAATTAACAACAATTTGGTTTCACTCAAAACTTATCAACAGTTGATGCTATAATACGTTTAACATATTTATTATATGAAAGATTTGACAAGAAACTACCATTGACTGCAATTTCATGCGGTTTATTTCAAATTCAATTTAAAAATCATTTGAATGAATGGAGAAATTCTTTTACAGAAAGATGGAACTATACAGTATTCAAGGACTTTTTAAATCTTTTCAAATCATATTTCACCAATCGTTTGCAAAAAGTTAAAATAGAAGATCTTGGTAATTTTCAATTTTCTGATTGGAAACTTAGCAAAATTGGCTGTCCACAAGGTTCTATATTAGGATCAATTTTATCCTGAATTTATGTCTCTGATTTACCCAAAAATGTATGTTTCAATGCAACTAAATGGAATATAATTCAATATGCAGATGACACTTCTGCTGTAGTAACAGCAAGTGACCCAGGACTCCTAAGTCTGAGGTTATCGAATGTATAAAGTGTCTGAATTATTGGTTTACAATTAATGGGTTAAAAATGAATGGGGAAAAAACACAACTGCTTTCATTATCAAGAACAGCAAGTTCATTAGGCCTGATCACTCCAGAAAACATCTTAGAAACATCAAAATTTGAAATTTCTTGGCACATCAGTTGATTCCAAAATTAAAATTTTGTAACCATACCAACCAAATAGCAAAAAAGCTTAATCCCGTATGCGTTATTCTAAAAATTTTGTAAAACTGTGTGGACTTATGTGGCACAATAAGAAATGTATATTATGCCACTTTCCACAGTATAATGACTTATGGTTTAATCATCTGGGGCGACTCAACATTGAGTAGTTTTAATAGAATATTTGTTTTACAGAAAATAGCATTAAGAATCTTACGTAATAAACCATTTTATGAACATTGTAAACCATTATTTAAATCTACAAATATTATAACTCTGCATTGTCAGTATATTCTAGATATTTGTAAATGTTATGTCAAGAACAAGATTGGGTTTTCCAGAAATTCAACTAGTTGATATAAACACAAGACATTTTTTTAACTATTCCCTTACATAATACTTTCAAAATTGAATATGCAACTTATTTTATTACTTGTAAAGTAATTAATCAAATTTTAAAACTCAATTAGAAAGTTTAAATAAATATAAAAAGCTTAAATAACATCAAAAAGATACTAATAAACAAAGCCTATTACTCTGTTAATGAGTTTTTACTAATGTTAACTTTTTGTATAAATTAACATCATTCATTTTTTCCTTCAAATTGTTGGATTTCTTTAAAAACTTATGATTTATTTTAAATAGTTTAAAACAAGATTACGATTACAAACTAATCCATATGCTAATGACAATTCTCTATGTATTGCACTGTATCCAAATGAAAATTAAAGATTTAATAATTGATTGATTGATTAAATATAATTCTCTTGAACCAGAAGTGCCAATGAATTTGCGTGTGAAGGGTAACTGCTAGTATGGTATATACTGTGGTTTAGGTGGTAAAACAGTTTTGTCTAGCTATTATTTTAATATTAAAACATGAAATAAAACAAATATTTAGTAAATTTAACTGAATTAAGGAGGAAAACCTAAAAACTAAACAAATTCTTATATTTGGTCTAATATGAATTAAAAAATGTATCAATACTACTTGGACCAACTAACTAACCATTGATTCCAAGTTTCAACTTTGGAATCTGTTTTACACTTGATATTATTTTATCAAACAAGTTAAAAAAGAGAAAAAAGGCAATTTGCTTAAGAAAGACCCAAATTTAGTTTTAATATTTTTAATGTATTCATTTTATTAACCCTTTTAACCCAGACGCCCGTATAGTGTGGACGTGCACTTTTTATTATTTTACTGGCCACCTATTTTACTACATGCTTTGAAAATCCACATACTTGTGTACTAAGATGTATTGCATCAAAATGTAGTAGTTTGTAAAGCTTTTATTTCATACTTAGTAAGCTGTTTAGTGTCGAACTCGGTGTCAATAGTAAAATATATAAGAAATTGCTAGTAGCAAGATACGGCATCTTGCAGCCTTATTAATTCTGTATTTTTAAAATCCAAAACCTCTTAAGAGAAGTCGGGTAACATGCTGTGTTTTCTGTTAAGGCAATGTAATGTGGGTACGAGAAGAAGCCCTCACCTCCATCGTGAACTTGGAGCTGATTGATCTGCCAGTGTCTGATGTTGAGGCTGCCATTGAAAAGGAGTTCAATATAAAAGAAGGTAAGGAGGTTTATAGATTTGGCCACTTCAGAAGCTGCACAAAAAGTACTTAAGTGTTGAGTACTTGGAATCTTACAACATTCTGTACCCTGGGCCTAGATGGTTCATAATAATGTTTTTAAAATAGCATAACTTATTATTTATTTGTTTTATTCACTTATGGGACAAATGATATTTGTACTGTAAGTATCGTAGTATATTATAATTGTGTGAAAATTTACCAGTTTGGTCCTGCTGCCAGGCCTACTGGTAACTAGCTAAAACTGTTGTAAAAATCTAAAGAGATAAAGACATTATTCACTTTACTTTTTTATATTTTGTTGTAGTAAGGAGTACAGATTGAAAAAAAAAGATTTAAAACTAAAATTAACAAAATGTTTAATAAAGATACAGTATGGATTCAAGTAATATCCCAAAGTGTGAAGAGTTGCAAAGCTTAATACAGTATACAAGATTTGTTTTTTTTTTTGAAATTTAAAAAAGCAAGTATACATTTGTGAATGTTGAGTTTAGCTCCAGTTCACCTTCCTTTTAGAGCAGCGTCTGGAATCTGATCTGTCACAGAATTGACTCCTGGAATCTGGAGTCATGTTTCTCTGAAGAAATGAAAAAAGTCGGTGTTGAAGAAGCTCAAATTGAACTCTACATCGTTTTGACATGAAAAACGTCTAGACTAAAAAATAATGTGTAATCTAGGTGAAAAGGTTCCCATTGTCATCATTGTCTCATCAGGTGCTCAAATTGAGTCCCTGGCAGTAAAATCAACATTCACATTGAAACAAACCTTCCCACCATCGCTACGTTATGTATAGAAAACTCAGTTGCCCCACCGTGCTTAGAAAGTATACATTTATTAACAATTTTATAAAATCCTGTAACTATGCTTTTCCAGATAATTTTCACCATTTTAGGACAGTGTGATGGGCACAGCTTTACTACCCGTCCTCTTAGAAATTTACTGCATTAATCAAAAATTCCTTTTAAAATTTAGAAAAAAGTGACAGTCACTGGAGATACTAGACCGGAACTGTACAGAGTACGATCAAATTGCTCCCATCCAATATGATGAGATTTTGGGTTCGATGAGTTGTGAGTGGAAAAATATTGTGTCATAAGGCAAACATCCTCATGGAACATCAGCTGCTTGTCCCAAAACACAACATTCCAAAACTTTCCAGGCTAAAATTGTTTAAAGTTATATTTTACATATACATAAAACTCTTTGGCTGTTTTACAACGATTTATTGTTGTGTCTTTTCTACAAAAACAGTTTTGCGACAATGTTTAATTGAAAGATTGTTAAACATATAAAAAAGATATAAATTTCATTATGTATTGAAGTTTGAAGTTTATTGTATAGGAATACTATACAGAAATATATTAGTCCTCTATATCTTAATATATTTCTGTATAGTAGTCCTATACAGTGAATTTCAAACTTCAATATATATAAAGAAATTTATATTTTTTTGTATGTTTAACCATTGTTTTCTCTGAAAGACATTTCTATTTGCTGAAAAACAAGGCAAATTTCAAGCAAATATCATGGTTACAAAAAAAAGGTTACAAATTTTTTAAGTTAAACCCTGCAAAAAAAGTCAATTTGAGATGAGCAATTTGGGTATTACACATGTTATAAACTTGAACATTTTTGGAAAAAAATTTTTGTTTTTGTAAACAAAAACAAACAAACCTGTACACAGTCAACTGTTTCTGTTACACCAGCTGTGGCACCCTAACAGATGCAGATGAACAGTGCACGCCATCTGTAGCACTATGATGGTGGCATTTCATAAAAGCACTTGCTTAGAAAACACTTGTATAACCTTGTATAAAAGAGAGGAGATAAGGCTTCAATACTTCAAGTTTGCATGCAACATTTATAGAACCTATTATTATAAGATATTTAACCATTTCAATTACCAACTGTTGTTACTTTGTTCAAGAGGACTGCTTGTGTAAAGAACATATTTTTTGTCTGGTTTAAATAAAATATCAGGAGTTAAAACAATAGTGGAATTTATTATTACTACTGTTATAGGTGTGCTGAAACAAGAAACAATTACCATTTGTGTTCAGTAAACACAAGTAGTAAAAAATACTAAATCACTTAATTGTTGTTTTTTAATTTAATAATGTTATTACTTTCTGAAATCAAGTAATAGTTTTTATTTTTAGCTAAACCTTTCAGTTTAAAATAAACTTATTATTTATTCATTACACCATACCCTAATAATATTAATTGCCATTACTTATTCTGAAACAATACAGATTTTCTTTTGAAATGTAAAACTCAGTTTCTAAAAATAAAATTATTACTGGATTTTGTGAAGTATTTCTCAGTTATGAATTAAAAATTGGAATACAATGGAAAGAGTTCTACAAAGGCAAACACAAAGTTGTTTAAAATTTCTACTCAAACTGCTTAATATGTTCACTAAACTCTCATAGTTACTAAGTAAGGTTTTAAATGTGTCATTACATTATTTTCATCGACATTTGTTATTAAAAATGATCGTCTGTGTTGATTTTTATTAGTTGGAGATTTGGGTGTTTCTGGTAAGTGTGGAGTTTGTAAATGTCTTGTTTCGTTTGGTTTTTCATTTGATATGCAATCAACTCCAGATTTGTCCAGGGTAATTAAAGAGATGATTTACTAGATTTATATTTAATATGTGCTCAACTCTTTTAACCAGAGACTCCAACTAACTCTTTCAAGATATTTCCACAAAACCTGTTTTCCTAACTGTGTTTTGATACAGGAATGTAATGATCAGTTAAAAAAAAAAAAAAAAAAAAAAAAAAAAAAAAAAAAAAAAAAGAATGCAACAAAAATTAAAGATATAATTATTCCTAGTCTAAATAAAAAGCTGAATCAAACAAATAAGTAGTTTTAGAGAATGGAAGATCCGGAAATGCCAACTTTTATTGTCACAAAGTTTTACTTCATATTAAATTTCTGATCTTTAACCCACTTCCTATGTTCCTTGTACAGTTATCAACTTTCTTTTTGCTTATATAACTATATTTATTTATCGAACCACCATAGCTAGTCCATAACATGGTTAATCCACCCTTGGATATTCTGGAGTTGAATGAAATGTTATTTCTGCTTGACTCATAATGCAGTTTCACTTTTTATTCTGTTTCGTGTTTTTAATGTTTTTGTATTTCCACAGTCACTTTTAATGCAAGTTATTTAGAAGTTGCATGAGAAGTTCTGTGAAACCAAATACCTATGCTGGTTAGCTAGCACCGGTGTTGTTATTTTACTAATTTGATTTTAAAGTTAAATATATGAGTTGAAAGACTCTGTAGTACTAGTTCATTTTTAGAGCGTTAGTTATAACGTCTGTATTCTAATTTGTATAAATTGTGTGTTGATGCTTGTAATATTTTTTTAGTATCTCAAGATTTGCTGTATTTTTCTGACAGTGTCTGTTATTCAGTTTGTCAAAGAGGCTTCCAAATATCCGTAATATCTAAGTTTTAGGGAACTTATTCTATTATGGATCAATGTGAGTAACAGTAAAGTATTAAATTGATCTTTTACAACAGTTTTATAAAAAAACTAACAAAAGTTCACCTTTTTAATCATGGTTTTATGAGCCTACTATTGTGACAAATAACAATGATACTGAACGTCATTGCAATGGTAATTACTAATCAACTTGCTTTTGAAGAGGTTTTCTGAATTTAGTGGTTATACTGTCTTATAAAAGCAATAATTTCTTAAAATATCAACAGACAGAGCATTTCATTTGTATTACTATATAATTATTAAATAGTTCTCATATTTAAACATTATATGAGAACTATTAAAATTTGGGTACTTTGGGATTATACCGACCACACCCAGACATGAATCGTTATTTGACATTTTGCTTCTACTGATTACTAGATTAGCGTAAAACAATATTTTCGTCAATATAAAACAGGAATTGTCTTATCGCAAACCCCTCCCCATCCTCAGGACAGAGGTCAAAGTCGAGCAGTATAGTAGATAACGTGATTGCAGAGTCTCGTCACTTTGTTGTAGGCCTACTTCCATGTTTTACCTTCCAAACACAAAAATTCAACAAAAACAAACATTACCAAACTAAAACTAAACTCTTTATTGAAAAAAACACTCAAAACTTGTTTTTATTCTCAAGGGTGCTGCCCCGCGCTGATGTCAACGAAAGAAAAACATCCCTCGAGATAGTAACTATCAGTAAAATATCAAATTCTAGAGGGGCTGATCAGATATAAATTGAATTGTAATGGAAAGGCAATTATGTACCGTGCAAATCATGTGATGCCGCGCGGCCTGCCGTAATCGGGATTCTCGAGAAAGATAAGATAACAGCGACAACAATACCGATCACAATACCTGGAAATGCTTGTAATTTTGTAATTATAGAGTTGTTTTTTCGTTCTACTCATGTTTTGTTTCTATAAATTTATATTTTTGTGTTCTTCATTTACTGGTGTGGTCGGTATAATTCCCAAAGTACCAAAATTTGTTTATGTAATCAGATTTGTCTGGAAAATTAAATAAAACATTTAAAAAATTCAATATCTGTGTCCACTATAGTATTATTTACAAATTAATGGTTTCCAAATTATAAGTTGTACAATACAAAATAGAAATGTAAAAACAAGACGTAACAGAATAAAACATATCAGAGTATTTATAAATGTATAAAGAGCGTTACATATCAAAATTAGTGAATAGAATGCTGCAGCCTAACCATTGGTCATGTGACAAACAGACCAAATTTAATGATAATAGGTTGAAAAAATAAGAATGTAAAGAAGGGAGGGGAAAGCTAAAGTAGTATGGAAAGAAAAAAAAATTATGAACTAACCTGGCAACTTGGGCAAAGACCATGGAGTTGATCGAGAGTCAGACAGTCAGCGAAGCTGGTCAGGTATACAGTTTTGTCTCTCTACGTAGGTTCGCAGAACAGTGATCAACACATTGCTCACTTCACAAGCAGCTAGCGGGAATACGTGGGACAGTTGGCCACTCAACTCCGGCACTGTGGCACCTGTCTCGAGTATCCGCCCACTCACCGTCAGTTCCTGTACACCCATCGACATATCTTCAAAATGATCACAAGATACTGATGAACATTGCTTGATAATCTAATTGTTACACCAATGTGGTAGGCAATACAAATTACTGAAATCAGACATAAACAAAAGTAGTTTCTATGAATTTCTACATTTATATCACCATCAGAAAATAAACTTGGCGAAGTTTTTGATGTACAAGAAATAATTCAGATTGTTGTAATGTTTTTCATATTTGTAATTTGTTACAAACTTATACAATACCTTTTCTGAAGGCTGAACGATGATGATGAGGTTCTGCTCGGCGGTGAGTGTGAACTGCGATGTTACTGTCGGCTGGAACCTCAAAGTCTAAAAGCTTCAATTGGTCTGCAGAGATGGCCACCAGATGATGGTTTGACTCTCACGAATCAGCTGATCGGAAACACCAGTGACGGCATGTGAGCGATATTCCAGGACTGGGCAGACGCACGTTTGACAGATGGTGAGTTTTCCTACCAATGGAAACACTGATCAGCAGCTCTTTCGATGCATCAATGTACACCAGATTCAGACCTGCCACCACCACACTATAACAGAGAAACACAAATTATCTGAGCGGAAATACTATTGATAACTAAACTCTCCTGATGACAATACTAACGCTGCCAATATGTTTGTGAAATTAGATCAATTCTTGAATAGACCAAGAAAAATAAACTTCTGAGCAATATTGTATAATAAAACCAAATGAAAGATGGCAAAACCTAAATTAAACAGATTACACAAATTATTTTGTAACTGCAATAATGATTTATAAAAGCTTGGAATAGAAGATAATGTTCAGTGTGAAAAACCTTGTTTGCCAATTTTTTTGAATGCAATCCTAAAAAGTTCAAGTCAGCGTGCAAAATAAAATTGACATACAGTTAGAACAGTACCTAACGTGTTAAATCAGCAACTCACTTTGTGTTTGTCAGGAGTGTGTGGCAGACGCAGGGATGTGTAGTGACTGGCTGACCCCCTACCCTGACGTTTGTACACGGAGACCTCTGCTTCTTGTGCTCCTATGTTGACCATGTACAGCTTACCCTGGTGTACAGCCCACTTCACATTCCGCCATCTACACATCGATAAACTTAGCTAAGTGGGAGTGAAATCTCTAATGAGGTCCTCTTTGAAAATAACATATCATTCTAAACCCAAATATGATAGAGGCACTAACTTTAGCATACATCTTTCAAAACACTTTCTAAGAGTGTTAAAATGTTTTGTTGTTGACGGGTTGGTATCTCGAGATTTCGAGGGAAAAACTTGTCAGCTGCCCACCACTCGCTCTAAGCTCTGCTGTTAACATGGGGCTAAAGTTTAAAACTGTGTTACACACTGAAACTCATGTCTAATATATAATGTTTCAACCTCAAAAACATCATTTTACTGCCTCATTGCTAATGAATTGTTAAAAATATTATTATCTGTTTAATAGTAAAAGTTTCTAATTTATGTTCGGTATACATTTTCACATTATGAACCCGCCTATTTTGAATACAGAGTTTTTTATAAATTATTATGAATATAGAACAGCTATTGAAAGGTATACTGCATACGTAGCCTATTAAACAAACAAGGGAAGAAAAGCCACTCTATTCTGATCAAGGATACCCCATTGGTTGGCAGGATAAGTTAAAACCCAACAAAACTCATTTCATAATTGGTTCTTCCTCTTTATAACTGTGAATTTTAAAAGCAATCAGTGAATATTTACTCAATCACAAGCAAGCACTTGTATATGCAACTGTATATCTTATAGTACTTGAACGACAAAACTCTCTCGACAAATATTCGGCGATCACCAGTTCTAGGGTTAAAACTAGGAAAAGGTTAAAAATTGACAGACACATTTTTAACTCAAGTACTTAAATCCTACAATATTCAGTAAACCATTTCACTATTCTCTGGTGATTTATGAACAACTTAATATTTATAACAAAATATAATCTATAAACTACTCTAAAACAATTGATTAAAAATAGTCTCATTATAGTAAGCTCAACATGATTTTACTATGAAAAGTTTAATTGTTTAATGGAAAGACAGTAATTATTTTCATGGGAAATATTGAAACAACTCGCTGACGTTAAACAAGGGCTGCACAATAACGGGACTAACCTCACTGTTGTGATACTCCACTCGTACAGCATGTTGCCCAAATTGATGTTCCACCCTCGCACCGTGTAAGGTCCAGAGCCAGTCACTGTGACCATCTCTACGTCCACATGCATCAGCTGGACAGTTCCGTGACTGTTTTTCTCTAGAATTTGTCGCCATAATATCTCACCTACAGAAGTAAATTGGGCTTGAGTCACACATACATAAAGCATAATTCAATGATACCTGAAAAATGATTTCTACTAAAATTTCAAAGAATAACAAATTTAAGATTTAATATTATGAATAAAAGTAACATGCTCGCTCGGTAAATAAGAGATCTGAGTTCAAGTACTGGTAGAGCAAAGTACTTTTTGATAGTCCATTATTACTGAAATAAACTTAAGATTTAAATATTACAGGATTTACTTATATTTTTTAAGATGCAAGGGAGAGAGTTAATTAAAAAGCATACATTATTAAATGGATACTAAAGATTATCAAATAAATTCATGCCTTGTTAAATTAAAAACATGCGTGGTTTTTTAGCAAGGAAAACAACAATATACTATTAAGTGTTGATTATTGTTGGTTTCTGCAATGTTGTATGGTCAAGTAGCTCTAGTCAATGTCATTAGTTTCAGTTACCTAAAGCCAATAACTCTCAAACTGCCAGTAGTAGTCTGATTACGATAATGCTAATGCTGCGGTCGTGTATGGTGGAATTTATTTCTGTGTCCCCATTTCTGTTGGTTCCAGTAGTTTAATATTCAATATATTAAACATTTAAAAGCGCTTACATGATCCGAGCTTGAATTGAGGAAATATCTCAAGGGATGTTTTTCTAATTTTCATCAGAAGTGTGAGGTGGTGCCGAAGGTAACATCCCTCGAGATAGTATTCAAGCGCAGGTCACGTAAGCGCTTGCTGTACAACAAAGAAGATAATCAAAACTAATAGTATATCGTCGTTTTCCCCAGTAAAAAGCCATGTTATATTCATAATTAACAAGTACCACAATTTCTAATATATTTCAACTGTTTAAATAGCGGTAGTCCTAAATTATTAAACTAAGTTATATGAAATTAAGCGTGAATTGAAAAGAAAAATACACATGAAGACCTACGGTTTTAGTAGATAGACCTGCGATTACATTTTCTTCTGTCGCTACAAAAACTTTCTTTGTTGGAGATTTTAAATCGATGCTTGAGAACTTGAGCTTTCCTAACTGATTAATTTTCCTGGAAAAAAAAAACAATTTATTGTAAGATCAGAAAAGTAAGTTATATTGAAATACCAACTACTTGAATATATGATTTCCTGTTTAAAAATTTGATTTTCATATTGTTGTTTTGAATAATTTATAATAATTGTACCAATTACAACTATATAGCAGACTCTTATTATGGTATAGATAATTTTTTAAAATAATAATCTATCTCTATAAAATATTTCTACACAAGATATCAGTTTAGATTTCAACTGAAATCCTGTCATACACATGGTTTTATATTTTAATTGAATGAATGTTATGGTCACTCGATGAAGGGAATCATGTAGCATGTTTTGCTGCATCTGTTTACAGACCTTCTGTGTTTAACCCATCATGTATTCTCTGATATTACTACGTAAAGGGTGCTGCAATTCCTGTAGTCCCATACACAGTGATGATTAAAAAATCGGTTTTTTGCACTATTTGTTTTTCAGGGAAACACAGTCATTTTCCTAGATTACAGATTTTATACGCCATGTCGGTCTACCATATTCGTTATTTAACTCTATAAGCTACCCATCATTTAACTCTGGAATGCCACCCAATTTTTGATGCTCTTTAATTTAAACAGCTTTTATTAATAAAATTCATGTGAATTAAAATTTAAGGCAAACTATAACATGTTATCAATATATAATCTTTTTCCAATATTAGAAAACTGGCTATAAAAGACAAGAATGAATTATATGACAAGCGGTGCCTTGTCAAACCATGGAATTTTAGCTAAGTCGTTAATGCTGAGCACGTGAATTATTAAGTATGGCTAACACTAGTTCCTCTATTGTCTTGCTGGGAGGATGTAAACATTTATTTTTTTACATGATTAGTCAATGTCTGTCTAATAAATGCCTTCAGGACGTATAGAGGAATGAACCATAAACCAAATATAGAATTGGATTTTGGCATGCAACCTTAGCAAAGCCTGTTTAGTGAATGTGGTGTGGCGTTAAATCGTACCTTGTGTGGTCTCACAGAAAATCAGTATATTAGATGCTAGGTTATTATTGAGGGCAATTTTTACTTTAAAACAAAACTAAGATTTGGTGTCTGTGTCGTCACACTGTAAGAATCATACTCATCACACTTTTGTTGAGGGGAAGGATAAGAAGAAATTAGTTTTTATTCTGATTTTTCTATGAGTGTTTTTTCAATCGTTTTTGGTATTATTATATTGTGTGCAAAATTGGAATTATTAATCAATGTTTATCTAAGTCAGAATTATGTATTCCAGAAGATGAACGATTGCCTAGTGGAATGATAAGCAAATATAGCATTCCATTTTTGAATAGCACACTTTATAACTCTTAAATATATTTTTTAAGGAGAGGCCGATCCATTCCTAATTTTTATTTTGCTCGTCCGTCATAGGCCAATGGCACGGATGCGAGGATCTTGTGAAACAGAATAAGGGAGCAGAGCCGATACAGTCCGATACCGTCCAATCTTTCATCGACGTACTTGCCCAATTTTCGTAAAGTTAATATTGTGAGCGTATATTATAGCGGCGATTGGTTTTACTGTTTTTTGTTTACAGGTGTCAAAGATGTGTTTAGAATTTTAGTAAGGAGGCCTACGCATATATACGTAGTGGGTAGTCCATTTAGTATCCACGGTTTTTAACCAAACAGACCGTCATTGCATTCTCCATGGATTGAGATTGAATCTTTCTATAACTCCGTGATGTTGGAGGTCTTAACTTACCGACTGCTGCTGTTTGCTGAATGCTGATAAAACTGAACTGAAACAAAACCTTACAATTATGCGTTATTGATACTTGAAGTTATGAATACTGACTAATTAATAGCGATAATAAATGAATTATTGGACAGTGTACATTGAAGGATTTGTTACAGTGTTGTCTTTTTTCTGTGAACAATAGTTTACATTTGGGTTTTGTTAATTTTTAAATGAGTGATAAGTTTTATAATAATTATGCATATCATTGTATCTACACATCGTGTTTCTTTAGTTTAGTGTTATTATCCTACTTCGATTTAGGATCCAGTTTGTATGAAGAGTCAAATTGGAAAATTTGACTGGGTTTGTAAAAATCTTAGAGTGGCATTTTTACTCCAACGCTATTTATGTTTACTATGTCTATGTTAATTTAATAAGTAGCCTCATAAAAGTCATAATATTAAACCCTTTTAAGGCTGACAACATTTTTACGTGATGTCCTAAAAACCATTCTCCTATATGGCGTTGTACTGAAAAAAGCCAAAGCATTTCAGCCTCAGAGTAGAGTTTCACAGATAAACCATACCATTGTTATTCTTGATTGAACATTAACAATTTTTTTAATTCCCTTCACTACGTAATTGATCCATTCTCGGAAAAATATTTTTTTGTGTAATTATTTAAAACTTGACACAACACAAAAAAATACTAAACTTTATATTAGGCCTTCACATTATATTTCGGGTAGGGTACGATAAAATGGACTCCGGTGTTTTTATCAATCTATCAATCGAAATAAAATTATCTAAAAGTCCTCAATAACAATCATATGTTTTTTAAATTAAAATATGAATATTAATATTTACAGTAATCAAACAAATTATTACAACCAAAATTAGGAAAACTGAAGACGACCATTATTTGCTCCTCTCACAGTTACAGCTGTTTCTTTCCCACACATTTCAACGTAATGGGTTTTTTTCGTAACGATTCCAACATGTTGATGCCATGAAAATCATGTCTTTAATCAACTTTCAAAGCAATGGTCACGTAGTTTTCTAAAATTGAACTGCCTTTTTTAACAATCACAATGTTGCTCATGTAAAATTGAAATATTTAACCCTACGTGTATTATTCAAAAGTGTTTACAGCTGTTGATATTGATTATTTAAGTTAATTGTTCAAAATAATTAATCATTATCGATTGATAATATCAATGGTTATTGACTAAGTAATATCGTTTGCTAAAATTCTCGATTAATAAAACAAACGGGTCCGCTTATTGTCAACACTATTCCCTCATATTCCACATATATATTCATAAAATAGACACTTAAAAATTACATCAAGTCATATGTACCAAATTTTTGAAGTGCTGTACTTTTATTAGATTTATAAATGTCGGCCGATTCTCTTAAAAGTTAACACAGCGCCTGATTTACAGTGCAAGAACTTTTTGAAATGCCCTGTCTTCCTTAGTGAATCATCAAGAATTTTTATAAAGTTTAAAATTAAAAGGGAAAGAGATTTAAAAACTAACACTAATAATAATTACTTAATAAAAAGTTATATTGAAACAATGATTAAACTTACATAATTTCCAAAATTTAAAATTAACAATAGTGTTCACGCAAAACAGAGGATGCACTTGCACTTTTACAAACTATTTCTGCTCCTTTTTTCTGGAGCCACCAGTAGCTGTTCTGGTATGATTACATACAGCACAGTTTCTCCACTTTTCCCAGATAATTTTTCAATTTCATATACATTTTAACCACCATCTCATCCTGAGTTCATTGGCCTAACATTTTCGATTCTGCGCTTTCCTGACATTCATCAGCCGATGCATCTCTATATATCCCTGCCGTGTAGTCCTGTAGTTGTATCTGAATAATATATTAGCCTACCCGAAATATTTTCTTTGTACAAGATTTAGGTATTTAGAACCATCCTGTATATAATGTTAAATGCTAGTTTTTTCATTATGTCACTGTTCTTCACTGGTCCTAAATAGCAATAATTGCATCTTGTGAGGTATTCAGTTCCACTCATGTACATGTTGTATTTGTCCATAAAATTGGACTTGTATACCTTCAACTCTGTACTCTCACCTTTCCTAACTTTTTCTAAAGTTTCTGCTTTGTAATTTTCGTAAATAGACATTAACAGTGAGTTTTTCTGACTTTTCTCTCTCGAAAACTTAGCAAATCGGGATGTTTCTTTTCGCATCTAGAGTTGTTTGGCCAATTTCTAACTTCTCTATCAATTTTATTAAGATACCTTTTCTTATTTCTCCTTATTGTTCCTTTGATGTAGGTTTCTTTTTGTACAAGAATCTTGAGTTTCATGGCATTTGGAATTATAGCTAGCCTGTATTATATTTAAAACAGTTGACCGTGAACGTCAGTTTGGGCTGCAGGGTCTATTACGTCCGTCGGATACAAAAATACATTTCAACCGCATGGGTCTATATACGGCCGTTATACGCTTAAAAGGGTTAGTAAGCCATTAAGCATGGTATTTTAGTGCAGCTAAAACCTTTTTGTCCAATGTTTTTTTAGTTCATCTAAAAAATTACAGAAAAAATATTTAGAGCTGAGCTGGACCAACATTAGAAACATTTTAATATACTTTATATTCTATGTTTTTCATTTAGCAATATTCTGAGGTCCAACATTTTTCTTTTTCAAATAAAAGAAAACGTTTCTTCCAAAGAATAGTCCTCTAAATAATTAACTGGGTGACTTGAAAATGATATCCACATAGTTAACTATACTTGAAGCTATAGCTTTCAAGTGTTAAGAAACCAACATCTTTTAAGTGAAATTAGACACCATATGTGCTTAGAGTTTTAGTAAATGATGTCATTTTAGTTATGCCAAGGCCTACGAGAAAAAAGTTATCACTCATTGCCCAGTGAGCCGTGCATGGTTCCTGAATAATTATAAATTCTTATCACTTCACACTTCCACAGCAGGCAGCTCCAATCCCACTAGCTGCCTGTAATGAGTGATCCTACTGAATTCATGGCGTGCAAAGAAAATTATTGTAATGAAATGCCCAAATAGAGAGGCTAAAGAGAATAAGTCTAAATATGGCATAAATGCGACATGTCCTAAAAAAAATGATGTTTTTAATATAGTCTAGCCGTATTCATTTAAAAGTTAGTTTTTACTATTTCATAACCCACTAGCAGGCCTGTACTCAACTTGGCAGGCCCCGGAAAAGTATATTCAGCCAGGCCCCTTCATGTTTTCTTCACAACCGTTGAAACCCGGTTGCCTTCTAATAGATGTGTGGCGATGCCTGGCCCGGACACCCTGAGGGGCCTAGCCCTGGTAAAATTGTCCTAAAAAGCACACATTTCTATATCAATTTACTGTTAATGTGACCTATTTGGACTAAAGGTCAATTACACGTAGTTTCACGTATGTTAACTTAATGTGAAAACTAAAGGAGGAGTACAGTAATTTGGTCTAGATTTGTAAAATAGATGTATAAAGCACAGAAAAGTTAAATTATTATTCTAAGTTAATAAATAAATTGTAATGGTGATGGTAGGAAGTACTGGGGGTATAGTTAGGGAAATATTGAAATAGAAAAAATTCAAGAGGAATAAGCAGCAGAAAATCAGAATCCAGAATCAGAATTTTTATTGCCGTTGCAAATGGTGGTATGCATGGCATCGTCCATCTCATACAAATACAAAATTGTATTTATAAAAAGTAAAAATTATTCATAACCTAGACTTATGTTAGCTTCAATATGGATCTATAACTTCATCTAAAACTGTATGCTGCCTAGATTTACTAAGATATTTTTTTAAGCATTTCTTAAACCTAATTATAAATCTAGACATTTTAATATGATTTGGTAACATGGTTTATTAAATTTTAATACCTATCTCTACAAAACTATTTTTGGTACACTGGTAGGTACCAGTAGTTTTACTCTTATGATTAAAGAACAATTTCTAGTAAAGTAATTATGTATAGAGCTATTTACTGTTATTGTCTGCAAAGTTATTTTTAACATACATGTAATTACATACCAGAAACAAATATAGAAGGCACAGTCAACAACCTCTAATTGTCTAAACAAAGGTTTGCAATGGGTTTCTATTGTTTACATTACACATTATCCTAATAGCTCTCTTCTGCAACATATCAAAAGTTCTTTGGTGTTAGGATCATTGCCCTCATACAATAACTCTCATAGGACCATAATGACTCTGGATAGTGTGCAATATTATACTGCAGTTAAATGTTTCAATATTTTACAATATAATCTCAATCTTAACAACATAAAAATGCCTCCTTTTGCTAATTTTTTACATAAAAACTTCTATATGTCTGTTCCATTTCATGATTCTCCTTGGGGGTGAAACACCCAGTAAACTTTACATTATCATGGTTAGGTTTATGTTGCAAAACTAAAATTTAATCTCCTGAGTTTTCTCTCATGGTTTTACACAGAGGATGTTTCGCCGCACACCAATCATTCACAATTGAGTTAGGCGACTAAATAGAGAATCATTTACGACATTAAGATTTTTACCATTTCAGTAAGATTGCTAAGGATCGTCTGCAAAACATGTATGAATCTTGTCATAACATTGTTATTTATGGAGGCTGGCAGGTCATTTACATAAATTATAAATAATACAGGTCCCCAAAAATGGATCCTTGTGGAACCCCTGCTGTAACTGCATTGTATTGAGAAGAGCTTCACATTAAAAGCAACCATATGATTATCTCTCTTTGAGATGATGATTTAAAAAATTGTTAAAGAACAGATCATCCAAAAACCAATAATACTTAAGTTTATCTAACAAAATTTCATGATTTACCGTGTCGAAGTGCTTTAGACTGTCGAAGAACTTGCCTATGACCACTTTTTTATCATCTACACCATAAATACCAGTTCTTCATAAATTTTTACAATAGCATTTTAGTGTTTCCTCTCTTAGGGCTAAAAACCAAACTGACTATCTGATAACAATAGGTTACTTTCACAAATGCTGAATTACTTGCCTATTTATTATTACCATCAAACAATTTTGAAACAAATTGGAATTAACGAGACAGGTCTAAAAACTCTTATGTTCTTTCCGTGAACCTTTGTTTATACAGTGGTATAACCTTTGCCAGCTTAATGGCACCCTTGGAAATGTACCATTATTAATACAAAAGATTCAAGAGATAGGCTAGAGCTTCGGCAATAAAAGGTTGCAGCAAGTTTCAACAGCTCAGGAATTAAAACCATACACATACACTCCTCAGACATGAACTAATTAACTTAACAAATTAATAGGCATCATACATCTGATTCAACCTTTACTTCCAGTAATACTAAATTCACAGTTAGACACATTACAACTTAACTTACTTAAATAGTATTATGACATAGACTTGACTAGAAAACAGGCGCCACATTAGCAATGAGATCATTTACACTATTCACTAATAAAAGTTATTGAAATCACAAGCTTGTTAGACTACTTCCCAACTTCTGTACTTTTAGACCCTATCACTATTACTTATATTTTCATTCAATAATAGGATCCAACATAATTTTAGGTTTATTTTTAGCAGATGACAACCCCTCTCACAATTAAAACGAGTAGCTTATCAACTTCTAAAAAAATCGCTTTTATAATTTCTTCTTTAATTCTCATATAACATTCTTTAAAAAGTAGGTTATGCCTGTAGACTTATACTGAGCATAACATATATCAAACAACTTTCCTTAAGTTCTTTGAGGTCTGTATTATACCAAGAGGTGAAGTTCGAAGTTTACAATAATCCCTAACAGTCTGGTTCACATACTTAATAGGAAAAGCAATATTCACAATGTTCAATAAATTTTATTTAAAAAAATAGTTCAAATTTTATCATCTATTGCTATTTTAACTCATATAGAAGCAACCAGTTAATTTTTACTAATTAGAGTGGACCAAAATTACAATGAATTGATATAATCAATGTGTTCTGGACAATTTTAATAATCTTTTTGCTCTAGAACTAATTTACATTTGGTTAGGCCTACTATTTACATTGACTGGTAACGTTATCTTTTCCTTGGTAATCAATTTGCATTTTAGAACAATCGCATGATGGTCTGTACATAAACCATAGGCTCCACTGCAGCATTCGTCAAATTCTGTCAAAATGTAACAGTGGTCGGCAATGTTGATCAATACATTGTTCCGCCATCCACAAAATTCGTACTAGCGCTACCTTGTTTACATCAGAAATGGTTGTCCCAAAAGGTTTTAAAACCTAAAAGAGTTAAATCTAAAAACTCTAGCTTTTCCTAGAGTCATTGACTAAAAATATCCAATATTAAAATTCGCCACACAGCATAATTGATGCCTTATTCTTATTACTATTTCATAAAATTACTCGAACAATGAATAGTAAAAAAGCATTAAAAGCATCAAAAGTAAACGACCGCCCAGTTAAAGTAATGGGAAATGAGTCTCTCATTGCTAATGTATTCAAACAGGTATTATTGTTAGTGCTGTACCGAACCTAAAAATGAATACAATTCGGGTGTGACATGTTTTCTACAGGAACAACAACCTGTAACTGATGTTTACTTGTTGAATAGGTTTGATCATGGAAAGATAATGGATTATATATAAAGTAGTATGTGTGGAATGAAAAATAAGAGTAGTTCTGGGATAGATGGCTAATTTAGCCCAGCATAGTTGTTAAAGATATAATATAGATATATTTGTTACCATTGTTGTACAGCCCAATTTATGAAAAAGTCTCTTGCCACAGGGCGTAGTTCCGGACCGATTTTATGAAAGAGGTGGCTGTAAAGTGGTACCTGTATACAAGTCTAGGGTAAAAAAATGACCAGGATGGTGTCCATCATACTCGTCCAATATCTCCTCATAAACACCGCGCTAAGATATTAGAGACACTAATTAAAGAAAGATTATAATAGTACTGCAAGGAATTTAATATATTTTCCACCAATCAATATGGGATTCTTGTACCCTTGGTGTAGGGTAACCGACTTTATGTCCTTTGGAAAAGCATAATAATTCAAATAACAAAATTCAGTTAAACGCTCCATAAAATTTACATAGGCTATTTATTTGGATCTCAGGAAAGCATTTGAGGTTTTTAGATTATAGTAATAAATTGATACAAAAAATTTAGAAAAATAAGGTATTTGGGGGCAATGGCCTTTGGACTTGGTTGATATCTTTTTGCAAACATCCGAAGACAATTAGTAAAGATAAATAATTGTTACTGAGTGAGGTTCTAAGAATTGCAATATGGGAACAGCTCAGGGGGGGGAGTGTTGGGCCCTCTTATGTTTTTAATTTATATTAATGATCTTCTAGATATTGAACTTTTCAACCTCCTACTATATTTGCATATGCTTGATGACACGGCTTTGGTGTGGTTCATCTGGCAGGCCCAGAGGCCTTCTCTCAGGACAAAGATTGACAGGGACTTGGTAAGGGAAATTGTCGGAAATGGGTTGATTGCCAACAGGTTGTTAATTAATGTATCGAAGACTAAATGTATTCTATTCTTTGATAGTAACAAAGCCTAAGTCTGGAACCTGCAGAATATGTTTTTGATTTTTGTTTCTGCCATGGCCACCCAGTGCTTGTACGGCTGTACGTGTTCAAATATAGAAATAGTCATAATGTAAACATATTTAGAGAATGTTACGGTTGACTCTACAGTTAAAGTGGGGATTCCACGTAACGTACCTGACAAAGAAACTGAGGAAAATCAATTATGCGTTGGTTACCACATGAAACAGTTTTTGACCTA
Organism: Homalodisca vitripennis; assembly: GCF_021130785.1. Classification (NCBI taxonomy): domain Eukaryota; kingdom Metazoa; phylum Arthropoda; class Insecta; order Hemiptera; family Cicadellidae; genus Homalodisca; species Homalodisca vitripennis. The sequence continues at coordinate 50,345,761 of NC_060211.1, read as the reverse complement.
GCGAATTATTAATACAGTTATACATGTCATGGTTCGAGAGCACAATGAGAGATATGGGGGATCGTGACACTATGGTGGTACCTTTAGCCACGGTGTTGTTGTTGCAGCCTTGGTGGTAATGAGTCAGAGGCATGCTTTTCGCGAAACGGTTATTTCGGATCTTCGGCGTTAGACGGACAGAGTTAGTTACTTGTTCACTGATAACCATATCCTAACTTTCAAACAAGTGTCATGAGTCTATACGTATTGATGTATGTATTATAAACACTTGCAGGATTATCCCATTAAAATTGACGTACAGGGAAACAAGAGCTGCTCAATTAACACTTCTCGATGTACCAAATTATTTTAAAGAAATTGCACCAGACATCAGTTTTCCGGTATGGTTGGCCCAAAGATGTTTAATAAAATGGTTGAGAGAATATGGCAATGGTATATATTTGTGAACGAAAAGCCATAAATTTAAGATGAAATGTTTTAAAATTTATAATGGAATACAATGTATAAAGGTTTCATATCAGGAGTAAGTCTGGAATAGAATTTAACCTGTTTTTCTGTCTTTGTTGTTTGATATATTTTTTATTGTTTATTTAATATTTAATTATTTATTTAATATTTATTATTTATTTAATATTTATTATTTTATTTATAAAAATTATTATGTACTAGTTATTGTTGTTATGTTAATTTATTGTTGTTATTTGTTTTGATTTGTTTTCTATGTTTATACCTTGTTAAATTGCTTATATTAATTTATCTCTTGTTATTTATATACAGATGTGTGTAAGTAAGGTGTGTGGCCTAATATGTATGTAGATTTACATGCATATATACAAAACATTGTTATTGAAGGATATAAAGTATGGTATTCATGCGTGTTAGTTGTTACAGTAGCAAAATTGGAGAACATTGGTGGGCTCAATCAATTTAATTTGTGTACATAATAAAATTTTTTACTATAGTTACAATTTAAGCATTTATATTTAAAACATATTAATATACTGGGAAAAAAAAAGCATTTGTATCAAATATCACTTTTTAGAATGTAGTGCTTGGTTGGAATAGTGGTGAATGACTTGTGCATGGAGAAGATTTGGGGGGGGGGGGGGGTGGGGGGGGGGGGGGGTGGGGGGGGGGGGGGGTGGGGGGGGGGGGGGGTGGGGGGGGGGGGGGGTGGGGGGGGGGGGGGGTGGACAAGTCAGAAAAAGCAGAGTAAGTATATTCTAGCGCAACTGCATTAATAGTCTAACTTCTCGGTTCTGTTCTCCATTTATCTACCCTGCAATATTCAAACGACCATTAATTTGTCGGGTATATTTATATAAGGATTTCCGGCTGTTTGCAAGAGTAGCGCTTGGAAACCGACAAGATTACCAGCAAGATAATGCTGTGTAATTAAACAACGAAAAATCGAATGTATTTATTATTACAATACCTTCAAGTAAAGCTTGTCATGAACAAAACGAGAAAGTAATAACAATTGTATTATTACTAGTGTTGTATCTTTGAGACAATGGAAGCTTTAATAAGTAACATTATATGAAATTATTGTGACATTGACAAAATGTATTCTGTGACTTGGAACACCCAATTTTTGTCGCTTACCTTTTCCTTCGCAGCTTCACCATTTTTATGAAAATTATTTCAGTGATATATATTCTTATTATTCTGCTTGTTAGTGTGCGCATTATCAGTATTTATATTTGCAAGCCCGTTATAAAAACAATAATAATAATAGAAAGAAATTGTGTTAAGTGGTATTTTTGTTGTATGTGTACGTATAGAAATACAGAAATACAGTTTCTCTTTGAATGTAAACGTCATTCCGATTCCAAATCCAATCGTCCGTCATTCCAATCCAATCCTATTGGTTCGGCCTTCCGGTTTCACTACTGACTGATGTTCGTATTTTTAGTGGCGTACTGCCTATTGAGAATACGATAAAAATATATAATTAACAGAATAGTGTCATTTTGTGATTACATTTACTCTTTTTGAAGGTTTGTAAGCCATTAAATGTATTAGTTTTCGTAACTTAATTCATTTTAATATTAGTTTTGATTTACAGGGTTTTGTGGTGGAGGTTAAGATGAACACTTGTCGGCTACGTAGTCACATTAATTATTAAACTGATCTGAAAGAAATGTAAATACATCGTAGTTGGCTACATAACGGGAAGAAACTTTTCCGATTCCTATAGAATTACCAAAGGATATTTCCAAACAGAAAAAAATTTCTCCAGAACATGTTTGTGCCTAGGCATACACCTGCATTGACATTTCCAAAAAACCATTGTGAATACACGACCTTTACCAGCAATTTGTTTTGCTGATCTAGTAAGATTGGGATAACAATGATCTAAACCAATCCTTTAAACTATAACATGGCATGAATGGTGTAATTTAAATCCTATATATTTGCTTCCACATTGGTCAGTGACCTCATGTTTTATCTATAGGTCTAATCAAAATTCCAACCTCAAGGTATAACTATAAACCAAATGAGATTGGAGGCTGCAAGCCTGTTTTGGCCCTTCCTTACAAGTTTGGTAAATGGTTACTTTATTCACAACACACACACACATAGCATATGGTCACATTATTTTGTGGAGACAAATAAGTGACCTACACTCGTAATTCGATTTTTATTATCCAACAATTTGATATATCATCCAATTTCGATATTATATATAATAATCGTACTTAACAAAAATTAGCCTATATTATGTTAACAAGTAGGCTGCAGTATGATAGTGTCCAACAATCGAATGATCGATAATATTGAATCATTAATTAGGACAATTTAAATGCTGTCAATCACGTTTACCCTGTTAAGTAATTGTAAGTACTATGATGTGCAAACGTAGTACAAACAGTTTTATTGTGTTCTCTAATCTAAACTGCATATATTTCTTTGACACATAAAATATAGCTATCTTAAAATTCAATAATATTCAGTTTGATATTATTTCTAATTAATTTAAACATTGAAGTTAAATCATGTGTATTGTGTTTGAGTAATGGCCTCTAGAGAACTGGAAGTACTGTTGTTTTTCAATTACTTTATTACATAATAACATATTGGGGTAATATGTTTCTAGTAACCTGTTACCAGTAATAGTAAAAATAAAGTAAATGTCATAGTGTTTTGTTTTAGTTATATTATAAATATACATATCATACATTGTTTTTTATTCACCATACCATTATTACTTTTTATACTGTAATTTGTAATGCCTGTTACGTAATTTGGTTTTTAAAGTAGTTATAGCAAGGATTCTTTGGTCATGAATATCAATGATTAAAATATTGATCAATCTAGTGTCGGACGTTTATTATACTGCAGCTTACAATTTTTAATGAAACAAAATTTAACAATAGCATTAAAATATTACAAAACCATCCTAGACCTGGATATTGGAAAAACATTACAATATTTGTTACTCGCCCAGATAGCAGAGTGAGCAATTGATTTGTGTTTTAATAGAGGAGAAAAGGTTCTCTCCATTACTTATCAGGAGACAAATCCAAATGATGAAGCCACTTAAAACATCTTGTAATTTTTAAGAAATATCTCATAAAATTTCCTCTTACCAGCATTACCACTAAAAAATGTACTGTAACTAATAAGTTAAAATCATATGTTAATTCAAATGTCGAGTGAGGGCTGCTCATTAAAGTCTACCCAATATTGTCTTATCCAAAAGTAAAATGTTAAAAAGTAAATTTAACAGAAAACAGTTGTTTTTGAAAGGCCAAGAAATGTTTTTTTTTTTTTAATTCTTATAAGAGGAACTAGTAGTTGAACGGGCTGTCAGAAATGCTCCTGTCTATCAGTGCGGGCTACAACAGTACCTATGATGCTAATCTGCACTTATGGTGGTGAACGAAAAACATCACTCAATGCATTACAGTTTAAAATATTTCAAACATACTTAACCATTTTATTCTATGTATCTTAGTAGGGCAATGGTTGCTACACTTTAAGTAAAGAATTTTTAATTCCCATTACGAATAAAAGAAAACCACACAATGTGTTTTGGTCCATTCTGATAGAATGAAAGTAGTCTACTTTAATGTGCATTCGGACACTATTTTTTTTTTTTTTTATGTGCAGATAAACAACACTCACTGATGTGAGCTTTGCAACTGAAAACTAACCAATCAGAAATTTAGCAATACTGAGATACCCAAAGAAGTGTAATGGCAATCAAGACTGAATAACAAAGGTAAAACAATGAATAAACTTCTCAATGGAAGTAGAAACTGTGACTGAAATAACAAAAAAACAGGAAAAACTAGGGAAAATTCATAAATTAGCCTTAAATGCTGATGATAGACCCATATTCCTTCCACTTAACCTTCTGGTCTTTTTAAAAAAGAAACCTGTTATCCCCTCTGTATTATTTTAAGAAATTTTTAAAAGTGGTTGTTAAGTAATATGGCTGAAGTAAACATTATCCCAAGTTTCAACACACCTGTGGGCATGTTAAAATGTTGAATATGATGTGGTCTATTTGGTGACCAGCAGCTGAGGCTAACTGCCGGTGCACCCTCAGCCCAGCTCATTTTAGGTGAAATGGTGATTTCATGTATCTGCTTTTTAAAGTATTTTTAACACATTTCAGATTAACACGCTTTATCCTAGTTGTTACTAAACAGGAGTTTACTTGGAAATGTTTTACTGTTAAAATGTATGTTTTTTATAAATATATTATTATAAATGTGCTTGACCCCAAAGTTTTTCTTTAAATCAAACCATATAGCCTGTTACAACGAGGTTGTAAATGAGGAGGTTAAAAATTTAAAATATTAAAATGGGATAGACAAATTCAATTTGATTGCATAACAAAATCTGTGGGTGGATTTCTGTTGTTCCAATTAGAATACTTAGCTTGTGTTTCTGTTTCCTTTCAGCTATAATTTCTCGTTGATCCACTAAGGCTTGCCATCTGTTTCAGAATAAATACATAAGCTGATCAATCAGAACAGTTAAAAAAATGAAAATAATCAGCTGCAATTTGATTTCTTGCATTTCCTATGACTGTACGTCCTTCATACTATATATTGGTGTACATTTTTTTTAAATAAAAAATTGATATGTGACATGTTATTTTTGTTTTCTATATCAGTTATTTATTTCGTATTACATCTGTTTTAGCAAATAATATTTACAACACAAATATTTTTACCTCATTTTTTGGAGTACCACAATGATAACCCAAGAAAAAGGTTTCAACAGTATAAAATTCCAATAAAAATGATACTATAAGCGAGTATACTGTAAGGAAAACATTATATTATTAGTTCAAACTAAATTGGATTTTAATTAGTTAAAGTGTTTATTGTTTCTTCGTTACAGTGCCAAAAAAGCAAGAATCAACAAATAGTTTAACTTAATCCATTAGTACATAATAATCAACGGTTTAGTAAATATAACTTTTCGCTACCTTCCTTTACCTGTACATATTGATTTGTTTAGGTCTAGTATCTATCCAACTAACTAAAAATGGAAGTTGCTCTTGCTCAGGAGAAAATTTGGTTTGATAAGTACAAATATGAAGAAGCTGAAAAGGCATACTTTGAAAATCTCTCAAAGGTAAGGAAAGTTTTTTAGAAAATAACTTAAATATACAGTAGAGTCCTGATAATTTTAGTTGATTTTTCTGGATGGTACAAAAACAGTATCTGTACAACATCCAATGGAAATAAATTTTAATACTGAAAAGTCTGGATGGACAATTTTACCACTTAAGGATGTGTTGTAAAATTTTAGGTACTCACTTTTTTATGTACTTTGTATAATTGTTGGAACACTGTAAATACTTGGAATCTTATACTTGGTACAGAGATTTGAATCGCCATGACGAACTGTAAAATAAATAAATACCCTAGAAAATGTGTGGCTAGAAACTAAAAATGCTACATTTTAAATTTAACACTTAAAGCACTAAAAGAAAATATGGTTTCGTTTAATTTGTGTGCATTTAGAGATTTCTTGATTGGTTCTTTAATATCACTCAATCAATCTTTAATGAATTGAGTGATAATTATTAAAAAGTATTATAAGACTTAATATTAGTACTAAATGTTTCTTAATTTTTATCTCTAAAGTGAAATAGATCATGTTTGAATAATTTAAACATTAACTTGGTACAATTTACAATATAACTATTTGCAGCCAACCACAAACTTAATAGTATTATTAAACCTATGTACATTAAACACAATTATTACTATAAGGCAGAAGGGTCAAAACAAAAGGCAACCTGTCCTATATAAAACATTCCTTGATCGACTAATACACACACTCATCAGAGCTTTTTCAATTATTTTTTTTAAGACAAACTGATTGCACTATCTCAACTCAGATGTCAGTTTCCAAAATAGATTAGTTGCGAAGACAGCCAGACTAGTGTGATGACACATCTACCTCAAACACTTCAATATATTATTTTCTTGCAATTTAATTGCTAATATCAAATTGAATAATATGAAAAAATCAACTAACATAAAATGTGTTATGTTACTAATAATGATGATACATTTTTAACAACCATAGGTAAAATTTATTTGCAAATCTTTTTCTTTAAATGACTGCACTTTTAATTTTTTCATGTTCTACTAACTTGCCATTCAAGTGTTGGTTTACTTTAATGATTTGTTTTCCTATACCCTATAATTCCAGTTTTTTAGGTTTGGTTGTAGGTTTGTTTAGTTAACTAAGTAAATAATTAAATTTTTTTCTCATATATTGTGTATTGCCTCGCTACAAAAATAGTGAAAAGTTTTTCTTTAACATTTACCTAGAATTAATGTTTAACTTATTATTTGTTGATATTTAAAGCAGCACATATCTAAAGAAGTGCAACTACCATAAAACCTTATATATTAATTTAAACGAAATAACAAAAAATTTTGTTTTAGAACGTTTTGATGCTTTGTTATCAATTCCACTAAAGTTAACATTACATCAATTTTAGTGGATAGAACACAGTTACATGTAAAACTTATTAATTGACTAAGCCGTTACTAACAATTAACATGCAAATATAACTTATTACAGAAGTCACTTTCTAGCCACACATTTCATTTAATTAAATACTTTTTAAATTGTTATATAATTTTTTTCCTCTTTGTATTAATTTAAATCAGTGTTAGCGTTTAGGCATTCTGTACTTATCACTTTTTCCTCCCAAAGAAAATTATAATTTTGTATTATAATTAACAAAATGTGCTAAAATTAAGTATATATAATAATATTAAAGGATTACTGTACTGGTAATATTAATAATGTTACACAAACAGAATTTCTTTTCTAGTAAACTACAATGTCAGTTATGAAATTTTGAATTTGCTTCTCAGTTAAGCTTACAAAGATTTGTTTTCTAACTCTATTGGGTATTTCGCGGATGGATTTTTCCTAGGATTCAAACAAATTTAATTTAATAACAAATTGGTTGATGTTGAAATTAAAAAATTAACTAGTAGAAATTCTAAAAATTATAACTAGTGGAAATATTTTTGTTAATTTTATCCAATAATTGTGTAACTCAAAGAAATATGAATTTTTGTTTAGTTCAAATATTGTTTTACCTGTGGTTAGTGAAAATTTTAACTAAAATGTTATAATTTTCATCTTTGTAAATTATTAAGGTTTTACTGTTCTGTCCAGTTACTCAAATAACTTTTTGCATTTAAGAAATTTGATAACACTTTAAAAAAAACCTTTGGAACATTCTTTTAGTAAAATGGTATAAAAAACAACTTCCTTGCCATTTTGTTGAATCTGGTATCGAGTCTTGAACGTAATCCAGTAGGGTTCATAAAAAATCCTGAAGAAATGCATCTATTTTTAAATTTTTATTGTTTCTTTACATAAATTTAATCTTTTTATAAATCAGTAAATATTTGTCAAATATTATTATATCATATACATGTTTTTTTTTTTTTTTTCAAGTACAAAGTACATTATTTTCATACACATAGATCAAATAGTAACTGATATAAGAATACTATAATCAACTGGAAATTCAAATTTCTATCTTTTTCCTGCTTCTATAGTCTTTCCAACATAGTTGTGCTTATCTGGTATTTTATCAGTTAGAGATAAATGTGACATGATTAGCGATCTCTTCTGCTTGTATCAATCATTTCTACCAAGTTGATCACCTGTTCAAGTGAAGTCAAATCTTTCCTCTTACTACCCAGCAACTATTAGAAGTCGAACTGTGTTACACTTTCTGAACACAGTCATCCATATTAAATCAAAGTGAGCACTTTGTAGTAAATAGTTGAGTTTGCTTACACTTTTATGTATCTGCTAACTGTGACTAAATGTCCCCAGCAACTTCTAGAAGTTGAACTGTATTACACTTTTCTGAACAATCATCCCCACTAGATCAAAGTGAGCACTGTGTAGTAAATAGTTGAGTTTGCTTACACTTTTATGTATCTGCTAACTGAGACGTTTACATTATTTAAATGGAATTTAGAGAACTCCACACAGCTATATGTAATAGAGAAGCATCTTCCTAATTTCACGGTTTAAAAGTTGGCACTTTTTTACATGATTATGATAGAGTGAATCTAAATACAATACTGTTTTAAAAGAAATGTGTCATCTGATTAGAAAAACTTGTATGTAAATGTGCTTAGTAGATTGAATATATGGACAGCTGAGAGCTGTGAAATTTTAATTATTTTTAGCTTTAGGTACAAGTTTTGATATACCACTTAGCATGCAGGTCATCTATACCATTCCTCATACACTCAGAACTTGTGGCAAGGCACAGCTCTATTCTATCACTAGTTCAAACAGTAATTTAACAGTAACTGCATTTACAATAATTTTCTAATGATGGTGATGGGTGGTGAGGGCGAGAATACAATAAGTATTGGTTGCACCTCTTCTTTTTAAGTCGAGTCTAAAGCATGAGTATGTTTTTTTAGTTTAAAAAACTGCAATTGTTTACATTAAACATGTAATAAGAAATTAAATATGACCTGTAATAATTGAAATGATTTTATATAAGAACATGTCACTTAGATGCATTACAACAGTATTATGTTTTAGATGTAATGTCTTGAACTTTTTGAACAACCAAGGCATATTTTGAGAAGTTTTTTTAAAATAGAAAGTTGCTATGCAAGTATCACGGAAACAAGTAATGGTGAATTGTTAGATAGCTGTCATTGTTTTTGTTTTTGTTTCAACTTTAACTAAGTATTGTCTCAAAACCTGATTTTTCTTAACAAATTTAATTTAGTATTTAAATACCAGTTCTTTTTAGTCAGGACAAAGAAATGTAATTAAATCATTTATTTATTTTTTTTTAACATTTGTATCAGTGTAATTTATTTTATCTTAATTTTAATAATTCACAGGAAACATTTTCTAAATACTGTACATGTTTCAATGATTGGAATTAATGTACAAGTGTCATTTCTATTTATTTCATGTGACATATTTTTATTCACGGGTTCAGCATCAATGGTTTGGCCATCTCGTACACAATTTCTGAGTGCCATGGTCACCCCTGTCTCGATTTACACTGAACAAAGTATTTTCTGAAGACACATTAAAATTTCAACACTACATGAGTGAAAGCCAAATTAAAATGTTTAAATACTTCCCTTTATTGATTATTTTTAAGGTTTACTAGGAACAAAATAGTTTAAAAACTAAGTTTATAGATTTCAAAAAGATTATTCTCATATTTGTGAACCTCCTTTTACTCACATAGATCATAGTATTATATATATATATATATATATATATATATATATATATATATATATATATTCTGGGTTATATGATAATTCTAGTGGTAAGATTGTAAGTGATAAAGGTATGTTTCTGATGGCTAAGTGATTTATAATGTTTTATCAATTGGATTATGTTTTTGCAAGCTGCAAAAATTGGATGGATTTTCAAATCAAACACCTGAACCCCCTAAAACCAATATTTCCCGTTCCCCAGCTCCCAAACCAGCTAAGGATGATACTGTCAAACCTGTCCCTAATCCTGATCCTACTCCGAATCCTGCTCCAAATCCTATTTCTAATCCTGTGACCTACATCACTATTACTGAACCTCGTATGGACGACAAACGATTTAAAGTGAAGAATCGAAATAAAACCAAGAAGGATGATGAAACGAAAGTTGAGAAAACTGTAAAAACGGAGATGAAGGTGAGCGTCACTGGTACATGTGAGGGAATTGGTTTTCATTTTGATGTGTTTGGAAAGTAGACTATTGTGAGTATTAATAATGTTTCAAGTAACCATTGGTTGATGTTTGTTTCTAATAATTTACCAACAATTATAATTCCTAATGGTTTTTACAAAAAGAGTTATGATTATCATCAGAAATCCTTCTCTTTTATTTTTTTAACTTAATATAACCCTTTCAACCCTGTGGCATCAATATCCAATGCGGTAAAAACCTCGTATATTGCTGGTGCCAATCAGCTTGACGATCCATATATAGACAATATTTAATACCTGTATAGTACATAGTTGAAATTTCCGAATAATCTATAGTTGCATTCGATCCATTGATTAATGCCTATTTTGTTTCTTTCTTATAGATCTTTGGAATGGTAATGAATTAATATGTTGTTATGGTGTGTCAGCCCATGGATTATTATGGGTTACACGCTTGGCTAGTAGCACTGTTTACTTTGTTCCGTAATTGTATTTTGGTATAAAAACAAACCATGAAACATTGTAAAATTTACATTTAAATGTAATAATATCAATATTGATTGATATTTGGATGTTTCTATAGCAATGATCTTTTGTTTGTTTTATTATTTCCTGTACTGCTGTATAAGAGTTTCAATGTATTGTTGACATTAGTTTTTTAGTACACAGTACATGAATAAGTAGTGTTGGTTTGTGCCTTATTATTTTGATGTCTTTTATTTATAACAATGAGTGAAGAAAACTTTGTAGACAATGAAAATCGTCCCTTACAGGCTTTAGACTAGAATATTAGCTCAACATTTTTCAGTAGTAGGCCAGGTGCTGCTGGTGATTAATTATTTTGTATAAAATGTTTTTATTCGGAAAAATATAATATTTGACTTGAACTTTGATTTAATATTCAATGAAAAAAATAATAGGCCTACATATGGACAATATTGAATGAAACTTAAAAGTTCAGAAAAACCTAAAAACGTTAATTTGTACTAACACATATTAAAAAATATTGTACTTTATTTTTACCAGGAAAAAAGTATTATATTTGTGTGTGTTTTTCAGAAAGGTTTGCAATATATAAAACTGAGACCAGCTATTTAAGGGGTTAATACACAAAAATAGCTGTGGCACCCAAAGGTTAAAATTCAGTGCTCCAGCGACTCTGGTTTAGAAAGGTTTTTTATCGGCAACACTTATTTTATCCTAAAAATTGTTTTAAGCTAAATAAATGTTCCTAGCTATTGTAAATTTCTTCTTATTGTTAGATAAATGTAAAATAACATTATCTTCCGGCAGTTAATTCTGCTCTACTGTATGTCAAATTGTAAATTACACAAACATATCTGGTAGTAATATGTATGTATTTCAATATTCATTGTCCAAAATTAAGTTTAATTCAATTATTTAAACATTATTTATATCTTAAATTAAAAGTAAATAATAAGTAAGGAAATAAGTTCAAGTCTCACTGGACTCACAGTAATGTTTATTCGTTGGACTTAGCTCCTCGGGCTAATTGTTTTCTTGATCTTCGTGTATTATCGCCTTTGTCCTCTGCTTCAGTTACAAATTATTCTTAATTAGTTTATGTTGAAGTTCACTGTAAATGATTCACTATCTTTATAAATCATAATTATTAATTTTAAATTTGTAACCTACCTAACAATTTTTTTTAAACAAATGTGCATCGAAAAACTTGATTTAAAACTTTTGTAAACTAATATCTTTTTATGCAATTTTATATATGACTATTCAAAATTTAGGCAATATAGAAAGCTATATAAAAACGGTGTAGTTATGAAAATAACTGTTAATATTTGAAAGTCAATATTTCTAAATTTATACAGTCACAGAGAGCAATTACAATTTATCAAAACTTTTAATTAGATACTTTTAGTGATTCACAAAAATAAAGCGGTGTGGTAAAAAAAAATTCACCATGTATTGCTTTGGGTATTAACCCTTCAAAAGCTGTTGACGTGTATACACGATCTCATGACTTGCTCTTAACGCCTTTGAGGCGTACACCTGTTCTGGCTATATATTATTTTTTTGAGTCTTTATAGTTACCAAAACTGATTAAAGGAAATTGACCAATTTTAGCACATCGCTCAAGGGTTAATATATAATAAAGTGTATACAACATGAATATTCCTGTTTAGAAGGTTCTGTTCTAAACACTCGCACATGTTTTTCAGTTCTGGGGTGAAATGTCTTTCTCAGTCATTTCATTCGCTGGACTGTGTCCTGTAAATAATTAAAGTACTTAACTTAATTAGTACATAAATTAAGGGTGTACTAAGTACTAAATTATGTATGTAATTAATGTGTAATATTATTGAACGGGTGTATTATGTTTTGTAAATTAACAATTTAACATTTCGTAAGTTAAATGTTTATATGTCTGAACAATTTTAATGTTTATTAAATCGATTTCAATGGACTAAATTAATAATAACTTTAACGTTGTGATAAAAAAAATGTAATACTGAAAAAATACAAAATTTAAAAGTATTTTTTGCAGTTGTATAATATAATTAGTAAAAGTTTTAGTATTGAAATTTGAATTAGTGATCGTAATTAATCTTTATAAATAAATAAAAAAAAATTTATAAACCTAGAGTTTTTCTAATGTAGTATATTACTTATAACTAACTGCTAATTTATTATACTAATAAATTATAATAATAGTAAATCTTTAATGATATCAAAAGCAATATGGAATATTGTACGAGGGTCGTCCACAAAGTAACCTCCGTTTTGAAATAAAAAATAAACCAGTTGAGATACAAAAAGTTTATTATATAAATGTTAAAACTACAGCTCTTCTCTACTTTTCTACATATTCACCATACAAATTCAAGCACTTATCATATCTTTTAACAGTTTTTGAAATTCCATCTTTAAAAAAAATCTGCCGCCTGAGAACGTAGCCAACCTGTCACAGCGTTTTGAAGCTCTTCATCACTCGCAAACCTCTGAGATGCAAGCCACCGCTTCATGTATGGGAAAAGATGGAAATCACTGGGAGCCAAGTCCGGGCTGTAGGGTGGGTGGTCAAAAACGTCCCATTTGAACTTTTCCAAAAGTTCTGTTGTTCTTTGAGCTGTATGAGGGCGGGCGTTGTCATGGACAAACAACACCAGATGTCAGAAGACCACGACGCTTGTTTTGAATCGCTCGTCGTAGCCATTTTAAGGTTTCACAGTAAGCTGCAGCTGTAATGGTCATACCACGCTCCATAAATTCAATGAGCAAGATGCCCTTAGCATCCCAAAAAACTGTAGCCATCAATTTTCTCGCTGAAAAAGATTGGCGAGTTTTCTTTGGCTTGCTTGGCGAAGCGGTTTGACCCCATTGCATTGACTGTTGTTTTGTTTCGGCATTCACATAGGCTACCCAAGTCTCATCTCCTGTAACGATCCTGTTCAAAAATGTTTCTCCTTCAATGTCATACCGAGTAAGAAAGTCTATGGCAGAACTCATTCTTTTCATTTTGTAATCATCGGTGAGCACTTTTGGAATCCAGCGAGCACAAAACTTGTGATAGCCTAGTTTTTCTGTCACTATCTCATACACAAGACTTCGAGAAATTTTAAGAAAATGATCTGAAAGTTCCGAGATTGTGAAGCGACGGTTCTCATGAATTTTCTCATCCACTTTGTTCACCAAGTCATCACTGACGAGAGATGGTCTACCACTCCGGTCTTCATCGGGAACATTCGTTCTTCCATTTTTAAAAAAAACGAACCCATTGACAGACTACACCTTCACTCATAATGTTTGGGCCATACACCGCACTCAGTTCACGATGAATCTCAGCTGCTGTGTAACTTTTTGACCACAGAAATCTTATTACATCACGCACTTCACACTTGGCAGGATTTTCTATCACGCCGCTCATGTTTTTACGTTGTAACAAAGGAACGCGCGATCACACGATGCTCTCCCTTGCACAGCTAGAAGCGTACTGAATGGCTGCGCACACCGATGTGAGAATGGCGGCGCTACCCCACTAGTTATCACACCACGCCTAAACGGCGGTTACTTTATGGACGACCCTCGTAAATTAAATAATTTCAAACAAGACTTTTAAATGTTATTAAAACATTAGTAGAATGAGAATTAAATCTAATAAAATTTATTTAATAAAAATAATTACATCAACAATTTAGTATTTTGAATTAAATTCAAAATGTTCTTCTAAGTAATTCCATTTTTACCCGTGGGTTTAGTCTACGTTTTTGAAAAATATTTACATAAGTAAAATTCATTTCAAGTGTAGAGCAATGAAAACATAACACCAAAAACTATATTAGTTAAGTATACCTATCCATGTAGCATCATAAGCACTTCATTTGCCAAGTTTCAGAATGCCCAGCAGCAGATAGTATGCAGTTGTCAACTCAGATTTTTAAGCCTTCTAAAACTAAAAACTCTTAAACTTTTAGATGTCAAGTTCAGTTTTCGACTTTTAGATGACATGTTTATCAGTATTGGAATAGTTCTTCAGACCTTTGTCTGCTTTATCCCTTAATTGTTTAATAATAAAGCCTTCATTTTAAATGAATTCAAATTATGAATCCCTGATTGTTTTATATTTATTATATAGAAATAAAGTATGCTGCCTCAGATATTAAAGTATAAATGCAAAACAATGCAAAATTGCAGCCAAAATATTGTGAAGATGCTGCAACTTGTCAAACTAAGTTTTTTCTAAACTTTTATTTATACATTTGAAGCATGAGTTTTACATGATATTTATAGATATTTGCTTGAAGTAACCAGGCTCAACCTTTGATTCTTGCAAAGACTTCAAGTACTACATTTGTGATGCAATTTTGAAAAGTATTACAAATTTCAAAGTTACATTGTTATGGACTTTATTTCATGTCCTATCCCATGATAGAAAGAAAAATTTGAACTTATGTTTTTATTGTACAGTACTTTGGTGTTATAAGTGCAATGCGAATGAGTATTATTTTACTGTACAGAATAATGTATGTTAAATTATATTAAAAGTCTAATTCTAGGACGAATATATTCAAATTGGAAATATCTCCAATTTTAAGGTAATAATCACTTGATGTGTTCTTAACATACACTGATATTCACTATGTTGATGGATTGGCTGATGGCAATGCTAGTTTAGTAAAAATACATTATGCAGAGAGTTTCCCTAACAGGCACCAATCGGGTTATAAGGTGTTTACTACATTCCACAATCATATATCATAGTATTTAGTTACAGTACTGAATAATTTTCCATCTATCTATCCATCTTATGTAAAATGTACACTAATAAGATCATTATACTTACAAAGTTTCCACTTGATATCTCAAACCATTTGATAGGTACAAATTAATTTATAAAAAAAACCCAGTCAGACAGATAAGAAACTAAGCAAGCAACTAATTGCTCAGATGCAAACTACACAATGACAAGATTTAATTGTGAGGATTACAAAAATTCTAAACAAGGAGTAAAAATACAATAGAAAAATGCTGAAAAATACTCATAATGAACTTACAAAAGCCATAGTATAAGCAAAAATTTGCTGAAAACATTCGTTCAAAATATTTATTGAATTAATGAAAATCTATTATAAAAAAAAATTAAAAAAATATGATAGCTGACATGGGAATGAAAAGGGTTAAGAAGTAACTTTCAAAGAACCTACTCAATTAGTCTAGTAACTACCAATCCAGTAGTTAGACTGTTACTTAGAATTATCTTCTATTATTCACCTCATATACAGGATGTTTATGAGCCATCTTGCAATCTTTTAGGATTTGTTCTTTGGGTCAAGGTAAAAAAAGTGTACTATAGAAATTGGTCAGAAATGTTAAGTTTATTGTCTGTCTATCTCCAGGTGTTATTTAGATTTGATTTTCTATTTCAGAATAAAGTAAAGATAAAAATTCAAATTTTGTCAGTTATTGCTCTTTGCACAGTTGTTTAAAATCAAGAAAAAAAGGATTATCATATTTACAAATCAAGACGATGGGTGATTGAAAATTTTAAAGCTTAATAACGTAAAAACTAATAGGATTATGAGCATTTTTAAAGAATAATAAAAGTTGCTAAATTTAATTGCAAACATTATGACACAGATCAATGAATAATATAGATGCTTTTTACTATGTAGTGCATGATTAATTGTAACAGTGCCATAAATATGTAAACCATAAAAGTAGTGATGGTGTACATTACTACACTTAAAAGTTTATATATACATTATTTTTATGTTCTAAGTTTCAAAATGTTTGTAAATAATTTTAGCAACTTTTATTATTTTTTTATTGTTTTTTTATTTAAAAAATTTTATTTGTTGTGAACATGATATGATAAACTAATGTTAATTTTTATATTGATTTGAGATTGCAAAAGCAATAATTAAGCCTACTTTGAAATTTGTCTATCTGTTTCTAAAATAAATAATCATATTTTAAAAACAATGACAGACAGTAAACTAAGTATTTTTAAACCATCTTTATACTATATGTTTTGTTTGCTTTGATCTGAAAACACGAATATCCAAAAGATGACTGGAGAATTTGTAAACAATTTGTATAGTTGTTGCTATTGCCCTGGTGACACAGCAGTTTACTGGGTAGATTCCACTTTGCCCGTTTATAATGGTGTCATTCTCGTAACCGGACAATTGTTATGTTCTGATGACAATGATATTGAGTGACTCACAATGATTGTTGAGTTTGATCTTGTAATGTTTCAGCTCTTGCATGAGTAGTCTGCTTGCGTAGTTTCCCCGAACAGAAGAGTTTAATGCTTGTTTGCATGCTGTACTACTACTGAGGTTAACGTGTTTGTTTCTTTGGTGTCAGGTTTCCTCTAACAATGCTATAATGAAAAACTCTTTGGCAGAGGAGGTAGCAAAGGCTCGACAACACATAAAAAGTTCTCTTGAGTGTGTGAGTAACTACTAAATTTACTGCTCAATCTAATTAACTAATTTCATTATTTTTAGGTCTCTTAGTACTGGTAAATTAGTGTATTAGTTCATAGTAATTCAAGGTTCACAGGAATTGAATTTTAAATGATTTTTGCATGTGGTTTTTTAAGAAATAAAATATTTTATTTTGTATAGAGCTTACAGTTATTTGATTTGTTTCTTGTACTTCTGATGAGTATTGCTATCACATCATAAGCTCTCATCAAGGATTTTTTGTATTTTGTGAAACTGTTATTTCACTGTTCAAATGGTTGCTAAAAAGTAAAATCAAGGTATCAATAAATCAATCAGATTCTAATTCGCTAAAAAAAGTGTGGAAAATAGTGAATTTGTTTAACGTTGATCAAATACAATCAGCTTCTTGATGCGTAAACACAGTAAATGTACCCAGGTAAACATCACTATAAACTCTAATAAATAATTATTTGTCATACAATTTGTACAAGCATTGACATTATTATGTATTAACTGTCTATGTATACTTTTAATAAAATTAAATAAATAGATTTATCTACGGACCACAATGTAGTTTAAAGTTACAATTCAGGTTTAAAATAACTCATTGAACAATTGCTAATTAAAACAAATCATTACAAAAAATCTGTTTTCTTGTCCAAAGAACTCATCAAGTGAATAGAAGGCATTGCCTAACAACCATATATAAAACTTATGAAGGAACTTACTGGATATAAAACAATTTTCAATATAAATCTTTTAATTAATTATTAATTTTTAAAGACAACAATATGACAACAGTTTTTGACAGCCTATAATAATCTATTACAACATTTTCCCTATTCCTAGTATTCTATAAATGGGTTTTGGAAACAAAATTTAGTTTCAGCTTCCCGAATAGTTCAACCTAAGAGGTAGCTTTAATAAATTATGAAGCCTCACTAAATATTTTAAATTTTGACAGATATAAAAAAATATTATGAATTCAATAATAACTGAATAACAATGAAATAATGATAAAATCTAATAGTAATAACAAAAGCGTTAAAAAGTAAAATAAAAACGAACAACAGACACAACATAAAAATGTTCGCATAGTGCTAAGTAGCAATTCAATGTCAAAATAAGTCTTGAGGGTGGTGCTAATTCATTTGATTTTATATTGTATTTTTTAATTCTTTAAAGGGAGATATTTAATTTCATTAATCAAAAAGTTATAAAGCTATAGTCACTAGTCACATAAAGGTTTATAAATATTTTACTGTACAAATTACAAATTATATTATTTCTGTTACAAGCTAAATAACAGTTATATAAAGTATGATTTTTAAGATCATATTAGTTATTGTCAACGTAAACACTGAAGCAAAAATGCTATATAAACTGTTAAAATCTCTAAATTAATGAAAATTTGCTTACAATGAACATTTCAATTAGCTCCATTTATTATTCTAAAAAAGAATAACTTGAAGCTTAATCACCAGAAAAAATATATCTGGGATATACCTACATAGTTGTATCAAAAATATTGTAAGGGAAGTCATTAATATAAATAAGAAACAACAACTCCTAAAACATACCCTTGAAGCATACCATGTTCAACTGTAGAATATTTAGAATATACACCCTTGAAGTTGTGGATATATGAGAAAAATAATGTGCAAGATCAATCACAATTTAAGCGTTAGAATATTGTGATGTATTGTATAGAATATATGCCCTTGAAGTTGTGGATATATGAAAAAATCATGTGCAAGATCAATCACAATTTAAGCGTTAGAATATTGTGATGTATTGTATCAGATGCTATTGATATATCAAACATCTTACTTATAGGATTTCTTCAAAGATATAAAATTCATTCAAAAACTCAGTTGCGTTACATTCCTAATCTAAACACTAACTCCTTTTTGGAAATTTGATTATTATTTTTAATGCATTGATTGTTTATTCAAATATATTTAGATTTTAGGAATCGTAAAAAATCAGTCTCCAGCTGTCACAGGATGGATGAATTATTGCCCTTTTCAAAGATTGACTAGATATTTTCAAGAAATCTGAGAAAAATTGTCATTGACATAAGTATTAAAAATACTGTGTAACATTTCCAATTATGTTGTTTGCGTAAGCTGCAGTTTTACAATAATTGCATTAAGATTTAAATTTCAAGAGAGTGACTGTTATTAAGATTGCAAATGGATTTATTTATTTCTTCCAGGTGTAAAAGGTATTTTAGTAAATTTTAAGTTGAGATTCTTAAGGGCACTGTACGTTTATTATTTTTGTCTGATTTTACTAAATAAATATTCGTAATAAATACTATTAATAAAATGAGCATTATTAGTAAGAATCGTTTCATTTGTGTTCGTCTAGTATACTGAAATTAGGAGGCTGCTATAGACAAACAATACCTAAAACGTGTAGTTTTTATTTTGATGAAGTGTTTTTGAGAGTTAAAAGGATAATTAAATAACACGATTACAGTGCAGATATTGAATCAACCAGATTTTCAAAACGAACCCGCATATTTGGTAATTGTCTTATAATACTTACTTTCTCAAGGTGCAGTCAATGTTATGATGAAATACTTTTAGTTATTATAATATTAATTTTCTCAAGGTGCAGTCAATGTTATGATGAAATACTTTTAGTTATTATAATAATTTTCTCAAGGTGCAGTCGATGTTTTTATGAAACATGCTTAGTTGGTATTCTTCATCTGTAAATTGATTGTATTTATTTTATCTGCATTTTCTTGGAATTAAGGTTTCTGAAATACTGTTTTCAATAATAGTAATTAGTAGGGGAAGAGGAGTTTTGTAAAGAAGCTGGGTTTAGTCTGGTGGATGGATTAATGAAATTGTCAATGATGTTTTAGTTAAAATCACTTGTTTACTGAAAAATGCTCTTCATTTTTAAGAACTTTTGCAGTTGGTTTTTAAACTGTGTTCATAGGAGATAGAAATTTAGTATTTTTGAGTGTTTGTTTGGTTCTTGCCCTGGGAG
Organism: Homalodisca vitripennis; assembly: GCF_021130785.1. Classification (NCBI taxonomy): domain Eukaryota; kingdom Metazoa; phylum Arthropoda; class Insecta; order Hemiptera; family Cicadellidae; genus Homalodisca; species Homalodisca vitripennis. The sequence continues at coordinate 50,325,621 of NC_060211.1, read as the reverse complement.
GAGTATTATATTAGTACTTTGGCTGTCAATTTCAGAAAAGCAATGGGATTGTAATTTTAAAGGGATGTTAAGCCATTAATGTTTTCTAAATATGAGCATACAGCTTCTTCTAATTGGTTTCACTGACTTAAATTATGTAATATTTAGAGTTCTGTGTAGTGAGCACTACACTTTTGCTGTAGTGAACTTTTTGTTTTAGTTGTTAATTTAGTTTTCCAAGTATAATATCGCCTTCTTTGGTTTATCTACTAAAAAATTTTGCATTCTCTCATTCTCTTTATATAACTTTTGCATTTCTAATCTATGATTCTTCCTCTCAGGCAGTCAGCTTGAAATTTGTTTAGCTTTAAATCAATTTCTAAATGAAGAGTTTTATTTTATCAAAATTGAATGTCTTGAGATGACTATTATTCTGGAACGGTAGGCTACCAGATTCAGCTCCCAACAGTTGAGTTTTTCAAGTCAGTTTCTTCATTTGTTACACTAATAACATTTGTTTCTACTATTTTATGTTATCCTGTTTAGTGTAGAGTCTACATGTTGATGTTAAGGTTTTACAGGTGAAGTTGTCAATTTCATCTTTGTTCAATTTTGTAAGGACTTGCCAGTGATATTTACACATCCAGCGTATGATCATTACAGTTACACGAGTGAATTTTACAACTAAATCATATTAAGTGGGTATTTTCAACCTGTTGTAATCTTGTTCTTACATTATTTATAAGGCGTGTACTGTTGTCATAGATTAAGTTTGCTACCTGATTCAGCGACTGCAACACAGCATTTTGACACTATTCTTGTCATTGCACTACTGACATTCAAGATGATGTTTAAGTTGAAAAATCACACAATAGTCACTGGGTGCTCAATTGGAGCTATATGGAGAGTGATGATATTATTCCCATATAAATTTGATGAGATCTTGTTTTTTCCGCATGTGGAAAGCTATTGTCATGCAGCAAAATAATCCTTTTTTATAGTTCAAAAATTATATAGAGAATATTTCTTGAACTGTAGAAAACTCCGCTGATAACAAAGAAATCGTCAAGAGTCGTCAACTCTGTTTCTCACTAAAAACACGTTTTCGGTAGGATTAAAGATCTTGCTCATTTGTGTGCTATTCCATCAATTATAGTGTTTTGTCTGAACACTTACAAATTTTGTCGGTTAATTATTTCAACTTCTTCATGCCTTTAGCAATAAGAAAACAAATAACATCATGCATTTCATAGTCAGAGGAGCTCATATTAAATATGCATAAACAGATGTGAAAAAGATAAATTTCAGTAACAATTAAATTGAATTGAATAACATTTGCCTAAACTTGTTACATATTTGACGTTTGATAATGTAATAATTGAACAAAGGATACAAGATTTTAAGACTAAATCTACATTCATCAAAGTTCTTACATTTAGTACTATCCTTTCAAATTTAACAATTTAAAAACTATATTAATTGCCTTTACTGAGGATTAATAATTTTGGAGTAAGATAATTTAATAATGGATAAATGTAAAATTCGTCTCTTATGCAACTCATAAAAATAGTTCATAATGATGAATTCTAGTGTGTAAAAGCAAAATATAATATGACTTTTGTACAGTAGCTTGATAAGTAGTTGGTTTCATCTCATGAACAAGCATTTTTATCAAGTAATTTACTATAATTTTCATTTGTTAACTAGGGAATCAACAAACTGTGTAAAATAACATTATTCTCCTCTAAAGAATGTTAGCTCCCATAATATGGTAAGATGTATTATATGATTTTTACAATATGTATAATTAATACATTTAAATGGCTTTTTCCATTTATTTTAATTTGGTTTAGCTCAAATGTTCCATCTGTAGCTCTGGAACATGAAAATAACTGAACCTAATTTCATTGTGCTGTAAAATTATTTTGGACTTTCTTCCATCATTAACTCCAAAAAGGTTGGTGTGTACATTGCATGCCGATCTGTTTTGTAAAACACCCAAGTAATAATATCATATTTCAAACTCAATTCTACTAGAAAAATATGTGAGGTGGCATGATTACTGTTTTCTCCAGTAAATTTACAGAAATGTCTATCTTAACCCTTTGAGTGCCACAGCATATTTTCCCAAGTCATACGCATAAATTGCAGGAGCATTTCCTTCTGTTTTGCAAGCGTGTGGGGAAAAAACTATATTAAAAAACTATTCAACCGATTTGAATAATTTTTTTTAGTTTGTGAGTTATAAAACAAGGTATTTTTTCAATATAATATAATAATTTTATTTTTATTTACACAAAAATAATATAGGTTATAACAAAAACTAAAAAATGAAAAAAAAAAATTTCAAGTTTTAACTAAAATTTTATATATACAGTATTTTTTTTTATTTTTTTTTTAGCTATACCATATGAGAGAATATGAAAAACTGAACAAAAATCATGCATAATATGGTGTGTTACAGTAATATTTAACCAGATACTGCAATATATACAAAATACAACAAAAAGCAATATACATCACTAAACAAATAAACACGAAAAAAGAAGTTTATAAATGCATTGTAAGTTTTACTGAACACAATTGCAGAATAGTAATAACAACAGTTTTCAGCATAAACACACGAAACTAGCACAATGTAAACACCCAACGAACCAAACTGTGTAGTTAATTGCAACAAGTAGCAGCTGACCAACTATTGCGTCATCTGTTTTTTTTTCTGATGGCAAATAACTACAAGGAGGCGGTGAATAATAAAAATCAATCACAATCGATTGTTAGAAACTTGTAGATTGCCGTGAAAATAAGTTATTTGTCAAAACAAAAATTAATTATATGTGATATTAATTAAATACAAATCGTCTACTGAGTAGATGCCAGCAATTTTTGCACATTTCACAACATCTACTATGTAGACGCTGCGGCACTCAAAGGGTTAAGTATCTAAACACTGTTAACAGTCAGTCAATCATACTTAGGATCTGGGAGCCAACAGATCCTTATTATAAGATCCTTATTATCCTTATTATGCTTAAAATATCTTTATTAATTAATTTTAGTTGTGCATGAACTATCTGGAAGTCAAAAGTGGTGAACTGTACTTTTTGTAAGTGGGGTTTTCTATTTTGTAGATGGATGATCTGGCAAAACTTACATCTGAAAATATTGCAGTTGAATTCAACAACAGGCTTAATACTCTGGAGACTGAAAACGCAAGCCTGAAAAAAGGTAATACACATTATTTTCTGAACTTGAGAGCTTAGAAAACTGGTTGATTAATCTTAGTTGGAATGAAAAATGAAGGATTGTTCATACTAAATAATATATATATATATATATATATATATATATATATATATATATATATATATATATATATTTGTTTTGTTTTCTTTAATATCTTTAGGTTGCATAGTGAAAAAATTTCAGTAAACAATAAACAAGTTATTATTTTTTTAATAAACCTTATTTTTATTATTTTATGTAAATATTTTTGTTATAAAACATTATTATAAGAAGCTTTTTGTCTTACATTACATACCTTACGTGGGAAACATGCTTGTTCTGGCAGACTGATTATCTTAAATAAATGTTCGTTATAAATCACAAGATATTCGGATTTCTTAACATCGTCTTATAGTCTTTAATATAAATAAACCACTTCATCTTCATTATCCAGCAAATGACACTTTAACAGCATTTTCACGTTAACTTTCGTTGGATAAGCTAAAATTAAATATAAAATACTGTTAATATAAATAACTAAAGTAATGATTAAATCAGTAGAAATATAAATAAAGACACAATTTAAAATAAGATTAATCTTAACAATAACAATCCATTAATTACACTAGATTGCAAAGTAGGTTAAACCATACTTTTTAATAGTACTCTCCGAAACTAATGTGAACAATTTAAAACTATACATCTTCTTAAATTCTTCAAGCCACAGGGGAGGTCATTATACAATTTCAGTCCAAAATAGAAGAAAATAGGAAGGTAGATTTGTATGTGCAGTAATGATGTACAAATTTTATTGCTTTATCTGTATTTGTTCAGGAACTATCAAGCCCATGCAGGAATTTTTAACACCCTGTATACAATTTAACATTATGAGTTTTTTTAATGAAATTATATTGTTTTGCAGATGTAAATGAACTAACAGAAATGATGAAGAAGTTGAATGAAAGAATCTCAACTCTGGAGAAGTCTGGAAGTGCCTCATCAGCTAAACCTGCAGCCCCTGCCCCAGCCGCTGCAGCCCCCCAGAAGCCAGCCAGCAAGCCCAAGGTGGAAGACGATGATGATGGGGTTGATCTGTTTGGATCAGATTCAGAGGTTTGTATGGCATAGATTTCTATTCATAAAAATACTTTGGATGCCAAAACTGCAGTGACAGATTTACTTTCACTTGATGATATCTGGTATGTTTAGTTTGGTATAATTGTTCAGTCTTACAGCAAGCATTACATAAAATCATAGCCGTATAATGTGTGTTAAACTGTCTATCTATTTTTATATTAATATGTTAATTACAGTTTGTACTTGTAACTAACAAAACTCCATCTCTCTCTTTCACACACAATAAATACATCTGAATGTGTATCAGATATTTTAATTTACTTGATTGCTAAATAAATTCCTGAACACAATTAGTTTTTAAAAGATAAAAAAGGAAAGGTTAACATCACCTCGAAATTAAAAAATATCCTTTGTATACGTGTTTACAAAAGTGTTGGCAAGGCTTATCAAGGGGTTGGGAATTTATCTTCAGTTTGTCTATCCACAGGATACCTGTTGAACATATTGAGCTATAGATCTAAAAATTAGCATAAAACTTCAGTTTCCAAATGCCAAATTTAGTGTGATGATGGTACATGTCCCTTCATCATCTGGACGAGATACTGTGAAGGATATGTACATAGAATCCCAACAGCAGTATGTTCAAGGAGGCAGCAGTCCTCCTGTTATTATAGGGCAATCTTTGCTACATTTAATTATAATTTAGCATTTTAACGTTATCAACATTCAAATTTTTTTAAACCAATATTTTATAACTTTTTATTTTGTTGTAAATTGTCCATGTTGTGATAAAATAAGAAACCAATATAAGCTCCATCTTCAACAATATTGGGGTTTTTCTTCTTTGAAGATCATACTTTTTTATCAAACCTTAATTGATGAAAAGTAGATAATAATGCTAGACAATAACTGTTGTAAGTAAATATTACACATTTAAATTTTTCAACAGTTTTGTTTTTTGGAAGATACATAACTTTTTATTTAGATTCCTAAATTTAAGTATTTTATGCTTGTTGAAAAACTACATTTAATACAAGCTTGCTACATTTAATTCAGAAGTTTTGAAATTGGTTTGATAAATCAAATTTTCCTGTTGGCTTTGCATAAGAAATTCATTGGAACCATTTTGTTTCTAAAAAATTACCTCTAAATAAAAGAGGGTAGTTTGAATTTTTCCAGTATCCTGAGTAATATTTTAGGTTAGATGTTTAAAATTTTACGTCTCTAACACAATGTCCTTAATCAGTTTTTCCTTTAAGTAAACCAGTGAGACAGTGGATCGGTCAGATTATTCAACTTTATATATTATAGTAGTAATAAATGTTACAGGAAGAAGATGAGGATGCAAAGAAAGTGAAAGAACAGAGGCTTGCTGAATATGCTGCAAGAAAATCAAAAAGTAAGTTAAGCAAATTGCGTTTATGTATAGTGTATTCTTAATAAAGCTTATGAAACTTGTAGTACTCATGCCTGCTCTGTGAGCCAATTAATTGTTCACAAATAGCTCCATTAGTCAGATGACCTTAGCTTGCACTTCATTACGGGCTGAGGCAACCAAAGTATTATCAGTACCTTTTGAACTGTATAAGACACAAATAAGTTTAAATTGTGAAACCCTTTTAATTAGTGGACAATTTTAGTTCTTGGCTCATTCTAGTAGGTGGAAAAAGATCATACCCTTTTGTTAAGATCAAAACACTGTAAATCCATAGTTAGCATGCCATGCAACACTGTACAAACTGGATTTTCTATAATTTGGCTTAACCCTTTGAGTGCCAAGACCATATATTGAGTTATGGAACTTTTTGCAACATATGTTATATTCAGGGTATGTCTAAAAATGCCAGACCCGGAAATCCCAGTTGTGTAGCAACTTAGTAAAACATTTTTTTTTAACAGGATTAATTTCCATAGAAACTTATCAGAAATCAGAAAATTTATTTGTCATTTAACACAAGAAACAGTGTAATAGACATCGTCACAGCCTAAGTTATGATTAATACCTTTTCGTATAAAAATACAATGACTAGACTACTTTAAAAACACAACATGTAGCAATAAAACTTTAAGAGACACATAACATATAGACTTAAAAAATAACATCAATGTCAGGCATATTAAAAAATTCTTGTACATGATAAAATGGGTTTTTCTTTTAACCAGGCATATAACACTCTTCTTTAAATCTACTTATAGGCACAGATCGGGCACTAGAAGGTAATCTATTAAAAAATTTGATGCTTATAACTTTATGTGATGCTTGAGTTTTTTTGCTAACCTAACATATGGTAAATCTAACAGTGCATTAAATCTAGTATGGGTAATGATGAAATTCATTCCTCGTGTAATAGTCCTGCAAGTTATTCTTAACATTACATAAACAAACAAATATATACAGATTTATCACAGTAAGAATACCTTCTTGAACAAAAAGAGGTTTGCAATGTGCCCTATAAGGAGAGTTTGTTAAAATTCTTAAAGCTTTCTTTTGTAGAATTAAGATTCTCTGTACATCACTGCAGTTTCCCCAAAGAATAATACCATAAGAAATTATACTATTAAAAAAAGCATAGTATGCATTAATTACATATTGTTTTGGGACAAGCTTTCTAATTTTGTCTTAGTAAATAAATTACTCTGGAGAGCTTGACAGAAACACATTATTTACATGGGCATTCCAAGCTAATTTAGAATCTAAGGTTATACCTAATAATTTGACACTATCATTAATCTTAAAGCCTAAGTCAGTTTCACGATTACATAAACTAAAAATTATAGATTGAGTCTTAGACTGGTTTAGCATAAGACCGTTAGACTGAAACCAAATGGAACTTTCAGTAATATAATTATCCATTAATACCAGATAGCATCTCTAGCTTGTTTCTACAGAAAAAAGTTGAGTCATCGGCAAATACAACAGAATTACAATTAACAATTTACAGGCAAATCATTTATATGTACAAGAAACAAAAAAGGGCCCAAGACCGATCCCTGTGGTACTCCGCAATTTATATCTACTATTTCAGACAGTTTGCTGCCAATACAAACTCTCTGAGTGCGACTGCTTAAAAAAGACTGAAAAAGATTTAGCTCCACACCACTTATGCCGTAATAATGTAATTTTTTGAGAAGAGTCTCGTGTGGAACACAGTCAAACGCCTTTGTGAGATCGCACAAGGTTGCTAAAGTGCTACAGTGAGTTTCAAAACCCTCCAATACAGATACCACAAGACCCTCCACTGCATCCACAGTTGACCTACATGCTGTAGATCAAAATGCTTGGTTTTAATTGGGCTATACTTTTTATATTAAATTTTCTTACAGTTTATTTTCTTTATATATATATATATTTTTAACACAAAACAAAAAAGTTTTCTTTTTAAAACATTTTTTTAAAGTTTTATTGCAGTTTTTACAAATAAAAAAAAACATTTTTACTATGGAAAACACTTTCTTTTCTAAGGGAATATTACTAATAAAAAATGTGCAAAATTTCATAGTGTTATGTTTAAAACCGGGACAAAAAAAAATTTTTTTTTTAGACCAAAACAGTTTGGAAAAAATACACTCATAGCCTCATCATATACATTTGTGTGTGGTCTAAAAGAAAACTTATAAAAATTTACTCACCACATACAGTATTTCTTATGCTCAAGAATGAAAGAATGAAATTTCAGTTCAAAATCTTCACTAAATGTTTATATACAATTATTTATATACACTATTCACAACAGTTTGTCTTCACTTCACTTGCATTTGTGCTTTGGGAAGCAGGTGCCATGACAGCCTTCCCCACAGTTTGTGCAAACTGTTCTAGACCTCATCCTTCCTGTTTTGAAATCAGGCCCCCTCATTGTACATACAAAACAAGTCTTTTCTTTTTTTCCGGGCAATTTTTCTAATCCAATTTTTCTTTTGTCACCCTCTACGTTTACAGTTTTACCTTGCTGTGCTACCCATTCATCAGAAATACTTTCAATGATTTGCACAGTATACTGGTATCTAGAAAGAGGTTTTCCTGTTGTTTTGGACACAATTTTCCCTATATAATAATGTAGGAATTTATTACCATTCTTGCAAAAAGATTAAAAACAACCTTTTTCCAATACTTAACTGTTCGTCTTTCGTCAAGGTAAGAATAGAGCATCATGTCGAATGTGTCTATCCCACCCATGTGCTTATTGTAATCTAGTATGATGGATGGTTTGTTTTCAACTGTTACCCTGCCATGCCTCCTTTTGGTATGTACAATATCTTTTATCTCAGCTTTTGAGGACAGCAAAACAACTGGTTTTTTTGTGATGCTTGTTGTCTATAGGCCAGTGTCACTATGTTTTCCTTGATGGTAGTACTTCTTCTGGCCAACTTGAAACTTTTCTTTGATTCCATCAGGCAAGCCTTTTTTATTCTTCCTTACTGTGCCAGTAAAAAAAGGTTTTTTCCTCATACAATTTTTTGACCAGCGGAATACTAGAAAAAAAATTGTCTGTAAAAACATGAAACCCTTTCTGTAAATAATTACAAGCACGAAGAAGAGAAGTGACAACCGAATAGCCAAGACCATATTTTTTTACCTCATCAGATGGAGATGTGTTCTTCTTACCCTGATAGCAAAATAAGCTCATGCAGTAATTAAGATACAGAGTCACACAACACCCATAACTTTATTCCCCCACCTATGGTGGTGCTTATTGGGGAGGTATTGTGTGATTCCGGTTTGACTTTTCGTCCCAATTAGAGATTCGGTCGACTGACAACTGTTCATGGGCTGTATAAAAGAATTTAAATAGCCTATTACAGTGCTCAATTAAGGGTTTGAACTTTTGAGTGGGGTCGTAACCTGGTTGGTTGGCTTTAGGTAGTTTTTCATTGTCAACAATGTGAAAGAAACTAAGCAAAATTTGAAATCTATTTCGTGTGAACATCTTACTAAACCATGGAGTTGCTTGTGAGTCACTAGTTGACCAATAAGAGGGGATAGTTGGTTTCCTAATCAGGCCCATATTATAAAACAGCAGCAATAAAAGCCTTCATTTCCAAAATGTTCACGGGGATCCAGCTGTGCCTACGACTACCAGGTGAGTCATTGTCTGCAAAGACGAAATTGTCTGGTTAGCATACCTGTTGGTTTCAACCACAAAACATAGTCAAAAGTGTTTTCTGTAAACAATAGTGTAAAATAGTCAATGGGCTTAGAGTCAACAGGTGGGCAATGTCTAGGTCCTGGAGATTCAACATAAGAAAAATCATGAGTGAAGTTACTGCGGCTCTCTTCGTTTATACTAAGCCAAATATCATTGTCTGTAGGCCCGTCGGCATCATCACCCCGATACGGAGGAAACTGGATAACACACTCCTATCAATGATTCTACTTACGTTAGGTCTAAGGCCTAACCTGTGTTCCTGACGTACTAGGCCTAGGTCTAGAAACATCAAAGTCACTCTCTGAGGATTGACCTCTATGTACATTTTTTTTGTGGCTCATACAATGGATCAGCATCACTATCATCACTAAAATAAATCACTAAGATCGTCTTCTGAGGGTTAGTAAATTACCATCAGATACATCACCATCAAGTTCTCTGTCCACCTCACTTGATCTAAGGTTCTCAGGATCCATTATTCAGCCATTTGAAAACTACTTAAGTGTTTTACACACTAATAATAAACACTACACACGCACAATTCAAACGATTGTAGCACAAAAAACGTAATAATTTACGCTATTAGAATTCAAGCAACAATGTTTTCAAAAGAAACAACACACTAGCACGCGGTTCTGCATTCTGTTGGCAGCGCTGTGATGGCCATTGTTTTTTTTTTTTAGATTCTCTTCTGGATTGGATTTTTTTTTCCAAACACCACAGAAAATTAAAGGCATATTATTGGAAATACAATTTATTACGTCGAAACATAAAAAATACCGAAAAATATAAACAAAGGATCTTAAAATAATTGGTGGCGAAGATTTGTCACCATGGCATTTCTCGCATATACAACTGGTTGGCGAAAAGTCGTCACCGTGGCATTTCTCGCATTTATCATTGGTGACGAAATTTCGTCACCGTGGCACTCAAAGGGTTAAAAAATGAGTTATGATCTTTTGGAGAAAAATTCTAATGAACCAAAATCATTTCTTTTGTTAAAAATTGGCTGTGTATTCAGAGCTGTTATGTCAACATTCTTGTAAAATATTAATTTTATTTGTTTCAAATTTGTTTGACGTTATGGAATGATCACTTTTTAAGTTGCATAAAATCAATATATCCCTTAAATATGTTTTTATATATATTCTAAGTAGGTATTAGAACACTTTAATATTTACATTATAAAAATAATATTTAATAGAAGAAAGAACATTAAAAAAGTGTGTTATGTTGTCATTGTTGATGTTATATAATCTTATTAACATGGACTGATGGATTGTAAATTTTATAATCCTAGTGTGAGTAATTCTATGTACAATTTAAAAATTTACACATGATCGATTATGATAAGTTTTGTTTTTAAAATGTTATTATCTAGTGTTCTTATTAACAATGTTTTTTATTTGTTTTTTATTCACAAACCTTTTATATTAGTTTTTTGCTCACTTTGTTTTTACAATAATTGAAATTTTGCTGTCCTTTGTACCCAGTTTGATAATATTACCTGAGATAAACATTTAAATTTATGAGTATATATACCCATAATATATAATATTCATAAGAAACCAAAATGTTTAAATTGTGGGTTTTTTGTGTTTATTTACATTCAGTTATAATAAAATTAACATTCCATTTTGGATGTTCTCCGATCATGACCCCCCAGAACCCAAAACTATCGTAGTCCAAAAATTTATACATACAGAGTGTGTTGGGGGAGGGGGTGGGCTTATGAAATATAATGTAAGCTTGTGAACATGATAGATAACTGCCGTAGTTTTTTTTTAATATCCCTATTGAACTTGGTACAAAGGCAGTACTTGCATATATAGCTGGGATGAGTTCGTTAGTCAATCTTAAAAAAAAAAATTGCTAGATGATGGCGGCCGTTTGGCCGCAAAAATTTTAACCCAACTAATTCTCAATATAGATCCAAAACAATACATTTTTGTAATATATAAGGGTTTTAAACAACTTTTTCTCTTTCACGTATTTTAGAAATCTCTTAAGGTTTTAAGACGGCTGCCATTCAAAGTTTAGAAACTGGTTATATATCAGTTATTATGACTTTTATTTGCATTACAGTGCAAAACAAAAAAAATGTTTTAGAATTTTCAGATTTTATAATACTGTTTTTCCTTACATGTTTTTTAATGTCTTGTAAGATTTCCAGATAGCGGGCACACAACATTTTAAGTAGTATACAACTTAATGGGAATAATTGTGAACAAGATAAATACCGTAATTTTTAATATATCCAGACTAAACTTGGTACAAAGGCAGTACTTGCTGATAGCTTTGATGAGTTCGTTAACCCATTGCGGATCACTGACGAGCTGGGCTCGTCACGCAGCGGCCGGGCCTAACGGCACGGTGACGAGCTCAGGTCACAAAAGCGGTCTGCTTTTAAATTTCCCTCCAAATAGTTCTGTTAATGTCTGATAGATCGGGCGATCGTCTTCACTTGTGTGCTAAGAGTGTTTAACAACGGTCTACGTTTAGAGTTTTCAAAAGTTTTATAAATATCCTACAGATCGCAGTTGTATGTCGAAGTTGAAAAATCATTCATATGAGTTTACTCTCTGCTTTTTAGCGCTTCTGATTGGGTGTTTTCCTCAGTTGTTATTATAATACTTTTGAGGTTAGTGACACAACTAAACGACGCAGACGTACATGTTGGTGGGTTTAGTCTAGACAATGGCCCGGATGTTGCAATCGATTCGCCCGAGCCGCTTTGTTTAGACTATGATTCAGACATCATCCCTGCCACGCCGTAACCTTGCTCGCGTATTATCGTTCCTACATGACGGATACCCCAGCAGGCCCATGTTCCATCTGAACGAATACCTTCGCAGCTGAATTTTCTAGTATACAATAGCGAGCGATACAGTGTGGCGCACCATTGCTGTTCGTGCGGCCGCTGACCATGAATGTTATGTTTACATACATAATATAAAATTTATATGCTTGTAACAATTTTGTCTTGTAAGGTTTCAAGATTATGGAGTTTCTAAATCTGTGTGTGTGTGTGTGTAAAAGTGTTCCGATTGTATTAACCTGCCAACATGGATAGTTATTGTCCCACCAGTGTAGGCCTACTGTTAATTAAACATCTCAACTAATAGTCATCTTCAGTTAGACATTTAGAGATGACGCCTACATATGTAATCTACCTTCGTTCCGACTAGGCCTGAAGGAATATTTTTTATTTATATGCTTAAAAAAAGTACATGTGGCAATTGCTTATTTGCAATTTCCTGTATAGAAAAACTCTATGTCTGATTGTTTGGGATGTAAATATGTTTTTTATAGACAGTCTTTTACATGTAAATTATCAAAAATTCTGAGAGACAGTTATTCAATTCAATCACAATATTTCTCATAAAAGAAATATCTTGAATAATATCAAACATAGTAGCTATTTTTAATTACAACTGATTCCAGAATCAAATTCAGGTATCAAAAACAAATATTTTTTATCAGCGTATCCGTAATTACAATGAATAAATTACAAAATTATACTGCCTTTCCATTTGTGTCACACTCATTTCAATCACAACTCAACAACCTGAAAGCGTTTATTCAATTAATTTGCAACAAAATGTGTATGATATTTTGTTGTTTTAGAACCTGTACTTATTGCAAAGTCAAATATAATTCTGGACGTAAAACCCTGGGATGATGAGACTGACATGAAAAAAATGGAAGTAGAAGTCAGGAAGGTTACTACGGATGGCTTGATTTGGGGAGCATGTAAGTATTTTCATTTCTAATATATGTTTATTAATACATAATTGAATTTAGTATCATTCTTTCTGTTCATTGTTTCTGATCATGATTTAGTTACAAAAATCCTTCTCTTACTAATTGAATTTGATTCTGTGTAATTTGATGCATAATCCTCTAGAATTTGTAATTTTACACAAATAATAGAAGGATAAACAGACTTATTAGAGCTTATGATCCTCAAATACCTATGGTACTGCTTAAGTATTATGTTATATACAATGATCAATGATTCACACAAAGTACTTAGAATCGGTCAGTGTTTCTTAGTTTAGTACCAATATATTATGTTTTTTTTCGAACAAACATTTAAATGTATTTCACAATATTAATTGTTTTTCTAAAGTAACAAGCTAAAAGTTACAATAAAAAACTTTTATTATCTTTCAGAGTAATAGTTGCAAATGGATTATTATTTTATAGTTTTGAACGTGAAATTTGAGTTATATTGCCTGTTTGCTGTGACATGTTTAAAACCAAGTTTGTCTGTTTGATTGAATACCTTATCTACAACTGATAAACATTCCCTTCTAATCCATCACAGTAGTTCAGTGGATAACGTCTCTGACTGTTAACCTGGAGGTTTCAAGTTCAAATCCCAACTGCAGGCAAATATTTTTGCTTTATAAATTTTACTGTGATAATTTTTTTTAGAGTTTTATTTGTATTTTATTGGATTGACAAAACAAATAGAGTTTATTTTGACAATAACATATTTTATTTGTTTTAAATTGTTTTAACAGGACTAACTTGACTTGTGTGTTTCATTTTTTATTATTTTATTATTTGTGTACAGTGTTTAGTGTCTGTGTAATGGATCAAAGTTGTGTAAATGACTGTTAGAGTGTGTGGCAGGTATGCAAAAAGTGCAGCCATATTTTTGCACTGGTACTTGTAAAAAATGGATTCATTTTAAATGTATTGGTTTGACATATTTCAACAATTAAAAATATGACAGATGAAGAGATAGGGATATGGTTTGTGTCCATTGTGCAGTGAAGCTGAACTGAATGGTTCTAATATGAATAATAAAAATGAAGATGATGATTTTAATCTTTCCCTTTCATTGGCTACGGAATTAGGTAGTGCCATCCTCCAAGAAAATGAAAACTTGAAGCAGGAGTTGCACGAAGTAAAAAATCAAAGTCTACATATGAACTAGAGTTGGAGGATAAAATTCAACAAATAGAAGAAGAAATGAAAATAATATTAAAAACTCATAGTGATAAGGCAAATGAAATGGATGTAACAATAAAATCTCTTGAAAGAAAATTAAAATTGGAAAAACAGCTAAGGGAAGAACTTATAACACAATTAGAACAGGAAAAAAACACTGCTACCCTGATCAATAAAGACTCTGCCCTAGACTCTCCCCAAAATACTGTAATAAAAATCTCCAAATTTTCAAACGCAAATTATTATTCAGGAGCTGAATTCTTGTAAACAGGAAATTGTGAACTTGAATACTGTCATCACAGTGTTAGAACAAAACAAAAGGACGTTAGAGAATAATTTGACTGAATTAAAAGCCCAAAATTCAAGGTGTATGCACTGTTTTCCAGTTTTTCAGGATGCCCAATGTAATAACAGAAGAATTTTCTAAAAAGCCTATCCAACAAGATAACACAGCTTTTCAGACACAGTGCAGTAATCAATTTGGGGTTTTATTGCCTGTTGATGTAAATACTCCTAAATCAATCCTCAATAAAAATTGTAGTAAAAACAATAAAACTAGAAAAACAATACTGACTAGGCCAACATCTCCTGAGATCCCAATCCCTCTACAGCCTCAAATAATAATCAATAACAGCCCTTCACATCCCTCCACTGCAATAATAAATGAATCCTGCAAGGCTCATCATAAGATTTTGTTGTGTGCCGACAGCCATGGACGTGATTTGACTTGGAACTTAAAATAAATTGATTAAGATACATCAAACAAACAGTAGGTTTTTTGTAGCCCCCAGTGGTAGAGCCAAGCAAATTCTTAATCCAATAAACATTCAAGGGGAAAAACTGGACGAAAAAGACATTTTGGTGGTGTTTTTGTGGTACTAATGACGTCTCAAGGAATGAGGCAAATGAAGCAATAAATATAATCAAAGACACACTTGAAGAACATTCAAATCAAATCAAAATATAATACTATTAAATATTCCACAATCGATATGATTTAGTGCAATGGTCATTGTGTCAATGAAGAAGTTAAGAGGACTAATGGTATTCTACAAGAAATAAGTGATCAGTATAATAATGTCAAGTTGGTGAATGTACATGATGCTGACAGAAAACTTCATACTCGCCACGGTCTGCATTTCAATCATAAGGGAAAACTGTGGCTTGCAGACAAAAATTTGGGAGGCAGCTAAGACTTTTTGTGACACTGGCTGAAGCTTCCCGGAGCCAGTATCCCAACCAACCCGGATGGTGTGCAGAGGGATACCGAGCACGCAGCTACAGGAGGAGACAACAGCATCGGTGAAGAAGAGGCAGCCACAGTGTCGGGAAACTCCACATCAATAATTCTAGATCCGTTAAAGTAGCATATGTTTGATAATAAATGCAAATTTTTCAATGTTTTTCCATCTAAATGTTCAGTCAATTAGGAAGAAAATTGAAATGTTAGAACTTTTATTAGAATCACTAAATTGTAGTATTTTTAACACTAAATGAACACTGGCTAGTCGTAGAAGAAAGTCAGCTTTTTGTTCCTCAAGGGTATAGTCTTGCAAACATTTATTGTAGAAAACCGCCATTAACTAGAGGAGGGTGTAGTATTTTTGTAAAAAATGGATTGGATTACCAACCTATTGATTTGGAAAAAATTTTGTATTGATACTGTGTTTGAAGTAACTGCAGTTTTATTGAGTAAGACCAACATTATTGTAGCAACAATATATCGCACACCAGGTTTAGACTCGCTTGCTTTCTGTCCTCTTTAGATAGTTGTGTTGGTTTCCTGTACAAAAAGTACCCTTCCAGACATATTATTATTTCAGGAGATTTTAACATTGATATTTTAAAAGATGATTTTAAATACTACAAACTTTCTCAATACATTACGCTCTTTAAATTTATACTGTTTAAATCATGAACCTACAAGAAATGTAGCTTGTCTTGATAACATTGTTACCAATATGTTTAAAAATGATATAGAAATGTCAGATCATCGAGCCTCATATCTCTGATCACTCTGGTATTTTAGCAGTCTTCCCACGACTTTATGGGTAATGATCCAAACAAAACAAACATATTTCAAGCGAATGAGGGACTTAACTCCCAAAGCAATAAGAAACTTTAGAATGGTGCTAAGTGAGGTTGACTGGAATTTCTTAAAAACATACTAATAGAGTTGATTTAGCTTTTAATGATTTTATTAACTTTTGACAACTTCTTTTGAAGAAATGCTGCATGATAAAGAAAATAAAAGTAGATTTAAATAAAAATATATGTAAGAATAAGTGGTTTTACACCTGAGCTGAGGTCATATAGAGATTATGTTATGTATTTGTATGATTGCTATAAGAATAATAAAGGTCTTGCTGAAGAAAATTTATATAAAGATGCATATTTAAATGCTAAAAGATGTTATAAAGTAAAAATAAAACAAGCCAAGTTAGAATCTCATGAAAAATTATATTCTTAGTTCTAAAAATAAGTGTAAAGCTGCTTGGAATGTTATTAGATTAGAAGCTAATTTAAGACCTGCAAATCAGGAAACAAAAATTGATTCAGAAATTTTTAATGACTATTTTATTAACTCTGTAACAATATCAAATGTAAATAATGTTAGCGAGTAACTGTAATATAGCTGCCATCCAGTTTTTAAATAGGTATATATCTGACATGAATATTGAGAATAACGTTTTCCACTGGAAGCAGATTCCTTCAAAGAGATGTGCTCAAGTATGTTTCTAAATTTGAGTTCATCACAAAGTGAAGATGTTTATGGTTTCTCCAACAAAGTAGTCAAGGAAAATAATAGATATTATTCTAGAGCCCTTAACACTTCTTTTTAACATGATGCTTGAGCAGAGTGTTTTTCCAGATACTCTTAAAGTTGTCAAAGTTGTACCTATTTTTAAGAAAGGAGATAAATTGTGCCCCTCTACTAACTATCGCCCGATATCATTAGTTTCCTATATTTGGTAAGGTCTTTGAGTGCTGTATAAAAGACCAACTGTACAATTACTTTGCTGAGGGAGAACTACTAAGTAAGGAGCAGTTTGGTTTTTTACCTGGTAAAAACACTATCAAAAGCAGTTGAATCAGTTGTTGAAAAAATCTTAAGAAGTTTTGAATGTAAAGATATATTATCAGCCACTTTAATTGACTTGTCGAAAGCTTTCGATAGTATATCTCATGATCTGCTTTTTAAAAAAAACTTCATTGTTTACGGTATACAGGGTAAAGAATTGAATTTAATGACCTCTTATCTAAGTAATAGGAAGCAAATGGTAGCTCAAGGTTCTGACGTATCAAAGCTCAAATTAGTTCAAATGGGTGTCCCTCAGGGCTCTCGGTCCTGGGGCCTTTTTTGTTTATTGTAGCTATAAATGATTTTGCTTTTAGTGTACCCTGTATGTCCGTTTTATATGCGGATGATACAACTTTACTCAATTCTGGTAAAGACCTGATTAGCTTAGACTTGGTGCAAGGTAATGCAATGAGGGTAGCTTGTGATTGGTTTTAGAGCAAATTTCTTAAATGTAAACAATAGTAAAACAGAGAATATTTATTTCAGTTTAAGAACTGCTGTAACAAGTGGAAGTAAATCAGTTAAACTTTAGGGGTACATTTGGATGACAGGCTTAGTTGGGATACTCATACAAGTAGTCTATGTACAAAGCTATCTAGGGTAACATACTTATTACGTAAATTAAGTTTATGTGTAAGTAGAGAAAATGTTAATAACATCATATTTTGCCTTTTTTCACTCACTCTTGTTATATGGAATACTTCTTTGTGGTAATATTAGTGGAGCCCAAAGAGTTTTTTTTTGTGGCAAAAGCAAGCTCTAAGATTGATTAAGAATGTGAAGGGTAGGGAATCTTGTCCGCCCAATTTTCAAAGAGTTCTCCATAATGACAGTACCATCTATGTATATATATTGTTGCTTAATGAGAGTTAAAGAAAATCTAGACAAATATGAGGTGCGTCAAGACATCCATAATTATAATACAAGAGCTAAATATATGTTAAATTTAATACCAGAAAGACTTGAAAAAATTTAAAAAAAGTCACTGCTTTATGGAGGTGCAGTTTAATAAATTACCTGATAGTGCATGGACAACGAGTCTAAATAAATTTAAAACAGTTCTTAAGAATTGGTTTAAAGGTTGCACCTTTTTACTCTGTGGATGAATTCTTAGTCTGTGATACAAGTACCATAATTTTCTGATAGTCTGTTTTAAATGGTCTGATACATCTTTTTAACTATAAATGTTGTTTTAAATTTGTACTGTTTTATATGTTAGTTTTAATTGTACCAGTTTGAAATCTTTTAATTTAAGCTCAGCATTCTAGTCAAACTATTTTAATTTGTTATATTCATTTTTCAATGTAAATTTTGTGATAAATTATTCATTTGTGTTTCCTATTTGTAAGTATTTGAATTTTAGCACTGGTGAATATTTATTATGCAATTTTTTTTTTATATAGTTTTAGAAAGTAAACCACTTATGTATAAACTTACTACAGAAAAACATTACTTGTTACTGTGTTATAACCACCATAGAACTTTAATAGATTATATAATATATTTATATTGTCTGACAAATGTCTATTGTACCTGTGTGTATTTAACGACAATAAATCTTCTTGATTCTTATACATAATACGTTCATTTCACACAAAAGAATTGTTTACCATTTCAATCAATAAATAGTACTAAAAATATAGAAAACCAAAATGAAACCAATATGGAAAAAAATATTTAGTAACTAAATACAATTCAAGTTTGTAAAACAAAAGATATATAGGTCATTGTTATTTTGACTATATTCTGTTTTGCACACAGTACATTACACAGTACAAAAGATCCGAAAATCTAAGATTTCCAATTCACACTGTGTCGAAACATTGCTTTCACAATGAAATTCTTTACAAATTTAAAGGCTTGCTGTAGTTTCTGTTAAACCAAATCAGTTGACTGAAGATGGCCATCTACAGTGAGAACCGGAAAACTTGATTTTAGTATTGACAAAGGCTGGATAAGTCTAAGATTATATGGTCCTAGCCTATTGTCTTAACCCCTTCACGGTTTTTGACATTATATCACGCATTGTTATATTGTTTGTTTTATTCTGTTATCTGTCTTATTATTGCACAAGAAGAATGTCTATGACAGTTGTGCATCGTACAACCAGTTCTGGCATTTTCTACCAGATGTCAGCACTTCTTTAGTCCTCGTGTCATGGGTGTTTGCACCTTGATGAGTTCGCTGTAGTGTTGCACTGTGCAGATAGCTACTGCGTGTTGTTTTAGTTCTAGTGTTTATTGTATCATGGAAATATCCGACACACAAATATACGATTGGTTTCGTTTATGTAATGATGACACAAACACGGATAGTTAAAATGACTTAGTGGACAATATATATAAAAAAATACAACAATTTGAGAAAAGACACTAAAAATATCTTTTTTTCATAAAGAAAGTATATTTAAACTCTACATACTGTAAAAAAAAACAGCATAAAATTAAGCAAAACGACATAGTTTAAGGTACAGAAAGGTGTCCTTTAAGGGGTTAATGGCAACAAATTATTTTTTAAATAGTAACTTAACAATCTTGTAGTAAAGTAATTACATAAATGAGTTAAATGCAATCTTTTTTCAATCTGTTTCAGCCAAACTCGTTCCTCTAGCATATGGTATCCATAAACTCCAAATATCCTGTGTTGTTGAAGATGATAAAGTATCTGTAGACTGGTTACAAGAGCAGTTAGAGGCAATAGAAGATTTTGTAAGTAGTTTTATACTCATATTGAACTATTTATAGTATTAGTAAAGTAATGGAAAACACGTTTTGGAACACATTGACTTTTTCATTAAGTAAGAGCTTAATCTGGGTTACTGTGCAATTCTAGAATAAGTCTCTTTGACCTCAATCTCCTTTGTCATTGATACCTTCATCCCATACTACATTATAATGGATCAATTTTGAACTTCCCACTAATTTACCAACCAAACTTTAGAACCATTATTACTGTTGTTCTGTGGGAGTTGCATTATATCTTAGTTCAGCTTCTTAAAAAATTTCAATGAGCATGTTTATTCCGTTCTGCAATGAATTATTTAATGTAGTATTCATTGAAAAGAAATAAGACTTATGTATTTGTTTTAATTTAATATGTTTTAATGTTATCTCGCATGAGAAAAATTATAAAATATTTTAAGCATCATCAATTTAGTTTTTAAATAAAATGCATTAAGTTGAAAGATATTGACCCACCTACATTCAAATATTTTGTATGTTCCACTCTTAAAACAGAAAGAGTGGAACTTTATTTTTACATAAGAATACAATTGATTGTTTTGTTATATTTTTATGGTATAGACTCATCTAAACACATTTTCTCGTAACAAAGTTAGTCTTGCACATTTACATTTATATAACACAACAAACTGATCTTATCAACTTCCAGCAAAGCCTGTTCTATTTAAATTTGAATTAATTTAAAGCTGGGTCTCACACCAACTTTGTACTGAACTAATACACACACATAATTATATATTATACCTGACCAAAATAATCTCAGATGCTAAAAGTGAAGATTAACCCATGACAGCAAACCTGTTAGTACCTGTTGTAACAGGTATAAGAGGATTTGTGTTGTTTGTTAGCTCATTAAGAATGCTGGATGTTTGTGCATTTGATTAGCGCTATAGATTGCCTCTTGTGTGCTAGATGTACTGTTAGTTTGTAGGAGATCAGGTGTTTGATAACACAGAAGTTGTTCTGAACGAAGAAAATAATATTAGTTGAACACTCCAATTTTTAAGAAAGGAGATGGTAACTTTTCAATGGCCAGCGCTTTTTACTGATGTATATAAACAGATTACATGTTTATGTGGATAGTGAAATAAACTATTAACAACCTTAATAATTGCTTAGAATTGCATCAAGAGATTCAATTCAAGATATGTTGTGTTTGATAATTCCATTTTAATTAGAGTGAACACTCAAATTTGTAAATCATCATAGTACTGTATTTAGTTAGGATCTTTTTATTAATACTCACTTTAAAAAAAATTAATCTCAAATTTCAATGTCTTTTGTTAAAGGTTCAAAGTGTAGACATAGCAGCATTCAACAAGGTCTAATGAATCAACTGTTTACAACTCTCCCACTCCAAGGTTCTACATTACAGAAGATTTGTCTTGCACTCTAACAAATTGTACTACAGCAGTTTAAAATTACCTGGTGTTATTATAACCGTTCCACATTAATGTATTTAGCCTGTATTTTTGCTAATGATTCATGTGCAATTCCAATAAATTATAAATGACATGATATAAACCTTTATTTAATTTATAGCCCTCTAACTTCAATAAGGGAAGTTTTATACATAATGGGTAGTATTTTTAATCTTTGGGCGAGTGGGCTATTTCTAGCTTGTAAAGTTCATTGTACAAGAAGACAATGCAGGCTATACGTAGCCCATGGTAGTAAATGGTGCTACCATCTAAAGAATCACAAGTTAAAAAATCAGGAAAGAAGATGACTTAGGTAATGTAGTTGAAAAATATAAATTTTTGTAAATCTCCTAAGATAAAGGTTTTTTTTTTTGAATTTAAGAAAACTGGGGATAAAACAGGTAGCAACAATTTTCTACACATTTTCCAATTCCATATGACAAACATGCTGTTGGATCATTGACCAAACCATCTCTTTATTGTCATCCTCTTTTTTTTTTCAAAATTTGGTTTTAATTTTACTCTGTGTCACCCTCACAATTTGTAAATACAGTCAAACCTCCATATAACGAACCTCAATATAACAAATTCCTTGATATAACGATTTTTTTAAATCCCCTAGAAGTCTCCATAAGAATCAATACAAATTTCACCTCTACATAACGAATAAAGCATGCTCACAACCTTCATATAACGAATTTTTAGAAATACTGGATGTACACGGTATAGTGAATTTTTCATTGTTAGAACCTCTTTTAGCGAAATTCACCTCTATATAACGAATGTTCCACGACTGCACCTTGTTATAACGAACGTAAACAAACGTCGCAACGGTAACAAAGGACAACAAACAAACAATCGTTTCTCGACATGAAAGCTTGTCTTGACATGAAAGCTTAGTTACAGCCACTCCGGTATGAACTGCTAGACGAGTTTATTCAGTTGTTGTGGAAAGTTTGGATTGTGCGGTGCTTCGGAATTAAGTTACAGTAGTTTAGTGACGATGGACGCCAATAACAAAAAGAAACGGCGCGCTATAAGCGTAGAGTGTAAACTAAAAATTATCAAATGCGTTGAAGACAATCCGACAAAAAAATTGGACATCGCGAAACAATTCAGCATTTCTCCCAGCACTTTAGCTACAATTTGAAAAAAGAAAGAGAAGTTTGATGACGGAAGTGTACTGTGTTCCAAAATCAGAAAGATAAGATCGTTTGAGCTGAAGGACGTAGAGGAGTGTGTCGTTAAATGGTTGAAGCAGTGCAGAGACAAAAATATTGCAATAAGTGGACCTATACTTCAAGAAAAAGCCCAACAGTTTGCTTTTGAACTGGGACACGAGAACTTCCGAGCAAGCAATGGATGGTTGCAAAACTTTAAAAAACGAAATGAACTTATTTTTCGAAAAGTGTGCAGTGAAAGTGCAAAAGTCGATGAAGGTGTTTGTACTGAGTGGAAAGATAATCTTCCCGAGCTAACCGAGGGATATGCACCAGAAAACATCTATAATGCAGATGAAACTGGATTGTTTTTCCGAAGTTGTAAAATAAATTATAGAAAAGAGGTCGTACAACAGTTCCTTAGAGACATACGTTTACCTTCAAATATAAATGTCTTGAACGCCATGTGGATGATCCCAAAAGCGTGGAGTAAAGTTACAGAAACTACAATTTGTAATAGTTTCAAGAAGAGTGGATTCCCTGTCACAACTCAGGAGGACAATGCAGACCAGCCTCCTACACAAGAAATCGACACTGCAGAGGGTTGGGAAACAGTTAAAGAAGCATTAGAACTAGAGAAGGATGCAGAGTTCGAGGACTTTGTTACTTTTGATGACGACGTGGCTGTATGTGGGGAGTTGACGGACGCTGACATCATTTCTTCTGTGACCTCTGTTCCAGATGAAAATGTGGCTGCAGAAGATGACGATAACGATGAACCAGATTGTGTAATGCCTGACCCGAATTTAAAAGAGGCTCGTGAAGCCACTGGTGTTCTAAAGTGTTTTTTTCTTAAAAAGGGTGGTTTGAGTGAAAGTATGGTAAAATCTATAACTGAATTGGATTGCTCATTGGATATTATCAACGTCACATCACGTAAGCAGACTACTATTACTGACTTTTTCTCTAACAAACAGGGCGAAAACAGATTCAATAATGATGCCATCGAAACACAAAATGTAGATTAAGGCCATTTAAACTTTAACAATCTATAATTTTTAGTTTAGTAATACTGTACAGAATGAGTACTGTATTTTTTACTATCTGTAGCGTAAGATTTTTAAGTTTTGTTCAGGTCATGTTTGATTTTCAATTTTCTTTTAATGTGTTTTCAAAGTACATAGCTACTGTATTACAGTTTTTCTGTTTACATACTGTATTCTTAATAAAAAAGTTTCATTGTTCCAAATTAAATGCATTTTTATTTCGTTTTACACACTATTTACCCGTAAATATAGTACAGCATACGATTTCACGAACAAGCCAATGGTCTGTGAACCTCGATGTAGCGAAATTGTACCTAACCTAACCTCAATATAACGAACCTCATTATAACAAAAACTCGATATAACGAATTTTCTGTCCGGTCCCTTGAGGTTCGTTATATTGAGGTTTGACTGTAGTAATAAGGCAGGGTTCTAATCTACAACCATCCTCATCAGGAAGCACACATTATTTGTTTCTTAAAAGTGTTTTAACTTGTGAATTGTCCATACCCTGCATCATGTACAGATTCAGGCCAACTAACACCAGCACTAGTGAATATTTCTTTTAGAGCTGCTTTACCTTTGTGATTAATTTATTCACCTTCATGATATATATAATAAATTCAAGTCTAGAGATGAAATCTCAAGATATACTGATACATTCACATTATTGCCCATTAAATTGCATTTCATATCAGTGTTTCAAGACAAATGTATATACCAAGTCGCCAAAATGATTTTGGGTCTGTTGGGCTAAATGTGTTAATATTTTATTTTACTCTGTGATTACAAATCACATGTTAAAATCTCTTATGAGTATACTGTGTACAGAATATTTATTCTGCAATGTTCTTGTTGCTGTCATGGTTGCACATAAGACCAATGTATAAATATTCACTAATGCTCCCATGGAGTGACATGCACCATAATAAAACTCTTCATATAGAAATTAAGCTTCATGCACAATTTCAAGTCTGTAGGTCAGTTCATTTCCAACCAAGTTCAGCCCAACGAATGATAGGTTTCGCTAACGCTCAGCGAATGACAGCACACATCCACGAGCTTCTTCATTTGCATCTAAGAATTTATCTACAGCCAATGTAGATTATTTCTTCCAAACAGTTTATGTTTAAAATTATGAAATACTGTGGGTAAATATGGATTGTGTAATGTTTAACAGCTTTAACATGCACATGTGCCAAAGGACGTGACAATAGGATAAAATCAACTAAATTTAACAAGTCTGCACACTTAATATAATACTAGAATATACTTATTATTTCAATAAGTATATCTACTTTCAAGTAGAAGTTAGATTTTTATGAATACCCATTTTCTTCTGTGTGAAGTAAATAAAGCAAAATAAAATAATTATAATATAAATTATACTTCATAAGTAAATGGTTTTCTAAACTGAAGAATTGCCTTCATATTTTGCCAGTATAAGCATATCCTTTTTTATTTTAGCTACTTAGCAGTACTAGCAATCAGTTGTGATGTAAACCATTCTTTTGCTCTAGACTAGTAAATAGTTGTATCTGGGCTACCAGGACCCTTTTATTCCAAAACAATATTTAAAAGTGATAAAATAGACACCAATATCTTTTAGCTACATTAATCCTATTCTCATGGCTGTGTACAATGTTACTATTGAACAAAAGTGTGTGTAACTACTGTACGAGTACAAGTTGCACAAAAATATTTGTGTACACTGAGATGTACACAAATATTTTGACAATTACACTACTTCACATGAAGTTTTAATACAAATAACATTTAATGCATTAAAACACTTGTGAAGTAGCCTATTGTCAAAAATATTCCTTATCAATGTAATTTCTTAGAAATTTTATTTTATTTTTTGATCACACCATTGTGCAAGTTAATTTTAATAAATCCTTCAGTGTTGGCAAGATCAACTGTTCTCTGAATCAGTTTTTTAGATCTCTGCTCATATCTGGCCAAGTTGATCATAGTTTACTGAAGATATTATATAAAATATTTTTAAAATGTAAATATAAACTAATTTCTTTGTTTGATGTAAACTCTTCGGTTGTAAATTAATTGTATCTTATTTAAAATTTTCTATAATCTTAATAACAATAAACACCAATCAACCAAGCATATTGACTAATGTTTGTGTGTTTTTTATTACTTTTATACCAAGTATCTAAATGTCAAATGAGCATTGATTATACAATTTATTCTCGTATTTAGTTTCTGTAACTTATCATTTGATCCATTAACCAGTGGGGAAATCAGTGACTTATATGGGTTGCGCGAGCCTCACCAAAATGTTTAATTTTTTAATAAGTTAATAATTAAAAACATTTAACAATACACTCTACATCTTTATTCATTACAGTTTGACTTTGACATAAAGTAGTTAGTGTACTACTATGAGTCAATAGAACAAGTAATATAAATCAAGAATTTGATTATACAACATATACATGGATATAAATAGCCTTAACTTAGTAATGGGACAAACACCACAGAATAATTGTAGATTAATTTAAAAATCCTTTAATAATACAAAATAAATATAAATAAAACTGAAGTCTACTAAGGCACATTATTAACACTATATCTTTTCAGAGACAATTGTTTTTTACAAGATTTAAGCTAACTGAATCCTACAAATGAGGCAGAAGGTGTAAATGTAGTTGACACATCAGGAAGATCATAAGCCAACATGTCGGCCTCGTAGCTTTTCTCATTCGAGTGTAGCTCAGTAAATACTATAGGAAAATATTGAACTCGTCCACTTGACCATCCCTGAAACAATTCAGATCCTTAACTCAATAAATTTATATTAATAACTACTGAAAAGGCAGTTTTAGTGCTCCAGCACCTCGTTGTGATGAAAACAATTTCTGGAAACCAGATAATAGTAAACCGATAAGTTTCTTTGGCTAAATTCTTATATAATACAATAATGTGTATTTCTCGTTCACTCTGATCTACTCTAAACTTATATAACATCTTGCTCTCGCATAATGATCATAATCTTAACTAGTTCCATGATTAAACCTACTCAGATCAGAATAAACTATATGAAAGTATTGTGAGCAGAAATAAAATTGTGTTATCAATTAATCAATCAAGTTTTAAAAAAATCAGTCAAGATTCAATATATAAAACAATATAGAAACCCATAGCAGCATTCAAGGCAGACAATTACTGCAGTACGCTACAGTGAATAATTCAAACTTGTTTTGTTTTTAGGTTAGAAAAGCACGGCCATTTAGACCGATCACAGATGATCAACATTACTTTGATTGCTTCATTGGATTAGGGGAAAGCGTTCCTTACATTTATAACCCTTGACAAAAAAATGTGTTTAACTAACTGTATTGCTGTGTGACGAATAAATTTGAACTAAAGGTGACTTAATATGAAGGATTGATTTATACATATGGTACAGACATGTGAAATAAATCATTATACTAAAACATTAAAATAATAAAATTTCTCTTAAAATATGATTCATAATTAATATAATATACTGCAACCACTACTAAAAATAGAAAATTCACAATAACATTTTGTTTAAACATTACTGTGGATAAATTGGAGTACCCTATTAATACAGTTGATATAGTGAGATATTGACACTCAAAACTATAGCTTTCAAGATCTACTACTAGGCTTATCAACTGACTGATTGCACATCAATTGTTGATCAGTATGTCATAAAGTAGAGAAGAATAGAAAAGAATAAATAACTGTGTCTTACTGGCATCCATCGCATAAGTAATACAAGCGAATAAGTAAGATTCAACTCACTTGTGAATACTCAAATAACCCACCTTGAGAATATAACAGCTGATGCAATTATTAGATACTTACAATTGTAAGATTGGCACCCTCCGCGAAATTTTCTTGAAAAGCGATTACAGCCGGAGATTCACTAACCAGACCTCTTATAAAACAACTGCAACAAATTTAATTTGTTTGTTATTTAAACTAACACATTTATTTTAAACTATGTTAATGTATAATTTCAAAATCAGTAAAATATAAATGGTTTTTAGTCTAGTACATTTGACTTGAGAGAACAAATTAAAGACCTGTACCACGATACGAGGGGTAATAAAAAAAATTTCAAGGACTTTGTATATAGTATGAGAATAAAACGTATAATGATGCTGGTCGCAGCAGTGTACGATTACTCTCTGACTCAACAATCACACAGCTGTGTCAGATCAGTCATAACGTCACTGAATAAAATAAGCAAAGTTTGTTTGAGGTTAGCTTGATGGATTTTGGCTATTTATTGTTTAATGAAAATGAATGTGAAAGAAGAGCAACATGTTTATGTGAAGTTTTGTGTGAAACTGAACAAAACTTTTTCTCAAACTTTTTTGATGTTACAAGATGCTTTTGGCAACGAATGTTTAAACCGATCATGTTGTCATCAGTGGTACAACAGGTTTAAAGATGGCCGACATCCACAAAAGATGATACTCATATCAGATCAACATCAATCAACAATAACAATGTTGCTAAAGTAAATGCTCTCGTATTGGTAGAAGGGTGAAACTTTGAAACTTTTTTAGAGCGTACAGTTATAGAACAATTATTTCAATCAATCAATAAATAAATACTTTATTCAGTAAAAATGCACACTGTACATTGAATAGGGTCAAAATAACATTAATTAGTTTAACATAATTTATGCTTAGTAATTAACAGTTTACAATTAATTGTTCAAAGTATTATAGACTACTACTATTTTACCAATAAAGTTTATTTATCCAAACATATATATATAAACATACATACATATACATATACATATACACACACACACACACATACATGTATACACACACACAAAAAAACCATTATTAAAATATAAATCAATTATCCTGAAAAGAACTCATCAAGTGAATATAAAGGAAGTTTTAACAAATGTTCTTTTAATTTCCTTTTGAATTTGCCAAGATCTGGTTCTAATCTCAGATCCCTTGGCAAATTAAATAAAAATTTTGTTCCCATTAATGTAGTTTTCTTTTCAAAAAAGTTTAATGTATGTTTTTCTACTCTTCTGTTTAATCTTGTGTTATATTTATGTTCATTGTTATTGTCTGTTGATTTGTCGTATTGTCTAACATAAAGAACGGTCTGGAAAATATATAAGCTATAAACTGTCAGAATTCCAAGCTCTTCAAAGTATTTTTTAACTGTTTCTGTATTTTTCAAATGTAATATAATTCTAAGTGCCTTTTTTTGTTGAACTAAAATTCTGTCCAAATTTTTTTTTGTCGTTGCTCCATAAATATTTAATCCATAAGCCAAATGTGAATGTATTAATGAGAAATAGATCGTTTTTAGAAAGTCAATGCTACAAACCTTAGCCATTTGACGCAATGCGTAAAGTCCAGATTTTTAAGTATCTTATCAATATGTTGGTCCCAACTAAGATTATTATCTATTAGTAATCCAAGAAAATTTGTGCTATTCACTTGAAGCAGTTCTTCATTATAAACAGTGATATGAGGGTTTAACTTTGATCTCGCCTGTTTTGTGGAAAACGAAATAAAATTAGACTTTCCTGAATTTAAAAGTAAATTTTTACTTGCTAAAAATTGTTGTATCCTTGAAAGACCAACGAATGAGGATATTTCAATACTTTCCTTTGATTTGCCTGAGACAGTGATGCTGACGTCGTCAGCATACATACAGACAGAGCCACCCCCAGGCACCAATCCAGGCAACCCCCTGACATAACAAAGAAAGAGGAGAGGACCCAGAATCGATCCCTGGGGTACTCCATATTGCATTGTTTGCAATTTTGAGCGATATGTTTTAATATATTTGTATTTGCATAAAGGATCATCAGCTACATGTTGTATTTCAACACATTGTTGCCTGTTTTTAAGATACGAATCAAACCAATTAAATTCTTTATTTTTTATTTTTTATTTGCTAAGACATTTTAATAGTGTGTCATGTGAAACGCTATCGAAAGCTCTTGTTAGATCTAAAAATATGCCAATTACTTTATCATTCTTATCCACTGACTCAATTATATTTTCAATAAAATTTATACTTGCTGTTATTGTTGATCTACCAACCCTAAAACCATATTGTTGTTCATCCAATAATTTATTCCTTTCTAAATAATTTAACAGCTGAATAAAAACTACTTTTTCGTAAATTTTTGAAAATACAGGGAGCAATGATACCGGCCTATATGATGCAGGATCACATAGATTTCCTTTTTTAAAAATTGGAATTACCTTAGCGATTTTTAGTTTTTGAGGAAATATACCAGAAATCAATGAGGAGTTAATAAGGTGAGTGAGTGGTTTTGAGATTAAATAAAAGGCCTTTTTTATTATTGTTATTGGGACCTCGTCAATTCCTGCAGATGACTTGTTTTCAATGGCCATTACAATTTTTTCCAATTTAAGCTCATCAATTGGTTCAAATCTAAAAGTTAAACCATTAGGAATATTAGGAATGGTTTCACTGTTTACACTATTTGTGTGATTAAAATGTATGTTTGGTACTATAAGCCTGTCTACTGCATTGACGAAAAAATCATTTAAGCAGTTGCTTACTGCAATAGGGTTGGTTATTTTTTTACCACTGTCTTCAATGTTTATATTCTTAACAGACTTATTTTGGTTATTTATTTCAGATCTAACAATATTCCAAATTGCTTTCGATTTATTTCCCGAACTTGTTATTTTTTCTTGAAAGTAGTTTTTTTTAACATTATTTATTTCAACTCTAAGACTTTTTTTTAAACTTCTAATTGTTACGTTCAACTCTTTATCTTTAAACATTCTAAAATCTTTTTCTAATTCTAATATTTTTTGTTTTTTTATTTTAATGTCATCTGAAATCCACTGATTAAAATCAAACATTCTATCGGTTACCATAATTTTAGGAAAGCAAATTTCAAAAATGTGTGAAAAAATATTACAAAACATGTCATATTTTCTTTCCACAGTAGCTTGGTACACTTGAGACCAACTTTCACTACCTAAATATCTCAAAAACAATTCTATATTTTTTTGTGTATATTTTCTAGAGAACTTTCTGTATACATTTTTTTGTAACTTATTCCCAAAACTTCCAACATTTGAGCATCATGATCGGAGATCTGGGTTATAATTCCACATATTTTCAAGGGTTTACTATTTATATTAGTAACAAAGTTATCTATTGCAGTTTCTGATTCTGTAGTGATTCTAGTCGGGAAGTTTACTTTGTAATCCAAATTATAAGATTTTAAAATATTTACAAATGTAAAATATGTTTTGTCATGGTTTAAAACGTTAATATTAAAGTCACCAGTTATAATATTTTTGAATTTGTCATGTAATATTGTACATAAGATGTCAAATTTTTCCAAAAAAGATTCTACAAAACATTGTTTAGGAGACCTGTACACACATACCAGAATAAAGGAAAACTTGTCAACAGTTATTTCTGACAGGCAACATTCAAATTCTTTTTCATTTAGTAAATTCTGAACCGCAGGAATTAAGATTGTTTTACTTTTAATATCCTTTCTCACCATGATGACAACCCCTCCACCAATTGAATTAGATCTTGAAAAGAAGGAGCATTTTTTATAATTTGGAATGTTCAATACCATGATTTCTTCCTCAGACATTTTGTGTTCTGACAATGCTAGTATATCAGGATGTACTTCCTCCAGATTTATTTTCAAGATATCCAAACGTGATGGCAGATGCTGTACATTCTGGTGCAAAATAGACAATCCATCTGATTTATTTTGAATGTTACCTGTTTTACGTTCATATAACATTTCTTTTAAATGCTTATCCTCATGTATACCCTTACAATTATTTAAACTATCATCATTTACTAGAATATCTTCAGCATAAAGAAAAGTATTGTTTAAAGTCAACGAACTATTTACTTCTACATTTTTTTTACTTAACATTTTCGTGACTTTAGAAGTACTGTTTAAAGTATGGATTTTATAATCACTATCAGCTAGGTTACACTCCTGGACACAGGAGGATGGCAGTTTTTTTCAACTGTTACAACCAAGGAGCCACCCACTATTGAGGCAGGTACTGCCTGACTATGACTAATTAATAATTCACCAAAACCACTATTACTCTGCTTTAGAGCCTCAGAAAATGTGAGGTCTCCCGGAACCACAAACACATCACCAGTCCGATTTTGCGGTCTCAGCTGCTCCCCGTACAGTGTCACGAAGCTTGCTGGGGCCCTCTCCACTGCCGATTGTTCTGTATCTAGATTGATGTTAGACCTTTTATCTCTCATTGCTTCTTGGCTGGACATCTCCTCTGGACCAGTTGTGTAGTGAAGTCCAGGCTGCATAGTCTGGTGGTTGAATTGAGGCGATTTAGGTTGCTCACAGAGTTGAGTTTGGGCCGGATTAGGAGATCTGTCCTCGTTCACTGATGGCAAGTTGTTTGAGCAATTTTGTTTGTGTTGTCCAATTAATGTTATTCTGTCATTTGTTATTGGTGTTTTGGGGGATTTAGATGTTTGCATAGTTTCCTTGTTTATCATTTGGCGCATTTTGTGTATAAATTCTTCAAAATTTAGTCCATTTCTTAGGGTTCTTGAAGACTCTTCTTTATATGTTACCATTTGAACTAGTGCCCCCGTTGCCTTACAGAAATCCTTTACATTTGAGATGAAGTGATACAGTGAGATATTATCCCGTACACAGCCAAGAGGAGAACAAATTAATCGTTTTAGTTTCTTGTTTTGAAAATTTAATTTTAGTTGTTTAAAGGCCAAGTCATTGTCATCTTTTGATGGTTTCCAATTATATTTCTGTTTGGTTATTAAACTATATATGGTAGCTCCATCTTCAATTGTCTGACATGCCAAATGTGTACTGGGACACTGAGATGGTAAAGGTTTCCCAAAGCGATTTCTAAAAGCCACAGCAACACCAGCACTCATTTGTCTAGGCTCCCCAAAATCAGAGGATATGCAGTGGGCAAAGGCTGTCGATTTGTCATTTTCGAATTTCTTAATGACGGTTGCCATGTTCTCAACAATCACCTGAATACAGGAGCCCGAACACACTTTCTCCCCTTCCGAAACAGGAAATGAAAGCTCCTCCTCAGGCTTAAGAGATGTTTCAATGTTGTTCTGACTAATTCCATAAGTTCTGGTCCAGGAGTGCCACCAAGAAATGCTTTTTATAATTTTGTGAGCCAATTTTGTCTTGCCTTTATTGTTCAGGTGTAAACCATGTCTGGTGTAATCAGATCTTCTAAAACTGTTGAGATTAAGGAGATGAACATTACCATTTCGAGCTGTTATCTCACTGATATAATTGTTAGCTAGCTGTATATCCTGGTTAGTAGGGTGATTAAAAGGCTTGTCATGTCTGATTGGAATTGTAGTAATAAATACTGGTCTGTTTTGACTTATTGTAATTAATTTATTTTCTACTGACTCATGTATTTCTTGCATGTTATCACTTAGACTGTCATTTGTACCACCCAACAGAATAACAGGGTTCTCATTGTCCAAGGATGCCGACTCTATCACCTGCATCAGAGTTGTGTTAGCTCTACTATATCCGAAAGCATTGATTTTCCCATGGCTGAGTACCTCTACTTTATTAGCAATGTTGCTACCTTGACTGTCAGAACAAATAATCATCCTAGTTTCAGGCAACTCAAGAAGTTTAGTCCCTACTGACCCAAGTTTTTCATTTTTATGTTTGATTCTAGCAGTTTTCATAGCTCTGTTATTGTTACTTTGTGTTGGTGTCGAGGCCAGTGTAGTCCCTGAAGATTGTTCTGTCTCTTGTACATCAGCTAAAACTTTATATTTGTTATTTGTGTCCAACCCAGTCATAGATATAAGCCTATTGTTCTCTTTTTTTTTATTATGACTTGTATTTTTTCCATTTTTATTGCATGATTTGACAGTGAGCCAAGCATCCTTTTGTTTATTGCCATCGTGTACGACTTTGCACTGGAAGAGGTCAGAACTCTGTATTTTTTCTGAATCATTTTTGCCTTCCTGATAAGTGTATACCCCTTCGTAAGTTTGGTCCCTTGTCTGTCTCTCACGCTCTTTATTTGGTTTTTCTACCATCAATTTAAAAAATCTCTCACCGTCTAACTGAGAACTATTCATCAAAACATAGGACAAAAGCGAGCGCTTTACGATTATTTGTGGTAAATCTAGTACAACGGTTTGTATGAAATCAAAATTTGGAGAGCCAGTTTTTAAAATGCCATGAATGATGGATTCAATAGTCCAACAGGTAAAAATTCCACAATCATACCCATTCTGCTGCTGAGGACCATTTAAAATGGAGAAATCGGCAGTCAATGCAGCGTCTCCAAGATACATTGACAAATTATTGGCAACTTTATTTGCTGAACTCAAATTTAGATTCTTGTATGAATCAAAATAGTAGTATTTATTGGCAGTTCTTTGATAAACCAAGGTACTCCAATGTGACCCACTGTCAGCAACCTCAGGTTTGTCTGAGTTATTAATTGGTAGTATTATATTTTCTTTTGTTTTCAATAAGAGGGGGTCAATCATAGGTACATACTCTTTAGAAATCTGTAATGCGTGCACAATAAGTGGGTTTACCACAATGCTTGAAGTGTTTTCCAAACAATGCTCATTCAGAAGCTCAAAATAAGGTTGCAATGTAAAATCGGTAAGACAGTTCTGGCTTAAGAGCTCCGAAGTAATAGCTAGTCGAGTATTAGTATTAAGATCATTAACCTCCAACACTGATTTTGAGTCTTTCCTCACTTTCAAGGAGTCCATTTTCTCCATCAGTCCGACATTTACACTGTGCAATCTTTTGATTTCTGTTTGCAGTTTAAGCATTTCTCCATTTTTTGATTTGTAGATTTTTAATGTTTCTTTTAAAGCTTTTATTTCACTATTCAACTTTTCAACTGTTAGTTTTAGTGTTTCCTGCATTTTTTTATCATTTTCCTCATACTTAAATTTTATTTTACTTAAATTATCTTCCAAAAAATGGTAATGGTAATCTTCCGAAAAATATTTGGACCAATATGTGATGAAGGGGTGTGGCGAATAAGAAAAAATAGAGAATTACGCAATGTATACCAAGATCCTGATATTGTGGCTTTGGTGAAGGCAAAGAGAATTAGCTGGCTAGGACATGTACATCGGAGACAGGAGGGCACAAGGTTAAAAGAGGTCTACCAGGCGGTACCGACAGGAAGGCGCCCTTTGGGTAGGCCAAAGATAAGATGGTGCGATCAAGTGGTCGAAGATGTGACCCGGTGTGGAGGGTCTGTGGATCTGGCGGAAGACAGGGTGGCGTGGAAGAGGCTCATAGACGAGGCAAAGAATCGACTGAGATTTGTTACGCCCCGGCAGTAAGTAAGTAAGTAAATTATCTTCCAGGTTCTTTATTTTTTTATCATAAAAGCACTTTTCTTTATATTCTTGCTCTTCAATATCTTCTAGTA
The DNA here is from genome assembly GCF_021130785.1 of Homalodisca vitripennis. Lineage (NCBI taxonomy): Eukaryota > Metazoa > Arthropoda > Insecta > Hemiptera > Cicadellidae > Homalodisca > Homalodisca vitripennis. The sequence goes on along the minus strand of NC_060211.1, from coordinate 50,290,328 downwards.
ACTGTGTTTTTTCCTGAAGTCTCATAATTAGCTGTGATTTCTCCATGTTGTTTTCTTTTGTTAGCTCATAAAGTTGTAGGGAAAGGGTGTCCATTTCTTTCTTGGCAATGTTTAATTTATCTTCAGTTTCCAACTGTAAATTAACGAATTCTAACTTTTTATCATGAATTTCCTGTTTAAGTTTATTGTTTTCACATAAAAGTAAGTTACCTGCTTCTGCAGCCAGACTTAAAGACGTTTCCAAGTCTTCACTTCCATTGAGGGAGAAATTTGTTAGTTTTTCATGCAATGTTTTTTCCATATTTTCATAATTATCTACAATCAATTCCACACTAGCACTATGATGTTCAAAGTCCATATCCTTTTTTTGTAATGGTTTGATCATTCTTAGATTACTTAATTTTGTTATATTGTTGCTTGTTTCTTCCGTCAATTTATTAACTAACGTAGTTTCTGCTTCCTTCAAGGCGTTATTCAATTTCTTATTTTTCAAATTTTCTGCTCTTAAAATTCCATATTTATGTTTATTTTCAGAGTAAAGGCAAATACTACCCTGACTAACTAGCCCTATCTCTTTCGTGCCAAAAAATTCTACCTTATATTTTGGTACCTTGGAGTCATTTTCAATATCTAAAATATTTATAAAGCTTAAAAGTATTTTATTAACTATTCTAGCTGATAATTCATCTATAAAAAAGAGGATGTTTGTATATATGACATTGATAAACTCAGAAACTGTTTGACCAATCATTATGAAAATTTGTATTTATATCTATTTTTCACATACTATGCCCATTGATGAAACTTGTCAGAAAAATAAAATAGTAATATTAAGAAGAAATATTATCTTAATTATATTATATAATAATTATAAATAACAAGGGCTAATCTTGATGATGGCTGGACCAATCTGGCTAATTCGTTTTTGTAAAATATTCATTGAAAACCGAGGAGTGTTTATATGAAGAGATAGATTAGAGAAATTACTTGGAATATTTTGAATTCAGAAAAATTTTTAGTATTTGTTTTATAATCCAAATTTGACTGACACTACACAGCTGTTGAATTGGTCACCAGGCTGCACTGCAATGTTAACCTATTGTCATGAAAATTGGTACGTTCATGTATTTTTCCACGGAGATAATGAATATGCTATGCTCATTGATGTACATCGCCACCAGAAGGCACTGCAAAGTATGGAATTCCATCCCGTTCAAACGATTTCTATAAAATTTGGTACGTATGTGTATTTTTTCATGGATAAAATGAATATTAGAATTAATTATTTGAAGTTTAATGAAATATGTACTTTGCTTAATATATAGTTTATTTAATAAACTAAGCTAAAGCCCGGTATAGCGGGCCGGGCTCTATAGTTCTTTTATGAATTAACTTTTCCATTTATCTAAACCAGTTTAATCTAGAATAAAATGCAATAAGATATTTAAATTCAGTAATATCTTACCAAGGGGACACTTTCAAATTTTGTACAAAAGATGTCATAAAAACAGCGATTATATCACAATTCTTAAATGTCACAGCAAGATAACATCCTTTCTTGTCCCAAGCCAGGCTGCTAACTTCACCACCAACTCTGAAATTACAAAATACAATTAGACAGTAATTTCACTTTACATTCTATACAATCTTGAATAAGAAACAGTTAAATTCAGTTAACAATTTGTTACATTATTGACTTTATCTGAACATGGGGAGAAGATCTAGTCCACTTAGCCACAATTATATTGTCATCAACTGTATTTGCATGAAATGCCATGTTGGCTTAGTAAACTCGCTGTCAGCTATTTTAAGCTCCTTTATTTATACCTCCTTTGTCTTTCAATGTGTCACCACAGCATTGTGTATACCTAATAATTTTCTTTTTTGTAATGTTTATAAAATATATGTTTCCAATTGGGAATCAAATCAAATATCCTTTATTTCCAACAGACATGTAACATGCATTGGATTGCGTCATAAATATTACAAAAATACATGTACAGTTTTTATATCTATACATACAGACTATTTATTTCCAATAAATTCACTGAGGGTGTAGAAACATTTGTCTATTAAAAAAGCCTTCAGTGTTCTCTTAAAGACCATTATATCATTTACATTCTTTAGGTCCACAGGAAGAGAATTATAAAAAATTACGGCATTATAAAAACAGTGATGTTTGAAAAAAGAGGTTGCATGGGGGGGATTATTTAATTTGTTGCTATTCCTTAGATAGTGTCCGGACTGTGGAATTAGTGACTCCAAAATGCCCTGGTTTTGCTTAAAAAAGACCAATGTGTGGTAAATATAGATACTTGGAAAAGTAAGCAGATTGAACTTCTTAAAGTGTGATTTGCAGGATTCTGATTGACGGATGCCAGCAATAACTCTCACCGCTTTCTTCTGCAAAAGAAAGACATGGTTTGTTCTGCAATTTTCAAAACCCCAAATTTCAAACAGCATATTAAAGGTAGGGATAAACTGATGCAAAATATGAAGTCAGAAGCACATCAGTGCCTGTGAAAGATGAAAGTCTACGAAGAACAAAAATACCAGCACAGACTTTACGTGCGACATGATTTACATGAAAGGAGAAACTAAGATATCCTATCGACAATTAGGCCTAAAAACTTGACCATTTGCTCAGAACAAATCTCTGTATCGCCAACCAAAACACTCAGAGTCATTGCGTCTTGATGAAATTGAAAAGTCTAGCAATGTAGTTTTATCAGTATTCACGGCCAAACCATTACTCTGAAACCACTGGACTATTGAATTACACTGAACAAACGTATTTATCTCCATATTGAAACGACAAGACTCATCAATTACAAGTGATGTGTCGTCAGCAAACAAACACAACAAGCCCCTCGAAACACAACTGCTGAGGTCATTCACATACAAAATAAAGAGGAAGGGTCTAAGTATGGAGCCCTGTGGCACACCCGTCTTGACAATCTGCTCGTTAGAAAAGCATCTTTTCCTAGTATTTACGTCAACGTATGGAATTTCCACAACTTGTCTACGCTGACTCAAGAAAGATGACAGCCATTGATTTGCCAAGCCACGCACTTGACAAGCTTTTGCAAAAGAAGTTCATGCGAAACCATGTCAAATGCTTTTCTCAAATCAAAAAAGATACCAGCAGAAAACTTTCCTTCATCAAGAGCTTTAACAACTTTATCCAAGAGAGAAAACATTGCCTTCACAGTTGAGCCTCCCTTGACAAAGCCAAACTGTTTGTCAAACAAAACGTTATTACTCTCCAGGAAAGCCGTCAACCTTATCAAAACTGCCTTCTCAAACACCTTAGAAAATGACGTCGATCCAATCGAAATAGGCCTGAAATTATCAAGTTCCTCAACCAGTCCCCTTTTATGTAACGGCTTCACTATAGACAACTTTAAAATGTCAGGAAACACACCATTTTCAAACGAAAAATTTATCAAATGAGCAAGTGGCCCAACAAAATACTCCGTACATGATTTAAGAAGCTTTGATGATATATTGTCGAAGCCAGAAGAAGCCTTTGCTTTTATAGATCTGATGATGCCAGATACTTCCACTTCAGAAACAGGTGAAAAGAAAAATGAAGCCACCCCTGCACATGATTGTTGTTGAAGAAGAGACAACGATATGGAAGATGAACTTGCATTCGACACATTAATGAAGAAATCATTGAACAAGTTGGAAACGTCCTTCGTATCCCTAACAATGACTCCATTACTATCCTTGAGGGTTCGAGGAATATCTGCCAAAACTCTTGCCTGACCTCTATGCTCGTTCACTATGTCCCACACAGTCTTAACTTTATTTGAGGAAGTCTGCAGTAAATGTTTAACTTTAGATGACTTAGCTTCCCTCACACTAGCCCTATATTGCCTCTTCAAAGAAAGGTATTGTTTTCTTCTCTCATCAGAAGAACTGAGGTCTTTACTTTTATAATACCAATGCACAACCAAATCACGTAGCTCAATTTGCTCCTGGGTTAAAGACACTTTGGCATTTGGAGAACGCCCACGAATCCGAACTCTTTTCTCAGGAAAAGCCTGAATGAAATAAAACTCTATAGAGGACATAAACAAGCTCATCTTATCATCCATTGTTCTAGCTGCATAAACATCATGCCATGTTTCCCCACCCAGAAGATGTCTAAAAATACGAACATTATCCTCTACAAATGATTGCTTAAGCATAAACTTAGGGCAATCAGGACTAGATAAATACCTGACATGTGAGATTTGTGCATGGTGATCGGACAGAGCATTTATCACGACAGAGCAACTGAAAATGTGACAGGTCAAATTACGACATTTAAATATTCGCAGGAAATTAGCAGACCGTGACGCAAGTAAATCACATGTTATTGGAATTGAGATTTATTTAATTAATAATGGAGAAATATGTTAAACTTTATACGGGAACAAATTCAAAAAATTAAACTGAGCTTAACATAACCAAAATTCGTTTTTACTAAAAGTACCAAATGAAATTACGCAAAAAAGCCAATTGTGGGATAAAATGACTTGCGTATTGATGACATCAGAAAGCACATGTTGCAAAAATTTAAATAAAAAGCGATAGAAAAATAGTAAAAGAAAATAGAAAGACTTAAATTGATCAATTATAGTGAACGTGATAAAATTCGATAATTATGAGAAAAGAATTAAATTATATTCAATCGTGAAGATGCTGATTTGAACGGGAGAGGGGTTGAGCATTGTTTGAGCCAATACGCAAGGTTTTGGCCTGAGAATCTTTCTTCTGTCTCGAGAGCTGAACCAGGGAGGACGTGTACTCTTGTAGATCCACCTGGGAGTGATGCAATACGGAATTGTGCAATAGTGTATTAAAAGTTATAACCAGGTGATGGGATATTGTTTTTAGTGAATAAATTAACAACAAAGCAAAGTGAATACAATTAGTTGTTTGTATCACATCAAAATAAATTAACGTATCAAAGTGATTTGCTTTGTTTTAATATGATTGACTATCCCATCTGTGAAGTGTGGTAAGTAAAGAAAATGAGCGTTAGTTCAAAGAATATTACATTTCAAAATTTATTAAAATCGAAGTGATTGATGAGAACCCAGTGAACATTTGTGAACTTTATCCTGATATAAATAATCATATTTATCAGAGCCTTCAATACAGTGATATTTAATTTGCACTATCATTCAACCTACTTAAAACCTGAGATGAATATAGGCCTAGTCCTAGTGACATATAACGTGTACTTTCAATAACACTCAGTATACTTCCAACAACACTAGATACAATTTCCACAGCATAGGACACATCGACGTGGGAATTGGAAACACATTGACGTGGGAATTGGAAACACATTGACGTGGGAATTGGAAGTTTGGACATTATTTAAACACCGATTCGGAGCAAAATGACACAGCCAACACGGGACCACAACACTCTTCAAAACTGATCGTATTCAAAAATGTCTTCAGAAAGATCAGTATATACGTGATCGATTAGGGATCGGGAGTTTTTAAATTCCCTCGTAAATGAAGTTACTTTATTGCTTAAATCGTGAGATGCCATCACGGATAAAAGACTACCTACTTTCATGTCAGCAACAGAGAAATTAACATTGAAATCACCCACAAAAACAGTTCTAACTGCTGGATTTATAATTTTGTGGAGGCAATCGGATAAAAATTCATAAAACATCTCATGTTCTTGCACTGACGCTGAAAAAGGTTTCGGCTTATAAGCGGTAACAACAAGAAGAGGAAACTGTCTGAATTGAAAAATCGCTGCCGCAAGCTCACACCTACCCTCCTGACAAAATCGGGAGACATCTAAAACATTGTGTTTTATTGAAGATTTCCTAAAAATGCAAACACCTCCCACAATGCCTCCACCACAAATGGAAAAATAAAGAGAACAATAATTACCAACACAGCACTACTGTGGGGCAGGCTGCAGTCTAGCACTGCCAATCAGAGGTCTGCCGTGCATGAAATTTCGGAGTAAGACCACATGATTTTGCTGGTACAATAGGTCAGTTTAGTACCAACAAAAAATTAACGACAGAAAAATTTACTCTGTAGGTTGTGTAAGTTGAACTCTTACTTTCAACCTTGTTTATCCTTTGGGAGAAACAAGCTTAAGAATACCAGGATATTTCAAAAGTTCAGAGGAATTTACAGAGGTTCAGAGAAACATGTATATTTTAAAAACTACATCCCCTACCTTCTATTTTTAAACATGATATAAATGTTAGATTATAAAATGGGCTTCCAGAATCTATTCCATTTACATAAAAATGAATGGGCATATATTTGTATTAAGTATAATACTGACATTTGAAAAAATAAAACATCTTTGGAAAATTTTGAGATATAAACTTATATATATCAAGAACAAACACAACAAACACAATGAGAAATGGTGAAGTAGGTAGAACTAATTTTTCTGCAAAGATGAAAACTGCAACATCATTATACAATTACTACGCTTTCATAGAGTGATAAAAAAAACTAGAGCTGTGTTTGGCAACCCTTTACCATTCCAATGGTATATGAATCGCGTCAATTGTACTAAAACAAATAGCAATAAGAGGGTGGTTCAAATCAACGGATATCCTTTTACTGGCATTTAAGAAATGAAAATAAACAATGGATATCTGATGATTTGAACCACCCGCTCCAACTGCTGGAGGGTTAAACGGCTATTATTTTAAAGGAAAAAAAATTATGGTTGCCTGTAAAGTCGGTTTTACGGGCGAAGATTTTACGTGACAACGTCTTTTTCTCGGTAGAATATTTATTGATATGAATATTATTAAATTGCACAATAGGAACAAGGAATTGAATGAAAATAAGAATTGCACAAATTTTAACTATAGAAATATATTTTGTTTACTAAAACATTGTACATAATTTGAAATTAATTAAAATTTGTTATTGTAAATGGTAAAGTTGAATAAAACATTTACTAAAATTGGAATTTGAAATTCTTGCTAAACACAGTTAAATTCTAACTCCGCGCGTGGTGATTGGTCGGTTTAGTTCGTTTGTTTGGTCGCACTGTTATGACAGGTGAGAGGTTATAATTTGTTATTTTAAATGTTTGACTAGCAATACGCGCTTTTTCTTCTCAATCGACTGAATTACGATTGATTGCAGAGTGATTTAAACTAATAATTTACTTAACACTATCAACATTTGTCAATAGTATGACATAACCTATAAACTCAGTTTCTCAACTTTTGTGTCAATCTAACAATTAATCAATCAATCATAGTTTACGATAATGAAATATCAGTGTACAATTATTTACCTTTATTGTTGTAGTTGTTGTAAATGACGAATCTAATTACATTTACACGAATAAACATAGTTATCTGCTTTATCCCGTGCGGCGGACCCACAGTTATCTGCTTTATCCTGTGCGGATCCCGTGCGGCGGACCCACTGGACGGGCAACGTAACGTTACCGGGCGTTACATGAGTGACTCCGAGCCGCAACCTAATTTAAGACGTTGTCACGTAAAAATATATTTTCTCTAAAAATCAAATGCATCATCATAATAACCGCAATCCTTTTATCTTTTCAAATCAGCCATTATCAATAATTAGTGTTAATGAATCCCACCTTTCCCCTGAGTCCAGTTCAACAGGTGTAAGGTCGATGAGGGGTGTGGCTCCTCGCCTGTCCTCGGACTGGAATACACTGCTCGCTACACCGCAGCTCAGACAGTAGATGACAGGTTCGAGGGACACTGCGAACAGCACCAGGGAGCTACAGGGAGACCAGACAGCTGACACGACTCTACCTGTAGCCAGAGTCCAGCGATCAGGCTCCCATTGACACGTCTCCCACACTCTATACAACAGTTGCACATATACAATGTATTTTTAACTTCAAAAATAGTCAAAGGTATATAAAAATGGTTTTATTCCGGTAAATTTGCGCGTCTAGCTGATTGATTCGTCCAGTTTCCAACCAGATTCATCAATTTTTATAAATTGTTGAGAAACACAAAAAAAAAAAAAACAAATAAAACCCAATATTTGTTGTGGCTTAGTTATGAATTTTGTATTTTGAAACTAGCTCATATAGTATAGACACGATTTAGATAAGTTTCAAATCTATGTGTTTAACACATGTAAAGAAACTTCTGTTTTTCAAATTTAATCTACCTAACTCAGCAAAATGCTTCGTAATCATACTGGTTTTAGGACAAAGCCTTATTATCTATAGATTTTTTTCATTAAAGCTAAAAGAATATCACGTTTAAATTTATTGTGTTTTTATATGTGTAAAAAGAAGTAATGCATTTCCTCTATTAGACAAAATACTACTAGTAATGAGCTAGTTAAATTTTACTATGATCTAAGGAGTAATAAGGTAAAACAATGTATCTTCCAAATAAATCGTGGTATTTATTATACAAATTTAAACAAATTACACCATTGACTCCAATTAGAAAGTAATTTGTATTTACAATAGGTTACATAGTAAAAGTTTCAAAAATCAGGATATTATCATGTTTTATGAGCATTTTAAAAATTTGAATCTCTTACTAGCATTGAATTTGAAACGCCACTGTCAGAGAGGATAAACAATACTTTCAAAGATTTTGTTCCAATTGTAGTTCTTTCCTGACAATGAAATTATGGTTCCATGTGAATTACAAACACTTATGGTGTTACAACAACCTTGTGGTAGAAACGTTAACTACCAGGATCTTATTCTTCCGATACTGATATCTTGACCTATCTAGGTTTGCAAACAAACCCACACCATTTAAATTACGAACATATAAGGTTTAAAACGTTTTAGTCTTTAAACATGTATATCTTAATGCAATAAAGCAGAAAATATCATAACCTAAAAAAGTCATCTATATGGTTTTGAAACTTGTTGTCTCACTTTTTTTACTGGTTTACCTGAAGACCAAATTAGTGGTTGCTGCAAACAGCTTGAGAGAGTCGGGCGACCATGAAACAAAACTGATTCCTCCGCCTCCAACTCTCTTGAGTGGCACAGCCTTGTCCAAGCCGACTGCCCAGACATACATGGTGTTGTCACTCGCACTGCCACTCACAAGCAGGTCACCCTGCAATACCACATCACACACAGTGTACCACATATCTAATAAAATACAGTAGAATCACAAAATAAATACAGTACAATAGCCAGTACAGGTGTTCCTTCAATAACACAGTGACATTACATTTCTGAAGACATTTCAAGGCAGTCAATTGTTCAGAAAGATTGTGAATGAAGGTGGTTATTGTTAATAAGTGAATACAAATATTCTTAAAACCAAATGAATGATACATGAAATGCTGCTCATAGTATCTTTGGGGATGGACAATGAACATTGATTTAATGGTAATTTTGATAAATAGCTATTTCTAAAATTTGCAATCACTAATTCATTTGCTTTATTTACATAATGGAATAGTTACATGATGGATGACAAAACAATGTAGATCGTTTATAAAGTACATTTTGCATCTATAATAAACCTGTATCATATCACAATGAAATATTCGAATACAATAATAATTTTAGATTACCAAAAAGTAATGAAATAGAAAGAGATTCCAAGAATTGTTTTAAAGTTTCAAAAACCACTTTCTACAACATCTTTGAATCTAGATATTTAAAAATGATTATTCATTCAATTTACTAATTCTTAATACTAGTTCAATCTCTCTTTATTTTAATGATTTTTCCTTAATTTTTTATAACATGTCTTACCTTAATTAAACCAATTCATCTTGATATTAAAATTGTATAATGAATGACAAATTTGATATTATGATGAGAGATAATCTATATATATATGTGTGTGTGTGTGTGTGTGTACATACATTTTTCAGAAAAGTCAAACATAGGTAATAATCAGTCAACATGCAAAACATATCAGATATGATCATAACGAATAAGTGTTATGATCTGGAATGAAGAAACCTACAACAGATCTCTACAGGTAACTTTATTTAAAAATCAAATAATCCCAGAGCCCTATAGCACATGATAAACTCTGAAAGAAAAGTGGGAAATTGTTAAAATACCCAAATACAGTTGAATATCCTACAATGAAATGACCAGCCAAGAATAACCAGGATTTGGTAGGGACAGAAGTAGCAGAACATCTAAACACATTCTTCACTTGAATAGCCAAAGCCACTCTTCAACAAAACTCGAAAATAAGAGGGTCGGAAAGTCAATGATATGAACAACCCACAAACGGTAGAAAAAAACTGCCAAGAGCTCCTTCTCACCACTGAAGAAGTGGGAGATGTAAATGACTCAAGTGGTATTGATGACTACTCATTGAAAACGGTAAAGCACAGTAAAGAAGAAATGATGCCCCCCCCCTTATTCAACATAACAAATAAAACATTTTAAAATGACCAGTTTCCTTCACTACTACTAAGGCATATCCAAAACACAAAAAGGGGGTAAACAGATACCCAAAACTGCTGACCCTTCACACTGATATCACATTCTCCAAAACATAGAAAAAAACTGACAAAACTCATAAACCACTTCATACTACATCTTGTAAAAGATGGCTAACATGTACTTTTACGGGGTAGAGCAACAACCTCCACCATTGTGAGCCTAGTTGAGTTCATAGCAGAACAAATGTTCAAAGAAATTTTTGTCACAGCTGGTTTTTCTGGATTACAGCACTTTGCTTTTAATAGCCTTGAACATGAATTAACTAAAGAAAAACTTGAAGCTCTAGGAGTGAAATATCTGTCACAGGACTGGTCATGAGTTACCTGCAAAGGCGGACAGATGTGGTAGTACTGCAACAAACCACAAACTGCACGATCTCTTCGATCCATTGGCAGAATACAAGATGTAACTCAGAGAATTGTTTTGGGACCAGTTTTTTTCATATTGTTCACAAACGACTTCACTGGTTATATTCAACATCTAAACACAAAACTGATAATGTATGTAAATGACACAACAATACTGATCAAAAACACTACTCCAATGGCCTTCCAACAGACACAACTGATTTTAATAAAGCAATATAATACTGTAAAATGAACACACTAGCAGTGAACCTTTCCAAGACATCCCAACTACACTTCAGCAGAAAGAGAGAAGTAATTCCTGAGATTCAGGTGTATCAGTGGAAAGATAAAACATTCCTTGTGGTTTCCTGCACATTAGCAAAACAAACATCCAAGACAAGACGTCCATTCTCACAACACCCATCATAGAACAAGATAGGGGAAAGTGCTGTACCTTGGGACAGTTGTACCTTAGGACAAACCAGTTGCTGCAGTTATAGGTTAACCTAACAATGATCTAAGCGTTCATAGTTCTTTCTTTCACCACCAGAGTAGGTTGTGGAAGATATCAATCTGTTTGCTGGCTGTGTTCTCCTTCTACAGTTGAATTTATGAATTTGCTTATGGTAAGTAAATATTTTGAATCTTGATTAGTTATTTTTCAAGGTTTCAATTATGTAATTTAATTATTTTCTGTTGTTAATTTGAGACTAAAGATTTCTGATGCTTGTTTTGCAACTGCTACATTTGAGTAAACATAACCTATAACAGAGTTGTGGTTTAGTTTTGTTTCTTGTGTCTAGTGTCGTACCTTGGGACTATAAAAGTGTTAGACCTTGGGATGTCCTGAGGTACAAATATATTCAAAATATATACAAATATATATATACAAAAAATATTCTTAAAGCCATGAGTATTTATTCTTTTAATCTTTACCATGGCATTAAATGTGTTTTAAGCTACCTGCAATATTTAAAGCAATTAACCTAAATGTGTGAGCTATCTACAATATCATTTACATTTTATTATGATTTTTAAAAATATTAAAGTATATACCTTCTTTTGGATTAAAAATGTAATTATTTACAAATTGTCTATGAATAATGAGTAAATAGTTACTTCCCTTCCAGTTGTAATTGTAATTAGTTTTTTTTTTATTTACATAGATGCCTAGAAGCAAGTCAGGTGTAAAACGTCAGAAGATTGACAAGACAGCTTTGCAGCAGGCAGTCAACGATGTGTTGGAAGGAAAACTGGCAGTTAATAAAGTGTGTCTAAAAAATTATTTTTTCTAAACTGTCCCAAGGTACAGCACTTTCCCCTACATCCTACCACCACATCGCACAAAACTTAAGCAGAAGACACCATCTGGTGGCTGAAAACTAAAAAACCTGTTTCTACCAATCCTGGGAAACCTAAGAGGTATGGGGATTAAGAAAGGACTCAAGAAGTGGCTGATAGAGATACATGTATACCCTACACGAATTAATTGAAAACACACACAAACACCACGACAAGGTATACACTTGAATATTGATAAAATTACAACTACACCAACAATTACAATTACATCATATTTAACACCTGATACACTATTCTTGTTACTTGACTCTGATGCATGATACTGTAATAAAGAATTATTGATTCATTGATAATAAAATAAGATGAATCCAGATCTTCGTTACATAAACACTCATTACAATGCATAGTGTAAAATTAACAACAAATTGCCTTTAATTATTAATGTTTAATTGATTGATTTGCATGGCTATAAAATAAAACCGATATATTAGGTCCAAGCCCACATAATTAATTTAAAAACTTACAAGCTTTTAGAGAAGCTATAAAAAATAAAATAAATCTTACATGAGGGCTCCAGGCCAGGCTTGTGACATACGTGTGGTTGGGTCGACTCAAGACTTGGGTATTGGCTGCTGAGGGGCGAGTGATGACTGAATTAGGGTCTATATGCCAGATCACAACCCCCAGTTCACAGCCCACAGCCAGTTCAGATGCGCACAGAGGCCTGCACACATATACATTTAGTGATTCTTTATTCACAAAACATTAAGAGCTGTGATGGCATCATAATACATAGCAATATTTATATTAAAGTTATAATCGTTTTAGATGTCTTCATGATGTACATACTCTTGCAGTAAGTAGAAAGGTCTCTGTGATAACCAGTCGTTGAGCTTTCTCTTGAGCATCTTCTCCGTGAGGTTTCTTATTTCAGCTGATGAAATGGTTTAACAATTTTGGGCCAATGTAGGTTGGCTTCTTTTCATATAGAGAAATGTGGTGTGCAGGAAGGGTGTACTGAGATCTATTCCAGGTGTTATAGCCGTGCATGTCATGGTGCCTTTGTTCTTATTATTTATTCTTTACTACCAGCATATAGGACCACTTCTCGGATGTAAAGTGATATAATTGTCAGGATTCTCTGTTTTTTGAAAGTTTCTCTGCAGCTACCTCTTGGGTCAAGGTTTCCAAGCATTCTTATGGCTTTTTTTGTATAATCAAGATTCTTTGGACATTACCTGCTGACGTGCTTCCCCACATAGCAATTTCATATCTCAGATGGGACTCAAAGAGTAAGTGATATGTCACTATTGCTGTAGTAATGTCAGAAATATGAATTATACGTTTTAGTATAAAGAGGCAGGTGTTTAGTTTTTGCATAGCAAGTCCACATGTCCAGCCCATAATAAGTCATCATCAACTATTATTCCTACAAATTTCACTTCATTCGTTACATGTACAACATCAGGTAGACTAGGAACTTCATTTCTCCTTCTCCCACAACTCAGTTGGTTTGTTTTTGACATATTGTCAACTAAGTCATTTTTATAGCAGTATTGGTAGGCCATATATGATTCCTATATATGATTTAATGGATAGGTCGTCAGACGAGCTATCTGATACGAGTGTTGTGTCATCTGCATGCATTAAAATTTAACAGTACTGGCCAAGATATATGAATAGTACGAATAGCACAGGTCCTAGAACGGATCCTTGAGGTACTCCTCTTTCTACTGGCAGGGGATTGGATCCAGTAGTTTCTGCTATACCATTTTCTATATGAGATATTTCTACTAGTTGACTCCTTCTAGTCAAATAGCTCTCAAACTACTTGTAAGTAATGTATCCTAGCCCAAGATGTTTTAGTTTATTGAGTATACAGTTTTGTCCCAAGGAATCAAATGCTTTGCTGAAGTCAAGCAATATGTTTGTCACAAGTTTTCCTTTTTCAAGGTTGTCAATGATATCTTCAGCTAATTCTATCACTACAGTGACTGTTGATTTCCCCTTTAGGAATCCTTGTCTATCTGTCAGTAGGTTATGCTGTTGGCAATGGTCCATCAGCCTCCTAAGCACTTCTCTTCCAATTACCTCAGAGAAGATTGATATGAGAGATATTGGTCTGTAGTTGCTTGTAGTTCTTGTGCAGCTAATTTTGAATTTCGGATAGACCTTGGCTATTTTTAAGGCTGATGGAAACAGACCAGTTTGCAGGGACTCGTTAGTCAGACTGGTTAAGGGGGCTGTAAGTGAATCACAAGAATGCTATAGAAGCTGAGCTGATAGGTCAATTCCAGCAGACTTCTTGGTCTTTAGATTTTTTATTGTCTCCAATTTTTAAGGTGTTTGATTTTGAAGGTAGTCAAATTCTTTGTCAATTATTATAATATAGACTGCAAAATGTCACAATGCAGTTTTTTGAGCCAGGTTTGCCTAATTCTTGTTTTTATAGAAAAGTTATAGTTTTTTATTCAAGCTTTGCCTGATTGATGTTGTCCTATTAAATAAAATGGTAAAATTTAAACACCTTGTGGTTTAAGAAATTCAATTATTTCTTATCAATAAAACATTACCACTAGGATTTATATGCACCCAAATGGGGAAACCATAAAACCAATTTTGATTTCGTTAATGAATATGAAAATTATTTTAATATAAATATGTAAATATGAAGGCTTTTTATATATCATAAGCTTGACTACATACAAAATTGATTTCGTCATCTCAAGGTAGGAGAATGATTGCTGTTGAAGTATACTCTTATTCACAAATTGAGATTTTTATTATTAACCCTAGGACTGGCAATCACTGTATATGCGGTTCATTTGCACTTTTTTTGTTTTAGGGACTTGTGAACGCGTAATTATTCACCAATCACGTTTTATCTCTTACGACTGTAAAGAAGAAGAACCAATCTACATTTCGATATCAGTTTTGTTACTCTTTGCTTTTATGTTGCGTTCTCTAAGTTCACTGCAAAATACTATTCTACTCAGTTATAGTATGTCAGTAGACAGCTGACGACAATAGGCTTGTTACGCAACATTTGTTTTCATCGCTGTCGATCAGTTGTTGCTGCATACTTTGTACTGGTTATGTTTGTTTTATTTTTACACTATAATGTAGGTGTTATCCAAAACCTTTTGTTTAATTGAATTCGAACAACATAAGTAAATATATATATTTATTTATATATAAATATATATATATATTGTAAATACTTGTAATTACATTTAATTAAAAAAAAAAAACTGTTTCATATTACATTATATAGCTGTTTAGATGGATTCTGAATGGAGTTATGCATGATATATTGTTTTAGGGTCTTACATACAGGAATTATTATTTTGTAATCCCTAATAATAGGAAAAAATATGGGTGACAGGTTTTTATAAACTACTATAAAGAAGTATAATTTTATGTAAATAAAAGTGCAACAAACTATATAATTCTGAAATCAGCATAAACTTGGAGCAAAATGTATATCTCAAATTTCTAACTTGATACACAGGAAATTTGCTAGGCAACGGAATATTTGAGTAAAAATTTATTTGAAATATTTTTTTTTAAAGTAAAAAATGTTTTTAACTTGTTTTTTTAGCTCATCTAATTTTTTAGGCAGTCTAAATTTTGTAAACTTTCCTGTAAAAAGTTATGTATAGTATGTTACATTTGGAGTAGGCTATTTTGTATAAATACTTGTAAAAAAGTTAACCCTTAGCAAGCCACAAATAAATAACCAAAACTACTCCTTACCATACACCTTAAAAATAAAAAAATTCCCACATACCAAAACCAATTTTTTTTATAATTCTTATAACATAAGAGGTAAGAAAAAATAAAAAATATTTTTTTTTTACTCTTTATTGTTAACTTATAGCCAAAAAATGGTTAAAATCATAATTTCACTGAAAAAAATTAATTTTGACATTCTATGTGTTCATATATAAAATTAACCCTTTGCACTCGAGAGTAAAATTTTTGGTCACTACCAAAAACTCGGGCCTCTATTGAAAAAGTACTGGCGAAAACCTCGGAGCCCTTTTTATCAATTTTGTAAAGGTTTTGTTAAAAAGTTGTAACTTTTTTTATTTTAGCAGTTAGAGTTATAATTTTGGTTTTGTTTTATTTGTCATAAAATTCTATATTGTAAAAAAAAATATTTGTAATTACATTATTTTTAATACCTTTTTTCACTTAAAAAAAAAAAATTCTTTTGCAAAATTTTTTACAACAGTTAACTTTTAGCTGTTATAACTGAAGAAAATTGCATTGACATTATATAAACTACTATTATTTCTAGGTTCCTTACATAATTGTAAACATTCACATAAAATTTCATAAACTTACCTATATAAACAAAAATGTTGTAGGCAGTTTTGTAATTTCCGACAATTTCCCCAAATAGTGAGTTATTTGTCAAATGATTGAATATTTACTTTTTTATACCTTTTTATGCCCGTAATACCGGTACTTTGGGATTATACCGACCGCATCAATATGAAGAACACAAAAATATAAATTTATAGAAACAAACCTGATAGAACGAAAAAACAACACTTTAATTACAAAATTACAAACTTACAACGATTATCAATGGGGTCAGATTCCGTTATATGCCCCCAACGCTTAAACATTTTTCAATGAACTTAGAACGTTATAAAACGATGTAGTTGAGTAATAGAACTAACATTCCATCAATCAACAAGCATTTCCAGGTATTGTGATCGGTATTTTTGTCGCTGTTATCTTATCTTTCTCCAGAATCCTGATTACGGCAGGCCGCGCGGCGGGACTCTGCAATCACGTTATCTACTACACCGCTCGACTTTGACCTATGTCTGAGGTTGGGGAGGGGTTTGCGATAAGACAATTCCTGTTTTATATTGAAGAAATATTGTTCTACGCTAATCTAGTAATCAGTAGAAGCAAAATGGCAAATAACGATTCATGTCTGGGTGTGGTCGGTATAATCCCAAAGTACCGTAATACCTCCCTCACTTTCACTTTTGGCATCGTCAGATGATTCCGAATCTGATATGTTACTGACAAAAATATCACTCAGATCGTCAACATAACCTTATTGACTGAAATAACTTATCAGACTAAACAAAACAATGAAGAGATCAGCTGTTGAAGTTGGGATCAAATCAGCTGACGAAAATGGTTGACAAACCTCTACAACTCAATGTAAAGCTGCAAAATCACCGCTATAGAGTATACAAATTTACTACGTTTTTACATCCAACAACTATCCAGATTGCGTATATCGCAAATTTACCGCATTTGGATAATTTATAAAGCCAGTGTAAAGGATTTACCAAACGTCCGACATTTCGGACGTCCGAGGTTTTGCCTAAACAGCAAACGTCCGAAATGTCGGACGTCCGAGGTTTTGGCCTAAACAACGTTGTCCGATATTTCGGACGTCGGAGTGCAAAGGGTTAACAATAGTTGAACACAATGATTGTAATATTTACAAAAAACAAGCATATAGTAATTTTTATTTAGAAAAAATTTAAAGAATGTAGTAACAATTTATATATACAAATTAAATAAAAGTAATGAAACTACAAAAAATTTCAATTTTCCAAGTATAAAATTAAGAACACACTACATTTTACAATATTATAACATGAGAAAACTTATAAATGATAATTATTGAAAATGAGCTACATATATGTGATCCTTAGGCACAGGTTTGTTGTGTGTGGTACAGCTCAAAACACAGGTCAGGATGCAAGGCAGGCTTCGACGCACGTTTTGCGCACAATAAAGCCCTACATCACGATAATAATACATAAACTACACTGTACATTGATTAAAAATATTGATTAACATCAAAATTGAAAAGATAAATACGCGGATCGAAAATGGAAGGGCGAATAAACATCTATCTCACGGAAGTCTACAGGCAGACTGAGCGCGCGTCAGTAGACGTCGTTGGCTCTGCGGGAGACTATGAACATCCGGCCGCCCGCCATTTTGTCACTCGAACAATAGCCGTGACCTTCAAAATAGACACACACGGTTGTCCCTTGTTTAACAGTTTTTACTAATTTTGTTACCCAAAAATGCTTTTGAATAATATATATTTTTTTAAAATTTATTTTGCGTCAGTGGACGTCAGAAAGGGTTAATAACACTTCGGTCTAAAATACTGTGGCATTTGAGAAACAGCCATTACCAGTTCTAGGGTTAAAACAACTAATACTGAAGCATGTTTACATTTTTGTTGAGTTTACAAATTAAAGAATCAAATTATGACCCTGACAATACAAGTAGCTGATTTTGTACTATCAAAGCAAGCAGAGAAGCCCTAGTATTGATTATTTAATAGTACATGCATTTTAATCCCTTACAATGATGTCTTTAAAGGATGTCACCTGGTTCTTCTAATAGCCTCCTGCGAAATAATGCCAATTCCATAAGAGCCAATGATGCAGTTGCAACTTATAAAGCCACATTGATTACATCACGCAGTTCAATACGATAATCAAAAAACACATATACAAACCTCCAAGCCATTGAAGATATCAAATGTTGCCCTCTGCATTTAAGTAATGGAATGAGTTGGGAATTTTCTGAATATATCCTAATAGAGTCATCACTTGCAGCAACTGCTAGCTTTATGCAGTGTGGATGCCACGCCAAGCAGCGTATGTTACTTGTAGAATAAACTGGATTTTGAGACAACATCGGTGCAAGTACTTCTCCACTTTCCTAATAAAAATACATATCATAAAAACATGAAAATAAGCTTTTATTCACCAACATAAGCTGGAATAAAACTAAGTTACGAACCCAAAATTTTCAAATTTAATCTGAAAAGAATATTACTAAGTGTTTATTCTTAAAACAGTACAATAGTGAGCACACCCGCTCACTAATGCTTGAGGCAAATTTTATAAAAAAAAGTACAGTTAATTGGTAGAATGCAGTAGTAAGTTATTTGACATGAAAAGACATTGTTCGTTACCTTTTTCCAACTTGTCACATTTATTTACAATTATTACATTAGAATAAGTTATAGTTCATTAACAGGTGGCCTTATCAACAATATTGCTTTATTACATACCTTCTTTTTATATCCTGGGATAAGGCTGTAAAATTTAGATGCTACTTTCAATGCAGACAATGTTCGTTTTGCTACAAATTCTAAAACGAAAAAGCCTTGGTTCTCTTTTGGGTTGGAAGCAATTTCTAACATTGACACAAACCCCTTTTCATACCTGAAAAATTCATAAACAAAATATTTAAGTTACTTTAATATAAATAGCAGTTACTACCAAAAGCAAGCTTGGGCAAGTAAACTGGAAGCGCAAGCTTGGTTAAGCACATCTGAACAGGTCTGTGCTCATACTGTGCACAATTGTAGGCAAGTGAACGCTTCCAGTTTCTATAATAATTGAATCTTCATGTTTATTGATAATGGAGGTTTTAGTAATACAATAAACAATTCACGAAAAAATAAAATAAATATTTTGCAGGCAGAGTAGAAAATGGAGAATAATATACTCAAATTTTCTAGGACCTCCTGATACAGTCTTTGCAATTTTGAGGTTGCATTCCATATTGTTCTTTTTCTTTAGATTGCAGCTATTAGTAATTCAGTTTCCATGATGAGAATTGACGTACAACAAATAAACTAAACATACTAGTAATCATGTTGTTTGTTCACTTGTTTGGACAAACTGAAATAGGCAGCACAAGCTTATCCAAACGTGTGTGCTTGCCAATGCAAACTAGTTTGTCTGTACTAGTTTATAAGCACATATACAAACTTTGTTTTTTTTTTCACGCTATACTAAGGGTGTGTTTCCAGTTTACTTGCCTAAGTGTGCTTTTAATGTAAACTTTGTTAAATGCAAGCTAATTTACACTAAAAAGTTAAATTATATTTAATTATAGCTCGTCTCCCTCTTTTGTATCCACAAAGATTCAAAAACAAACTACACGTTTGAATACAATGACATTTGAATTGATGGTTTGTATACTAAAAATAAATAAATATAGAATTTCTAATTGTAAAAACCTTTTCTGAACTTGAAGGCCTTTGAAATGTGTAAGCATAAAAAGCTGGATTGTCAATTTCAAATCAAATGTTTTATTGTTATATAAAAGGAATAAACATACATAACAATTGTCAAAATACAAAGCATTTAAGAATGAGCTAATAAAAAGAACTATAAATCCATATAATTAAAAAAGCTGTCAATATATTATATTTCTTTCAATAGACTCCAATCTTTGGACTAAACACTGCCACCTAACATACAGAGTCATTCAAAAGTTGAAGGCCACACCTGTCACTTCTAGATGGTTTGACCAATTGAAATAAAAATTTGGGAATCTTTTTAGGTTAACACATTCACGACGATGTGTATCCCATCGGGGATCTTTCACAACTGCTGTCATATACTCAATCAGGTACACACCAGGCTTTTGTAAAGTGAGTTATGCTCCTGATGGGGTATACGTTACTATGCATTTAATTATTGCGTTTTGATAGCCTGTCCTGGTGGTTCGTTAAATGTGATCTCTCACTTAAATTAATACCTTAGGGTATTGTGTACATCGTCAGGAGCACAACTGCTTAATTTTCAAAGTAAATTGATTTTTTAGGTACCACTTGGGGTATATGGAAAAACACTGAAAAAACATATTGAATTTTTTTGTTGTGCAAAAATGTGAAGCCTGCGTACATTTATGTTATATTTAGACTAAAAAAGTCCAGAAATAAGCCGTTGTCATGATGAGAGTGATTTGGCATATTAAAAGAAAGTTTAGAGGCGACCAACTCAAAATTTTCAAATGGGGAAAAGGGAATGTAAATAGAAACATTTTTGTATTAAGCAGAAGTCGCTATCTATTAACAATTGGTTCTTATTTTCTGGATCCCAAAAGGAAGCGATGTTGGCAAAAAGGAGGCCATTCTGTCCCTATCTACTATTAGTTATTGGACTATATAAATAGCTAATTACCAAGTACGTATTATAAATATAAGTTAATGAACACTCTTGTGATGACTGAGCTTGAATTTAGGTACTAGGTATTTTCTTTTTCTTTTTTCACCAGAAGTACAGGGTCGAAGGCGCCACCGAAGCCCGTACTTATGGCCAGGGACATTTCCAATCGTACCGATCCGGAACTTTTCTGAAGTCAGATCACGTTGGACAATCTGGTACCTCTCACTTCTGGTGAAAAAAGAAAAACATCCCTCTATTTAGTACCCAAATTCAAGCTCAGATCATGTGAACACTCGAAAAGATTATATTAACATTGGTACACAATAAGTCAAATAAAGTCTGTTCTTTCTAATATGTAATTCTTTAGCTCCCCTGTAAGAAAAACTAGTGGTCTCCGGATAATTTCAAAGAACCATTATTTTATTTTATCACTTAAATAGTACAATAAGTTAGACTCTAAAATGAAGTCACTCTAAAAATATATTTTTGTCTAAGTTTTATAACTGGCTTGTGAAAAATCCATTTTTTACTCAATAAAAGATTTTTTAACAAGTGGCGTTAGTTATTAAATTATTGCTTTACTCTATAGTAATAATTTAAGTTAATATTTATAATATTGTCATGTACTATGTTATGTAATAATGTTTTATTTACATATTTATACCTTTAATTATACAATATAATTATTTTCATATTTTAAAATTCTACACTTGGTTAGAATTAATTAGGTTAGTAATTTTATTTTATATGACTTGGCAATAAATGCTCAAAGTAACTTTGCCAATGCTTTGTTAAGGTTTAGGACAACAAATTGGAATTTGAATTGAGTATTTATAAAACTACAGACACGTGTCTATAGAGAGCATAGATACTAGGTAATAATAATAAAAATGTAAATGATTTTTATTTTGAGTTGATGTTATATTAATAGTATTACCATGATTGCTGTAGTTTTTTCCAAAGCGTTTGTGAGACTGGCAGAAAAACTCGGTTACTGTCTTCTTTAGACATTGCTGGATGCAACACATCATTGGAAATTAAAACATGTGGATGAGAAGAAACCTGGAACGAGAATACTTGACAGTTATATAAAATTAATTTAACAAAAACGTTAAATACATAATTTAAGTTATTAAAATTTCCCTCTTATATTTCTTTAAGCCAACAATGTTAGACTAAATTACTAAATTGTTAAAAGTGAATCTGGATGAGTGGAATAACCACCAGAAAGGAGATGGTTAAAGCCTAAGGAAAAAGAAGAGGATAGTAAAAATAAAATAACTAGTTTTAGAATGCATATCAAATTAAAGGTCTATATTAGTAGAGTACAGAGCCACAAACCCGACCTCAAACGGATAACCGAGTCAAAAATGGCAGCCGTTCAAAGATGGCTATAGTTTGCAACTTAGGTTAATGTAACAAAATACACTGATGAGATTTTTGACTTTAACTTTCCTAACATTAAAAAATGGACATGAGGTGTTTCTTGAGGTGTTTGAGGGTCATTTGAATAACTCATTAAATTGTAAACAGTTTTGAGTTAGTAAAGTTAAAATCAAAAAGCTCTTCAGTGTATTTTGTTACATTAACTAGAACCTAAGTTGCAAACTCTTAGCCATCTTTGAACAGCTGTCATTTTTGACTCGGTTGTCCGTTTGAGGTCGGGTTTGCGGCTCTGTACTCTACTAATATAGACCTTTAATTTGATATGCATATCAACCTATGCTTACATTTAAGATTTTCTTCTGACTCCTAGCGGGCCGCCCCCCTGAGGAAGTAGCGGATCACTGAATATGTGATAAAATAGATTTTTATGTTCATTAACTTTGTGTAAGGTTTTTGTAGCTCTATTTAAAATAATTTGAAAAATATTTAACCGACCCAGGACTTTTTGGACACCCTGTATAACTTCCAAAAGAGGAATAAATGGAAGTGTAGCTTACAATTAATTTTTATTGACATTTCTTAAAGAAATCCACATATACAAAAACTTTCATGTATTAACAGTATTTTAGAACATACTGACAGTACATAATTTCTATAACTTGTGAATAAATTAATCATAGTTTTGAAATATTGAAACAAATTTTAGACAAGGATCAATTGCCTGAGTATCCATTGCATCGTTGGGCAACAGGGCTCCCTTTCTGGGACTAATGACATCTAGGAATGTTGTTAGGTGATGATCTACAGTAGTAATGTTTTTAAAATAATCATTACAGTTGTAGTGAGAAACAGAAGTCACAAATTTGTTTATATGCAGTAGAAATTCAGTTATCTGAGTTCCAATTATCCAAGCTGCCAGGTTACCTGGGCCGTTAAGGAAAATAATAGCCCATTAGAAAGTGTATTAAGGACTCAAGTATAATAAAATGTCCAGCTATTTCATTGTGTACTTTTTCAGTGGTAGCTGCTAAGGTTAGATGTGTTTTATGAATTCAGCGATTTTCATTTATTATAAACAATTGATCAAAGAATTTGTATCAAATTTTGAGTGAAATAATGAATAAAGTGTTGGAAATGTTAACAAAGGCCTATGGTAAGTCTTTTATGAGTAAAACAAGTGTTCACAAGAAGTGCAAAAATGTTTCAAAGATGGCCGTGAAAACATTACAGATGATGAACGCTCCGGACATCCCAATTAATGAAAACGTGAAAAATGGAAGAAATGGTTATGAAAATTCAAAAAGTCACTGCTAGTAAATCGATTGGCTCTTGTCATGAAACGTTTTTGATCTTTTGGGTATAAAACATGTGGCAACAAAATTTGTTCCCAAATTGTTTAATATATTCCAATTACTTTTTGAACATACCTTGTATACCTGAGAGTCGAAAGTGGTTGGAATAAGCACAAACTATGTTACTGCACAAAATAAGCGTATTAAACAACACATACTGCATACACGAGACGTGTGAAACCGATAAAACACTAAAGACACTTCCTGTGAATGTAACACAAAAAACACATAAAAACAAATAAAAAAGGGTGGCATTGGTTGGCTGAATGTAAAGGGAAGATGCCTTCAGCCGTATGTTTTTGTTCTTGATCTCAAAGTTGTGTATGATTATCAGAATGTTTTATGGTTTTTTGGACACCTGATGAAGAGGATAGATTCCAATACTCGAAATGGAGTGTTCTATTTTTATAGCATAAAACAATGGCAAATGTTCAAAAACCTGTTATCCTTTCAAATCATCTGTCTGCAATAAACTTTAAACTAACAGTGGTATTCTCAAATATCTCTAATCCTTTCTACTCTACTATAGTTGAATTCCTGAACGTTATTACTGTTTAAAGTATTTTTTAAATACTCTTCAAGGGTTAATAGGCTTAATTTATTTTGTTCTTCAGTTGCCAAAATATATCACTATCTTTTTTTATAATTAGATTCATCTTAAAACAGTCGTAGTGTATCAATTTTCAAAATCACCTAGTTTAAAACTTACCGAAGTTGTGTAAATGTGAACATTGGTAAAATCGGGAGTGCTGTACTGGACCTTTCCTTCAATTAGGCACATTGGTATCTGAGTCCCTTCTGGGAGTGACGGAAAGTCGGCTAGACTGCAAGCCATTGTGGACTTCCTGACCTGTGTATCAATCAATGAAGAGTTGTCACATTTCTAATTGTATAGTGTGCTACAAATAAATATACACATTTAGATTTCCTTGTTAACACTTTTGTAACTAAGTGGTAAAGTGTCTAATTGTACATAGTTGATTACGATCTGCTACTTTCAGTGGTGTTGAACGTGTTAATCATTAAAAAGTGTTTTTTTCCAGATGTTTTAGCCAAATAGACTTAATCTATACTATACTATTCTGATTACATTACATGCTTATCAATAACTATGTATTTTACAAATGTAAACTTTTTGTATTGGCGATTACATTAAATCAATATACAAACTGTATAATTCAAAAGCTAATATCTTGCTTGTTTGTATCAAAAGTCCCTCTTACTCCTGTCCCAGTAGTCATACCTTTGTTTAGAACTTTAGTCAGTTTGATAGAAGTTGAGACAGTTTTGTGATCCATGATCTCCCACATTCTGTTTTCGACTTAAACATTGAGTAGAATCCCTTCTCTACTAAACTCCCCAAAAGAAATTATTCATCTTCTTTTCAAAATCTGGTTTCCATCCTGGCCTTTCATAAATGTTTTACGCCCTGGTAGGTAAAGGGTTACTGACCTTTGAAAAGAGTCTTTCAGTCTCCTTATGAGTTATAAATTATCTATCAAATTATATTGTATAATTATGTATCAGTAATTGTATAGCCTACAATTAATTATGTTGCCACCTTTATTTCCATAAGGAGTTATGTTACTAAGACTGCATTGTAAATAATAGAAAAGTATAATTCAATTGCCAAAAAGAAAATAATTACTGAATATTTCACTTTAAAATTAGTTTTTTCTTCCCCTTAATCTGACAAGATCCTCGCATAGGTCAATTGCCCATGAGGCTAGGTAGAATAAGGCTTAAAAGGGGATCAGACTCTCCTTAAAGAAATAATAAATAAATAAAAATAAGAAGTTTTCAATAGTTCTATTAACATTCAGTTTCTGTAATAATGTCAGCAAATTGAGGTATCACTTTTCCATAATGATTGAGAGCAATACCTTAAATAAAATATGAATAAACGCATTCATGATCTTTGAAATTTTTATCAGTGATCTTAAAGATATTATGCTCATCATCCGCACTGCTGGCAACATATGAAAATCATGCCTAGAGTTAGTATCTAATAAGTAATATATGAATCAGCCTATTCCAGAAGATCTAATCTCTAATGCCTCTGGCCAACAAAGTGTGCTACAGTAGCACAATTACTAACAATGCCGATAAGCAATGTAGGCTACTAGTAACTGTTTAAATGGTCCTGTATATTGACTTAAAGAACACTCAGTAATGAATATTCTTTCCTTTGTAAAAAGATATTTCAGTATGAAAAGGTTTAGAAGCGACAACGTAATAGTATACAATATAACCGATATATCTTTTTCTGTTCTCATCCAGTATATTAATACGTTTAATTCTGGCCAACATTTTATGAGGCTACGCCCGTGCTGAAAAATAAAAAACTAAATTTGAACAATTCTTGGTAGTATATAGTAGCATTATAGCCTATTAGAAATTATCATTTTTTAACTTTACAGGGGAAAAATAATAACGATGCAGATGGGCTGTTCAAAATTTTTGAGTATGTGCAGGTGACACCGATCAGTGTTGGTGCATTTTTTACATAAAACAACTTCTATTGTACTGTAAAATGTAATTTTTTATAGCCTAATAAAATATTAGACTATCTCTTATTTACAAAACAGAAAATGTACTGTTTCTAGTCTTTTTTTAATACTGGTTCCATTACAGCTTGTAGTAAGACTTGAGTAGTCCCAAAGGCACAAAGGAGGAGTTTCTGGGCACGCTCAAAATATATATATAATTCTGCCAATAGCTCCAACAGACCCCTCAATTGGTTAATGATCTTTATGCACTTCCTGAATGAGAGCTGATTCTTTAATTAGCCTTGACCACCTTTTATTCGGATCAAATTCCCCTGATGTCAGCATTATTATTATTTTACATATCTAAAAATGATGTAGGCCTAACAACTGATGTCAGCATTTTACATATCTAAAAATGATGTAACAACTGATGTCAGAATTTTACATATCTAAAAATGATGTAACAACTGACGTCAGCAGCAATCAGATACAAAGTTGATTCTATCATATGATGCCGATATAGCAATGAAATATTACTCCATGCAGGAAAAGTAGTTCCACCCTTTGAAACCTTATATTGTCTTGTTCAGGAGGGCGATAGCAATAGGTTAATAACGCGAAACTCATATTTTGTCACTCCAGCCATTAAGTTCACAATTACTCCATCACAGTATTATGTAGTAGTTTCTCCTTTTGTAGCTTTTTACTACTTAATACCAGAATTAAGATCTAATCAGTCAGCACACAATGTACCTGTAATATGTATTTTTCTGCAGTAGAACTTTTTACAAGGATATGCTAAATTATAAAAATTAAATAAACAGATAAACAGAAATAAAAAATAAATATATCCAAATAAACAGAATTATGACTATCAAGCCCTTCTGAAAGCAATTGTACAGTAACCCTTTCAACATGAACTGGACCTGAGAGTTCATCTATTGTGTCACCATAAACAATGAACTTATGCCCTTCACTTTTAAAGTATTATTTTTGAACACCAAACGCCCTCTGCACAAAACCATGGATTCATCTATTAGCAACTCCGGGTAGGGTACAATAAGCGGACCCGGTTTTTTATATTGAAATTGGCAAACGATATTACTTTTAAAATCATAACCACCTATATCGATACTGATTAATTATTTTGAACAATTAACTAAAATAATCTATATCAACAGCTGTAAATACTTTAAAATAATACACGGTAGTCTTTCAATTTTACATAAGTAACATTTGATTATTAAAAATGGCAGTTAATTTTAGAAAACTACACAACATTGCTTTGAAAGGTGATAAGAGATGTTTTACATGACTTCAACTTGTTGGACTCGTACCGAAAAATCCATTATGTGAAATTTGTGGGAAAAAAAACAACTGTAACTGTGAGAGGAGCAAATATGGTCGTCTTCGGTTTTCCTTATTTTGGTTATAATAATTTGTTTCATCACTGTAAATATTAAATTCATATTTTAAATTTAAAACATATGATTGTTAATGAGGACTATAGATACTTTTATATCGATTGATAGTCTAGGATTTGAGATGCGAATATTAGGTATCGATGATTACATTTTTTCCGCTTATCGTACCCTACCCGCAACTCCTTATCGGACATGTAGATATTTTATATTTAGTTGTTACAAATTGTGCAAGCAATCAGGAGAGTTGTCATCATTTTTAGTTAAATGTAAGAGATCAGTCACGTGACTAATAGTTATAGAAAAGGGTTTTGATAAGCTCATATACTGTCCAGTATATTTGTATTTTAGGCATTTTTAATCTTGGCATTTTTTCTAGGCATTTTTAGGTCTTGTGTGAAATAAAAGACCCAAGAAAGTTTAAATCCTGGAATATTCATAAACTTTCTAAAAGGAAAATATTACTTGCATTGGCATATGCCCCTCTCTGACATCAGATATTATCCCAACAATTATCAACAAGCATGTACCAAAGTCAACAAGCATGTACTGAAGTCAACAAGCATGTAATAAAGTCAACAAGCATGTACTGAAGTAATTTACGGTGCATTGCCAGGCACAATTATTCGCAAGCCAGTGAGATGGGAAAAAAGTAAATGTTTCAAGTCAGAATTGTCACACCCATGCAATAATAGTCTGTTTTTTACAATTACATTAATTATTTTTATTGAGGAAATTCCCACCACAGCAACAGCAACCAGTTGATTTTGGTATTGTTTGTTATTGTTATTGATATTGGTGTTATTTGGTTACTTACAAATGACAGCTGCGGTAAAACTACTTGTGGATGTGATAGATTGCTGAATGCTTGGTATGGCGGGCCGACACAGGCTAGGCTACTAAAGATGGTTGATGTTTGAGTCAGTAATGGTAGTCTTCGAACTCAATAACTATTTCACTTTCACTATTACTTGATGGCCTCCATCTATAACCATTACTTGAGTCAATAATTAGTGGGAATCAACAGAATACCAAAACTTGTACTTGGTGACTTAGAGCAAATATGTCTCAAATGCTTATCAGGTCATTTTGAGGTTCACGATTGATGCCATCAGCAAATTGTTTTCAGGTATTTACCTATTTAAGTTCTGGTTTCTCAAATCAAAATCCTAAAGTAAACATGTCTTTAAATCTTAGTTTTCACTTTTGCTAGGCCTAGTCCTCACCAAATTTGAAACAAAAGGTTTCTGAGGTTGGTACATGATACACACAAATATTTTTTGAGCTGATAGGCCTAACCTAAGTGTTGATTTTAGTAATTGGCATTAGATTTGTGTAAATCTTATAGAAACTAACTTATTCAACAGTAACCTTAACCAATTTGGAATAAATACTTAAATACTTTCTGGAACAAGATTTAACACACTTTTCATAAAGGCTCCTATCAGTAATACCTAGGCTATGCAGCTAAAATAGTTAGAACCAAGAATTCAGCATGGCATGATACTATGCCAGACATAACCACAATTCTCATATGAGGGTGACTACTGATTAGCAGTGTGTTTAAATTAAATTTTAATAAGATTGATTTACAGACTAATGAAATTACTTAGAAAAGGCAAATTAATTTTGGCGTGTATAAATATTTGCCTAAAATAAAATTGGAAATAAAGATTAGTATACAACAGAACACACTGTAAAGACATATAATTTAAAAGATAGATAATAATAATCATATAAGCATGATAATACAATACAACATATATTTCACAATTTAAACAAACTTTTCCAACCGATAAATCCTAACCAATAACCTCTAAAAACTTAAATACACAAGTTGTGAATGCATATGGTATTTAATAATTCGACGAAAAAATCAGGGCTTACTGCTAACGTTTAAGATTATTCTAATTAATAAGTTTACAAATTAATAAGAAGAAAATTACAAATCTCTAACCTAGCCTCTCAGTACCAAACCACCCAAGTATCGTATCCGTATCGTAGTCGTTACTTGACTCGTTATCGTATATTTCGATTTGGTTTTACCGCTTCCCGCCAAGACGTTTTTTTCAATAACGTACCAAAGGCGTTATGAAGGAAAGTCAAGACATTTATTGTTTCATTTTTACTCTATGTCATGATATCGAATACCCAAAACCTTTGACAGTTTTTACTCAAGAAGTTGTATAAATTCTAAGCTATATAATTCGTAAACCGTAACATTATTTATGAACACTGAATGATTAAAGCATTTAAAATATGATATTAGAATGTTATAATGAAAGTTAAGTAAATAGTTTCAATGTTCACATTTTATGTTAGTAAGGACGATCTTCATAGGTCTGTCATTAGTCCCGTGCTAGTTGGAATAATTATTAGCACAGTTTTTCTGAAGAAGGCAATGCCATGATAAGCTGTAGTTCAACCAATCAAAGAATAATATGAACTAAATTTAAATGTTCTTATTGATATAATACTATTTCCATTGCAGGAATGATTAACACAATTTCTTACAAAAAATGTGAAACTTTTCTTCCTTACTGAGGAGAATAGTCTTCAGTCAACAGATGTTAATCCAAATTGATCGGTCTATAGGTAAGTACTGTATTGAGGGAGGAGAATTCCGTCATTAGTTGGAGCTCAAACTCAACCAATCACTGATCAATATAAATTCATTAATGTTAGGTGACAGTGTTTTATATCTAGCGCTAATTCTTTGTTGGAAATATTAACACGATTTCTATTATAAGCTTGAGTGTATAGAGCTTCGATGAGGGTTATCATCTTCAATCAACAGATGCTAAACCAAACAGGAGAACCAGCAACGTTCAACTAAAGAAGACTGAAGAAGGACAGACAATACCGTGATTGACTGGAGTTCAATCAACCAAAAAACTGTTTTCATTGCTGAAATTACTAACACGACTTCCAACAAAAATTATTAAGACTTACCGCTATTGCTTAGGAGAACCGTCTTCGGTCAAAAATGTCGAAACAAATTTAAAGCCCTAGTAATGTATTCCCAGTTAAGTGAAGAGAGAGTAGAATTCTGTCATTGGCTGAGTTCCACCAATCAGAGGATAATACACATTTTTGGGTTGCCTATAACTCTTCTATTACCTATTAACAAAATATCTAACAAAACTAGTGAGACTTTCCGTATTTGCTGCGGAAAATCGTAAAGCTGTTTTCATTACTTCACTTATTAACACTTTTTTCCAAAAATTGTAAAACGTTTCGGGTTTGGCAAGGAAATCCGCCTCTAATCAACATATGTTAAACCAAATTGTCAGGAACAATAATCTACGACCAAAGGTGAGTGAATAAGAAGGACCAATGCCATGATTGGTTGGAATTCAACTAATAAAAAATAATATGAATTTATTGACTTAATGGTAAATGTTATTATTAATCAACGGCTGTTTTATTGCTGAATTTACTAACACTCCGTACTTCAGACAGGCCGACAAGGATTTTAATCTCCTCTCTGGGCAGTTTTTGGGAAATAATCCCAATAAGAATAGGGAGATCAATAAAGAGCGTGATCAAGTATGATGGGCATTCATTGGGTCAGTGATGTCCGGGTAATGGTGTTGATTATGTCGGGTCGTCACCCAACAGTGCCTTAGGTCTCTGCTGTTTCCAGGGTGGACCACCCTCCCAAAGAACCCAATTCATGATATGGTCCCACTCAGAATGTTCAGCTGCTGAGTAGAGCTGACGGACTTGATCCTTGATGTAGTTGTGGATTGATGGTAGACCCGAGGTACAAAAAATCACTGCGTTCCTGACATACCATCGCAATCCAGTCACGAAACGCAGTGTGAAGTTTTGTTAGGCTTCTAGCCTTGTTCTGGTCGAGGCAGATGTAGGGTACCAGACAGGCGCGGCGTAGGTAAAGATAGGACGAATTATGGCCTTAAACAGCAGCAGCAGCAAACTTAGTTTTCTCCGAAAAGAGAGTTAGGCTTTAGCAGCGAGGAGAGAGCGTTGTGTGAGGCTATCCCGACGTTGATGCGGGCGTTAGCGGCCGGTGTGGTGGTCAGGTTGCGGTTTAACACTGTTCA
Organism: Homalodisca vitripennis; assembly: GCF_021130785.1. Classification (NCBI taxonomy): domain Eukaryota; kingdom Metazoa; phylum Arthropoda; class Insecta; order Hemiptera; family Cicadellidae; genus Homalodisca; species Homalodisca vitripennis. Next base: position 50,258,552 of record NC_060211.1, on the reverse strand, counting down.
CAAATATTTGGTTTTATTGGTCCTCCGTAGTCTTTCGTCCTGGAGGTAAATGTTGTCACGATGAACTGGATCCCACTTGTTCCTAGTGAACCATATATCTTTAGATTTGGCAATGTTCAGCTTTACTCTCCATTTCTTGAGTCATAGTTCCAGGAGTTCGAGTTTTTGCTGCATAACGTGCAGGATTGATGACGATTCACTGACCACACGAAGAATAATGCATCGTCGGCATTGAGTGCGAGGTCCATTCAGGAAGTCATTCCAGCATGGGAATGACATCCCCTAGAGCAGGGGTGCCCAACCTTTTTTACCCAAGGGCCACATAGTAAAGCCTTTATGGCCAGGCGGGCCAACATCCCAGGGGATTTGGAACCCCAAACAAAACGTATTGCCCGGGGTTTGTTCCAGAAATCTTGTGGAAAATAAGGTTATTTGGCCCTTGTTTCCTGATTATTGTAATTTCTTATTATTTATTAGTTGTTAGGTAAAGGTTTATAATATATTATGATTTTAGGTTCTTTTAGTAGAAATAAATATAAACCCAGATTTTTGGATGTTTGCTCTAATTCTGAGGGAACAATAAAAAAGTCACCAATAAATTGAATACATTGATTTTAATTAATCCTACTAGGATACTAGGACATACAAATTACGTGGCGAGTGGTAACCTTGAGTAGGGGTTACGTCGCCGCACCGCGCGCTCTATTCGCCAGGCAGCCACCACCGTAGTCAGTGAAATCTGTCTGCAACTACTTTACTTCTTTCAACACTCATACTCCACCAAATGAATACGGCTCGTTCTACGTGAAATCGGCTGGACTGCTTGGTTCTAAAATTTTGTATTTATTTAATATTTCAAATGCTTGTAAACAAATTTGGTTGTTTTGGCAACAATGCGGGCCACATAAAACTGACTCGTGGGCCGGATTCGGCCCGCGGGCCGTAGGTTGGGCAGCCCTGCCCTAGAGTTACCAATCTAGAGAGGCGGGATGCGGCACTGCGTAACGTGGTCAGTGACAACGGTATTGTGCCAGATGAAGCCTCGGAATGTACCGACATAGCACCGGTAGGCCATTGTTGCTTGGCAGAGCGATTATCGAGTTCGCCGGAGATTTCACGCTTGGTCACCACGAATTTTGAAACAAAACTGTCATGCGCACTCAAATCTAAAACGTGTCACACAAATCAATTGGGTCTCCCCGTTGTGTTTTACAACACCGAAAGCACTGAACACAGTAAAATGATAGTTCTAGAAGACGAGAACAAAAATTAATTTTTAATAAATTATCTTCATATCCCGCAATGAATATTTTCACTTATCCTCTATTTTTTATTGTTTCTTCTTTTTTTACTTAAAAAGAAGGTAAATATTTGACAGTTTATTGTCTTATTATTATGGACAAGAAATAAACACTAACGTGCTTTCACAACGATAGTAAGAGTGTTCTGAATCAACACAATTTCTATAAAAATTGGTGTAGCTTGTACTTTGTTGAGGAGAATCGTCATAAGTCATCATCAGATGTTAAACCAAAGTGTTCGGTCTAATAATGAATTTACAAGTCAGTGGAGAGGGAGAAGTATGCCGTGATTCGCTGGAGTTCAACAAACCAATTGATAATGTTACATTTTGTGCTGCTTTAAATCTTTTTATAATCTTCAGTCGTATTCTTCGCTGGAATTAATAACACAATAAATTCCTATCAATAATATTTTTATTTAGGACGAGATGAGGAAAATCTTTTTCAACAGTGTTAGGATTTTTTCCCAAACTGATAGGATTAGTAAGACTCAACTACAGGTGAATGAAGAGGGAAGAGCAATACCATAAATAGCCGGAGCTCAACCAATGGTAATTAATAACATAATTTCTTTCTTAAACTTAGAGCTATTAAATTTTGATCACATATTTACTATTATGCTATAAAGCTACTGAGTGTTTTTGTCGAATTTTGAAATTATAAAAAATAAAGTTTTAAAAATGTGTTTTTACTGTGATATGTTTGGCTTACTTTGTTAAGATGTCTAATGAATAACAAAACTCAGTAGTTTAGGAGTAATATACTGACTATGTGATATATTACCTGAGACTTTCAGTGTCTCTATCTTGTGTACTTTTTAAGAAATATAACTGTTATAATAACAAATATTACTTTCGGGAAAACAGAGTTTTATTCATTTACAGAGTTTTAGTAATGGCCAGTTCCAGATTCACTGTCTTTGGCTTTCATCTCTTCTTCAATGTTTCTTTTAGCAGCCTTTGCTCTCTAGTTGGCTTTGTTTGAGTTCTTTAATGTTTGGCGCTCCTCTTAAAACGTTGTTATGGTCATCAACTAGGCCTTGTATTGAAGATCCAGACTTGGGAGTAGATATGTTAAAGCTAGACTTGGTTATTAGGCTAGACCTACCACCCTTACCTTTCCTACTTTTGAAAACACCATAAATATGGAATGATCTAGGCATGATAAAACATAAAAGTAGGTACTAAAAATACAAATACTTCAGTATGTAAAAAAACAACTAAACTGGTATAAACAACATTCCTTTCAAAACAAGACTACATACTACACTATAAACATAACCAGCAAACATGGAAATATATGACTTGCATAGAAAATCAAATAGATGGTCGAAGTTCAATGTTGCTAAACTTCTACCATTCCCAAAACATAAATGCTCAACCTAAGTTATGTTTTACTATAACAAATAATACAACTTGGACTAATGAGATGCCAAAAGACAATGCAGGTATACTTTAAACGGTTTTTTTTTAATATGCTCTAGTGATCGAAAACACTTATATTAAACATAATTTTAACCAGAAAAGCCACATAACTAGAAAAGAAAAGAAAAAAAACCTCCTAAACCCCCTTAATATTTAGTCACGAAATGTTAAACCATACTGTCAGAACCAGCAACATACAACCTTACTGAGTGAAGAAGAAGAAGCAATACAGTGACAGGCTGGACAGTTATCAATCAGGGTATTTTACCCAGTGGGTGAATTTATGGAACAGCATTATATGATATAACTAACTAAATTCAAATTTTAAAACTAATATTTTAAACATTTTATCTTCAATTATTTACATTATCTCCAAGGTTATACTCTTTAAAATTAAATTAATTTATTTTTAATAGTAAAATATTAGTAGTGAACATGTTAGTAAAAATTTTTCTATATTCAATTGACATTGATAACAGAACTTAATGTTATTAAATAGCGAGAAAATATTTGTTATTTTTATTAATGTTACATTAACTTTGTAGGCTTTACTTTGTTTGTTATTTATAATCTATTTATTCCTTGTTATATTTATCCTTTTATGGCATGAAGTTTATAATTATTCTTTGTTATTTATATTTAACTTTTATTTATTGCTTGGTATTCTTTGATTGTTGTGTATATCTATATTCTTTTTTATTGCATTCAAGTTTATTTATTATATTCAAGTTAATATATTGGTTTATATATATTTATTTACTGCAAAATTGTCTGTTAATCCGCTCTATTAGACTTTCAGTAAATCTATTATGTCACAGAATGGCTGCTGATTATGTAAATACAATCACAATCACTACTGAATATCATCAGTGTTGATAACATGTTAAATTAAGTTATGATTAATTTTGTTATTGTTTACAGCAACATGAGTAATGCAAATAACCAATTAAATATTAAACACATCTACTCAAATGATATTCTACAAGAGATAAATTCAAGTGTTATAAACGAACTAAAGTCACATCTTAGGGGTTCACAGTGTTTAGTGGTAAGAATATTTTTATTTGCACATTACTAGTGCATAGTACATCATGTTAATTAATATCTTACGATGATGACTTTGTATCTTAATTTTTAATACTTGTAATGGAATGGATTCAAGAATTAATTGTATAGGATTGTAATAATAAGAGTAATATTGTTTATTATATATACTACAAATTAGTTATTAAAGACTTCATGAAACATAACTTGTGTACTCTCTGTTATGCTTTTACATTTTATATTACTTTATAAAAAGCTATTTTAAATAAAGCAAGGTAAACTGCAAAACAAAATAATTGTTGAATACAAAATATTTCTTATGTTTAATTAACTGCAATAAATTAAAGAAATACGGTGGGTGTATTTTTAAGCATACTTGCATGTGAAGTGGTCTAAAATAATTATTGCACTAATTCTTGTTCGTTTGATTTTTAAGAAGAAAATAAAAAAAGTTTCATGAATTTTCCCATTAAATATGATGCTGAAAATTTTATATTATATGTTATTATATTTGAAATCAATACAGACAGATAGAGAAGTTAAACATGACACCAGATCCATTTATTTTTGTAGGCATGTTGTTTTATTGATAACTTTATAAGATGGCTTTCCCTACCGTTTTACAAATTTGATGAGGATGAATATTGGAGTGATGCAGCTGAAGTAAAAATCTATTGTCCTGAAGGTAATATAAATTATGGCATAATAGTATCAACTGCTGAATACAAGGTAAGATGTATTTTATTTTAATTATGTAGCAGTAACTATTACATAAGAAATAATTTAAATTTTAAAATTTAGATAATGCTTTCTTATCACAATGGAACTTAAAAGAAAATTTGAACCAACTTAATAACAGCATGATCTTATGTGTGGCTAATTTACCAATGAAACAGTGATATGTTGTTCATTGTAAAGCCTCTAGACCAAAGATAATGTTGCTTAAATGAGAGTTAATTGAGTCTGATGATTACTCCTATTTAAATCTGGAGATAAATATTGGAACAATGTAACTCAGTAAAGGCAATAAGCTAATTGCAGGTAAGCAGATATGTAACCATCTTTATTAATAATCATACAATAAAAATTTCATATCAAAGGTTATATTATATGATTACAAAATGGTGTCGAAAATAATTACATTTAAAATTAATTATTGTTTATATTTTGGAAAGGTAGATTATAAGTATAGAAAAAAGAAAGTAACAATCTCTTTGTAGGTATTTTTCCAGTGAGTAAAAAAGGTTGGGTCTGTAGCCATTCTTGCAGTGCTGACTTCAGTGATTTCACAGGGAGTCTTTGATCGAAGCTCTGGTGGAAGGTGGTTGTAGATTTTCCGTCTGTTGTATGATGGTTTTCTTTCATACAGTTGAAGATGGTGATTTGGAAGGTTGTATAGGCCATCAGGTCTTGTATGATGTTAATGTATATCTCTACTTCTAAGCCATTCAAATGCAATACTAAATACTAACACGCAATACTGGACGTAAATTGCTACAACTGTTAGAATCCTCATGTTCTAGAACGGCTCTCTACAGCTCCATTCATCTGAGTCCAGCCAGAACCCTTATGGCCTTTTCTTGTAGGGTAAGTATGCTTTGAAAAATGTGTTGCTGATGTCCCACCCTATACAACAAACCCATATCTCAGGTGAGCTTCAAATAAGAATAAATATGCTGTTCTTGCAGTGTTGATGTCCCTTTTCAATCAATAGTTCCAGGGTAGATTGTATCTATTGATATAATAATAACACAACCAATGAATATGGATCACGTTCATGGCTTCAGCTGATTGGATGCATTTTGATGAATAGAATCATGAATGTGGCAACCAGTATTGCTAACATCTCAACATGTAATTTAGAGCATTACCTCCAAGCAGTGAAATGGGGTTCCAACAACAATAGTATCATTTTTATTCAATCTCTCTGTTGGTTCTGAAATTTCCTAAAAAATCTCTTAGATAACAACACAACTTTTATTGCTAAACTTTGTTCAGCAAACCAATTTTCAACTTATCAGCACTACATCAACGATTGTCATGCACCTTCATGAATTTATTTATTTCGATAAGCTTAGTTTATTGTTCAACTAAAAAAACAGCTTATACCTTAAAATGTTTTTTCTCTTCAGGATGGAAGATTATTTGTCATGCTGTATTGTGCCGATGAGAGCAATTATTTTGTTATGAAAGATGTTTTAATGGTAACTCGCGTTCTGAACTGGACAAGAAGTTTAACATTCGAGGGCGTACAAGAGGGGTTTATATCTATGTTAGAAGATGTGATTAGTTTAAAAAATACAAGTGTGATGTGCAAGTACGAGAAAAAACTGTTAGTAATGCCTGAGACATCTGCTCTCCAAGTGAAACTTGAGTAAGTATTTAACTTAAAATAAGAAAGATTTAAGTTGGATCAAAAATCAAAATTACAAATATTGTAGAAGTAATCAACTTGAATCCTATTTCGTTTCTATATTTACAACCCTGGATGTAAGTAATTTATAGTGAAGCTAAACTATGCATTTCTAATAATTCATTAAGTTTACACGTCCCTTACAAAACAAAGTCGTTAAAGATATTGTAAAATCTTATTGAGGAATATCATCAAAGGCATCGAATAACAGTCATATCTTCTCCATGCACTTCTCCATCTCTCCATCTTCTTCATATCATAAACAAGAGAAGACCCAGTTCCTATGCTAAGATAAATTGACGGATTTTTTATTTTTCTATAATTTAATTTATTTTAGAGTGTTATCAATAAAAATATTTATATTTTTTATGTTACGTAATGATTGTTCTATTGATTAGCATAAATCTGTTTGGAGTAAGTGATTTTTTTACTGCATTTATGTAACATAATCAATTCTCAGAATGTTATTAGCTTTGGAAATTCTTGTTATTTTTATTGATATCAAGTTTTAAGGAGACTGGTATGGTTATTCATAACCATTTTGCGGACTAAAACTTAAAATTTTACTGTAAATTTAAATGAAGTTCAATTTGATCAAAATTTTTAGATTAAACCTAGAATAAGTCATATTTATATTTTGAAATATATTAAGAAAGAAAGAAAATAAATTTTTTTAACTGTAACAGTAATTTTTTGAAACTTATGTTTTGTGTTACTGTTTCCCTCATAAATTAAAAACTATCAGAGCTACTACTAACAAATTGTTATAGATTATTTAGGACATGATCGTAACTGCAATTACAATCATCATTCTAAGTTCAATATAAATGTATTTTTGTTTTAATTATTCCCTTAAAAACTTTGACTCTTTGAGATAATTTAGAAAAAGTAATTTTTATCCTGATATGTGGTGCTGCCCAAACAATTTGGGTTACTTTTACTGCTTGTATATGAAAAACAAAATTTTATAAATTTGAATTAAAATTTTTGTATTATTTTTTGTTAGTTGACAACTATATATTTTTCACTTTCTCAATATATTTTTAAATATAACTTATTCTGGATTTAATCTAAAATGTTTTATCAACTTGGACTTAATTTAAATTTACAGTATCATTTTAAGTTTTAGTCTGCAAAATGGTAGCAAGTAACCGTACCGGCCCCCAATTGTGTACAGTAACTACACAATTAACGGCAATCAAATGGTACTTTTCAGATATCCACCTCCGGACATCTTTATTGGCAGACTCGAACTAAAAAGAAGCCACATCAAACTAGTAAACAATAACTGGGATGAGAAAACTGAACATTCTGATTTTCTTGTTGAAACATTGATCCGGAACAACAGAGGGGCTGCGATTTATTTACGCAATGACTCCAAGTTGCCCATATGTTGGGCTCTGCAACAACATTATGGAGGGATCGGCATGGTCAATATTACCCAATCTAACAAAACATATGGAAACAGAGAATTTCTGCAAATTTTACTCAAGTTTATGATACGATATTATACTATTGATGAAAATGTGCCATTTACTTGCCTATCGAAAGAACATGTACATTTAATAAATGTATTTGTTGAAGCAGGATTTCGCTATGTTTCGAATTTATTTTGGATAACCACTAGAGGGGTTACAGGGTATAAATATGTTTCTTATTTTCAAAAAGCTCAAATTAACTGATGATCTGGTAAAATAAAATATAAATAATTGTTTGACCAAATTCTTAAATAAAGAAATTATGATTTAAACAGAATTTGTTTATTATACACCAGTATAAAATTATTTACCAATTGACTCAAACAGAAACTCTGGAGATAAAATATACGAGGTGTGATCAAAAAGTTCCAGGACTGAATTTTTTATACATTTACTCATACAACATACAGGTTATTCGAATTTTTCTCCTTCAAAGTACTCCCCTTGGGAAGCTACACACTTTTCCCACCGGTGTTTCCACTGATCCAAGGCCCCAGAAAACTCTTCTTTTGTAAAGGTGTTTAGCAGCTCCGTCGTTTTTTCTTTAATATCGTCAACTGTGTTTGAAATCTTCGTCCTTTCAGGGGTCTCTTGAGCTTCGGGAAGAGAAAAAAGTCTGCTGGAGCCAGGTCAGGTGAGTAGGGGGCTGAGGAATGACAGTCATTGCGTTTTTTTACACAAAAGTCACGGATAACTAATGCAGAGTGAACAGGAGCATTGTCATGGTGAAGGACCCAATCACCACTTTGCCACAGCTCAGGTCTCTTCTTTCTTCTCACAGCATTACACAATTTTCTGAGGGTTTCAAGATAAACAAAACGATTAATTTTTTGACCTTGTGGAAGGAATTTATAGTAGACGACACCTTTACAGTCAAAGAAAACCGTAAGCATGACCTTCACATTTGATTTGACTTGACGTGCTTTCTTGGGTCTTGGAGACGTGCCTTTTGATGTCCATTGTGATGATTGGGCTTTTGTTTCCACATCGTAATTAAAAAACCCATGTCTCGTCTCCCGTAATGACATGATCCAAGAAGCTTTCATCGTCATTTGCCTTTTGAAGAAGTTCCTCAGAAACATGAATTCGGTGTTGTTTTTGGTCTTCAGTTAACAGTTTTGGCACAAACTTTGCTGCTGCAACACGACGCATTTGAAGTTTTTCAGTTAAAATTTCCTGAAATTACTCAAATGAAATGTTACACTCTTCTGCCATTTCACGGATTGTTAGTCGACGGTCTGATCGTACGAGAGCGTTCACTTTAGCAACATTGTCATCATTGATTGACGTTGAAGGGCATTCGGAAACGAGCATCGTCGTCTGTGGATGTTCGGCCATCTTTAAACCTCTTGAACCACTGATGGCAGCATGATCGGGTTAGACATTCTTCACAAAAAGCCTCTTGTAACATCAAAAAGGTTTCAGAAAACGTTTTGTTCAGTTTCACACAAACACGTTGCTCTTCTTTCACATTCATTTTCATTAAACAAAAAAATAGCCAAACTCTATAAAACTAATCTCAAACAAACTGTGCTAATGTTACTTCCAGTGATGTTATGATTGATCTGCAAACAGAGCTGTGTTACTGTTGAGTCAGGGAATACAATGCTGCCAACCGCAATCGCTGTGAGACATTGCATTCCCATTGTATATAAAAAGTCCTGGAACTTTTTGATCACACCTCGTATGTCTTATAAAAATTGTTAACTAGAAGAGAAAATGTGTTGAAGTAATAAAGTAATGCAATATGATACAAATAAGAGAAGTTAAAAGGTAAAATGTTGGGTCTTTGACGCTGTCTAGGGTTTCCCAGCACACTAACAGAAGTTTAGGCATTATAAGTATTTTCATACTACATTCTGAATATTTATTTTGGAGTTTTCCAGAAATACAAGTCAAGCCAGAGAAGAGGAGGAACAAGAAGTTTTTATTCAAAGTGTTAAGGTTCATTTATAAATCCCTGAAGTTAATTAATAATTCCTTGTATACCATTAATGTAACAAGTGCAGCAATAAGATTTTATGGTATTGAAATAAATATAATCCAGAGTTTTTATGTATTTTTTTAACCAAAATTTGCACAGCCGTGGAAAATATTTCTTAACTAGAAAATTATACGTAACTAAAATAAAAAGTAGAACTTTATTCAAAGTCTTGAATAGTAACTGAGCGTAAATTCCAGACAAAAACCAATATTTATGTTGAAAACCATAAACATTAAGTACAAGTAAGATCCACCCATAAGAGGAGATTTGAATTTAAGGACAATTTTAACAAATAGCTGAATATGATATAATAAGTCATATTCATCCTTTGTAACACTTAAATTAAGGTATGTGACATGTGTTTTTATGAAACAGTTTTAATACATTTACTGTTGTTAATTGTTTTCCACCCTGTACTAGAAATGCTAAAAAACTGTTATTATTCCAATTTTTAACAATGTTTTGCAGCATTGTTTAGATTAGGTTGTAGGTCAAATGAATATATGACCGGTATTTAAACAAATTAATTATGTTTAAGTAACATATGGGTTATTATAATAGTACCAGTACAACAAATATTTTTATAATATGATAATGTGTAGTTACTATTTTTTTTAAGTTGTGTAATTTTCATTATCACTTCTCTCTTGAACTGAAATTACAGCATAAAACTGAATCCCAGTTAGGTTTTTATACACAATGTTTTTTGTTATGGTCCAAAATTAAAAACTTTACTGATTCTTATCATACACATTGTTTTGATTTTTTTTATAATGCTTAATGATTACAAAACTCCTGTTATAAGACATACCAGAATTTCAAATGTAGGTGTGATGTTAATTTTTTATTCTGTTATAAACAATGGGGTTTGGTCAAGTTGGCCTCAAAATGCGCTGGGTTTTACAACTTTCCTAAATTTGTGCTAAATTGCTCACCTAACCAAGAACCCAAAGCCATAACCTCTTGTTTAGATAGCCAAAGTCATACCATTAGGCTGCAGAGATATCAATATTGAGTATTAGGTGATGTATTGATCACAATTTGTTTCCATTTAAGGTTAAATGTAGTCCTGTAAGTTAAGTTACAAGTTTAATAATTTTGTTACTGACTATATAAAATTAATGTTTAATCACTAAACAATTAAGATACAGTTTTTAATACTAAGACCCATTAGAATTAGTGCTGAGCCCTGATCACTGTGTACCAATTTAACTCTCAGAAGGAATAAAGGCATAGGCTTTTCTACTTTTAATTCTATAATAATGGTTCAATTCTCACCATTGACTGGAGATATCACATTAAAAAAGATGGATTTTTCAGATATCCCACAAGTATTTGACAACTTAAAGAGAGATTGGCCGCATTCTATTCATGTGAGTTAATTTTAAAATGTTAAATAATGAAGATAACATCTGATCAGTATTTTTATATAATACCTCTATTAAAACGTTCATATTAGAGGCTGTGATTAGATCATTGATGTTTGTCATCAAATGTATAAACCACTGTTACTTTTACTTGCTTACAATGTGCATACATCATAATTTATGAAACTTTTTTCTTTCAGTACATGCTCAAGACAATCAAATAATTATTTTCAGCTGTAGATTTATTTACAAATAGATATAATAAATCTTCCAGAACCTATCTCATTCAATTAAAGGATAAGAAAGGGCAATAACGTTACTTTTCAATACAAAAATGTTGCGTTTTACTTCATATCATTCTTTATTTACTTTTTTAATCCTTCAAGATAGTTTAACGAACACTACATGTCATCTAAACATATTACCAGCAGTAATTTTACAGATGATTTATTAAGAATCAGGGTATAGTGAAATCGTAAGTGAGTTATCTGCACATCCAAAACACTAAGTCAGGATGGCTGTATGGTCTAAGGAGTTACTCTCATAAGCGGGAGTTAGACTTGGAGTCAAGGGTTTGATTCCTGCGCTTAACGTTAGACATTTTTGTGGTCTGCTATACACTTACATGGGAGTATGGGATTCACTGGACTCTGGTAAAGCCAGCAGGAGGGCCCACCTTAAAACAGTGGCTGGCTTGAGTGGAAGTTGACTGGATCAATGTATTCTTGTATATGTGTACCAGACTCAAACACCTGTTTCTAATTTTTTGTCTTCCCTATTAAAAAACCATTCAATTTCTGTTATTTTATGTTGTAAAAGACATTTATTATTAAATCGTAATCATAATATTAGCTTTCAAGTGTTAAAATACCAATTAAACCATAACAACATCAAACCATGAAACCCTTTGTGATAAAACTACCACGTTGAAGGTTAAACTAGGAGAATGGTTTAATCCACTGAGGTACCTACATAGGACACCTCAATATGATATATTAAGTGTTATTATGCTTGTTATAGGTTTTTAACCCTATAAAAAGTCAAAATTAGAAGCATATTGTAACTAGAAAAGCTCTTACTTAGTGTTTAACTTTATTCATCCTTTTCACCCAGTCTACAAAAATGCATTTTCATCCAATGCTAAAACTTATTTCCACCTGAAACATGGTTGTACACTATCTAGCCACAAAAAAGCGATTATTTAATAATACTACAGAGAAGAATTACGTTATATTGAGCATACGCTGACAATAACATGGGAAAACCCAACATTTTAAGTTTCATTCATCAAAATGAGGTCATTACTAGAAAATTACTTTATTTATACACACACAAAATGTTACATGGTAGTGCTATCTACAAATTCCCACACAGAAATAGCTTTATCACACAAGATGTCTGTCACTCAATCCTCAAATTGATGCAAGAACTATGCTAAAGATTTTATAAAACCAATCCACTGATATTAGGCTGGTTGTTTGTTCCAGACATATTTTTTCTTACTTAATTTCATGGACTGGACAGAAAATTCAGCTGATGTTGAATTTGATTTTTACTGTCCGAATGGAGATCCAACTATAGGTAGTGTTCTCGCACAGACAAAGTTCAAGGTAAAAGTAGCAATTAACTACATATCATAGTCCACAGAGTAAGTGTTAGCGAGGGCTTCTTAGTCTATACATTAACGTATACAAACAATGCAGAGATTGGGTCTTTTTAAAATGTTCTTGAACAATAACAAAGCTTCACTACCATTCTTTCCTGTAGTTAATCTAAAATTTTTTTTAACTTGTAAGACAAAATATTGTTGATTATTTAATAGTTCCATCCTTGTGGAATTTAATTACATTAGTGTTATGTTTTGGTTTACGTATAAACTGTTCCTTACACTAAGATCCATTAAGTTAAGATAACAATCGTCATACTAAATGAATTGAATATCTTAATCAATGTTTTAGGGAAGTGATACATTTATCAACTATCACTGTGTGGATTATATCAGCTGCAAGGCGATTCACGACGGATTGAAAGAGTTTAGTGATGTCAATTGGTCACAGCCCTTAATATTCGAATCAATCCATGAAAGGCTTATTCCAGAACTGTACAAAATTATTTCTGAAAAGGGGTTGAAAATAAACAAAAATGATAGATGCTACCAGTTGTGGTTACCTCCAGCAGTGGCAAAACATGTAATGGTTGAGTATGTATGCCTTTATTTTATACAGTATAAGAAATTATAATAAAATTTATAATACTAACATCTTTAGGATACTAACCTTAGATGTTAAAACTATGATTGTACCTTAAATAAAAGCTGGTTTATTTAATTATGAGTGTTTTTTATTGTTTTTCTTGTATTTACAGGGTACAAATAAGGTTTACTATAGTTCATGTGCACAAAAACACTGCGCACAAGTAAATTTAGATTTAAAGTCATAATAAGCAGTATATATTTAATAACATGGTTGTAAAATTAGCCATAAAATTTAAATTTAAAATATTATTTATATCTTTCATAAATGTGATTAGTATTTATCATAAATATGATTAGATTACTATTTACCATAAATATGATTAGTACTTATCATAAATATGATAAATATGACTATGTTAGTACCTCATACATCCATAAAGATACTAAAGACACAATCATATTTATGATAAATACTAATCATATTTATGGTCTTATTTAAACACAATGAAAGGGGGTAGATCCATTATTTACTTTTTTTATGTTAACTATTTTTGTCACAATCTCATTATAAACTGTTATATGCAAATAAAAATAAAACAGTTTGTTATATTTTTTTGAAAATATAAATATTGTTGGTATTTATCTTATTTTAAAAATGCATAAACTCTTTGTTTAACTAACTGTAGAAAATAATATATTTATAAAATTGTGTTTTGCTTTGCAGACTGCAATCTGAACTGTACATGATGCCTCTTGATGCCAATCATACAGAAATGGTAAACAAACACTGGGAGTATTCCGGTCCAGGGACGTCGTTGATAATAAAAGAGACACTGACACACAATGGAGGGTTGGGTGTACTGTTTAGAGAAAATGACACTTTCGCTGGCTGGGCCGTGGAGCAGCACTACGGAGGTATCGGAATGCTGTACATACACCCTGAGTACAGGCGGCAAGGATACGCTACCGAGCTGGTCAAGGGAATGGTCAGCCGCCTCGTTGACCGAGAAATAGACCCATTTGCTCTTATTGAAGAACACAATCAGCCTTCAAGACTATTGTTTCAAAGGCTAAAGTTTGAAAGTATATGTATGGTACACTGGATAAGAGTTCAAACTCCATAGGATATGCCTGTAAAGTTTAATAAATGATTACTCCAATTTAAAAAAATTAAAATTTGAAAGGCTTTCTTCTTCTCGGAAACAAACTACATATCTTGCATACAATTCAGTTTCAAAGTGTTTGTAGACTTATTTAAAAAATGTATCAGAACAATAGTACTTGAGAAAACATTTTTATACATACACTATATACTTGTTAATGTTTTCTCATGCAACTGTAATGGGTAAACATTTATAATGAGTAATGGATTCAATTGGGTAACCAACCTCTTTGTTTAATGGATACATGGCGTACTCACGCTTGTATCCGTGGAAACTGGGTAATCTCATTTTCCTGCGACATACACCCATTTTACAAAACATGAGTTTTTCACAAAAGGATCAGTTTTTTAAAGGGATATGTTGCTAAAATAATAAGGTCAGTTACTCAAACAAGTCCATTCGTAGAGTGAAGTTCAGTGACACATGTTGAAACACGCACAGTAACTGTGGTCACAAGACCTTGAAATATTTGCATTTGTGCTTATTTCAACTTTAATTCATCTCCTCCGCTAGGTACTGTTCATGTAGAAGTAACAGACTTCAGTTACAACACATCTACGCTCTACTATCTTTACCTAAACTACATACTTACTTATCATAAATATCATAGATTCACACACTGAATTCTTATATTGGAAGAAACACATTCCAATAAATAAATAGTGTTGATTGAATATCAAGTAATTACAGCATTCTAAAACCAGGTATTATTCTCACAACAACCTGTGTTTTGTAAAATAATTTTCACATTTATTACATTAACCTCATTAATCATTCTAGACTTTATGAAAGCCCTTCCATTGTTTGCCATTATGGTTTAATTCGGTGTTGCAGAAGCGCTAGTTCATTTCCAAAATTGTGTTCGATTTAATTCAAGAACAGTTCAACATATCGATGGTACATGAAACTTTTGTCTTTTGACATTGCTTTAACTGCATCATCTTGAGATCCAAATTGCACATTTGCTTCACCAGTCGGCTTTCCATTCACATTATATATAATGTGGATATTGGTTGGACTGACAGGACTGAAAAACTGAAAGCAGAAAAAAATTATCATAATTTACTCAACACTTCCCATCGTTACTCAAAGTCCCATCGGTATCTCTGGTAATAACCTAAAGTAAGTCTAATTGTCCCAGAGGCTTTAGCACAATAGTATTACTCACAGTGCTGAGTTGCACAGTTTATATATATATATATATATATATATATATATATATATATATACAGGGTGTATATTATGTCTGGAAAACACCCAAATATATCCTTTAATAATTTAAATATAAATTTGAAACCTCTTACAATCGTGATAGAGGATTGGGCATCTACTTTTTGGAACAATGTTTTGTTATGTCACACCAACGGGGGACGTCCCTGCCGAGGGTATCGTGAATATTCTTAATGGAAGCCTATACCTTGTGATACATAATTTTAAAGGTAATAGCTTACTGAATTGAATGCCACAAACCGCATCTCAAAGGGAATTATTCTATCAGAAAATAGAGCAATTTAGCATGATGAAAAATTTACTGATGTTCAGTAATTTTAACATGGTTTGCACAAAAAGGTGTTACAAGCCCTTTTCCCACAATTGTAATTTTAACATTGGTTCTTGCCACAAAATGTGTTACACTAATTTTTTTAGCATTTTTTTTAAATGTTCAAATTAAATAAAAACAAAAATTTCATTTTAAGGCTGGTTCTATTAGCACAAATTTTGCCAGTTTTTATTACAGTACAATATTATGGAAATACTTATGTTATTGATTTCTTATTACAAATAAAAAATAATGTATGCTGTTAGAAAAGTCTTACAACAAACGTTTTTACCTGCATTTGGTTGTCAAAGCAATTGTTCGAAACTGTGTTCCTTCTAACGGTTTTACAATGAGCCAATCTTGTGTAAAATGATTCGACAGAGTTGCCTAACATTTCTTCAGTTATCAAAGCAATCTCCTCTATAATCCTGTTTCTTAGGTCTTCCCAAATTATGAGGCTTTCTTCTATAAACATTGGATTTTAAATGACCCCATAGGAAATAATCGATTGGTGACAAATCCGGAGATCTTGGAGGCCATTCGATTTCTCCTCTTCGGCCAATCCATTTATGAGGAAACCTTAAATCCAAATACTCTCTTACCTGTCTCCCATAATGGGGTGGAGCACCATCCTGCTGAAATCCATAACATTATCAAAGTAATTCTCCTGATGCAATTTGAATAGCTGGGATTATTTCATTTTGGAGCATATTGTAGTAAAGTTCGGCATTTAAATTTCCATTGATGAAAAAGGTCCAACAATTTTGTTACCTAAAATTCCACACCATACGTTCAGTTTTTGTGGTTGCTGTGAATGGGACTCAGTAATCCAATGTGGATTTTCACTAGCCCAGTAACGGCAATTTGTGCCTGTTAACATTGCCATTTAGGAAAAAGTTGCCTCATCAGAAAATAGTATGTTGGTCAGAAAATCTCTATTGTCATCACATTTGCGCATCACAAGTTCACAAAACTCAACTCTTCTGTCGTAATCATCCTCACTTAACTGTTGGGAACTAAATGAACTTTAAATGGTTTGTATTTATTAATTTTCAAAATCTTACTCACCAGACAAAGGGTGCATATCATGTTGCTGTGCAGCTTTTCTGAGCGATGTATGTGGGTCTTCAATAAATACTTTGCAAAACATCTAGTGCATGTTCTTCATCTGTTGCAGATTGTTATCCTACCCGACTTTGGCCGATTACGTACACTCCCTGTCCATTTCAAAAACGCTCAATAGTTTTTGATATTGTTGAAACACTTATGGGATTCCTTTCTGGGAAAGTGTCATTAAACAAATTACAAACTTTCCCGATAAGATCTTTGACGATCGCCATATCCTCGCATCATCAACAGAGTAATTCGTTCTCTTTCAGACAATTCCATTAAAATGCCAAATAAAAACTGAACTACTGTAAATTAGATTAACTTGTTGACAGCAATGCTTCAGGAGACACTGATTAACTCGACAGGAATGATATGATCTTTGTCCATTTGTAATTCCCAAGCTTAGACCTGTCTAGTGAAAGCTCCATGCTCAACAAACTGAAACCTGTATAGAACCAGATGATTAATAACACAATAATGTTTCTCATAGGCTAGTGACCTTTGTCCTATTTAAACCTTCCTGCTGACTGGAAAACACCAAGTACAGATTCATAAGTAATCAGAGAAAGTGACTCATAAGTTTTTATTCATTGTAATAAAAACTGGTAAAATTGTACTAATGAAACCAGCTTAAAAATAAATTGTTTATTTTTATTTTAATTGAACATTTAAAAAAATGCTAAAAAATTAGTGTAACACATTTTGTGGCAAGAACCAGTGTTAAAATTACATTGTTGAACATCAGTAAATTTTCAATACTAAAAATGCTCTATTTTCTGATAGAATAATTCCTTTGAGATGCGTGTTTGTGGCATTCAATTCAGTAAGCTATTACCTTTAAAAATTATGTATCACAAGTATAGGCTTCCATTAAGAATATTCACGATACCCTCGGCAGGACGTCCCCCGTTGGTGTGTGACATAACAAAACATTGTTCCAAAAAGTAGATGCCCAATCTCTATCACGATTGTAAGAGGTTTCAAATTTATATTTAAATTATTAAAGGATATATTTGGGTGTTTCCAGACATAATATACACCCTGTATATATATATAATATATATATTATATATATATATATATATATATATATATATATACCTCTATGTTAGCGCTATTGATTTATGATTGGTGATTTATATTTTTAAGAAAAAATTAGCTACCATACCACTGGTGATAGCCCTGGGCATATGATAATAAAATTATCCTCCAAGGACCATTGGTATCACTGCTGATTTACTCGTAAACATAAAACCCAGTTGTTTTATGCCCTCCAGCTGTTACAAATGGGCAGGAAACAGCAGGTAAAGTGTGAGTCATAGCTTATCTCTTGCTTTTGGCTTACTCTAGTTTTTCTGTTGGTTTAAATGATCACAACCCATGAGAGTCACAGGTGGAGCCCACTTACAACATGAAAACATGCTGCCAGATCAAAAATTTTTATTTTAAACAAATTGTCAGTTTCAAATGGTTTTAAAGTTTTTTTTAGATTAATAAAGGATAACCATGGGCTGTGTCTGCAACGACTGCTTGGAATCACTGCTGATACCCACGGGTCTGAATGACAAACATGTATAATACACCCATGGGATTCCACATATTAATTTCTAAATCAGTTCTAACACATGTTTTACACCAGTTTTAACTCCAAAGTAGGATTTCTATTAACATTTCTAAAGATTTTTGAAGTCTCTTTTGCCAGTTTCCATTTTTATAGATGTATAAATTACTTACGTACAATTTTGAATATAGAACATGTCTTCCTGCTGTTTTGTTGTAACAAGTCAAACACAATGGTATCTTTATAACAGTAGCAATACTTGAGCCAGCATTCTAGAAATCGCTATCTCTAAATATTTTTTACTGAACCTCAGTTGTCCCTTTTTATATGTTTTATTTCATGGCTCATGAGTATAGTTTATGTCTATATTATTATCTATAAAGATTTAAATAATAATCATTCATCATTCTTAGTTACTTACGTTGAAAATGTCGCTTTTATTTGCTCTGAAAGGAAGACCTCGCATGTACACAGTGTACCGGTTTCTATTATTTATTCCTTGCCAGTTTTTTCATTTGATTGCTTCTTCCAGATTTAAACCTTGGTTTTCCAGCCCCAAAGTGTTTGTTCGAAGGGTTTCTAATTTGCCTCCCAAAATCATCATGACCTGCAAATTGTTTTTTTCATATGTAAACTTTGTTGTAACAATATTACACCACTGTTGTTGTAACAATGATGTTATTAGATTTAAAGTAATTAAATAATTGTTTTACTTGTACTTATCTTGTTATACTTTTAACACGTTGACTTAATGATCCATAAATAGTTGATATATGATAGTTATAATTAAATTATAATATATTACAATATATATGTGTAGTGATGGACTAAATTTCTAACATGCAGATGTTCTACTAGCTCACACAAAAACTTAAAACTCAGATGATGTACAGGAGTTACCATGTTGTTAACAGCTGATCTTGCAATATTCTCAGTTTACTAGCACCATCATCAAACAAAAAACAAACTATACTAAAAGTAATATTATGTCTTTGTTTAGTATTTATTTAAACTCAAATGCATAAATTTTATGACAAAGTTTAATTACTACTTGAATTAATGTATCTTGAATTAACGTATAAATAACAGGAGTAATAAGAATTTAAACCTGGAATGAAATCCAAGATGAAATAAACTAATATAACAGAGTATCAAGGACACAACAGAATGTTACTAAACAGTTATCACACAGAAGGATGGACAGCTTTGGAACTTTGACCCCAAAATCAACAGGGTTCTTCCTTAGACCAAGAGGAAAGAGAACCTATGTATCAAGTTTTAAGACTCTGAACCTCTATTTCAAGAGTTATTCCTCAGACTTTAGACAAACAACAAGGATTAACAGAAAGACCTGCCTTTAAAACTATACAGGGTTGGGCAAAAGTGTGGAAACGGCTGTATATCCCTGGAATGGCATTCTCTACAAATACCAAATTCAGCACACTATAACAACTAAAAATAAGTGTGGAGAGTCCGATTGTCAATAGTTTTTATTATGTTGGTACTCATAATCCTGAAGTATAATAAAAATTCCAGCTTTACTGTTTATGTTTTCAATGGCAGCTGCTAAGGTTAGATTTGTTTTATGGACTCAGCAGTTTTAGTTTGTTAAAAAAAATGAATCAAGGAATTTGTATCAAATTTTGGGTGAAAAATTAAATAAAGTGTAACAAAGTGTGGAAAGTGTAAACAAAAGTTCTGCTGTGAGTAAAACAAGGGTTTACAAGTGGTATAACTGTTTTAAAGATGGCTGTAAAAACATTGAAGATGACAAACGCTTTGGACGCCCCAGCACATGAACAACCGATAAAAACATGAAAAAAGTGGAAGAAATTGTTAAGAAATATCACCGTATTACAATCAGAGAAGTCGCTGATTATGTTAGCCCATGCCATGATATTTTTTCAAATGTTTCGGGTATGAAACATGTGGCAGCAAAATTTGTTCTAAAATGGTTTAATTTTTAACAAAAACAGATGAGAATAGAAGTTGGTCAGGTGTCACTAAATCAACAACAATACAGAATTACTGAAATGTGTTATAACAAGTGATGAAACATGGGTTTACAGATATAACTCGTAAAATAAGGTTCAATTATCCCAATGGAAGCATTCTGGATTACCAAGACTGAAAAAGGCTCGACAAGTGCCTTTGCTGAAGTGCATCATTGATACAGCTAAAGGCACCTTTTGTTAGCATAAGATCAAGTTTGAGAAGTGTTTCGAGTATTGGAAGAACCGCTGACACAAGTGCATAATATCTAATGGGGACTATTTTGAAGGTGGCAACATTAATGTAGACGTATATACAAATACTTAAAAAATGAAAATTCCCGTTACTTTTTGAAGATACCTCGTATGCCAATAATAATAGTTCCAACTAGTCAGAAGTGTTAATCTAGAGTGTATTTCCCACTAAGAACAAACTACTGTCAAAACTCCCCAATCACATTATTTCCTTCATTCTTTTCAAAATGCTCAATCAAAAAGTCCTTGGCTACAAACAAAATCTATGTATGGTTTATAGACTATACATTAGGATGGTTTAGTCGATTTTGGGTTTGGAACATATTTGTTATGTTTAATTCATAGATGTTTAAGATAACTTCCCTGAATACAGAAAAAGTAGATTGTGATTGACAGATTAGATGCTTTTATCTTTGGTTTTAAAATAAATGATTTCTTAGCCTACCTCTATAATGGTTGACCCTGTTGGAATAATCTTCATTATAATCAGCAAGTGCTGCCATTATTGACCGTTGATTCTTTTTTGCCAATCTTATTTCACCCAAGCTGCTTCTAAAAACTTCAATATACCTGTAAAAGAATGGGTTCAATGAAAGCCACATTTGCTTTATTTATTTATAAAGTCCATATCAAACACATTAAGACACTTGTGGGATATACAGTGCATTTGGTTTATTCATGGGATTTTAACAAAAGATTATCAAATTGTTTAAGCCTACTTAAACCTGTGGATTCATTTGTCTTTTTTATTGTGCTCTTTCGGATAATTAATAATTGAACAATGTACTGAACATTTTATGGCAATGCATTGCTTAAATGTGGAAAGATTTGCCAGACATTTGATAGGAACAATCAACTGAAAAAATGATAATGGTTTCTCTGAATTTTGGTAAACAATACTAAACCAATGATTAGTCATTCTTGCTCTCAAAATAACAATTATTTTGCCAATATAATCTATGGGACAAAATTTATAGATAAATACACACACACATATATATATATATATATATATATATATATATATATATATATTGAACTGTAAAGCCTACTATAGTTCAAAAGTGTCTACTTTGTAATATTCCACTTCAGATATAAGAGGTTGAGTGAAATATCTTAACTTCCTGTTATGCATTACTCTTCAATAGACCTACATTGTTGCTATATCTCTTGACTTTACATCAAACAGTTTTCGAAATAGTTTGTGGACAAACTTACGCAGGCATCCACACAACGAATAAACTGTCAAACTGTCCTGATCTACTAATAATACTTACGATATGCCTAATTTGTGGACCACTCGACTCACTGCTTTTGTCTGTACTCTTAGTATTAGTGTTTTGAAAGTATGAATATCTGTAGATCTGATATAGTGCAGTATATCAGTAACCTCGCTTTCCAATATCATTCTATTTCCTTGTTTCAGTTTAGGAATTATACAAATATGTATATAACTAATCAGTATCATATCCCTCATCAGTGACAAATGGACGCAGTCACCCCTCAACAATTTTCTATGATAAAAAACTGCATTTAGTGTCTGGTGTATTGCTTTGCAATTTCATTTGCTATGGACACAGGTTTACTGCACTTGTTTATTCTTTCAAATTATTGTCAAGTAGTGAATGGTTTGTGAAATCTTGTTGGCGCCCAGCCTCTCTATTTCTGCCATCCCACAATTTAAAATAAAACCAATTTATAGATTTACAATTTTTTTCATTAAATAAAAGTTCAGAATGATCCAGAATAAACTAATTGATTTGAACTCATCATTGGTGGCATCTAGTTTAAAAATTTGGTATTACTAGTCAATACTATTTACATCAAACAACAGCTGATATTAAGTCATTGAAATATAAAATAGTAGGACACACCATAGCAAATTGCGTTCTGTGACTTGATCAGCTGTCAAAATTATTGCCTTTCTTTACACTTAATACATTTTCTTTCATTTGTTTTTAAAAGCACTTGTGGGTGGTATTTCGGAATAAAATATGCCTATGTTTTTCTTATATTTAAGTAATATACATGCCAAGTTTTGTCCTAATATGTCCACTAGGTTTTGTGTGATTAAATATCAAACGTCAAAATATCTTCACAAACTTTTGGGTTTATAACATTTTTATAGGATTTACAAAATAGAAGTTTTATAGAAGTTTTGTTATAATGTACATACCTGTGAAATAGTTTCTTCTTGTCCTTTTTGAGAGCTTTATCCGCAAATTCTTTATTACTAAACTGTACAAAAGCATCTCCAGTGGGTCGCCCATTGCTGTCAGTCACAATTGTGATGCCATAAGGTACTATTTCGAAACCTATGGATGATTCTCAATCAGATGATCAAACATTTATGCTGATACTATATGGAACTACCTAAAACGAATATAACACTTTCAGTACAGAAACCAATAACAAGATGAGCTGCTATGAATTTCTTAGCAAATAAATATTTCATTGAGATAATACTTGAAATGTCAAGAATAAAACACTGTATATAAATCTTTTATACATACTGCATTTTTACATAATTAAAATTAGAGCTTACGCTTTAAAATATATTAAGAGATTAAATTTGTAAGTACCCCTAAAGAAATAGGCGATGTCTTCTTCTAAACATTTAAAGGGTAAACCCCGAAGGCGCACGCATCCATCATTTAATGTGTGTATGACACTGAAGTTGCTTCTTCTGATGGCCCTTTCCATTTCTCTTCTCTCGACGTGAAATACTGAAATTTAATTAATTAATGAAGTAAATCAATGTTTTTTACGCATCTGTATCATCTATTAATAAATTACAAAGAGTGGTCAAATTATTAGAGTACAAAAAGTTTTGAGAAAAATTCAAAACCTTATTCAAGCATTTTTATATAATATCAAATCTTATAACTAATTAAATCACTATCTAAATCAGCACTTGATTTAGTGATGAGTGTATAATTAGCCATTAGATCTTGTGTTGTTGCATTCTTTTCTTTTCAATGGCCCACAAATCTTTACTTGGATTCATATATTAGAACTGACCTAAGAAGTACACTGATCTCTGTTTCATGAAGAATACTTGTCACTGTCTATTATAGAGGGAACGTAATCAATTCATCAAAATATAAACCATATTTGGATACCATTGTTTTTGCTGCGAAATTAGCTTCCTTTCCAGCACTTTTAAATACTAGTTCTAGCCTCATGGTGTTTTCAACTAATAGATTTCCTGACTCATGCACATAAATTATAATATGAACCATGCTAGCCAGATGCATTACAATCACAGGACTATTTATTAGGTTAGGCAAATATAGTAATATTAAACACTATTTTTGTAATTTACTTTTTACCAATCATCTATTGTTTAGTGGTTTAGTGCAGCCCATTCAGTATTTCTGTGCAGTGGCAGAAGTAATTTTTGTTTTTCCAAGCCCTGCAAGTCTTTAAAGAGCTGACTTCAATGGAATGACCTTAAGTTTATCTCCATAAAAACAACATGAAGCTTCAAAGACTTTTAGACTCTTATTTTTGGTCTTGGATTAAGGGAGATGTCTCATTTTAACCCTTTTCTTCGCAGTAGACACACTAACAAGAGTAGACACTCAGGATGATTATCCAACTGAATACATACTATGTAAAGGATTAAAGGTATGATCAATTTACATCCATACGATCGATTAGGACCAATCTGACTTTCAATAATATAGAAAAGAGGCACCATACTGTTGTATATTGTCTAAATATGCAGTTTTCATTTTTTTTTTTTTTTTTTTTTTTTTTTTAAATGCAGTAAGGATTGTAACACATTATATTTAACACTTTCAAACATGTAACTTATAACAAATAACAAGCAATTTAATCATATTCAATTTCTTAATTCTCCTCAGCACAGTATTTAAGTTCTAAAGATGGTCAGGACAAACAGATGTTATAAGCAGAGCGTGTTTCAGAGACATGTTTTTCTACTGAATCTATAGAGCAAAAAGTGGACACATACATATTACCTGCTTGGGACTATATTTTTTTACATACAAAATAACTTATTTTTTACTTAATGTTTAACTGTTTAGTTTTTCTATTAATACAATTTACCTTCAACAAATCTGTTCCCCATATACTCTTGGTCTTTTTTACAAGCCAGTTCCATGTCCTGTTCTGATGTCATTTCAACGTAAGCTACTCCACTGGGTCTTCCATCTCTTGTCATGATTAAGTGAATGCCGGAGGTCTCATTGTTGATGTTACACTCACCTATTGAATGAACAATCTAACATTGTTTACTATCAACGTAATCATCTAACAGTAGTTTTCTTTTCCAAATTTATTTTAAAATGATTTGTTTATTGAATCTTAAACCCTAGCTGAGTCTTTTTAGATCTAAACTGACTATGATTGATTCCACAAGATCATGTTTCCATAATTGGATGAGGAATTGTAAACATTATATATTAACTGTGACATAATAGTTTCTTAACTTGTTAATACTTGTGTAATTATTTCTCTTTTAAGTGTAACTTTTCACATAAAACACATTGGTATTGATTATTTATTTAAAGTTTGTTTTTGGTGTGTAATGTTTGATTAATCAGTTAACTTACTCATAAACAACACAGTTACTAAATCAGTTTACTTATCAGTTGTTACTTTGAGAATGTGATGGGCTGATGCCTATGTTGTGTATTTCAAAAACACGTTGAACGTTGTTTGAATAAATAACTATGTGACCGACCAATCTAGGAAAAATATTAGTAAAACTAAAATATAATTTTAAAATGCAGCCTTAATAAATATGCCTTAATTTTTAACTTGACAAAATGAAATATGCAAATATGCAGTTTAATTCTCCCTGTTAATTTACAATCAATATGTAACAAAATCAAATTTTAGAGAGCTGGCCTGCAGTGAAATAACCTTAAGTTGTAATCCCATAACAGCAATGTTCAACTTTAGACACTTTAGCAGCCTTATTTTTAGTTATAGAATTATGGGTCATATCTCATTATAAAGATAAAATTAATATGTATTCAAACACTTTATGGTTTTCAGGTAAAGTGTATACTTTTGAATGATTAAACGATGAAGTACAAAAAAGATTTATATTTTTTTCTGAATAACTAATAACAATGTTTTTTTTACAAAAAGCATTTGTATGCATATTAATTTCAACTTTCAAATGTGGTATCTTCCATCTACAATTTAAAATAAGTCCTTAAAGTGTTAAGAGATTTAAAATAATTGTTCTTATAGGGCTATATCAAGATGGCTAACAGTACAGCTAGTTTTTAGGGAAGCAAATGAAATTAATCCACCTAAAACATAAAACGATTCACCAAGATCATCTTTTAAAAATATTAAAACTCCCAGATCAAAATGCACCCATTAAGCATGTACTGGTTCAAACGTAAGGAAGGCTAATAGCACATGTTTTTCAGTGTTGCTACCACTTAGGACTTAAAATTCAAATTTAATTTTGGAAACTAATTGCTTTGAAATACTGTCCATAACTTACTAAAAAATGCTGTGATGTCTTTACTTGTTGTTGACCAAGGAAGACCCTGCACTTTGATTATGAATTCATTTTTATCATTTGTACTGCAACAAGAGGAACAACTCTTAGTTACATGCTAGCTTAGTAATTAGGAATCAATTTATGTTTGATCACCTTGAACATTTTCAACAGAATTAAAACAGGATTTATGTTTGTTGTTGAAGTTTATAACTGATGATTAATTATATAAAAGTATAGCAGGATTTTGGGCATTTACCTTTGTGTCAAAAAATAGAACACTACATTTTGAGGATTGAAATCTATAGGTCTTCAGTGTGTAAACATCCTTTTACCTTAAGAATAAGCAAGCACAAAAAAATATTTTAAACTAATCAAAGTATTGTGACAATGTCAAATTGACAAAAAAGCAAGTTCTCATAAAGAATCAATCATATACATGAAAATTCAGAAAGATTAACATGTCACTGCACAAAACAGGCAGACTATATACACACCAGAGCAGATGAGACACTAGGACAAAATCAATATCAAACCTTCCTATGACACCATGCTCATTACCTGAAATAAAGGAACAGAATGTGCAACACTTGGCAGGGGATAAATTAATAATGTATAAACGAGTTTTACAGTTTGGAGAATTTGAACTCACTACATCTTTGAGATAAAAAAAAGACCAAATGTAACTGCCTACAACACAACAACAACCTTCACGAGAATACTTGGTTTCTTGTAAATGAGTAATTTAGCATATACTCGTACATTAACCTAAACACACTTCTTTATATTCATTTTCATTATTGTTACTTATAGATTTGTTATTTATATTAGTATTATTAAATACTTATAAATTAGAATTTACATTTTAGTTATTAGTAATAAATATATTGTAATTTTTCTGTGAAATTTCTGAATTTGTTCTTAATAACCAGTTAAACTTTAAATTATGTGTAACATGGAAGAAAAAACGTATAAAATATGGGAACAAATTTAAAACTATACAAAACAATAAATTGACATACTTACCTGTTTTGATTTCCATGACATTCGTAGAAACAAAACTGAATAAAATATAATACATTAAGTATAAGGTATGCAGATGTATAAAATGTTTTATTTGACATCATAAAGTGTAGATTGAATACAACTAAAAGAAAGTGTGAGGTCTGTTATCACTAATAAGATCTAGAGGTGATTGTAATCACATTCAATTTAAAATATCAATATTACATTGTCATATTCATTGTTATAGAACAAATGTTACTTTTAGTTCACGCTTAGCACCATCGTTCCAAAACTCTCTGCATTTACATTCCCTCCATTGTCCTAATTCTCCAATAATTTGATCATAATGGGTGAGGAAATTATTTTTTTCAGTGTAGATTCAGTAAAAAAATGTGGTATAGTTGTATATTGCACTGCATTTTTGTAGTTAAATTACAACTGTAGAAAGGAAGTAAACAAAACTAGGAACGTAACTGACCTCCAAAAAAATTAAAAATGTTATCTTGATCCTCTATTCAATCTATACAACACAGACTGGGTGATTTGACATGTTACCACACAGATGGTAATTTGAGAATCATACAACACACATCTGCTTGAGTATTGATGTTAACCCTTACACTCTCACTGTCCAAGCTTCGTGTTTCTATCACTGGATGTGGAAATGTAATGGTCATTATCACATTTTGAAATATTTGAATTTAAATACATAGTTAAAATGTTTATTGACATTAAAGTGGAACATTAACCAAACGTAAAATGTATGGGGGTCAGTAAATTTAATTTACATAAAATTCCAGTTCCTGTTCTTAATAATAATTCCAAGCTACATTTACTTGCTTTAGTGCATGCATTGTGTTCGATATTTTTGTATGCTCTTCTGTTCATAATGTTAGATCTTACAATATTTTTTTTTGCTGAATAGCATCAATTTATTAATTTTCACTTTGGAGTGTTTTTCACCATTACACTTAAACATTAGTGTAAAAAAATCATGATGATCTAATTAGATGTGTTAACTTTAAAGGATGCATGGTATTAAATTTATTTTCATCCAGGTTTCAACAACCTCAAGGGTTTTAACCCTAGACCTTGTACCGTTATTTAGTTGTATTTTATATAATACATATTTTCGCAACCCTGTTACTCGTTATTGGTTAATATAAGTTACATCCGATGTTCTTGGAACTGAATTCTTGGCAGATTAATAACCTAATTGGCAGATGTATTAATTTTTTTCTCCAGTGAACTTTGTAGCTGCCAAGAAACACATCACATGCCTTGTCAGGAAGTAAAATTTATACTTTCATATTATAAATTAGCCCTTTCATGCGAGACATCTAATTTTGAATGTAATATAAAGTAAAGTTGTAAATAGTAAAGTGACTTACCTTGGTTGATATTTTATTTGGCACATTAATATTGATCTCCAAATATCAATATTAAAATATATATTGGTGATGATATTGTGTGGTGATGTCCTTCTGACGAGACCACGTTGTTGTGAATGGTTGTCTTGATAAATGGCTAATTACCGTCGTGATTTTGTTTTAGGTGAGTTCAACCGAGTCTCTTATTTCAACTTCAAGTGCTTCCAGCATTCATGTTTTAGACTTCTATTTTACTAATCTTCACTTTTTCCAACTACAGCTGCAATGTCGAGCCAATGCTGACATCCGCGCTTGTGACTCGACATTAAACGTAAAGGGAAGTCAATTTTAAAGTTTTGAATAATATTTAAGTTCATATGCAAAAATCCCATAGAACACTGGAACTGTTAGGCCTACTGCTACGATATCATTTAGTTCATTATCACTCTATTTGGCAGCAACGTGGCAATACATTATTTATTTTTAACATCTAGAAGTGGTGCTTTTGTTTATTTGCCAAAATTAAACTTTGCAAATCGAGTATTCATTACTACGACCTCAGCGATATCCAACCCCACATGTTTCTATGACGGTGCATTCCATTTCATGAGATCTGGTTGAGCATTAATGAATATTAAGAATTGGTCTTATTAGTAACCATGATGCCAACAAAAAATAGCAGAATTAATAAATCTGTAAATAAACTGAGTGCAATCATGAGATTTTAACATGTGATATAAAAATACATGGAGCCTAACTATTCCACAACATACAATAATCTTTTGGTGACTTGATGTGTAGACTTTTATTATCTAAACACTGATGAAACCCAACTATTAAGTTGGGTTTCATCTTATTGGTTTAATCTTGTGATAAGATACATTCACATTTTTGTTTATTAAAACAAAAATGTGAATGTATCTTATCACAAGATATCTTGAGAAACATTTCATTGACATATAAAAGAATGAGTCAATGATGGTGCATGTCTAACCATGGAATTTGGCTGAGCATTATTAAAGCCTATCACTCAGTAGGCTGCCGATAGAAAAACCACTCACAAAGAAATCTGCGCAGAAGCAAATATTTGAGCAGCGGGACGAAGGAGTGGGGGAAAAGCATCTCCTTGTCTGTTTTATCAGCTGTGTGGATTTTGTTTACACTGCAACTACTTACCTATTCTATAACTATATTTAAAATTTTCTGTGTAGACCTATAAAAGTGTGCAGTCCAAGCACAAAATATTAATTGAACAAACTAATGTATCCATAGACCTATCCAGGGAGCTTGTGTTTTGGAGGTTAGCCACACAGTGGCAATGGCCAGGTCAGGGGATAGAGTGAGTGCCAAGCAGTGGGGGGAATACTGAGAGAGGGTGGCATCACAGTAGCGGAGGGGTATTTACCCCACCCTGCGTGAACTAAAATTGCTGTGTCCTTTGGTAAGCGGTTTATATAACACCCTCTTTTGTCTGCCAGGGAGATGTAAAAATGTCTTTTCTGTATGATTGTCTTTCTATCTTTCAACAGGACATCTCAAGAATTAAATTAACTTTCAGACTTGAAATTTTGCAGGCAACTTCAACGAAGCCTGAAAATTGTACTATGATATTTCCTCGTTTACTCGAATCACGCCTACTTCGTGTGTTGTGTAATAGAACGAATTAACTACCATGGATTATTTAACTTACTATACTTAATACATACTTGACATGTTATGTGGCATACTCCTACTCTTTTCTAATTAACTTGTATAATCTTTTTTCATCACAATTATTTTTTTTACTACAAACATTTCTTTGTAGGACTTTAAATTTTATTTTCTTTGCTCAATTATTATCTTACAATTAAATAAATTGCATATGTAGTTTTTCCTAATAAACTTTACTAGTCTCAGAAAAAAACAAAACAATTATATATAATTTACTTTTGTTAGAAAATTATAGTTTAAAATGGTAAGAATAGAAATGTTTTAGCTATTTACACTTATTTTTATGATACTTTTTTCTATATTATTAATACATAAATTGTAGATGGTCTTGTCTTATTAGGATATACTTTTTTCATTGATGTATAAATGTGTGAATTTAAAATCAACAATCCACTACATTTATGTTCCTAGAGTTTTTGTATAAAATATCTTCAGACCCACGTAACTAAACAAAATTTTTTTATTATAAACCCCATCACTTATAATAACCATTCAGTTATGTAGGTCTGAAGATGTTTTCTTCAAAGACAAAACGCCCAAAGAATTCAGATTTACTGGAGTTTTTTTATTTTAAATTCACATTCATCTATATTTTATATATTCTGATATTTTACATACGAGATATTACTCCAAAACCTAAATGTTACTACAGTATAACTGCTTGTTTTAAAAAGGTTTTCAAATATTTTAATAACAAATTATTTGGACATTCATTCTTTTTTTTTTTAACTTAATGAAAAATAAAATGATAAATTCTCAATCTAAAGAGGATAACAATGCTTAAATTCTAGTTTTTGAAGCACCAAAGTCAATTTACAGGAGTCTGCTCTAAATGGCATTATTGATCGATTCATTGGGTTTGATGGGTTGCAATGATACATTTACTAAAAAAATACTTAGCACTATCATGACTTCTACAGTGAAGTAAGGCATTTTTATAGCTTTCACCCTTTGGTACTTGCACCATAAATCTTGGAAGAAGTAGGAAATAAAAATAATCACAAACACAACCTTATGCACCAATGCATTTCTCACGCATACATCACGTGCAGTCTATGTGCTTACTCCACAGACCAATGCTGATTGATCACACTCTGTCCTGTACTAAAAATTGTACTATTATATTTCCTCATTTTAATCGAATCACGCCTACTTTGTGTGTTGTGTAATAGAACGAATTAACTACCATGGATTATTTAACTATACTTAATACATACATGTCATTCTTGATCAAAGCAATCTACATAGTTAAATTATCACAAAGTTAAATTATGAATAGATTAGTTTAAGACTATATTTTAATTACATACAGGCCAAATATATTACTACGTTAGCCATATTACCTACATGTAATATCCAAGAGAAAGAAATAAACTTGTTCAATGAATCTTTACAAAGAAGAAAACAAACTAGGTCACTTGATTAACCCTTTGAGTGCCACAGCTCTAAAAATTTTTCACATTGTAAGAGTGCCAGGTGAAAATTATGGGGTATATGCAAGAAGTGCCAGGAATTTTTCAGCAAAAACGTGAGACTTTGGTTTTAAAACACTGTAAAAAATTGGTTTATCAACATATTTTCATGATTTTTTATTTAATTTGTTGGTAAACGACTGTTCTAATTTACCTATCATAAAAACAGTACACAAAGAACTGTACAAATTTTAAATTTTATAAAAATCGATAGGCTTTAAAAAATGTTTCAAACACTTTTTTAAGTTTGAGATAAAAAAAACAAACTAATTTTTGTTTTATCTAGTTAGAAATATTTTTATGTTATACAGCATTAAAAAACAATCAAAATTCATATGTAATAACATAATTCTGAATTAAAACCTTCTTGAAAAAAATACAATGATAAATTGTTGGTTATGCCATATTTGGTTACAATGCTGTGTAAAAAATTGGTTTACCAACATATTTTGATGATTTTTTTTGTGAAAGAACAAACAGAACTTATATAATATATAACATTATATTTGAAATAAAAACTACCTGAAAATAATATCTAACAATTACAAATCGTTTGTAAGAAATAATTAGATTTTTCTTCTCTAAGCAACAATGTTTCTAACAATAATATTACATTTTTTTACTTCAATTCCTAATATATCGTGTAAGAAGTGTAAAACAAGTAGCTTCCAAAAATGTTCTAATATCACTATCTTCCATTTTTCGGGTTGAAAATACAAAATGCAGCACTAAAAACTTGAAAACTCTCAAGCAAGATAAACAACAACGACACACAACACACACACGGCCACTGCGATCGTCGTTTCATCAAAACAGCTGAACATAAAACAAAAACGGTACTTTGGGATTATACCGACCACACCAGTACGAAGAAACACAAAAATATAAATTTATAGAAACAAACATGATAAAACGAAAAAAAACAACTCTTT
Organism: Homalodisca vitripennis; assembly: GCF_021130785.1. Lineage (NCBI taxonomy): Eukaryota > Metazoa > Arthropoda > Insecta > Hemiptera > Cicadellidae > Homalodisca > Homalodisca vitripennis. Next base: position 50,225,750 of record NC_060211.1, on the reverse strand, counting down.
AATTACAAAATTACAAGCATTTCCAGGTATTGTGATCGGTATTGTTGTCGCTGTTATCTTATCTTTCTCGAGAATCCCGATTACGGCAGGCCGCTCGGCATCACATGATTATATAAGTTTTTTGCACGGTACATAATTGCCTTTCAATTACAATTCAATTTATATTTCTGATCAGCCCCTCTAGAATTTGATATTTTACTGATAGGTACTATCTCGAGGGATGTTTTTCTTTCGTTGACATCAGCGCGGGCTTCGGCAGCACCTTCGGAGACACTCGCATTTTGAATGGCGGAGTGTGATCAAGAATAAAAACGAGTTTTGAGTGTTTTTTTCAATAAAGAGTTTAGTTTTTGTTTGGTAATGTTTGTTTTTTATTGAATTTTTGTTTGGAGAAATGTAGGGGGTAAAACAAGGAAGTACAAACAAAGCGACGCACCAGCTGATACGGGCGGTGAGACTCTGCAATCACATTATCTACTAGACCGCTCGACTTTGACCTCTGTCTGAGGATGGGGAGGGGTTTGCGATATGACAATTCCTGTTTTATATTGACGAAAATATTGTTCTAGCTAATCTAGTAATCAGTAGAAGCAAAATGTCAAATAACGATTCATGTCTGGGTGTGGTCGATATAACCCCAAAGTACCACAAAAACAAGCACGTCATCTGCCCGCAGTACAAAGGAAAATTTTTTTTGTACGCTTTGGATATCCATGAAGCTTTTGGATGTAGTGTAGTAAATAAACCAGTAAATATAAATACGAAGTCTCCCGTTACTATTGTATAATAAATTAAATATACAGAAGTCTCCCGTTATGGGAGACCCTGGCACTATAAGGGTTAAGTATAGCCTACAGGGTGTCCTTACACCACCTGTAGAGTATATGCATGGAAACAAACAAATTGAGATTAATTATTATTTGAACTGAAATCATATATTTTGGCCCATACAAAATTTAGATGAATTATTACCAATTCCCAAACATGCATCTAATTAGAATATCTTAAGACGAATTTTGAAACATTTTTGTTCGACAGCCCTTATTTTAGGCTTAAATATTTAATTTAAATACACTGAAGAAATAATACTTAAAAATATTTAACCAGATTATTCAGAAATAGTTGAATTTCTTCGAACATTTGCCACATTATTTGACATTTTGAATTCCCAGAGCTTTAGATCTAAGTACAGCAAACAGATTTTGTACCCAGTTAATTATGAAAAAATTTTGATTTTCTCCTGAAGACACAATAAATAATTCAAATCTAAAAGAAAAATGGTCAATCAATACTTTCTTCGGAAAGAAAAACTGTATTCCTTGCCCTTATCATATGCATTCAAAGTACATTGGAAGTATGTTGTGAATATGCCAAGTAGATAGTGACCTTTCTTAAAGTACTCGTTTACAAATGTTTAATAAACACAACAATTACATTTCATACAAAAAGGCTTTTGAAATTGAAATTAAATGAGTTTTTATAGTAGAAAGATTCCTGTTTAGATAGCTTAGTTGATTGTTCATTAACTAGAAACTGTTTATTCTTACACCATTTACCTTATTACAGCATAAATATGAACTAATGTGTTACTTTGATTGGAAGTAACTATATCTTTAAAGCCCACATGTGAGGCTCTCATGATAACTGTAGTTACCAGTAAATCAAGAAGCGCCCGACTCATGAGTGAAAACTCTCTCATACAATCTAAAACTTTGACCGAACTATACCAGCTAATTAAAAAAAATGTAATTCAGACAATTAAACAATTTGAATACAAATTCCACTGTTTAAACTTATCTCCAAAAAACTAAAAATGTAGCAGCCTTCCTACTTCCTGCCAGGTATGTAACGTAGTGCAGACGTATATGCTATGTAAATACGTCCTTTGGTTCCATTAATTTTGTTTTATATTATATAATTTTAGGAAAGTTTTCCATTGTAATACGTTATTTTTCAATTACAATTAAGTTTTATACAATTTGGTTTGTTTGTGTATCATCGAATGGGCTTGAAGAAAGTTCTTTGTTTGAAGTTTACTTTTGACAATGTAAGGATTGTGAAGGAAACCGGATTTTTCTGGACATTCTCCATTGTTCAGTGATAAAAAAAATAAAAAAAAGGAACGATGGCAAATGTATGGAAAAATCCTGTTTCCTTCACTTCAAGATAATATAGTCAAAATAGGCTAAAAGATTTTTCACTATAAATATGTGCCCTAAAAATTGAAAAAAATTTAAGTACATAAATATTATGTAAATAAAAATTTGTTTCACTGCACATTTTTTAATGTTCAAACATAGGTTTTAAAGATAATGTTTAAAATGGATGTTCTTTCTGATCTTATACTTTTAGGAAGAAACAATGTTTCAGCACGATGGTACGACAGTGCATTTCATCTGGGTAGGGCACAAAGATTTTGCAAGTTGCTGGATGTGGACTGGACATGGCAGGCTATTGCACTGGTCAGCAAGATCATGTGAAGTTTACTCCAATTTTTTCTTGGGGTAGAATGAAAATTAGTATACAAAACCCGAGTCCCAAACAGAGGGAGGAACTGGTTGGTCGGATTGTTGTTAAACAGATTGCTTATTGGAAATTAGCCAATTTTAGCACAGAGCTCTAAGGGTTAAACTTAAAATATTTGGAACATTGTAAACTAGCACCAGTTATAATAAAAATATATTTTATAAAATTAAAAATTGTTCGTGAATATACACAATGGAATCGCGTGATATATGTACATAAATAGGATGATTTTTTACTTATATTAACTCAACAACTTTTCATTGACAAAATACAACAAAAACATGTCTTTGAGATCGGTTTTTTTAGCATACATTCATGAACAAATGCATCAACAAACTCATGGCAAATGATGCCTGGGTTATTGTATACATCACATGAAAAATATTTGCAATTTATTTTGAAGCACCCTACATTTTACTATGAAAATATCTTCTGTTTAACCACAGTTAAATACGACGGATCGTACTACTGTTCTTGACAAAGACTCATACGAAATAATGGTACACAAAGGTTATTGTTTAGTTGGATTACATTTAACAAAAATTTGGAATCAAGTTTGTAATCTTAATTATAAACACACGTTGAAGATAGTAATGCATGGAACTATCTTAATAAAGATGAGCAGTTACTGACATGCTGAAAAATCAATATCTCTTATTACTTACTGAACAATTCTCTTAAAATAAGTTACATAGTGACATTAAAACAAAGTAAGTAAGTATTTTATACATCTTTTATTTGTGAGATTTGAGAATCTAACAATCATTTCAAAGTAAAAAAAGAATTAAAATTAAATCTCTATGAAATTAAAGTAATACCACAAATTATCTATAATTGCTTACAAAATAGGCTTATGAATGGTTACGATAAACACGAAGATACAGCAGATAATGTTATGAAATTATAATTACACAGAATTCACTGACACCCTGATCTCGCTGTATTAAACACTTCAATCAACATAAATAGTGAAAGGTTTAAGTATTATTCAGTCATATCAGTCATTTGAAACACGTTATCACACTCAGAAAGAACTGTACTTGAAGCCCAGGTTGTTTCCACTTCCCATGTTGTTAGAGTAACTACCACCACCACCTCGGAATTTGTTGCTCAAACCTGAAACAATAACATACATATAATCAGTCTTGAGAAGTTAAATAAAATACTTCAGAATCTGGAGTACTTTAGAGAAGTACAAAAGATAGTCCTTAAAAAATCACAACTTAAATTACGTTACTTAAAAATACACAATTCAATTTTAATTAATGTTTGAACCCAATTCTTTTTATTGTCAAGAGAAAAAAAACTGTTCACAATCGTTTATATGTCTTGGTAGAAAATAGACAGACTGGAATTACAGTGGACTCTCGAATAAATGTATTCTAATTAATTAAATTAATTCTCCCAATATAACAAATGTTTTTTTTTTCAAATGTAAGCAACAATCAATTGTTTTAATATTTTATTGCAACTGTGGTAAACTTATTTTTTAGGATCCTAGGAGAGAGCATCAAAGTCAGCATTTCTGTCCTTGGCACAGTGTTAATATTGGGTACTGTACCAAATGACTGTTTTGAGTGTTATTATCACTGTTGTTTTAACTAATTTTTTGAGTATGCAATGGCAGATAAAACAATGCGAATTGCTACGAAATTTTACTTTAACCGTAAAAATGTATATAACATAAGTTACCTTGACCTTGTCATGTAATGTAACAATAAAATAAGTGATTGATTGAATTTCTTCTTATATGCTATTCACATGAAAAATCAAGAGAAAAACATAAACCCTTTAGTACATAGTGTGTATCCATTTATACATAATCATGACAGCTTATAATATCAGTTGTACGACACTCAGTATATGCTGCCAAGTAAGGAGTTGAAGAAAATAGAGATTAAGTTCAAATATATCGTTATATAGATGATCCCATTCAGCTACTAGAATCCCTTAGTGAATTTTGACCTCAATATAACAAATCTTGTTTTTAAGAATTTCACGATATGATATATTTTTTCTTTGGCCCTTGAGATTCATTATATAGAGATTCCACTACAATGTAATATTCTTTGACATAATCAACCCATTGGCCTAGTAGTTTTTCTGGTGCTGCATGGACCTGAACTAGCAATTAATTTTGCTGAAAGTGTAAAGGTTCCGTATAAGTTTTATAGAAACCTAACTAAATAATTTATTACCATGGTTATTTTACCATCATGTTTCTAAGAAACTAAGCTACATTTTACAAATATAAAATTAATTTTTATTTAGTTTTAAATTTACTTATAATGTTAATTATAACAAAAATGTTAAGTTTTTTATGTAAAAAATACTTTGGTTTTATTTTATTTTTTCACTATTAAAATGATTTATTATCTAAAAACTGAATATATATATTATTGTTCAGTAACTCTTTGTCATGAAAAATAAATTATATTAAAATTTTTATTTGAACATTTATTATTATTAAAAAAAAAATTATAATTGAGTACTCATCAAGTGCAGTTTTTCCATCAGTTTGCATGGGTTGCAGATTTTGTAGCATTTACACACAATTTGCATATAAAAGCACAGAATTACACTAAAAAAATACACTGTAAAAATAAAATAAATAAAAAAATAAAACTTCACAAACTAACGACAAACGACGTTGTTTCTATTTTGCAGGCTAGCCTTTAGCCTTGCAACAAAACAAAATTTTACTGAATATCACAAATAAATATTTAAATGGATTTTATAAAACTACTGTAATAAACTTTCAATAATATTGTTAGAAGTGCTAGCCGTAATTTTAGACATAACATAATCCTAGTATCAACACAAAATAAGCAATGGTAATAGATTATTATTGAAAAAAGTAATATTTTTCTGCCATAGTTGGCACATCTGAACTCACCAAGAACTCAAAAGGTCTGCAGAAAGCATATTGGCATACCATCTAACGGGAAAAACTATATAAATACTTTAAATAGTACATCGCAACGTCACCAGATCGTGCTGCGCACATGACCAGGTTCAGCCCGTGCATCACTGCACGTGGTATATACGTGAGTCTAGGCCAATGGGTTAAGTAAAACAATGGCATTAATCAAATGAGAGTAACATATTAATTAAAACCTTTGTTAAAACATGTCATAAAACGTACAAGCTAAAGTCAAAATCTTTAAATAGAAACCCCTAGCAAGTGATACATATGTTAAAAGTATTATAAAAAGAAGAAGAATGGCAAAACTAGAGGTCCCTAATGTTCAAAATACAGTCTCACATTTTGAAAGATTTTAGGTGTGATGATATGGCAGGCGTCTTCGATCCTTGTTCTTAATTCATTGAGTTGGGCCAGTTTTTATTGATGAAAACTTAACTGGTGTTAAAGTACAAGTCATGTTACAAAACGGCATTGTTCCAGCAATAAATGAGTTGGTACAAGATGCTTACGAGCTTGTATTTCAACAAGACGGTGCTCCACTACATTACAATGTGCTTGTCCCTACATTCTTAGATCAAACGTTTCCGGACAGATGGATAGGTCGATGAGGTGCTATGGTAGAGTGGTTCACCTGACCTTTCACCTCTCGATTTTTTTCTTTTGGGGATTTCTCAAAAGTAAGGTTTATGACACAAAGCCAGCAAACCATGATCTCCTTGATGAATTAAGGACAAGGACCGAAGACACCTGCCATATCATTACACCTGAAATCTTATAAAATGTGAGATCCAGGCTTTACGTTGCCTAGAAGTACATGGTAGCCATTTCGAGCATCTCATCTGAGTGAAATTGAGGTGAGATTTCAACATTTTTTACAATTTTTTCATCACAAAATTATCCTAAACTAATAAGATTTTATAAAACAATGTAAACTTTAATTGGCCACCGAATTTCATACAGCAACATTACAGATATATAGTTTTTCCCATTCATTTTTTAAATAATACCTTTACAATGTGTTACTTGCCAAAGGACTCTGTTTCAAAATTTGGAATTACCCCATTTGGGGGGCGGGGGACACAATTTTTAAAACATAAAGTTTGTCTTATAAACATGCCCTAAAGTAAATTAGTTCATCTCTATTCATAAGAAAGTTAATGGAGGGAAGGGGGGGACTCTTAAGACACCCAGTATATATATTTTTGCAAATCAATTCATTAATTTTTCACCTGATTGGCAGAACAAAGACTTAATGAATTGGTTGATAACAATTACAATGCTCACGTAAATAAACCATTCACTTATTACTTATAAAAATTAAAATACAACAGAAATTTATCATAGTGGTTTGGCTTGAACATTTAGTTTTAATCTGTAACAAGATCAATATCAACTAATAAAAATATTAAAAAATTTATAAATCCAATATCAGGCATTTGTTTGTAAGTTTCAGGTTGAAATAAAACATACAAAGATTTAATATTCCGTTCTACAATAACATTTAATAAAAAACGAACCCTGAGAGAAATACCCAAAACACTTACCAGAATTGAAACCTCCAGAGCTACCACCACCATATCCACCAGAGTTGCCAGGAGTTGAGTTTAGGAAAAGTTCAATGTAGCGATGCTGCATATGGCTCTTGTCTTTGGACATAGCTCTTAGGGCATCTTCGTGTGTGGAGAACTCCACATCCGCCTCACCAGACGGCCTTCCATTGTCATCGTAGACAATGCGAATATTGACGGGATTAACAGGCCTGAAGAACTACAACAAACCATTTTCTTATTGAAAAGGTACTTGGTTAAGTTCAAATTTAAATATAAAACATTTAATTAAAAATTGTATTAATTAATTATAGCTATTGATAAATCCATGTTAAACAACAAACATTTTTATATACAATTTGAGACCACATATGCTCAAGAGTCTACTTTCCATTAGAGTTGTTCATTTCTACACAACAATGTTTTAAACTGGCAAATTAGTGTAAGCAAAATTTATAAATTTATAAAGTTGCTGAAACAAACGTTATTATATGTTTAAAATTTTATAAATACTAGACAAAAATAACAGCACAACCAGTATACATTTTTTTTTTATTTAATGAATTAAGAGATTATAGATTTGATTTCATTGGTTCGATAAAAAAGTATAATACTCTGACAATGTAAAAATACATTTCTTGGAAAACATTACATCCATAGTATATGATACTAAATATATCCATACATAGGTCTTAAATTACTTGTACGTAAATGATAAAGAAAAAAAAATTTGGTAAATCTTTAGTTATGTACTAAGTTATGTAAATAGTATGTAGTGTAATGTGTTATGTAATATACACCTTCAATTTTCAATGTTAATATTTTATCAACGAGTATCCAAAAATCAATACATTTTTCAATTGATCAAAAAAAACTAAGTACCAAGTTTTATGCCTGGACAAATCTATCAAGAGTCATCACACAGAAGGATGAACTGCTCTTTGACCTTTAGACCCCAAAAACAACAACAAGGTTCATCCTTGGGCCAAGAATAGCATGTAGGTAACAAAGTTTCAAGACTCACAGAAAACAGACAACACAATTTTAAGACTGCCCTGTAGGGTCCTTGATAATGTTTGAACATATAATTTAAGTTGGACATGATATACCAATTGAAGATAATGTCTGTAAATGCTTAATAGTAATTACTAAGCTATAAAATTATATATTTAGGTTAATCTAGAAAAAGAAAATTCCCCAGGTAGTTAGACTAAAAAATTGTTTAAAAAAAGATTTTATAAACTTACATCAGCAATGTCTGTCTGGTTAGCGCGGAAAGGTAGGCCTCGCATGTGGATGCTATGTTGTCCGCCACCGTTCCAACCACCGGAGTTGTTCATACCTCCACCGTACATGCTTCCAGACTTCATTCCTCGACCTTGCATTCCTCTAGGACCACTGCCATTGCTCCATGGACCATTCCCTTCCCATGGGCCATCATCAAAGTCCCCATAGCCTGATTTAGACAAATCAGTCAGTTCAAAAACTATGTATATTTTATCAGTCACTCGATGTATACAGTCATTGTGATTAATCAGTCATTATATATAATGTCTGGTTATAATGCGTAATGACCAAATTTTCTAGTCAAAATGATAAATTAATGACTAAACCATTCATTATACATAATAGCTGACGTGATTTGGCTAAAGGAAAATCACTTTTACCAGACATTATGAACAATAGTTCAAACTCAAATTGGCCAAAGTAATAATTTCAGGATGGAGGGTGGGGGGGGGAGAAGTGAAATGATAAAACAGTATTGTGAAGTGAAGTAACTAATCCAACCTAACCTAATCTACAGTTGAATAAGCAAAAATTAAAATGGATGATTAAATCATTTTGACCAAAATCACTAGCACAAATACATAATAGCTGGATTAATTACTTTCGCTGTGACAATAAGAGAATAAAAGCATCAACTTTTTGGGGCCGGCTGTTAACTATAAATCAAGCACAGTATTTCCCTGATATTGTCAATACTTTTTTGAACTTTCCGCAACTATTGATGAAGTACTATTGTGCTTGAGTTATTCGATACTTGGACTTCTACTCGTGTTATAATAATACTACTGTGATCTTTATTCTCAATAAAAAAGGCACTGAAAATTATAAAGAATACACTAACTCAGATGATGTCTACAATTTGTGTTATTTGTTGGTCTTAATGTAAATTCTATTGACGATGAAGAACTATTACACGAATTGAACGATTCTGATTGTGTGTACACTGTACTGTACTGTAATATTACTATACAAAATATACAACAAATTATTGAGGAATACCAGGATAGCGATGCTCAATCGAATCAGAGTGAAATTTCTTCGGAAACTTAGTGGTAAATAGAAGTAATCTAAACCACAAAAGTGAAGTATCTGGATTAGAAACTTTAGATGGTAATAAATGAAAAAAGTTGGAGAGAAATGTGGAAGAAATAGAATAAGGCATGTAAGTATAGAAGTAGGCTTAGAGTTCAAACTAGTAGACTAAGAGCCTAGCCTAACAGCCAGACATGTTACTCAATGAAGCCATCGGCCTGGACCCCCCCCCCCCCCGCAGTCTAAACAAAATCGAAAATTTCAAATTACCTGTTATGTGAGTAAAAAAGACGAATCCAAAAGACCCTAGTGCTTTTTTTTACCTGAATTCATGCAGGTGGTTTTTTTTAAACCTTTAAAATATTAACTTATATAGAATTCATAACAACTTTTCTTACATACAAGTTTTAAGTTATGAAGGTTAACATTCCCTTTTCATACTCATCAGAATTTTTTTGCTTATCATTGTTCTTAGTATAATATTTTTTAAAGAAAACTTATAGAATTCAGATTTCAAAGTTTATGACATTTAAATATGAAAAGTTTTAAAACAAGTCTCAGTAAATTTGGACAAAATCATTTGTATATTTATTTAACAAAGAATGGCCAAATTAAAATACATGGCCATTATACCAAATAAATTGTTACTTTTCTTAAATACATATATAAACTCTAATTTATATCTGTGGGCAATTTGTTCGCTTTGCACATATCAATAATAGTGTCTACAGTAAAAACACATTACATTACAATTTTTTTTCAAATGCACTAAAATGTGTTAAGACTTCCTTTAGAAAAATATTACACAGTTCAATAATTACTTTTAATTATGAAAAATGTACGATAATATTAAATGTTTCTGGAATGTAGATAATTAGAAGAGTGGAGTGGTAAACATTGCATCCACTTTAAATCACATTTCATATTCTAAGGATTTGTCTACTAGTTCTGGAGTATGATGTACATACACATTAAAAGATTTAACAATAAGTATGTTTTTTAACAATAAATAACAAACCTTTGAAATTTCTTGATGGTCTTGCTATTGGTCCCATGTTTCCTCCATAGCGGTTCATCCCACCAAACCTATCACTACGGTCGTACGGGAGAGGGTCGCTGGTTGAAGCCTCCAGGGACTAGAGGGCGCATTTTAGGCCCAGCCAACCTTATTTCAGCTAAGCTACTTCTGAATATTTCAATGTACCTATGGAAAATATGTACTCAATAACATTAAGAAATATTTACAAATAACATCAAAGAAAAATATAAATAAAGACATTCTTAATGCCTTAATTTGAATCATTTACTCACTCAAACATTTCATATATAGTACAATTATAAATTTTATTCTCATATCATCAAAACATATATCCGGATTTTAATGGAGAATGTTTAAAATTGATAAATACACATTTAGATCAAAACACGTACTGTTACTAAAGAACACGTTCCTCACGAAACTAATACGTTGAATAAAGTAATCCATCTCTGGTTTGCTTACTTACATGTTAAATTGCCTGTAAGAAGAAAATTATTTTACATGGAGAGGAGAATATATTATTGTGTTAGTATTGTTTGTATCTCAACTGTTCTTTTTTGTGTTTAGATGAATCATACAAATTGAACTACTAAGATACCATATCATTTTAGTTATAAGTATGCGTTTTCTGTTATACTCCTAGTGGTTCATTAAGAAAACTGGAATTATATAACATTCCAAACAAAAATCCGTATTATTTAATTTAAAATCTGATTTTAAAATAACTCTAAAATTAATTAAATAACAGTGGTCAACAGAGATGTTTGAAACAAACGTAAGGTGTGAATACAGTTAAATATTACCGTAAGGTATGCCATGATTATTTTCCCTTAGTAACATGGGTGTTTGGATGTGAGCTGCAGAATTAAATGTCAGATATTATTAAGTGATTACACTAATTTATAAAACTCACAGTTTATACTTCTGAAACTTCAACGTAATTACTTTGTACACTAACAGAAGTCGATAGTTGAAGCTTTCAAGGCTACTAGATTCTAGATTCACTGAGAGGTATATCCATACGCACTACCTCACAAAAAGACACCTTGTGATATAAATAAATCTGATATCAGCCAAAAAAATATTAGGTTTTTAACACCAAACCAGGACAGAGAATTGTGAACTATGTGTGATACTGTCAAACACTTGAATTAGATTTCTATTTCCTTGTATTTTTAAATATGATCATTATTTCATTAACATTAATATCAGTCAAAAAAGAAAGACCAATTTAAACAATTAATTAACTAAAAATGTATATTTTACTTATCTAATACGCAATATATTTGTTTGCTTTATCTTGCTACCTACTACACTTCGGTCAAGTGTTTGAATTATATGTTAACTATTTATTGTTCCATCATTATAGGTGATGATTATTTTTGTTTATGTTTGTGGATGAATTTAATACACGTCTTATGAAATTACTACAATAATCGTTGAGTGTTATTGAGTTTCAATGCAAAGAATCACAAATTTCATTATTTCTAAAGTGAAAACATTTTGCACAGATTTTTTAGAAATGTAGTATTTATTTACACCAGCATAATAAGCAAAATTTTATTTTAGTTTAGTAAGTTTAACCCTGGATCTGTCAAACAACTAGTGTGGCAAGTCGCTTAAAAATATTTCTCCAATGTCAGACAATTCGTCACTCGTAGTTTTTTTACAGTCATCTTTATAATCAAACTTTTACTATTGAAAATCAGATTTAATTAGGACAAATTGTATATCAGATTAATTGGAATATTTCAATAATTGGAGAACAAGATTTTCCAAACATATAACCACTGAATGCAATTTTTTATAGAGTTAACTGTTCATTTGTCACAGCTCTAGACCCCTACAAACTGTCACAGAACCAATAACGCCATGAAAGAACATTGGCACAAGTGAGTCCAATTTCAAATGTAATTTTTAATTTTTAGTTCTTTATACATTAGTTTTTAAAAGCAACACAAATTAACAAGAGAATTTCTGACACAATTAACCGACCCTATTTTACTATTCAAGATTCAAGATCGATAATGAGATCAATTCCAAACAATCTTCTTGTGTCCGTTATTCGGTAATTTAACAATATAATCTGAATACTGATTAATACTTAGAGAATCCAATATAAATATTTTAAAGTAATACCCACTTGTTTACTATTGATCTATTTTAATTGTTTTATGACTACCTGTAATTAAATCACTGTAAACCAGTGCAAAGTAAGAAATTATTTCATTTCAAGCCTTTTTACAACGTTTTGAAAGAAGAATAGCTACATAAGTCGTCTTATAAAAAAACAAAACAAAACATTTCTATTTTGTAGAAGATCACTCTACAAAATTCGAACAACTACCTCATGTAAAGTTGTGTCCATCTACACGATTATTTGTAGTCTACACACTAAACATAAATAAATGATGAAAAATGAGATAATTTGGATGCATGTATAATATAGCAAGTCAAAGTAAATAGTTATTTTGTTTTTCTTTATTACTATTTACCTTAAATTTCAAATTAGAGAATTGCCTACTCTGCAAATTATAAATACGATGTTAACCCTCCCAGCGTCCCGTATAAACCACCTTGAACGTCCAGCATCATTTAGCCGTTTTGCAGACATTCAGATAAAAATTTGCAAAAAATACAAATATGGAAATAATTATACACTATAGCATACCATTGTAATCAGTAATAAATTCTTAGTAAGAAAATATTAAATAATTTACTCACCAAAAATATGTGTTGAAACTTAGAGCTTATAAATCAAAAAATTAAAAAAGAAAAAAGAAAATTTATCAACTTTTCACTTAGATAACCATCACTTTTTTATTGTTATTAAAAAATCCAAAAATAGCAATTATGTTCAATAAATAATGTAGAAAAAGAAGATGTTTAAATATTTACATAAAACCTTATACTGACAACACTATTTACAATATACCGAACTTGGTACACTCTTTTTTTTCTTCGAAAAATCTTAGTCCGAAGAGCAGCTGGGGGAGGCTTGCCTCTTTCTTTTCCTCCCTTTAGCAGAAGGGGCCTCCAAAAGTGATCCAAATAAGGGTAGCAATGTTTGTGGATGCCACAGTTGCACTCTGGGCACCAAATATGTGCTTTTCTTGTTGCATACAACGCAAATCCGATCATTCTTGTTTGGGTAAGTGAGTGAGCTTGTGAGAAGTATCACCTCCTGGACCTGGGTTTGTGGTATTGGTAGAACAGTATCATTTTCTGCCAGTGTCTCAATGATGTCTACAATAAAATTCCTTCTATCCATTGGTTGGTCACTGTTATTTGCATACAAAAGAAAGGCATTGAATAGAGCCATGTCGATAAAATTTAGAAAGAGTTTTCTTCCAGTACTTTTGGGTAGGACGTGTAACAAGATAAATGATAAATCGACTTGTCAGAGTTGTCTACTCCTCCCATAGCTTGGTTGTAATTATGTATAACAACTGGTTTGACACCTTCTTGGCCTTTTTTGCTTCTGATAATTTTATCTTCAGCATGCCCTGCAGTAGTAATAAGAAAAACCGGTTTTTCGGGTTAGACGTCTGTCGAAATCCAACAAAAAGTAATTCACCTTTTCTGAAATATACACTTTCTCTAGCTTTTAATTTCTGTTCAATGCCTTGTTTGCAAATAAATTTAGATCTTTTATTTATTGTACCAGTGATAAAAGTTGAAAACGGTTCAAAAGCTTCTCAGCAAGAGGGATTTTGGTATAAAAATTATCTGTGAATAAGTGGTGACCCTTATCCAACAAACCTGCTTTTTGCATGATTTCTAATATAACTTTTTCAGTAAAAGGTGCCGGGTTTTCCTTTTTTAAAAAATCACTACCGCTATAAAGCTCAAAATGTAAAATGTAACTGGTTTTGCTATCACATACTTCAAATTTTTTTTATTCCGTAGCGGGCATGTTTTTTTATTGGGCATATATTGTATGAAGACACAACGGTTTTTCATTCCCACTACGGATTCATCAATACAAACATTTTGATAAGCAGTAAAGTAGGCTTTGAATTTTTTATTTAGATGGTCTAATAAAAATCTAATTTTCATCCAGGGATCATAATTGGGTTGTCCACGACGGAGAGTTGGCGCCATTGTCAGATGTAGGTTAGAGTTGATAAGCATGAAATTTATTGTTATGACATTACTTTATGGAAAAAAGGTATTGTCTGTGAGGCCCTAGTGTCCCAATAGGCTTGTAGATTCTTCTGTCTAATCAAACCCATATTCAAAATACAAGCGAAAAACTTTTTTATGTCTGACACAGTTATATCAACCCATCTTGTAAATCTAGAATGCGTTGGCATTGTTCCAGAATCTCTCTTTGTTTTAATTTTGTTCTGGGCATAGTAGTTAGTGTGTCTGACTATGTGGGTTCCATACAGCATTGGTAAAAAAATAAGTAAAAGTACTCAATAGGTTTACTATTTCGTGGTGGCACATTCTTTACTCCTGGCTGTCTAACCTGAACCTATTTCCAACATTACATTCTGGTTCGGTTGAGTAAGTCCTAACCATTCACTTGATTGTGGAGGTGGTAATGGTATTGATGTATTTCCGTTATTGGTATTAGTTCTACTGCCGTTGTCTGAATCACCTGAGTCTGATGAAGAAATGTTGTCAAGGTCCGGTTCGTATTCCTCGCCGCTGCCCGATGAGTAGTCTTGTAGTGATACATTGTCTGGCCATTCTTCAGCTTCTAAATCACTATCAATGTCCCCATCTTCTTCGTGAATCAATTCTCTCAAATCACTTGATCTACCAAAAAAATCTTCTGCCATTTGCACTAAATAAAGAACAAAACAATAACACAGTAACGCACCGTAAACAAAGGCGACCCGCTCGAGAACTAACGCACCGTACACAAAGGCGACCCGCTCGAGACTAACCAGCTGGCACACAACAAAAGGGGAGAAAGTTTTGGGTCAGTGTTGCCAAAATACCTAAACAAAATTATCGTATTGGGTATCAAAATACTCGTGCATTTACGGCCTTTCCAACGATATATCGATCAGGCCTACCAGACACGGCTAGCTCATTCAGGAGTTGTTCTTTTTCCGCACGTGTTTAATTCGCCGGAATTCGGTGTGGGACGCTACACGCGCTTATTTAATTCGCCGGAATTCCGGCGCGGGACGCTTGGAGGGTTAAACAAGTTTTTTCTGTTGTGATATCTGTCAAATTATTCTTAATATAAATGTGATCAATACTTGTAATGTTTAAAAAGCTACACACATTTCTTTTATTTCAACCATTCTCTTTAAAATTTAATTTAATTTAGTCAACATACAAGTTTTATCAATATTAAAAAGTTAATGTATTAATAAATTTTGTTTATTTCTATAGTTATTTTAAATTATAAAAATGAAGTATTTCCGAATGTAACACTGGTTTCAAATGTTACATATTTTGTTCCAGAATAACTTTAGTTCTTTATTTAGACTTTCGGTGGGTTCTACTGGTATTATACACAGTAACTTGTTTATAAAGTGGAGTGTCTAGAATCAAATTTTAAACTTATACATTTTTATTGTGAGCAAAATATTAATGCATTTCTAAAAATATTCTAAAAAAATACAATTCTAAAAGTTTCATGGAGTAATAGTTTGTAGAATGGGATTTTAATTTAATACATGCAACTGAGTCAAATTGTAATAAAAGAAATATCAAAATATGAATTCAAATATATATTTATTTATTTATTTACAAAATATATTTTGTTCAATGTTCATGATTGAGTATTAGCGAAGTTTACTATTGCTGATTGTACAAACAGGTATTGATATTTGGCATCAACATTTAATGATACAGTTCTCACTAAATCTTTACTTGTATTACTGATATCAAGAATCAGTATCAAAAATTGAAATATCTTTCATTTATAACAACCTCAATAATAAAATAAAATAATATAATAATAATACAAAATTAGGGGTTTATACAAAATTTAGAAGTTTATAATCTAACTCTGTGTATGAATTTCATTCATTTAATAACGTTCAGTTCTACATAACCAATGCTTTTACTATAGATTTTATTATGAACACATCCTTCTTAGAATTCTTAATTAACCATTTTAAACAGCTATTGTAATGTTTTACCTCTTTTTTTTACTTACCTTCACATTAATACAATTTTTAAGCTTACAAAAAGAACATTCAAATTGCAAAGTTGATCATAATTATAATTCTATTTTCTAAAATCCTTCCAAATAAAAATACTACACACAAAATAAATACTTACAGACTACTGTGTGCTGGTTATCATTGTAATGAAATTGAAATGCCATGCAACAGGCTTATTAGCCTACCTACCTTATAACTGTGAAATACGGTAGTATTAAGCTAAAGAGAGGATTCGACCCACAAAGTAAGTCCCTCCCTCCCTGAGCCCCACCTGTGTCCTATTTTTTCCTTGTGTTTCTGCAGAGCTTTTTCTGCCACGTCTTTGTTTATAAACTGTACGTAAGCCTCCCCAGTACTCCTCCCATTGTAGTCAGTCGGAAGTATAATGCCATTGGGTACTATCTCCAACCCTACCCAACCAATCAGATGCCACACAGTCAGTTTAATCCCAAACAATAATTCAAATACAATAATTATACATAAAAATAAAATACCCAATATTACAACACTATAATCTCAAATTCTACGTCATTCAAACATTTCCTGAAAAACAAATTCAGCTGAAGTTCATTTACTACATTTATTACAGGGCTCCCATCAAAAAAAGATATATGTTGTATAATAGTTCTATTTGCGTACAGTAAACAGTAATCAAAGCTTGAGACATTCGTTATTGATCAAGTACAGTAACAAATCTTTGTTTTGTTCGGTATTGTCTGTGTTTTTCAAGGAGTCAAACATCTTCAGACAGCAATATTATGATATTTATAAAATAATCACAACATGAAAGGGTATATAACATTGCTGCCTAAAGAGCTCAACTCCACCAAAGTTAATTTGTTGTAATAGTTTTAACTAAAACAACTAAGACATGTTGCCCTTTTCAGAGAATTAGGATAATAGTACAGTTCGGTAATATCACTGATTAAATTAGGCAGAAACTTATTTAATTTGTATACCCTGATTTTAAATTTTATAAAAGAAAAACTTATCTAATTTAGTTGTAGTCATAAATTGAATACATTATTTTTAAGAAGTTTTTAGTATAAAAGTAAATGTAAACTTAGTTTGTCAAAATCATGAATAAAATTTCAAAATAGGTATTATTGAAGTTTACCTTTTTAACCGAAACTTTAAAGTTGTTCTGGCTTTGTCTCGTACCGTTTTAATTAACTATATTTTTATGTGCCAAGGAATTTTGACATATTTTTGTATTTCTTACTTTTGTAACCCTTTATTTTCAGTTTTTGGTAAACATTCTAAAATGAACAGACTTTTTCTTTTTGACAATTTTTATTACTTCTAAACACAACAAAACTGTTAATAAGCTCAATAATCTTAATTTAATAGCAATATCTTGAAATATATACTAGAAAGGGAATTATAATGTGAAACTTGATGCAAGTCAACATTTCATAATGTAAGAATAGATTTTAAGGGCGCAAGGAAAATGATTAACTTTCCCCTGTTGAATTACTGTAATACACTCCTGGGCTAAATGAATTATTTTAATCAGCGTATTCAAACAAAACTTTTATGTGTTATAAATTATTTTTAAGTTTTAAAATAGGGTAATATTATTAGCTATACAGGTTTATATAAACTTTTCTATGTAGACTTCTGCTTTAGGTTATTTTAAATATCTGTATTATACATGACTTGTGTCGATGCTTTCATAAGTTTATGACAGTAAACATATTTTTATTCTTACTGAAACCAAATTCTGATTTGCATTTTTCTATAAGAATACAACAAGTACATTAAATCCATGAAAAAGTGTTATATCATGTTGTAGGAGCTCTAGCATGTTGCAAATAGTGCAAATAATTATAGTAATATAACACCACAAGAAGAAAGAATTGTAATAGTAAGCTAATACATTTTTTGTCAATGGAGCACGATACCAAGCTTGTGATATATTTCTACAAGAGAGCAGCACAAAGCAGAGTAACAATCATTTTACAAGGAACATTACTGCAAATAGACTAAATTATAAGTATGGAAAACCGACATAAGACAATAGCACAAATTAACATATTGCCAATTGCAACAATCATAAGATATACTACAGATATACAATGGTTTTTGTAGCTCAAAAATTATATAACCACGAGACTACTGGTAATTCAAAGTTAAAAATGAAAGTAGAACAAGAGTTTTGTATTTTTCTACCCATACTCATGACCACAAAATAACAAGTCTTTCTTTGATCAAAGTATGTTGTCTTATTCACTCAAATTGGAAACATGTTTGTGTACCAGATCGTTATTAAAATAATTCCCGAGAATTGGATGTAACATTACTTGTTGATATTAGTTTTGCAGCGAGTCCCAAAATTCAATATTTAAAGGATTTTAAAATTTAATACGTTTTTATTGTTTTCAAACTATCAATTCCTTATTTGTTTCTTTCTTTTATATTCAAGTATTTAAAATAATTGTTTACAATTACCCAATTGTACGGGAATAAACCGTACAAGCAATTTTCTTAGTTGACTATTGAAGAGCAGGAGACCTTTCACATTGTACGGTTACAACACGGGCACGATTTGTACCCGTGTTGCAGCTGGCCAATGCCACTGGAGCAACATTGTAAAGCTTTATTTTAAAATTTTCTTGATATTGTAAATTACCTTCTGTTGGGAGCCCTGTCTTCTTGTAAACATTTAAAACATTATCAAACCAACCACCATATATATTCCCCAATGAAAGCACAATTTCAAATTTTCTAAACAAAGTGGTGATATTAAAAGTAAGACAGCTCAAAATTCCAGTGTGTCATTCAAACATTTTACTATTCAGCTTGGACTTTTATGATTTCATAATCTTAACCAACTCAAGCCTACACTAATTACGCAACAGAAAGCACCAGAAACAACAAGAAAGTAATAAATGTGATTTTATGAAACAGTGACGTGTGTAGAACAGAAGAGTGAATAGAGGCCACTCATTATCACCTTTAAAGACAAAAAAAAACTAATACAAAAAGCAGGTTGGTGTTAGTAATATCATGAATGCGCCCTCAAGCAATAAATATTAAACAAGATATCCGCAATTAATTTATCATAGAGTTCCAATTGTAAGAAGGGAAACTAATGAAATCTGTAACCTAAACATAATCTAACTGGATATAGTTTATCGGTACCCAATAGATTATAAATAATAATGACCGTTAATATATTTCCCAACATGTAACAAATTAAAAATTGAATTACTTCCTATAATTTTTAAGGTACAAAAGAGAAGTTGACAATAAGATAGTAAGTTAATTTAAATATTTCCCATGGCCATTAAAAAATTATAAAAAAATAGGTAATTTAAATAGTAAATAAACAAAAAGCATTGTTCCTTATGTTTGAAAATATGGATTATTAAAATTATCGTATTATAGTTTTGATCAAATAAATATCAACTTGAAAACCAATAAAAAAAAACGCAAAGGGATTAGTTTTAAGGGATTTTATATTTAACCATTGGATCACATGTTTTTTAATTTGTCAGAGTTTTACTGGTGGTAGATTATTGAGTTTTGTCCTTTTGCTTGGACTATCTGATAAAACTTTATTTAACCTTATTGTGGCCTAAATCTGAAGTATAAGGCAAAGAAACTATATTGAAATGGCTATTCACTGTGGTTATTGTTAGCCCTTGAAAAAATATACATTATGCTCTTGGACATTCCTGTGATTGTTGAGTGTTACAATTTTTATGAATATGTAATTTTAGCATTATTTTGCATTAAAAACCAATTGGCATTTTTTCCAACTACCATAATGAATTCCAACAGTACTGATCGGCTGGTACACTCCTGATTCTAACGAGAATTTGATTTTCAATAAAATACGAACCACATAAGTAGGCTGTGCGAGACATAGGCAGCTGTAGAGAAACACTCTTGAGTTTTACTTCACAAGAACAATGTTAATCTTCAAACACCTTTTCTACTCTATTTTTGTTCATAGAAGGGAGATGTCTCTTTTAAAGATATGATGAATACGGATCCATGTTTTTTTACTTTTTTTAATTTAGTTTATTTTTATTTTTGTTGTACAGTGTATACTTTTCAAAGATTTAAGCAATAATGTTCAAAAATTTCTTTTCTGAATAATCAATAAAAATAGAAAAAAAAATATATATATATAGTTATGAGACATCTTCCTAAGTTCTTCGACTAAAAATAAGGTCATAAAATCTTTTTTTAAGTTTAATATTGTTCTTATGGGGCTAAAATCCAGACGGCCACCAGGCCAGTACAGCCACTTCTTAGTACGAATGGTACACAACCATAACATTTGGCATGTACATTCTCTAGTTGGTTTTAAGTTGCTCTTTACTAAGTTTTTATATAAGGCCAACAGTAGGTCTCCGATATAGCTGTCCGTTGTGGGCAACATGGCCCATGCATTTCCTGAATCGAAGTTGAGGATGACTTGTTGCTAACAACATCCCATTAAATTTAAGGTGCTTTTTAATTTGCTAAATTGATCTAAAATTAATACATCTCTAGACCAAATACTATTTCGGTTATAAAATATACAGTATATATTTTACAATACAGTATTAACATACCTCTTTGACCTTAACTTTTTTTGTTGTGAAAGTATATCTAGCGGATGTCATGTAACATTCACTGCTGAGTAACATTTAGGATACTGAGATAACGTTGTCATCTTCCATCATAAATATCTAAAATGTATAAATTAAGTTAAATTTTTCCCCCAGAGTGAGCTATTTCAACCCAGACTAGGCCCCCATTGTTAGGTTTAATCTAACAAGCAGTTAGCATTGACAAATTGAAGTGAGATGTTAAGAGTTATACTCCTTGGGTGCTAGCTATTCTGAAAGGTCAATGATCTGTTGTGCAGCAATGATTTACTCATAATCGGAGAACACAGATCGAGGAGGGGTTAATTACATTTGTTCTAGCCCATGTACCGATCACTATTTGTCATTTCTTTTTTAATATATATATATATATATGAGTTTAAATACTTTGTTTTGTGTAATTTGTTGACTGAAGTTATTTAATATAAGATAAAGCAGATTCAAGCAGTGCCACTGCACCGAATGTATGGTACCATATGTACAAAAAGTCTAGTTTAGTTTATGGATTATTAGTATTTTGTGTAGTTTGTTATTGCAAAGCCTTATATTATATTATTTGTTAATACTGGTTTTTTTTATTGCCTGACTTTTAGCTCTGCTATAAATTTGTTTCAGAATAACAAACTGGAATCCAGAAAACAAAATATTTTCCACAACTGCATTATACCAATGTATGTAATTAATGTGTGATGGACTTATGTAAAATAGGCAAAAATTTGCATGTGAGTGGCTTTGGGGTTGCATACTACTCAGATGTAATTGTTTAGTTCGTCACTAGTTTGGTATTACACTTCTAATACTTATAATGATCAAGACTTCCAAAGCTAAGAATTAACGTGATATTGAGCTGAAGATTAAAATATTGCTTCATGGTTAACAGTTCATTGAGAAATTTTATATTGGTTATTACTTTCATTATCACATGCAAATTTATGACATTCAAAAAGCTGGTATACATTATTACAAGTTTTAATACGATATTAATCTTTCTTTTATTCCTATTTGAGTTTGCTTATAAAAGACACAAACTACAAGTATTTTATTTCTTTGTAGTAATTATGCATTTTAACTTTTTCATTTTTATATAAGCTGATATACTCCTTGATCATGGGTATAGTTTTTCATGGTCGTTATATACTGTATCTTAAAAACTTTCAAACATTTACAACCGATGATAATTTGTATAATAAAATTGCTGACCTAAAGTATAATCCATATTTACAATAAAATAAAATAATTAATATAACACTTTAAGAAGATAATTCCAAGAATCCCTTATTTATCACTATAAATAAGAGTAAATGAGAGTTGCTCTTTCCTTCATCTTACAAATCTATAATATATGAAAGGCAGGATGTACCAGTCTCCAAGCATTTACTACATACATAAAGTAGAAAAGTCATATGTGATCGTTTATAACTGTTTTAAAATTAATACAATTTCAACTAATTATCAAGCAGACCCCGATTTCACTTTATTAAATGTGCAGACTCGGAATTCTTTCACACTCGACCATTTCATTAAAATATGACTTGGGCCAATGTTTGAACATATTGCAAAATCTTTTCATGTCTACAGGAAACATTTCTATACACATTACTTATTTTTGTCTGCAGGAATCACTTCTATACGCACTACTTATTTTGATAATGGCACTGCTGTATGTGTCCCTCAAATGAAACACACTGCTGCAACATTGTAGCTATGAAGTAGCCCTAATCTGAATTATTTGGACTGAATCTTTTATTATTAGTAATTGAACTTTTATTAACTAGTGCTGAGAACAATCATGAACTCTGCCTTAACATATATATCTTTTGTTTCTTCTGTGAAATTACGTACGAATAACATTGCTAATATATTAACGTTTTGTTGTTTTTGACTTTATTGTTGGTTAAAAAATTATTTGCCCTCGAGTTTCAAGTAAAAATCTTTGAAGAGGGTTTATGAATTATGTTGAAACAAACAATACAATGAGCTTATTAAATTATATTTTATGTAGTAAAACAAAAATATAGTTATAAAATAATTTAAACTATCAATAAGTTGAGCATTCCCTCATTTTATTACTGTAAACTTAATATTTAGCAGAAGTGCTTCAGTCTTAATGTGTTATGTTTATATAGTATCCTTAAATATTCTGAAATTAAAAAAATTCCTGTGTTAATTTATTTTTTTTTTTAACTTTATTAAAGCAGTAACTGATGAATGTTTTGATTTTTGAAACATCAATATCACTGTTTATCACTGTTATCAATTTAATAACTATACACAAAACATAATTTTAAAATCAATTCTGAATTAAGTGCTAGTGAAACACATTTTTCACTTACAAAACAACTGAGGTACAATTGTATTTGTCTTTATATAGATGATATGCATATTCAAGTAATCATGACTTACAATTGCATTGTACATTTTATATTTGATCATATAAGAGGCTAGGACTCTCTGAGTTCAAGGCATCGATATGGAGGGTATGAAAAACCATGTTTATCATAGCCTACAAGGAAATTGTCACCCAGAATATTAAATACCAGGGTTATTTGCAAAGGAATTGTTATGCACTAAATAGAGATCAGTTTAAGTTATGAATGATTATTTATAAAAATCATTTTATCGAAAATAAAATAATCCTCAATGATCATACAACCTACACAGTTTAAAGTTTAAGAAAGCATAAATAATTTCAACAGTAAAATTGAAAATTTTGACAAAAAATGTAAATGAACATATTATGGGCAGTTAATTTTCACAGATTAACAACAGTATTTTTTAGCTATAACATACAATATAACTATAAGCACTATTAAATATAAACTAAACAAGTTAGCCAATCTATAATTTTACAACAACCTGAGGACAGATAAATTTTTAACCAACACAGTAAATTGACATTATAGTTAGATTAATTAGATGTCCCAAATAATCAACTCCATGCACTATTTTAATACATATAGTATTTTATACTTGTCTACCTGCAAAGAAATTTGCAATTTCTTCTTTGGAGCAACCAAAAGGCAAACCTCGGAGGCGAACGCATCCATCATCCATGGCATGTTCTACATTAAGTCCACTCCTTTTTACAACCCAGTCCATTTCTGATCTCTTTGCACGAAAAACTAAAAACAAACAATGAAATTGTTATGTAAATCAAAATAAATAACAAGCGATTCGTAGCTTAGAGTGGGAGATTCCCACAGCAAAGAATTTTCTACCAGGTCTTCTAGCAGTAGTCAGTAGTAACGATTGTATAGGATCCATCCATAGGGGGCGGCATCATAGCCAATACATAAAACAGCATCCCAAGTATTCTTCAGATAAGTGACTTGTCATTGGGTAGCCAATAATGGGGGCATCATAACCCATGCATTAAACAGACGCCCATGTATTCTTCAAATAAGTGACTGTAATGGGGTTGCCAATAATGGGGGGCACCATAGCCGATACATTAACTGTTTTAGTGCCACACCATTTTTTGTAAACAGAATCCAAAGAACTCTTTAGATAAGTGACTGTTATTGGGTTTCTAATAATGGAGAAATAATAAGCATCATAAGCAAAAGCATTAAACAGAAAAGTGACTGTAATTTGGTTCTAATAAGGCCATCATAGCCAATGTATTAAACGTTTTAGTGCCTCACCAATTTTTGCAGTTCACTGCTCAGAAATGCCAGCTCCGTTTGGAGTGTTTTTTATAAATGTGGAAACAAAATAAAAGACTTTCTTTTTTTAACTTTGAACTTAAACATATAACATATTTTATCAATAGAAACATTTTTTATTTGAAATAGACTTAATTTTGAGTAATCTGGTCACATTTTATTCAGTTTTTAACACAAATAAATGTATAACTAACGATTTATATGACAAATTACCTGTTATTTTTATCTTGAATTTACACACAGTTTACTCTTAAGGACTTATGTTTAATAGCTGTTGTTTCAAGACTCACTGTTTCCTCTAGAGCTGTCATGATGATTTGGTTCATGTATTAGACTTGAGGCATTTGAAGGCCTAATGTACTGGGTATGTCAGGATTAAAAATGGGATCAGCATTCAAATCATGTTACTCTCAGTAAACCTATCTTCAAAATTCACACCACAAAATTCACTTTTACTAAGAAACTCATCGTCGTCTATATTATGTTGGATTAAATTTTCACTAATAGGTAAATGACTCATGTTTTCAAAGTTAAACACCCACTAAGTAAATCAATGTAAACATGAAGATAGACAGACAACAATGGA
Organism: Homalodisca vitripennis; assembly: GCF_021130785.1. Classification (NCBI taxonomy): domain Eukaryota; kingdom Metazoa; phylum Arthropoda; class Insecta; order Hemiptera; family Cicadellidae; genus Homalodisca; species Homalodisca vitripennis. The sequence goes on along the minus strand of NC_060211.1, from coordinate 50,200,404 downwards.
AAGAGGTGAGTACAGTAACATACAACAATCTAATGAATGCTCTCAACAGCTGGCAATGGACAATTGGCGGGAGTAGATGGTTTGTCTTTCAAAATAATAAAGAGAAATCAATTTTTATCAGATGTTGAATAGTTATTCATTTAAACCCATATCTTGTGAAGGATATTACCAGATTCCAGCTCTATTGAACAGTATTTGTAGTTGGGACAAAATAAATCCTGGATGTCCGTTTGAACGGACGTTGCCAGTAAGGTGTTAAACAGAATCCTAACTATTCTTCAGATAGATGACTGTAATTGGGTTGCCAATAACAGGGGCATCATAGCCAATACATTAAACAGAATCCCAAGTATTCTTCAGATAAGAGACTAAAATTGGGTTACCAATTATATGGGTATCGTAGCCGATACATTAACCCTTTGGACACCAACACCTAAGGCTGCCGCCCTACCCATCACGCTAGCGCCCGAACCAACTGTACTAGCCGAAACCGCCAGCCCTGTTTTGACGTTTTTGTAACCTATTACGCTTTGCTCTGTATTATCCTTAGTTTTTATGTTAATTGAATGTTTATTTTTTTATTTGTAGGAAATTATATGCGCTATCAAATAGTGTTATTATAAATAGCATTTAGAATGGAACTACATTGTTTATGATGTGGTAATACCTAACTAAAACATTTGTTTACATAAAAATTTCACTTCAGGCCAAAATATCGGTACGAAAAAAAAATTTTTTTACCTATCGGTGATATTTTTATTCGTTACAGATATTATACCTAAGACTGCTCACAAAAATTCAGAACTGAAAGTTAAAAAATATTTTCACAAAAAATTTTTTTAATTATTGTTTAAAATGTTTAATTTGTTAAAATGTACTATAACTAGAATTAATTTTACAGTAGGAAATACGTTTGTACATACTTACATAGTATTAAAATGATAGCATCTTCTCACTACTATAAGTCTATATCATAGATTTTCTTCAAAAAAAAAAAAAAATAAGAAAAATCTTTGTCAACAAAATAATTATTTACAAATAATATATATACATTTGTCCCCGTCACTTCTAACATGTGTGTTTAGGGAAACACAATGGGTGGACAGTAAACTGAACAAAATTGATTACACATAGTCTTATTTACTTCTAAAATAGTCCTAAACAGTTTAAACAGACTTTTCAAGTTAAAAAATAACTTTTAAAAGATGTTTTTCTCGAACGGCTGATCAATCGGACGTTGGCGCTTTTCGCCCGGACCTCAGCGGTCCGATCGATCAAACGTTGGCGTTCTTCGACTAGAACTCGGCGGTCCGATCAACCGGACGTTGGCGTCCAAAGGGTTAAACAGAATCCCAAATATTCGTCATAAAATTACTTGTCATTGGGTTGCCGGTAATGGGGGCATCATAACCAAAATACAATTCTTACAAAGGTTTATGCTGTCTACAGTGATAGGTCAGTAAAGGCTGGAAGGAGAGAAAATGGGGCTCTTAACTCACTGACGTGGTTTGACGTATGGATGTGGCACGTCACAACCACATTAGGCGGTTTGACGTTCATACGCCAACCATCAGTCTATCATGTGGTTACATCTTGCGGAAAACTCGCAAACTATTTCAACCAACTAATAATGTGAGAACCTTGTGGATAGAACAAGAAACACGTGTTGCTGCTCTGTTTCTGTTCTCGTTATTTTATTTGTATGAACAATAATGGAAACATTGGCTTAGAGTTAGGGCACGGGGATAGCATGAAAACACGACATATAATTTAGGCCATAACAGGCTTAACAATAGAAATGAAGCCATGCTTCAAAGATTACCACACCAAAATAAAGCTGGTAATAGATATGTTAACATGCATGTAAAACAATTTTATAATAAAATATTTACTCATTATGTAAAAAAAAAATCATGAGTATTTGACCAAATTTAGCCAAGACGTTGCATTTTTACTAAACTTTTAAGTTATCGTACCAGATTAGTTCAAAAAAGTACCCCCGTAGAGATTATCATGTACACTATAGGCTAAGTACCATGTCAAAGGGTTAATTCTGTGAAACATGCAATAGGAATCCTGCATTACACCCTAGGTTTCTTTCCAAAAGTATCGTACCGAAAAATATTTCTGTATATTATATGCGTTTTGTGTTAAGGATAAGAGTACACAGTGCAAATATTAACTGTTACAGCATATTCAGGTAGAACTTCAAAAAACGCAATTTCAAAAAACTTTAAAGTACACTACATTACCTACAAAGTATTATTTGTTAGTCTTATTTTAGGCCGAACTTCAATTATTTCAAACTGGGAAATCAATATTTATATATAAACAGATTGAAAAGAGTTAAATTAAGTATTCATCTTGTAAAAAAGTCTGGAAGATTAAAACGAATATATCTAATAAAATAATCTTCCATTTTTATTTATAGCATCATTGCACAATTTTATTCAATTTTTACCTTGTCACGGGTATTGGTTATTACTCAAATTTAAAGATATTAGAAAAGTTTAAATATAAAAGTTCATAGTAACATTCAGAAAAAAAGGTTTGTTAGTCTTTCTCAGTTGCATTAGATACAAACTAAACATAGTCATACGTTTATAAAGATAAAATTATTAAATTTATAAAGTTACCAGAAAGAGAATTGGCTATTTGTCAGTAAATATATAACTGACACATGGAAAAGTACCTCCAAAATAAACCTTTTTTTTACTCTGTAAGTAATTTCTATACCTGTGATATGAATTCATTAACACGTTTGCTACCGACTCTAAAATTGGACTTTTAAAATTGACCGATGTCACATATTTGTGACACACCGATTCATACCATAGACCAACGTCACACATGTGTGACTCTCGGGGCACAAACTATAGCCCGACGTCACGTATTTGTGACACACGTATTGTATTACTAAATGTGTTTTGGTTGCCAGTCGGTCTACTTTTCCAACTATATTATTGCATGTTGGTCAGTGGGAATGTCCGTCACATATACCGGTCGCATGGTCTGAGCGTGGGATTTTTATTTTTGTTATGCGGGAATCGTATTGGCAAACCTGGGAATCGTATTGGCAAACCTGGTTTTCTGTGTAATATTTCCAATCCTCGTGTGTTGTCTAACCTTTAACAGTGGAAGATTTATATGTGCTTTTGTAGTTAAAACTGAACTGCTTTTTGTTTTATCGTGTGATGGGTGAAAGAAAGAGACCTTTTATGTCTGTGAGCGAAATCGATCGTGAAATGGACGAAGATGACAGTGATGAATTATTTAGTTCTGACGGTGCCTATAAGTATGTTCCTGACTCAGACATTCCAAGTTCATCTAGTGATGAGGGTGAGCATTTTTGACCTAATAAATATGTACTTTGACTTGGGCCTAAACCCAAATAGCCCTTTAGCAAATGACATAGAGGTTCAATTCGAAGAAGTACATGATGATGTAATGAATCTTGAAAACATTTCCAATGATCCAAACTTGTTGTTTGTTGTTTCAAACATCCATGATGATTATCAGAGTAAACAAGGTGTTTGGACTGACACAAAGAATGAACCTCAGGTCCACAATTTTACTGGGCAAGAACAGATACACATTCAATCGACAGATCCTGTTGAAATATTTTTAAATATATTTGATGAAGATCTGTTAAAGAAAATTGTAGCTTGGATAAATACTCGTGCCTTATTTGTTCAGGGAACTCCTACTACTCAAACTCAAACTCAAATTTCTTTATTGACAAAACACAATATGGTGTCATACAATGGCGTCATGTACAAAATAGGATTGTTCCATTCAACAAATAAAAAATAATACTAAAGTAGTCATATTTTAAGAATAACAAGGTACGGTACATGACCATAACAATAACTTAAACATGATCATAGGTGACCTTTCACCTTAGACTACTACTATCGTTGAGGAAGTCCCTGACTCTGTAGTGGCACTTCACCTCCAACAAGTTCTTTACCCCTTTAGCAAACGATTTCCCGTCACCTTCTGCCTTAAGGGTTTCGGGAAGAGCATTGAACAACCGTATACCACTAAACCGCAATTGCCTTTCAAAGAAACTGGTCTTGTGTGGAGGGATCTGAAGGTTATTGGAATGTCTGAGATGGTAAGTGTTGGAGTTGTGGGATCTTCTGAACAGGAGGGGATTTTTATGGATATAAGTGAGACAACTATGGATGTAAATTGATGGAAATGTGAGGATTTTGCGTTCCTTGAAAAGAGGTCTGCAGGATGATCGGCTAGGTTTGCTGAAGACAGCTCTCAATGCCCTCTTTTGAAGTTTAAAAATAAACCCCGTGCGCGTGTTTTCACCACCCCCCAAATCCCGACTGCATATGACAAGTACGGATAAACTAACCCGTAATATGCAGCCAGTGTCACTCGAGTGTCAGCGATCTTTGAGAGATTCCGTATTACGAAAATAGCCGAACTAAGCTTTCTGCAAACGAACTCAATGTGGTCATGGAATTTGAGCCTGCTGTCAATATGAACGCCGAGGAATTCCAAGCATTCAAACATGCGATGGTGGAAGCCTGTAAATTTAGAGGAATTCAAGAAATTTTTAGGCCTCTCCATACTGATGGGAAACTTGCACTTCCCTTCCATGAAGCACTGCTGGTCAACTTGTGAGCTTTATGACCACCCCATCTTTGGTAAAACCATGTCCAGAAATAGGTTTGGGGAAAACATACTTAGATGTTTATGTTTTTTATAACCCTAATGTTGATTCTGCAGATGACAAACTGCATAAAATAAAAAATGTACTGCAGCATCTTTTGACGAATTTCACAAGAGCCTACAGTCCTGGGAAGAATCTGTCACTTGATGAGGCCATGGTATTGTGGCGGGGAAGATTGTCTTTTAGACAATATATCAAAAACAATTGCCCACAAATATGGCATTAAGCTTTATGAGCTTTGCACTCCAGATGGATATATTTTTATTATTCTCGTATACACAAGCAAAGGTACGATATCAGATCCCGTAAAAGGACATTCCTTTGAATGTTGTTACTCGCTTGATGCAGGAATTACATAAGTAAGGGCCATGCATTGTTCATTGACAACTTTTACAACAGCGTGGACCTTGCAGAGCACTTGATGCAGTGCAAAACCAATGTTTGTGGTACTTTACAAGCAAATCGAGCAGGAAATCCGCAGCAGGTCATCACGGCAAAACTGAAGAAGGGTGAATGTATAAGTCGCCAAAAAGGAAGTGTAACCGTTATGAAATGGAAGGACAAACGCAATGTTTTGACAATTTCCACAACCCATGGACCCGGAACAGAAGAAGTAATTAACAAAAGAGGTGAAACCATAACCAAACCCTCAATGGTACTTGCATATAACAAGAACATGAGTGGCATTGATCGCTGTGATCAAATGATTTCATATTATAGTACTCCAAGGAAGTCACTTCGTTGGTATGTCAAAATATTTTTCCACCTCCTTGATGCATCTCTCTGGAATAGCAAGTACATTCTATGCAAGAACCGGGGAAGTAAGATAACCTATTTGGATTTAAGAAACACAATCATAGCACACTTCCTTCAAGTACAGCCAACGCCACAACGCCCTGTTCGACCTAGGCCTAATGAACAGCACAGACTCGTGAAGGGGAACCGAAGAGTAAGGTGTCGTCAGTGCTTCAAGACTCAGAAGAAGAAGAAAGCAACGATTTACTATTGTGAAGTTTGCACAGATAACAGTGACAACAAAATTGGACTTTGCGCAGCCCCATGTTTTGGAGATTGGCATAAGGAGTAATCAAGAACTAAAAACTTGTTCTTTTTTATTTATCTTGTTTAGCCTATATATGTAGTTTGTAAAATAAACAAAAGTTTTTTTGTACAATATCGTTTTTATTCAAACAACAAAAATAAAATAAAGATGGCAATATAAATGTGTAATAGATTTTCTAAATACACATTTCTCTTGACAGTCACACATATGTGACGGTCGGTCTGCAGCAGATTATCACAACGCTGTGGCCCGACGTCACGCATGCGTGACGTAAAAAAAAAAAAACCTTAGAACTAAAAAAAAATGGTTAATATAGTAAATTAAGCATTTTTTAATTGACATAAATTTGAAATATAAATGAGTTTTAACAAAAAAAGAGTTTCAGTCTGAGGTTATGATAGTTTACTTTTGCACTGGTCTGTAGTGAAACTACACGTTTCGTATTTGGTCCACTAGAAAAACCCATGCGTCACACATACGTGACGCTCGGTAGCGAACGTGTTAACTGTTATCCATGTTTATAGTTAACAACAATATTTTGACAACATGTAGAATTTTGTTATGTATATAGTTATATTTTTTTATTTTAATATATTACAAGATCTCTTACACTTAAGTGAAAATGTTTGATTAAGTATATAAATGTTCTGAATTGTAAATGATATGATAATAATAGGTTGGAGCATTATATAGATATAAATTATATAAAAACTTGACTTTATTTTAAAGGCACAATATGTAAAATTATTCTTATTGACAACCAACATATCTCTCCATCTCTCATTAAATATATATATAGAAATTTAAAATAGTTGAGAATAAATTGAAATCATAGAAACTTTCACACACCTTGAGTACAGAATAAAATTATGTGTATAAGAATTCTAATTCTATTAACTTTTAACTTTTATTTATATATTTAACTTATATTTTATTCAGGATACATTTTTAAAAGACACCAGTTTTATTATCTATATACTCTTTAAAAGAAATATGAACTATATTACTAAAGTCTACCACATGATTAAATCTAGTTCCACGATTATTTAAAATGATGCTAAATAAAGACAATGAGGGCTTGTGTTATAACTATTGTCGTCAGCCTACCTTCAATATACCTATGACCCATATGTTCCCTGTCTTTCTTACAAGCCAACTCCATATCTTCTTCTGTTTCCATTTCAACATAAGCTTCTCCACTAGGCCTTCCTTCCCTTGACATGGTCATCTGAACACCTAACTTCCCATTCTTTATATTGCACCCACCTGAAATATAAGTACAGAACAGTTAATTCATTAACCAATGAGCACCACAGGATGTATAATTTCAATTGAGTGAGAATTTTATGTATATATAACAGAAAATACCTACAACATTTCAAAGTTTAATATAACAGAAGACCTCCAGGTTATTTATACTGTACTAAAAGATGAATTTATTTCAATGTTTTTCTGAATAGTGATATTACTAAAAGTAACGTGGACAAATAAATTGGATAGTCTTTAGGAGTGGTATTTTGAAGAATAACCGTAAAAACTAATCAATAACGCTTGTTCCAAACAAATACATATTGATACAGTACTCTGTTGTAAAAATATATTTAATCAAACAACAAATGCTTACCGAAAAATTTCATAATTTCTTCAACCGTAGTAGACCATGGGAGTCCTCGCATCTTAATGACACAACCCTCTTCATCATGATCTCCCGACATGATTTACTTTCTGAAACTGAAGAAACATATCTTTTAAAAGTTGTTTAAAAAACATCTTGTCCTAAAAACATAACACAGATCTTACAATGATTTATTTGAGTGCACCAATGTTAAAGATTAAGAATGCCACTGAATCAAGCTTTGTGTCTTCAGTTATAAGGACATTTTAGGAATGCAACAAAACTGTTAAAATTAAATTAAATAGCCTCATTGAAATGGGAGCCACGCCCTCAACTGTCATCTTTGCAGAAGTCTCGTTTAGCCCTTACCTTTGTCTCTAGCAACCGCAGTAAACGAACTGAAATTAATCACAATTTCTTAATTCTACAACCTTCTTCTCTCTAGCACTCTCAAAGTGCTTTAAAACTCAACTTTTCTATTAATATTAGTAAGTTTTTAATATAATAAATACAAATAATTAAACATATGTTGTTCAACATCAAAGTAAAAATCAATTATGTGGACGGAATTTATCAATAGAAGACAACTGTATTTCAGAAAAATTAAAAGAATGGAAAGGATTAAGTATTTATTTATTCAACAGAAGAATATGAAAGTCCAGTTATTTTAACATAAACATTTTTGACAGTTTTAGTTTATTGAAATATTTGACATATAATTATGGCAAATGTCAAAAATCCTATTATACTTTCAAGTGATCAATTTTCAATAACAAACATTAACAACAAAGGCAGAATAAAATATACATAAATCCATTAGGTAGTATATTATCTATTATACTGGTGACGTTGACTACCCTGACCTGGCTGGCTAGAGTTGATTTCAGAGTGCCAACATCCAACCACTTAAACAATCTCTTCTTCCGTGTCTGCAGTTCAACGTAATATTTGTACAATAGTTGCATGTCAATGCTACATATAACATGCTACATGTCAGTTTGCTTTGTAGTGTTTCACGTTGTGTGTTGTTGTGAGTCTTAGTGATATCTTACTAAGTTTTTTTACAAATCTTGCCGACAAATACTCAAAGCAAATGTTATTGTAATGTATTCTAAATGTGAATTTAACTGTTTGTAAATAATCAGAACTTTAGTTTCTTACTGAATGAAGTAAAGGCAAATGCAAACAATGTGAGGTTATCCGTGTGTTTTGTTTTGTATTTACACTCGCTTTGTTCTTTCTTCTTGTCTTTCCGTTGATTTTCTTTTATATTCTTTATTTATTATTTTCTGGGTGATAAAATCAAAAGTGATGCAATTCGCGACTGCAAGTATGCTCACAAAAAAACAAGGAAGCAACTGGCAAAGCTGGAAGGAAGGAAACATCCTGGTGGTGCCCAGACTGTACAGTGCCACTTTGTGTACCATTGTGTTTTAAAAATTACACTAAGGCGAATTACCTGAACTAACAAGCTATGTAGCAAAAACTATTTTTGTATTTTTTACATAACATTCAATATCATGTAATAATTTTATTTTGAAAATAAACCTTATTTTTGTATACATTTAAAAAAAAGTATGTTTCTCTACCTTTAAAATGATATACAGTATGAGTTTATAACATACATAATTACTGTAATAACACAGAATTTTTTAAAAGCATCATAAAACCCTCAGGGAGCCACGCCGAAACATGTATTAAGGGCCCAGGGTACAAAGTGTTAATTTAATTGTTAAGTTTTTATCATTGCTTATAGTTTATGTTTATTGTTATATTTATAGTTTTCTTTTGTTATGGATTAGTTGTTTTTATTCTTGTTTGTTATATTGTGTAGCCTATTTACTTTACTTTTTTGAGCTGGTTACAATTACCAGTGGTAATTGTCAAATTAACAGCCGGACTGTCAGAATACGAGTTTCGCGTTATTAACCTATTACTATTGTCCTCTTGAACTATAAAGTTTCAATGAGTGGAAATGTCAAATAACAAAGCTAAAGAACATTAAAAGTGGAATTACTTTCTGCGTGCGTAATGATATTTCATTGTTCTACGGGCGTCACATGGCCTCGTTATGATCATAAATCAACCTACTATAGACTGTTGAAGATGGAGCTTGTATTGGCTATTATTAACTTAATCACTACATAGAACACCAAGCAATACTTAAAACTTTCATTTCTGTGAGGCCTTTCTATCGAAAGGCCAAGGCTATCTTCGTCAGACACATCACGAAACTGTTGACGAAGCCAACCGATACGATATCTTCGGATACGTAAAATAACAATAATAAAGGAATTTGACCTAAATAAAAGAGGTTTTTGTTAATTTAAACCTTCTAAGAATAAAAGTTCATATCTGGTAGACAAAGGGCTAACATCCGTCACCGAAGGCTAACATGAAAAACATCCCTTGAGATAGTACCTAGATCGGTAAAGATTCAAATTCAATTGGTCTGATCATGAAATCTGGCCATTACTGCTTTATAGGAAATTTATACAACTTGAAAAAACAAACAAATATTGTAAATTCACCTAAGCACAACTTCCTACTACCTTGCAAGAAATTAGTTCCACTTTTAATAATATAAAATTAATTATTTGTCCTTTTCATATGCTAAATCCTATTATTCTTTTGTTCAATAGGACAATAGCAATAGGTTAGAAACACGAATCTCGTTTCCAGTGAATAAAAATAAATTCTAAAATAATGCATACAAATTGATTTAAACTTTCAACAAACCAATAGTGTAAAGAAACAAAAGTTTAATACAGAAGGAAAATTAATGTAACCGTAACTAATAATGTCTACGTTATGTAACAAAACCACACTAACTTACCACATGATAGTTTCCAAACACATAAAAATAGCTTTTCTTGATTTCAAGACTACACAACAAACTTATACTCTCACTCTGAAAAATCATGATTAGGCCTACTAATTACAAAGGAATAAATTAATTTCCTAATATTTTAACTCCTCACGTAATCCACTATCAAACAAGCAAAAATCGTACAAAACTAATAACTGTATTAGAGTTAACGCGCTGTGGTTGAGTAACTCCTCACGTAATCCACTATCAAACAAGCAAAAATCGTACAAAACTAATAACTGTATTAGAGTTAACGCGCTGTGGTTGAGTAATATAAGTAAATGCCACCATTGAAGAGACTGCACAGAACAGTGGATTCATAACTAAACTGTTCTGACCACAGAACACTCAGATAAGCTATCGAGATCAGATAACGGTAAAACAGTTAACAATGCACAGTACAATGCAGTTAACAACAAAATGCACAGTACACAAACAGAACCTCAAATTTACATTTCAATTATTAAGTTATTTGTGATTACCACTCTCTAAAACCATATATATTATTGTTCAGGAGGATGAGCAGAATACGTTTAGGTAGCAGTATAAGAGGCCACTGCCACAATCGTATCATTATAATAGATTTTAAATATCAATATTATTGAATACAACGTTCACCTATAGATATTCACAATTAATCATTGCCAGCTATTGTTATTTCGTTTATGTATTGAGAAAGTTAATGACAACGAGAAGAACAATGGCAATGATGATGCAGATGTCGGCTAAAAATGTATTTTTAAACATTAAGCAGTTTTTTAAATACAAACTTTGTAAATCCACTAACTTTTGCAAACACCCAAACTATAGAATCTAATTGGAGAGGTACAGAAAAATTTTTTAAAACAGGTCTTAGAAGTGACTACACTGCTGATCATCTTGCAGAATATATACGTATCGATGAGTAGTAATGAATATTAGTGATGATCCAATTATGATTTTTACATGCTATCACACATGTATACCCTGTGAAGTAACTCAAGAGTAGTTTAAATACAGTTTAATTATTTCACACAATCTGAAATAAATAGATTTCTATTACATGTAAAAGTATAGATTCTCTATAATACAATTTTAAAAACCTAAAACTTAAATCACTTCCGACATTATCGTTCAAAGGCTGCGCAGTATAATAAGCAACCATAAAAACAATGGATGATGATTATTGAATGATTTGAATCATCGATATTCATGACTATCCAAATAACTGAAAGCAAACTGTCAAAGACTAAAAACAAAACGTTGGACCAAATAACATAATAAATATTTCAAAGAACAATTTAGTTTTCTGCTCTTAATACCATGTTTTTCTACAATGTCATTTGGTCTGACATTTTGCCTTCAGTATTTCTAGATGGTTAGATGGTCATGAATATCAATGATCATGATCCGATTGTGGCAGTGACCATATTATTGTGACAGTATTATACTGCAGCCCGTTTATAACATTGAAATAGGCTATTCCGGCTGTATACCCCCCTGATACCTTAGAAATATATATAGGCCTAGCTTAGATGCTATTTTATTCATCACTAAATTATTACTTTTAAAAATATAAAAATAGCCAAACTATACTGTACGTTATAATATCCATAACATAATTTTGTTTCAGTAGTTATATCAAGGACTCATTTACTCATGAATATCGACAATTCAATAATCATGAATATCAATTATTATATTGTAGTGGTTACTGCTTGTAATACTGCAACCATATATACTTCAGGCAAAAGATCATGTCTGAAATATCAAAACATTGATCATTAAAAATAGCCTATTTATGTCTGGTAGATTCCAGAACATGAAGGTAACCAAAGAATGTTTCACCAAATAACAGATAAAGCTAACTAGTATTGAACCCACAGAGTGTTTATTGTGAGAAAAGAGAACTATTGTTACAAACAGTAATTTTAATACAAAATATATTCTAAATGATAGTGCTTGGGTTTAGAAAGACAGCCTATAAATATAAATATAATACAAACCAAGTGATTAGTGTAAGATTATATCATAATTTCTTGAAAAATTGAGACTATCCTAAATACAAAAAAAGATGGATAAGAATAATATAAAATACAGTATTCAACATATTTAAATTTACATTACCTTTCACTATAATAAGAACAATGGCGTCGTTAACAAACTATGAAAGAACAACTCTCGGGCAGCTTTGTCGCGTCGTCGAACTTTTCGCATTGCACGCCGGTCTCCAGACCAAATAATCAGTGTAGCAAACGTTGATGTTCTTTAAACATAACATTCCCATATCAAAATTTAGAAGATTGAAGCTTTTTTGAACATGAAATTTATTTTAAAAGTATAAAATGCAGATTGTTGGTTTCATTTCCACATGTAAAGAATTGGATTATCAACACTAGATATATTAAAATATGTCTACATCAATCAATTACGTGGGTTGGTGTTACCTTAAACATATAGATGAGTAGTGCGACATCCCTACTGACGGTTTTTCCTGTTAAAGTCTCTAAAGTAATTTGTAACAATAATTTTTAGAGAAACATCTCCAAGATGTTGAAAGACCAGGAGGCGAAGTTTCTAGTGTTTAATATTCCTTTAAATTGATATGGCATACCACGGATATGAGCACCAACTCGGTTTTGTTTTTATATTAAATAGCACTTTATTTTAATTATTTATATGAATCTATATTTAAAACCAAAAATACGCATTACCATTATAATACCAAATATAAAAAACGTAATAAAAAATATATCTCTAAGGCGTAATTATTATTAGTAGATAATACATTCAATTAAAAGTAACGTCATAAATTATTGCTTAGAAAAACTATTCAAATTAACAAGCTATTGCGTTCAAATAATACACTTGTATTATTTGTTATTGTTCGTTAAACACTTGTAATTAACAATAAGTTATTTAAAACTATAATTTCAAAAATTATTCATAATCTGATGAATAATCTTTTGTAGTTTTCAAATTAAAAATGTAATAACGGTTTTATACTGTAATTTCTCTTAGAGAGAGCATATAAATAGTTCATTAAATAAAGTGTGTTTTCTTAGATTTAAGGTGATTTAGAATACAAATTATTTAACCAAAAGCTTGCCAGATATTTTGTGGACTCATTTAATTTTATTTTGTGGGAAGATGTCAAAGCTTTAGTCGATAAGAGATTTTTGTCAATATTTTATTTTATCTTGAAATCCTGGACATATGTATAATTCTCTGTAGTTTTGAGTGAGTTCACCGCGATATTTAACACAGACATGTTTAGTTTTTTCTTACTGCAGGCTGAAATTAAAAAAAGCTCTTCTGAAATGGTGTCAGAAAGTGTTAACTATGGCATTGATGATTTCAGATTGTGGTAAATACTGTTACGGATAAGCTTACAATTTAATCCTGAGACAAAGTGGACATGTTGCTTATTATGTTCTTGAATATTATTATACACTAATACAACCAGACTTGGGTTAATACCTTTTTGCGCCCTAGACAATACTTTTGAATTACACATTTTGTAACACATTTCTTACTATCAATTTCTAGTTGTGTCGTTAAAGTTTATAATTGTATGATTGCTCAAAATTTGCCTGTAAACTTCTAATAGACAATGGTCCTCATTTTGATCTCTACAGTTAAGTTATCATTGTCAATTATGGATAATAATATATTCAATCTGAAGTTGTCTCGTTCGGAAAAGCATACTTCGCCGGAGGATTTTATTATGTGCCTTCTCAACCACACCGATTGTTGCATTACAAAGTGAATCTGCTCTCATGCCATTAGGTCTAATACAACAGTTGCTAACAGATAGACTCGTATACAAAAACATCACTGAAAAAAATCATCCGGTCTACAACAGTATTAGTTTCTCAAACTACTTTTTCTACATTCACCATACAGGCCACGCACAAAATCTCCACTATATATAAACTCATTCAACAACATAGTGCACAATATTCCCAATAATATTATCTCTATTGACAATAATACAATTTAATGGGATTTCGATCTTCCCCTGTTTATTACTGATAACATAGTTAAATGTGTATCCACCTTAGACAATGAAAAACAAAGTAAAATAGATACTAATACAGTATATTTGAACCAATTAGTAAATGAAAAGCCCTAAATTTTGATCATTGTTTACAAATATAATTTACAGACCATCAAAGACTGATACAGGTGTTGGTTTTGCCTTAAATGCAACATGGGAGTTGATGAAGCAATAGACCATATAATTATTGACTATCCCCAATACGATTATGCCAGAAAGCATATCATCCAAATCAAACAAAAATTCCATAATAATATACCTTTAGTAACAGAAATTTTAGTTATAAAGAACTTAAATTATTATTGAGAAATTTGCAATCTTTTAAACACAATACAAAAAAAAACGCATACAAAATAAATACGTAATCGTATCATGGGATTCTTCATCCGTGGTCCTCCTCTTCGTATTAGGAATGCCATATTGACACATGACGAGAAGATCTCTTCAATTAACATTATTCCCTCTCCCAATACCATTAGCTTCTTTGTTTTTCCCCACTGGACTAATAATACTCTAAAACGTACATGCTCGTATCTAATAAAGTCAATAAATACAACAAATAGGCATCCATAAATAAAAGAAAAAAAACAACACACATTTGGGCTAAATGATCACTTCATAGCCTTAAAAAAAGTTACTCATTCTACTGTTTACTTTACTTACTAGTCAAAATAACAATAGTCACGAACGAAAACTAACCTTAATAAGTTAAGTGTCCTAATGGTATTTTAGTTCTCACTCATAAATAGTAAAATAACAAAACGAATTTTACTTAACAGGAAGAAAATAATGGATGTGTTTGAGTCTTTAAATCATTTTAAAAATTACACTTTAATTGTTGTAAGTATAACTTACTTTAAGGTTAATTTGAACTATAACTAACTCATCTGCACCAACTCTACACATATTTTGATATTCTAAACACAATTTTTTCTATAAGTAACTTCTATTAAATAATAAAAGATAGTTAAATTTTGAAATATCCACAAAATAACACTAAAAGATGTTTCAATGTTTCTCTCTCGATTTCAATATGTTTGTTGTTGCGTTTTCTTTATCATTAAAAAAAAATTTTCCCTGTCGCCTTTCTTAATTTTTCAGGTAGATTTTAATAAGGCTGCACTCGTTATTTGATTGCTACTAACGAATGGTTTGATTGTTTTTATTCGAAGGATAATTTGATATTACAATTTATTTATCAGTATATGATTTAAACTTATTACTAGTTGTAGTAATTTTAATTTAAACAATAAGAAGTAACTAATATTTTGAGAATTTGAAAATGGCGATAAATATGAGGAAAATAGGGTAGGGTACGATAAGCGGACCCTGTTTTTTATATCAAAATTGGCAAACGATATTACTTAATCATAACCATCGGTATAATCAATCGATACTGATTAATTATTTTGAATTATTAACTTAAATATTCTATATCAACAGCTGTAAACACTTTAAAATAATACACGTAGGGTAATATTTAAATTTTACATAAGTAATTTTAATTATTAAAAATGGCAGTCAATTTTAGAAAACTACATGGCATTGCTTTGAAAGATGATAAGACAAATAAAATATATTCTTTTTGTGGCTTCAACATGTTAGACTCGTACTGAAAACCCCATTAGGGTAGGGTCCAATAAGCGGACCCGGTTTTTTTATATCGAAGAATATAATCATCGATACCTAATATTCGCATATCGAATCATAGACTATCAATCGATATAAAAATAATAACAATCATATGTTTAAATTAAAATGTGAATTTAATTATAACAAATAATAAATGAACATAACCAAAATCAGGGAAACTCATAACTTTAACTAAATGAAACAGAACGAAAACGTTTTTACTAAAGTTGTGTCCACCATTACCTTCTTTTTTTGCATCTGAAGACTACCATGTTAGCTCCTCTGACAGTTACATTTGTTACCTTTCCACAAATATCACATAATGGATTCTTAGGTACTAACCCAACATCCTGAAGCCATAAAAAACATATTTTATCGTCTTTTAAAGCAATTTCGTGAAGCTTCCTAAGATTGACGGCCATTTTAATACACAATGTTACGTGAAATTTAAAATATTACCTTGTATTATTTGAAAGTGTTTACAGCTGTTCATATAGATTATTTAAGTTGTTAAAAATAATTCATCAGTATCGATTGATTATATCGATGGTTATGATTAAGTAATATCGTTTGCCAATTTCGATATAAAAAACCGGGTCCGCTTATTGGACCGTACCCCCCCATTATGTGAAATTTGTGGGAAAAAAACAACTGTAACTGTGAGAGGTCGTCTTCAGTTTTCCTAATTTTTGTTATAATAATTTGTTTGATCACTATAAATATTAAATTCATATTTAAATTTAAAGCATATTTGATTGTTATTGAGGACTATAGATACTTTTATATCGATTGATAGTCTAGGATTTGAGATGTGAATATTAGGTATCGAAGACTACATTCTTCGATACAAAAAACCGGGTCCGCTTATCGTACCCTACCCGGAAAATATGTTAGATATTTCTCACAAGTGTTGAGATTTGTTTAAGTGGCTTCAACATGTGGGTTTGGCTCCTGGTAACACATGAGGAGAATTCTTTCCTCCATATCCCCATATCACAAAAAGCAGTTACTCATTGATATCAAGCTGGGAAAGTTATAAATATTGTAAGGTTTCTTTGATATCCAAGTCTAGGCCATAGTTGGTTTGTAATATTATTGTAAAATTTGTGTATTTAAAATTGTAATGTATTAGATTTTTGTTGTTACAGTGATGTATTATAACTCTTATTTTGTACGATTTTTACATACATCGAAGTTGGATAATATATCGAATTGTTCCATAATAGCAATCGAATAACAAGTGAAGGCCACTTATTAAAGTCTTTCCAATTTTTTATTTGATTAGTTGTTATGGTTTTTTTTTATTATTCATGACATTAGGTAATTGTTTAAAACCGTTTCCATTAATTTGAAACATGTGACTTTAACAGTATTTTATATATGCTGATATCGATTGATAGTTCTTTTATTCAATATAAAAGTTTCGATTATTGTAAAAGTGATATTAAAACCAGGTTCGCTTATCTACTCTGTCCCCTTTATGCATGTCTATTGCATTATAAAATTCACAAAACTTTTGTTAAAAATTCAGCTTTTATTGTAGAAGATGTTCAATGCCATAAAATATAATAAAAAGGTGCTACCAAACTATATTAGATTCCAATCAGCTTTGTAGGAATATTTTTTGTAGTGAAATAGTTGGTACTTTTGAAATTTGTATTAGTAACATGGTTTTGCTTTGACATAAAATGCTCAGAATAATTAAAAATAATTCAAAATTGATAATGTGAAATTAGGCTGACTGCAAACATTTTGACATTATAAGCCTATCTAGGGTTACCTTAAGGTACCTAAACCAAAATACAGACGCACCTAGAATGGTGAAAACTGGGGAAGGGGTGTGGAATGGGCTACCCCTCAGTTATGAGGGATCCGGGGTCCACCTGAAAAATTGTAAGAGCTGAAATCTTTATTGAAGACTTTACGCATTCTAAATGCAATTATGCTCTCTTATTTAGCCTAAAAGTGTCCGTTTATTGCTTGAAACAAAATGGAATGAGAATAAAAGTTGTTGCACAACAAAATTATTGTGACCTGGTATTTTTATTTACATTCCAAAGTGTTGACTTTAATATTAAAGAATTTCACTTTTACCACTACTTAAACTTGTGAGGATGAAGAGCAGTGAATCAATTGGTACTTGCATATTAACAACACCCATGCAAAAATGTAATGGCTATCAAGTGCAGACAGTCTAAACCTAAATTTTTGACAACAAAATATAAAATAAAACACTTTAACATCAGAACACTATGAAGTCTTTATCTATTACTTGTTTTTAGGCTATACATACATCATAATATTATAAATATAAAAAGTTAAAGATAACCTTACCAAGTGCTCACGTGATCTGAGCTTGAATTTGGGTACTATCTCGAGGGATGTTTTCTTATTTCGCCTGAAGTGCGGAGGCACCACCTAAGCCCACACTGATGGCCAAGGGCATTTCTGATCAGTATTTTCCCGACCGTGAAATCACATCCCAGATTGGCCAACTTCTCCGACGTCAGATCACATTGTAAAATTTAGGACGTGATCTAAGATTGGGAAAGTACCGATCGAAAATGTTTCTAGCCATCAGTGCTGGCTTCAAATTCTGTGTATAAAATTTTTGCTGCAGTGACGTTAATACGTAAGTACCTGCATTTAGTAGTGTGCTGGACTAATCATAGTTTTCCGAGGATACAATTTTTTTAGAAACATCTTGTTATCTTTTATTTCTTCATACAAATCAGCACAGGAAAGGTTACAATTAACTTTAATAGAAAGCATAGACTGAACTTTGTGTACTTAAAAGTCTATTTCTTCCTAACTTTCACGCACGCTTCAACAGTCAAAAAAATTCTTTCCACTGAAAAAAACTGGAAGAGAAGAGCAAACCCAGGTACTTTTAAAAATGTTACAAGAAGATTCACCCTACTTCAACCCACAGTGAGACACCTAAAAAAATGTCACTACACTGGCTTTCTGCTGGAGAAACCAGATGGGGATCTTTTGTAATCTAGATGTCTTGATATTGAAGCGATAAAACAGTATTTCAACAAGTACCTATGGAAGTCTGTTCTCATCTAATGCTGTGTAAACTGTTTGACATAAGTTACTGTTTCCGAAATACATAATTCGTAGGATGTATGAAAATGTCTAGATCAACAAAAAGATTTTAAACTGAATCTATAACTTTCAAATTGTATCCTTCTTTACTCATTTTTTTTTTTTTGTAAATTAAGGTTATGTCTGCATATCTCTTTGCATTACCTATATTTGCATTAATTCTGTATTTTTGTATGGGAATAGACCTTGGAATAATTCCAATTTCAATTTAATTATTTTTAGTGTTCAATAAGACGTGTACTTTTATTTTATGTTGTAGCCTGCTATATCTGTATCTAATGTGGGCCAGTTGGCTGTGGACTTACTGATACACTCATCAGGAGCTGAGAAAGTCAGTAATCTCTGGCATGAGGCATTTATTCCACTTGTTGGTGCTCATCCATACAAAGATGATTCTACAGAGCTGTGTACTGAATTTGAAGGTATATTGGCAATAAATGACAATGTCAATGTTATATAAAATCAGATTTATTAGCATCAGCCAATAAGATGAAGAGGCTGAGAAAAAAATACTTAATCTGTCCCTGTGTCTCGTTGAGTCATGTTCATTTGACTATTTTCTACTTTCTGATAGTTGATTTTAAGTGTGTCAAGTAAAATAAAAAAATGTAACCTATGAAAAATGTATCATTTGGTGTTTCAAATCTTTACACGATCTTCCCATTTCAACATATATCAAATTAATACCAATTAGATGTAAAATTTGATAACTAACATTAAAGTCTTTTGGTTCACACAATGTCTTAAAAATTGCTTACACAACTAATTAACTTCTTGAAATATTTCGATCTTACTGTGAAGAGTGTTATCGATTAATAATCTGCATAATAAGACTAATAATAAGTTAATCAGCAGATGTTAAACTGAACCATCTTCGGTTAGTTTCAGTTTAACATCTGTTGGCTGAAGATGATTCTCCATAGTGTGGCCAGAATATTTCAAGAAGTTCATTGTCTAAGCAAGGTTTTGACGCAGTGTAAACTGTCTAGGTTATGTGTAAAACCTACCACAAAGCGTAAAAATCTAACCATAAAATTTTATGTTGTTTTAAAAACTCATTTCGGTATTATATAGAACAGAACCAAACATGTACTATTCAAAATCCTAAAATGGCCATGAAAAAGCAAATAATTTTTTATATAATTAAAAAATTCCATATATTAGTATATAGTATTAGTATATGATTTATTATTAACTCTTTGAGAAAGAAGCAACTTTATATAAGTCGCTTCCGAACATGTGCGAGAAAGATGAGGAGGTTTATTTATAGTTGTCAATATTTGTGTGAGAGTTTCAAAGCAGACAGTTTTAAATCTTTGAAAACATTTATTTCTGTTGTTATAAAATATTTATCCATACAAAAATTAAATATTTATCCATTATATAAATTTATTGAACTCTAAAAGTTCCAACTCCTTTGACAGCAGAAGAAATAAAACCTTCCATTTATCTGGATACACACTATTTGTTAAAGAAAAATTATAGATATCACATAACACATGACTGTTTTATCTCCTCATAGATTATTTGTAAGAATTGAATTACAATTTTATCATTGCCAGTTTAATTTGACGAAATATTCATGAAAGCTTTATACTCAGTGTCAGAATCAATATAATTAAATTTTAAACTATTATTTACACGATTAGGATCACCAAAACTTTTATAATGTTCATTAAGGTCTGGGTTTGTTCTAGTATTGATACCACAAAAAATAGGCATTTAAATAATCTAAAGACACTACAGGATCAATCAAATTTTTTGACACTTTGCCAGCTCCCTGACTCTTAAAGACTTTTCACACATCTTTATTAGATTTTTCATTTTGAAACAAATATGCAAAATGTTGATTCCTACTATCTCTAACACTATTCTTTTCATTCCATTTCGCAAAACTCTGCAGTTTTACCATACAGCATTATTTTTAGGACTTACATACTACTTATAAAGTCTATCTCTTTCCTTCATCATGTTTTTAATTTCATCATTAATCCAAGGACAAGCGATTTTCTTCTTGGAGATTGTTCTCTCAGGTGTATACTTATTCTATAATTGTCATAGTCTATCATTTAATATTTCAACCTTGTCATTAACACAATTACTTATACAAATATTGTCCCAACATATATTAACACATTAATTTTTTAGTCTATCCTTCTCTACATTTTTAAAGTCTTGGATCAATATTTTTTCTTTATCTCTGGCAAGTTTGGTTTTCAGGTTTAACTCTACATATAACAAATCATAATAGGATGACCCTGAAACAGGAGTTTGGCCAAATTCTCTTACCCTATCTGTGTTATTAAAAATAATTAAATCTAACAAAGAATCGGATTTGGCCTATGATATGTAGGATTTAAAAGGAGTATACATAAATTTAAACTGTTTACAAATTTCAAAAACTGGGTCTTATCAGCAAACACGCTGTTATCACTAATGTCGGTTTTAAAATCTCCTATTAAAACCAAATTATCATAAACAGGTATCAGATTTTCCATTACATCAAAAATTCGGCTATATGACCCACTTTTTGTGGTCGGTACACAGCACACAATAGCAATTACCATTTTAAAAAACTTTCAAAACAACATGTTTTGGTTTTTTACAATATACTACATCAGATATATACAAATAATTTTATAATTAAATTCCTTTCTAGTATAAATCGCGAGGCCTCCCCCTTCTTTATCCTCTCTCCTCTCTATTACGTATTAAATTGTAATTATCAATCATAAACAACACATATGAGACAGCTGGCTTTAAAAATGTTTCTGTTACTACTATTATATAAAAATATTCGTTATCAAAAAGACTTGGAAAAGTTTCTCTATGTACAATGACATTTTCTGCATTAACATTAATGATTCTTAAGTAATTATTTGACCCTAAAGATTTATTAACAAATATTTGATCCAGCTAGCTCTTATCATATATTGTTTGATTATCTATTATTTATGATTTGAAATATAAACTTCATACAGTACTACAATATGCTTATATAATGGTCATCCGTTCACTTAGATAAGCAAAATACACTTTTAATAGATATTTTTTCTTAAATCTAAAAGATTTTATATTACAAATATATTTAACTTCTTTACACACAGTAATAATATTTTTATGCTCGCAATCAGCGTAAGGTGACTTGGTTCCCACGCTAATTTATTGAGATCCTCAGGATAATTCACAATAATGTATCGATACCCTTGAGTTTTCTGCATAAAAATGCATTCCTCAGCTCTTCCTTATCAGCACAGTGGGATGCCACTTATTTCCACCTTTCTGTTTAGCAAACTGAGCTAATGAGTTGATCTTCATATTTAACTCATTATCGGTTTTTGAAAATTAACGTTCTTCTAATGAAGAACATACATTTTATCCACAATGGAATTAATACGCTTTGCTGCTTTATCAATCTTTTTGGTTTTTTCGTATATTCATTTCTAGTACTTAAGTAAGGGCGAGGGAGTGGGAGAAAGAGAGAGGATTAAGAATTTTAATGAATTAGGAAGTTGAGTTGATATAATTGTATTATATTTAATTTTTAATATTTTCTTTTTCAGTTTATCAGCTGACCCAGCATAAAGTCCTATTTCTTCAGTTTCGTTCTCCTCTGTGGGTGGTAAGTTGTACAACATAAGACTTGATTAATGCTTGTAGTTTTTGATAATTTAAATTAATTAAATCTTACATTAGACTTCTTAGTGTAATTGTGTGATTAATTAAACACATTGTATCTCAAAAGCTGGCTAAGATGAATGGTCAACTCCAAGAACATGTCTGTTGTTAATCAATATCAAAATTGTAATGGAAGATAATAGTTTGATGTTCCATAACAACAGTGCACTCTGGCTGCATAACAACAGGTTCCATGAAACATCCAACAGTTTCATCACTAAAAAGGTTTGCATATCTAAACTCAGTCATGGTAATTTTAAAATCTCAGTTTTTGCATTCTATTCTGTCAAATTGGTCTATGACAAATTTTCCAAGATCTCCTGGGGACAGTAAATGTTTCCCAGCATCCCTTAATTATGTGATGGTGTTTTGTAGAACATTATAGCTCTACAAAAGGGTCTCTCTTATTATTTCAAGTAATTAAAACACTTTTAGGAGCACAATAGATAAATGTTCCTTAGCATCTCAGGAGCAAATAATAGTCATCATTTCAATTCTCAATCCCTAAAAATGTGTTCTGTCCAGAACAAGCAGTGGGCTCTAAGACATACTTGTATTATATTTCACGTGTAACTTCTATAGTGGCATCACTCAAGACCCAAATGTTAAAAACGTTCCCTTTACTGAGATAAGTCATGACCATTGGGAAAACTCCCTGGAAACAACTCTTGTCTGGCTCCTTTACAATAGGTATTATCCAATTTCTAACAGAAGGTATCATCGTAAAAATGTTTCTAACACCAAAATGTGTTTCTATTATCACTTAAGTAAGGAATGAAAATACCATTTCTGGCTGCAACAAGTTATAAGTGACTTGCAAAATGGGACATTCTGTTTTGTATCATGGGTCCGCCATGTACAATAGGCCTCTTAGAGGAGTGTCATCTATTTGATATGAACAGTGCAAATTTTTTTTCCCCAGCATTTTGGAGAATAAATCCTTTTCTCCAATCTAATCTGAAGTTGTCCAATAATCAAGTTTTAACTTTCCTGTTTTAATAAACTCTTTATATTTAATTCCCTAACATAGTTTGTCTATTGTATAATTTTAATTTCAAGTTAGTACAAATTCTTGATTTTTGATAGATGGCAGTATTTGAACATGTTCAGTTATTTATACTTATCATGTACTGTTTTATAAATCTTTAAAACTTTAATTTCAATGGTACAAGCTCAATTATTATTTTATTACCCCATTAAAATTATAAAAGTTACGACCATTATAATTTTAACCCCCATATTCAATGTTGATTAAAATAATTTTTGCAGCAGTGATTAAAATTTACAACACCATACAACTTTTAATTTGAAATTATTTCAAATTTCTCTGGATATTTTTGTAATTTATTGATGATCAATTATTTTTTTTTAATTGTTCTAAATGTTCCTTATTTATAAAATGTATTCAATGTTTTATCTTCCTATTGAATTAAATATAAATTTGCCTCATTCATTTCAAAATTAGTGTTGTTAGTGCCTATTAAATTTGTTTCGGTCTTGATAATAATTTACTAAATAGCTCAAAAACGTAAATGCAATGTTCTTAAATAAGACACTGTGTTCATTATTTACAAGTTCTTTAAATATATTAAAACTGTTCCCCTCAAAATTTATTACAACAAAACTTTACTAAATTCCCATTATTTTCTACTTAATTCATATCAAGATACTAGAATGGTTATAATAAAGGCTAGTACAAAATCTGTTATTTTGTCAACTTTGAAATCTTATTAACTAAAATCTATTGAACAATGATGTTCAGTTATGTGATAAACATTTACTATATCTCTGTTAGGTTTATTCAAATTATTAAAATTTACTACAATTTCAGAACTATGTTAAATGTACTATAAGTTTGTCAAGAGCATTAAAAAAAAACTCCAAGTCTTCTTAGAACTTTTATCACAAAGTTCAACTATTTTAAAGGTGCAATCTAGAGCGCAAATAAATTATTATAAGTATAACTGATAATTTGGACTCTCAGCTTGGCCCACAAGGTCAGTATTATAGGTCTTGTGAAGTATTTTCTGTTGTCGCAATGAATGTTTGAACATTAGTATGAATTATGTACTGTATTTTTCAGAGCAAGGAAGAGGAGTTTTTAAACCATTTAGTGAAATGGTTTGAACAGCTAGAAGCGGATAAAGTCATAATATTGTCCAGTTTGTATGACTATGAGCGCAATGACAATCAGATTGTAGAGCCCCATGTCCGTTGTTGCGTGTGTCCCCTCACTCAGTCGTTATACCAATCAGTTTTCAGGTAATGAAATTTATTCCTTATTAACCTTTTATTTTCAAAAAAATTGTCATGTAATTTTGTTTACTTAGGAGTTATTTAAGTTAATTATTGTTTTTTTTTTTAATACAGGATCATGGTAGATTTAGTTTAAGTCCCAGGTTATAGTAAAGTATATGAGATGAACTGCATTGTAGAGGTCCGGGGATTATATGACCATTGCTCGATTTGAGGTGGAACACACTGAAACAATGTTCCAGCACTTATTTCTGTAAAATTTAGTACTTTTGGTTTGCATAGGAAACTTTCCCCTGTACCTGAGAAATGTATAGTGTTTTGAGACCTTGTATTTTCCCAATTTTCCAGATCACGAACTCCCAGTCCCATTTCTTCTGAGATGTATTTCATAAACCCACAAGAAAGATGGAGTTGTTAATTGGGTTTCCCCAATATTTTGTCAACGATTTCAAATTTATTTGTAACAATGGAAGCGCAAGGAATAGGATTGTCTATGCAACGGATTCCATGTCATAGGAAAGTAATATTTAATAAATACTTCAATTTTACCACATGTGGAATTCCCTTCCAGACTGCATTAAAGAAGTGCAAGAAGACTGCATTAAAGTTGGGTTCAATTCAGCACTGAAAACCTTTTCTTAGATTTAATGTTATAATTTTATTTAAATTGCTTAAAACATTAGCGAAATCTACATTTATTTATTTGTTGACTATGCTTAAGCTTTAGCAGTCGATACAAGGTTAAATATAAGAAAGTGCCATATGGCCCAATTTCGCCTCTGTACTCATGTACAAATAAAGAATTATTCATTCATAAACCCCAGGCGCACAGGAAGTTATTGTACAAACACCTCTGGTTCTAGTTATCGAGCACTATATGTAACTGGATAAAATGTAGAAAGATGTGTAAAAAATTTCATATCATTTGAAAAACAAATTTTAACTGTCAATGTATCGTCCTCCGTCTGACTGGAGATTGTTATAACATGGAAGTGGAGTGGTTGTGTGGTTGACACATAAGTACTAGATATAGTGCACAATGTTCACTCTTTCACAGAACTTTTCTTGGTATTTTGACACATTTATTTAATTGTAAGATTTTTTGATAGTACTCTATGCAGAATAACAGTATAGATGAAGGAAACAGGATTTTTCCGGACATTTGCCATCGTTCAGTGAAACAAGAAATAAGTAACCTTCAAACAAAGAGTATAGATGAACTGCTTTTCTCACAAAATTCAGATTCAATAACATCTAGTTTTAACAATATATCTTTATAAACATAATATTTCTCCACATCTCTATAGTGAACAAAAGAGTGTCGGTAAACAATAGATTTTGATTGCTATTTTAAATGTAGGTTAACACGTTGACTGCAGCTGACACTATAGTGCGTGTTGGCTAATGGAAGTACTAAACATCACTTAGTATAGAGCCACAGTTAGTTTCATATTCTTTTCAGTGTAATATATCCATCTCAGTAAGGTACATATCAGTAATGGATATATTTTAATGTATCCAGTATTTATTATAGTGTGAGGTGAAGTCTTCTATAAATATTTCATGGAATGGTGGCATCAGTAAAGATAACTTCCGTAAATCAGGCACGGTCAGGACTTGAGGCATCAAATATGCCTGATTATTGGATATAAATCAAAGAAATAATAATAAATAAACAAGTGATTATAGTAAAACACGTTTTTATTATTTAAATATAAACTTCGGGTAGTCCTCGTTATATGTGGATCTATAAGAACTATTTTTTTAACGGTCTAGTTACAGTGTGAAGTCTACACATCACAACAATTGGGCTGAACACAGTCAAGGTCGAGGGCATGTTCATCACAGTTCATCTCAGTCCAGTACTATACTCCACTGCCAGCCTCTTTAGACACTGCTTGCTTACTTATGGCAGTTGTTTAGAGTCGTTCTTCTATCGGAAACTTGTGCTGAGCACATTAACTGTGAAATTGCCCTACCATTACTAGACTCAATTGAATTGATTCGAAAATATAAAAGCGCAACTCATTACACAGACTGACAGCCGACGGTCATAGTTAGTCATGTGAATCTAGATCACCCAAAGTCAATAAGACAATAAGATTTTTTTGCATTTACAAATATTCCTTTTCCTAAAGGCATGCCGGATTTCCAAAGGTGCTGAATTGTATTCATCTCCTTTGGAATATTAGTCATATATATTATTCCAAATATGATGTATAGTATTAACTCTATTAACTCAATGACAGAGCTATACAATCAAGAAGCACAACTCCGCAACTGAACATAACTGCATTATATTTTGGTTTGGCTGCCTGTTGGACAGTTTCTTATCTTCAATTGCAATCATCCTTTTGCTAATATTTTCAGAAACTTGTTCCTTGTTTTCATCAGTTATGGTCCAGCTGCGAAACTACCTCTGTCATACTAAAGTTTATATTTTAAACTGTCATACCTGTAGAGCTTGCTTATAAACATTCTAATATGTACATTCAAGTTAAGATTAAAAATGTGTCTTAAAATGTATGTCTATTCCGTTTTGTTTGGTGGTATCACATTTCAAGAAATTTTATTCATCATGAGATAGCAGTGAAGCTATCATCTGCAGCTGTCAGTGTTTTACGCAAAAACCAGTTCTGTCACTATGTCATGTAATTCTACGATACTCACACAATATTCTATATCTAGAAAAGAATAGTATCTAATGGTGTGAATAGTAAATATAGTAATGAATGCTGTTTCATGTGACTAGTTTATTTAATATTCATCTTACATTCTATTTTCTAAACAATCTTTTCATGAATTATGTATTGTTTTATAAGAAACTACTTAGATTTGACATGACTTATTAGATTAATGAACGCTTTTGTTTTATAGGTCATTAAACTGTAGATACATGGAAGTAAAAGATGATGCAGATAAGACAGGTATTATGTCTCCATCCATGTACTTGCCAGGAGCAGGATTCACACAGAATCTTCATCTCAAGTGGTTTGTCATCTGTTTCTCATATCTATAAATAAGGTTTAAACCAGGAATTTTTGCCCTGCAACTGTTTATCAGAAATTGAAGTTTTTTGTGGTAATTTTATAAAATTAAAATCAGTTCATTATTTATAAAGTGTAACAAAATAAATTGATCTTTCTAAACATTTACAATTATGTGATAATTTGAGTTTTGGTGGTTACAGATTTTGCGTATTTTGAGGTGGCTTTGGAAAAAAAACATTTTATAGTATTCAAACAACTATACAAAGCAATGGTTGTAATAAAGCAACCCGCACGAAAATAGTTCGATGGTGGCTAGTGTGCCTTAATCCCCTCTCTATACACTGTTGCCAGTTTTACAATTACTGATCTCAACGTCTGTTGCAATACTATAAACAAACATCATCAGCTCTTCCTGTAAACAAATACAAGTACATTTGATTTCATTTATCTGTTTCATAGCCAAGTCAACATTTTAATTTACCATCACCATGTCACACCAGCTTAAATGTCATCAGACTATTTTTTGTGCAGTATATATTAGTTGCCTTGCACATTACATTCATGTTGTTTTCTTCATAAATTCATCTGTCATGATTGCCTACTTACATTATGTTATATTGTGTCTTAACACAAAACTTTAATCCACAGAAGTTACTGTTATACTGATAATTTTTGTGAATATTTATATCTAATCCAAGTCTTCTACAGTTTGAAGTATTGTCAGCTCCAGTTATTTTGAATTATATTAGGACACTATACGTAAAAAATGGCAATATGGTTCCAAACTTAATAGTGTGTAATCTAATTTTTTTTTCAGCATTGAAAGGAAAATTCCCTGTGTATCATTTATGAAATTCTGTTCTGATGGAGATAACACTCCTGAAGCTCTCGATCTAGCAAGATTGGTAGATGGGTGGCTCAATGTAGTACCGGTAAGTAGTTATTTTTTTTTGTTTATTTATAAAAAGTGATTGATTGATACAGGAGCATGCTAAACTTGTTAAAGATTTAAAATGAGGAGTTATTTAACTTAACTGTCAATAAATACAATCAAATTATGTATAACAAGTTATAAAACATTGTCTATAAATATTATATACATTTAATCATGACAATTTTGACTCATCACTTGCAACGGCTGCATTGAAACAATGGGAGGCGAGACGAGTCGCATGACTGTCAGTGTGCCATTCAGTTTCTACCAATCATAATAGCCTTCTGCCAGAGAACATACACCTGCCTACATGGCTATTTTGTGACAGCAGGCAATTTACAATAAAAGAGCAGTTAGCAGTTATAAAACATTGTTGCGTTTAAATGACGACTGAAATCTTTTTAATCAATGAAATTTTTCCATTAACTTAAAAAACATGTGGATGTGTCCCAACTCCAGGCAACAGATGGAGACTTTACTTCACATAGAAGATGCAGTATTTCAGTGTGGAGTTCCTGAGTACTAGTGTTAACACTGGCTATGTCCTGGACAACACTTTATACAAAGACTATGATTAGATAAATTTTTCATAAACAGTGAAGAAATCAATTATACTACGCTATAGCGGCAAACATGGTTCAACAATGCTGTCTTAGACTGCAGTCATGTTGAGATAAATAACTACAAGATTTTGATGATGAGTAAAGTTTAGAACACACCAGCTGAAGTCAGAGCTATGTCTTTTTTGACACCTAAGCCTTTAGACCAATGGCTTAAAGGTGACTTCCGAACCACCACAATGGCTGGGCAAGCTTGCTGCTTGAAAAAACAGGATTGTTCAGCTGTCACCCATCCAAGCTGATTCGGTTATTTTACAATAACCACTGTACCCGCTACACTGTGTCATTGATGAATAGATAATAGTAAGAGATACTCCAGCATCAATTTGCAGACTACATGTGACGCCAATTGTATTTTATGAGTGTAAGTGCTGAGTGGCCTTACAGCATCAATGATGCCAGAATATGAAGACAAAGTAACATATGAGGAGTATTTTATCATTTTGATGGAAATACTTGCTTGTTAGGTGTCACAAGATGAAGTATTTTACCACGGTTGATAACACACCTTCGAATGCTGCTGAAAGACATTTCAACCTGACTCATGGTTGAGAAAAAATAATAATATAGAGAACTTTTGGGCAATTAAAGCCCAATCTTGGGCAGTATGACAATCTTATCAAACAGAATAAATGTAAGTCAAGCACAGTGCTGATGAAAAGTACAGTGTATTGCAGACAGTGCACAATCTTTAGCCCAGATCCAAAGTTCGACATCTTGGACCATGCCCACCATCTCCCCAACTACTAATTCCTGTTTATGATTTGGTGTATGTTTATGTACTTATTGCATCCACTACTTTCTCCTTTACAGATATTTTAAAGTACCTAGTACGTTTCATGACACTCAATAAAAAAAATGTGTGTTGTTTTATATGTATACATAACAAATTATCATAGTAGTAATTTTAGCATATGAATGATTTCAGTAAATTTGGAATAAAAGACTTTTGTATTTATTTTAACAGGTTCCAAGTGGGAAGGAGGAGACAAAGACATTTTCTCAACCTCCTTCATGGAAATACATATTTGGGGGACCTTCTCCTCGAGAGTTATATCCTTGAATGGATAAGTAGAATATATTAGTTTATTACATTGTGACTATTTGATATCAATAAAATATTATGTTTACAAACCACAGTGATTTATTTATGAGATATTTGTTTTCAATTCTACTATGTGTAATACATAATCTATGTAATTTTCAGTGACACCATGATTGTCTCTAGACAGAGTTAATTTTTGTAGAATCACAAAAACTCCATACCACTCTTACCATGGGTGTATTATAAAGAAATTGGGGGAGCTCAAGCCCCCTGAAATTGTGAAAGACGTACATTAAAATTGTACCCTGTAGTTTGTTTTAAGGTAAAGGTCTTAAATTCAACAACTTCATTTGGAAAGATTGCTGAGCCCGTTTTTAGACAGTATTTCATACGTCCTAAACCACCCTATGTGTGAGCCCCCTTCGAAATCTTTATACACTACTGACTCCTATGTACTACAAATTTCTATTGTATAATAAACAATTTAAAAAACTGGAACCATTTTGTATCAATAGCAAGATGTTTGAGAGTTGATTGTGTTTTAAATTGTTAACCACTCAACGGATTAACCTGACTGTACTTGTTTACAGTATTTGTACAGAAAGGACTACCCCAAGTGAACTTGGCCCCACTTCAATTGTTAATAAAAATTGGAATAACGCGAACAGACTCTTGCACGATTTTGCAAATGTAGTTTACCGAATTCTCGCGAGACTGCAGCACTTCCCGGGCGCACTGCATTTTGTTGATTATCCCTCGACTGCACAGCACACCATTGGCTCGCCTGCATGACTCTGTGACTAGCACAAAGCTGTAAACAACCTAAGGTACTTGTGCGCCATTATAAGTGTATATCCTATATTGTTCTATCATAACAATTTTGAGAAGAACAGTGACGATGATCGTGATTCTGAAAATTAACAGTTAAAAGTGGCAGTGAGAGTAGTAGTTCAAAGACAGAAACAGAAACTGATTCCGATTCGTCTGTGGACTTGAGCAATGCACGAGTGTGAACAGAAATAAGTACAACTAGCCCTCCTGCAGCTCCTCCACGATTTGTTTTTTTTTACAGCTATACCAAGCATAAATGTTGGACCTTTTGATAAAGACACTGATGTGCTTGAATTCTTCGAAAACTATGTACCAGACGAACTCTTGTCAGCTGATAAGTAACGAAACCAACTGGTATAGAGGTGAATATGCTCAGACAAATCAAAGAGCCGAACTTTTTTTGAGCTGCCCGTAACTCAAGAGTATTTTTAGCTCTAGTTGTGCTACAGGGGATCGTGATAAAACCTGAAATGGAGCAATATTGGTAAAACATCCTTGATAGCAACTCCATTATTTTTACAAGCTACACCTTATCATAGATTCAAGCAAATAAAACAGTATCTGCATTTTACAAATAACAAGTACAACCACAGAACCCACCCAAACCCCAAGTTAAACATAAAATTTGGCCGATTTTGTACAAATTGAAAGTGATATCACAGTTGATGAGAGTTTATTGTTATTCAAAGGTCGTTTGCCATGGAAACAGTTCATACCACTAAAGCGAGCTTGCTTTGGTATAAAGAGATATATATGCTATGTGAGGCAAAAAGTAAACGTGTGTGATCTTTCAATTTACACTGGTAAAGGGCATGAAGGTTGCCACGCACAGGGACTTGCAGGTACGACTACTGCTGATTTCAAGAAACTACCAAAATCTACACAAGTAGTTCTAACTCTGTGCAACGACTTGTTGGGGAAAGGTACTGTTTGACAACAGACAACTTTTACACTTCCGGTCAACTAACGGACATTCTTATTAATAATAAGACTGATAGCTATGGTAAGTTAATATGGTTGTAGACGTCTTACAAATGTATATGCTTAAGCTTTAAATAATAATTCTGTTAAAATCATAACTTGTTTTTAGATTTACATTTCGGAAAGACCAATGTTTATTCGCTTCTATTTTATTAATTTCCTGATTTTTTGAACAATATCTTAATAAACTGATACAATAGAGTATCCAAGGACTCAACAGACCATAACAAATATCTACCGATCAATCCAACAAAATAACTTCAGCACCGTGTTATTATATGACATGATAAAATGTCATATTACAGTACTCACTTAGTTGAGAAATTTGTTTATTCTGTGATTTTCTCACTGCGATCATTAATATCCACAAGACCAATGTATGAATTTTATTTTACCATTAATTTCAACCTTTTCAAATCCCAAAATCAATAGAGTTTTTCCTTGGAACAATAGGAACATGTGTATCACGTTTTACACATGTAGGTAGGACCTTTCTAACAAGTTAACTGCACGAACATACAGACAATGACACAATTTAAAAACAGTGCTTCAGACTTAATCGGATTCTTACTAACACATCTTGTTACAAATGCCTCTAAAATCACTTTATGAAAAGTTAGTATTATAATATTAATTTGATTCACGTGGGCAAGGAATTTTCCATTACAAATTTGTGAATAGTGCTTTATATTACAGTATGTAATTGGTGTATATAGATAAATTTAGTTGTTTTTGTTTTTTATATAAAATTAAATATATATTTGGAAATGGAAAAAGTGTAATATTTTGGATAGTGACAAAAAGTGTCATTGCTCAACAATTTTCCTTAGGAAGAAGTAGAAAAATGTTGATGTTCTGTTGAAGTAAATAAAAACAGTTTTTGGCTCATTTTTTATTAATATTAGTTTTAATACTGGGGGGAAGATTAAACAAACTTGTATACTTGTATTAAAAACAAACAAGAAATCGTGTTACTGCTAAGCTAACAAATTCTGAGCTTTCTGTACATTGAATGATTTGTGATTGCTTCTTTTGATTTTATTAGAAAATTTTAAAAGTATTTTGATTAAAAATTGTAAACAAGGATTATTTATTTTAGAAATGAGCTAATTCTTCATGGCATAAATAAATATTTTAGCAACTTAATTGTAATTAGTCATTATTATGTCGTGGTTATAATTTGAGAAATGTAAAATGAGTTATTCCACGTTGGATTTCATCTGTCGGATTCAAAGATGTGTATTAAATGTTGTAAAGAGGAATTATGATTTCCTTGGTACAGCTAAAATTTATTGTGAGATAACACAAGATTTACAACCTAGTTTGATCATTACTGATGATAAATTATCATAAACATTACAATAAAGCTGATTATTTAACTACGTCCTGTATATGCTTGGTATCGTGTATAGAATAAAAAAATCATGTTCTTTTTCTTTTTACTCACATCACCTAGTATCTAAAAGTAGTTAAACATCTTACTTGGTAATCTCTTTCCAAGAGATATTCAGAAACGTACAATGTAAAGTCCATCACAAAGGCTTTTGTGAGGCATTCAAGTTATTGGATAATCAAATATTAGGGTATATTAACTAAGGAGAACACATTTTTACTACATCAACTGTAATTAAATAACTGTAAGGACTTAACACACAATCTATTTACATCTATTTAACACAGTAATGTTGAACCTCAGAGTAACAATTTTCAGCAAACTAAGAGTTAACTTTGTATACATTATTAAACTTAAATCAAAATAATACACTTCAAATTTAGCTAATATTAAATAATTTTTACAGAAATAAAAGCCAGATCACAATTGTGGGGGGAAAGATTAGATATTGAACCCCATACTCCTCATGCAAGCTTTGTGAGCTTCAATGTAGCTGCTACAGTTGATCTCCCCATTCTCCAATACACTGGAACAAACATAAATAAATTTATAAGCAAAGATCACAGACTAGACTCTTGGAATCTGGAGTCATGTTCGTCTAAAGAGGTCCAGAAAACAGTTAGTGATGAAGTAGCTCAAAGATTTCAAACGCTTTCCTAAGAAGAAGGTGAACTGGAGCTAAACTTTAAATTCACATTAGATCAACAATTCCCATCCAGATTAATTTTCCAGATTAATAATCCAGATTAATACCAATCTATCAGATTAATTTTCCTTTTCCATTTTTTATAGACTGTTCTCTGTTCGGCCATAGGAGCACTCTGTGGTGTGTGTACGTTCACATCCACACACTGCACCTCTTGGTATAATAACTAAAATTACTAAACTATCGATAAGAAATACCTAAACTATTGAATATGAAAACATTCTAATTATAGTTATTTACAATATTAGTTATTACCAGCCTTTTCTATTGTATTAAATAACAATATTGTTTAAAATTAATAAATCAAACAAAGTAAACTCATTCATGTGGTATTTGAGTAATGGAACTAATCATTAAATTATTACTTTTTTTACGTATTAACTATTAAACATAGCTGAACTATACTACAATATAATAATTTGTGATACATACAATGTAATTACAATAATCGCAGTAGTGCTGGAGTAGTTTTACAAGTTATGAAACACATACGACATAAATTGTTCTCATATCGCACACTGTTCTGATAAAATAATGATTTTGGTCTCATCTTTTTAGTTGTTAATAGGAGAACGATGATATATAGTAGAATTTATTAAATGTGGATCCTAAAAGATGTTGCGCAATACCGCGGTTGGCGGCAATTACCGGGTCGGGGTGCAGCCCTTCCCGAGGAACACCGTATCCAACAACCGCAAAATAGGTGTGTGTGTCACTGTCAAGTGATTCCCTGGAGGCGTCACTCGTCCGGATTGCAGTCAGAGTTTACTCCGATGCGACTTTCATTTTGTAAATTTGGAGCTCTACAAATACCTGAAAAAATTTTACTAGACAAACCTCTGTATCACATTGTAATAAATTTAACTGAGAAGGACCTGTATAAAAATTGGTAAAATAATACTAACAATTTACAGATGTATATATTTATTAGTAAACAAAGTACAAAACTGAATACTACTATGAAAATGCAAATGTTGTTAGATAAAACATTCTAGTGTATATTATTTTGTTTTTCATATAATATGAATGTCAATACCAATGCTACTTGCTATTTGTACATTTTATATAAAATCATAAAATAAACTTAACTTTTTTCATTGATCAAGATAATTTTATTATAAAATGTTTAACTTAGGTAGGAGAAAACACCTAAGTATTTTTTCTTAAATAAAAGAAAGACTGTAGGGTTGCGGTATAATAAGCAGCCACCCACACAATTAAATCATCGATATTCATGATTGTCCAAAGGGCATGTCCATGGTAACTCACGTTACATTTCATCATGGGTCCTAAGTTGTTTGTTGAAACATTTTATTTTTTTAAAGCATAATATTAAGCAAAAATATCTTGCAGTATTAAGCAAGAATTATAATACACATTGGCCAGATTTCCAACAACTTCCTGAGACTAATAATTAAGGTAATAATAATTCTCTAGTTTCGGTAAACTCATGTTACACAAAAAGGACGTCATAATTTGAAAGCAAACTTTAACATGAAACAACTTTTGTCCTAAATGTTTTAATTTTCTTAATCTAATTACTTAAGATTGGCTCAAGAGTTTGTAGTTTAACTGTGACAACTACAACAATAAGAACTGAAAAACATAATTTTAAATAATATACTATTGATCTAATTGACAGTAACTCACGTTACAGTAACTCATGTTACATGGTGGTGTGTCTCTTTCCTAAGGACATTTATTATTTGTAGAAATAAATTTTTGTTATGCAATGTTATATATTGAATTGTGTTCAATAACTACTTTAGTATCAGTACACTTAATTATTTTAGTTTGGCATAATTAAATATTTGTTTTTAATTGTAAAAATAATACAACTTTTTTACCAGTGTAAAAACAAGTTTTATTATTTCTAAAAACATACATATTTTTTGCTTTAGGCCTGTTCTATAACTTCCAGTTTGTATTTTTTCTTATTACACAACTATGAAAGAATAAAAAGATAAGATCAAATAACTTTATGGTAATTATAGACTACATTTTTACATGGTTTGTATATATAAAGAATATTCACTAACGCTTAAAACTATTAGACAGTCTGTGTAGCTAACATTTTACTTTTGTCTGATATTTATTTTGTTTTTTAAAATAATAATAATATCTTCCACCTTTCATTTTAATTTCTGGAAGAGGCAGAACACTCAAAATTTGTCCAAGTTTGACGAAAGTAACATCATTTTCGATTGGTTTGAATGTATAACAGTTTTTATCACTTTTCAAACACATTACTTCAATGTCTCCAAACTTGTCAATTTACCACTTTGGCAAATAGCAAACATAATTAAATGTAACCAAAGAGTCTTTTTCACTTGAAAGTTCAACTTTTGATGCTTTCTTTTCTAATTAGTTCACTAGAAAACACTCGGAACGGATGATTCTTCATCAGAAAGGTCAGAGTCATCACTGTACACCAGATTATATATAGAATATTTTCTTTACTGTACCACTACTTGTCGACAGGAACAATTGGGTCATTAACAGGCACTTCATATATTTTCTTGCTTAGTAGAAAAGTTTGAAGATTATTTCTTAATCTTAAAATATTACAGATTAATTTTTTAGGATTAATATTAATCTTACCTCCTACTAAACTACCCAGAACTGTACATTTTTGGGAATACTTAGTAACCAAAATAAAAGACAAAGGTTACCTCGAGAACTCACTTCTAGGTTGAAGTGGTAACTCACGTTACAACATTTTGGTGTGTACTTAAAGTGGGTCTAATAAATCAAATAATAATTTCCTGAATAAAAAGATTTATATAAGCTTATAAGGTAAGGTTATCTAAGTTAAATTCAAGTTTTTATATTTATTAAAATCATAAGATCAGACCCAAAATATTGGAACAAATTTCGGTAACTCATGTTACACTTATATTTAGAAGTATGTTTGAACAATTAAAACAGGCATTATATTCTGACCAATACAAATATAAATATTACCATAATTATTTAATTGTTTTGGGGGTTAACTATGTTAAGAGCTTGTTTTGTATTAAGTATTAACTCCAATATATAAACAATGTTTAAAGTGCTATGAATAAATATCTTTACAGTAACTCACGTTACAGAAAACTTATATAAAATTCCTGCAAATGAAACAAATTTAAAAATTAAAAAAAAATAGTACCATACTCTTAATAGTTTTCTTAAATAGAATCTGTTTTATTATTGTTATTGGTTGTGTATTACATAAGTAAACTTGAAAAATCTGTAATTTTTGGTAACTCACGTTACATGAAGTAAGGTTTAAAACATATCCTAATAGAAAGAACAATTCTTAACCTAAATGTAAAAAAGCATATTTTTAGTTAGCTTTTGTTCTAAAGATGGCTTCTTGGTACTGGCCACCTTCTAGATTAATGTATAATCAGTTATAAAATTGAGATGTGAGGCTTAACAAACAGCCATCAATGAAACTCTGCTAACAGGTGTTAACTAAACACAAAATACCAACAAAAATAAAATTTTTCCTCTAAAAAAGCTAATGCTGCCAACATTGCTCAGAATAATCTTTATCTGAAAACTTTCAAAACCTAGGTTATTTCATAAAAATATTTTTTTAATATTTTTGTCCTGTTTTTACATGGACATACCCCAAACTACCAAAACCAAAATTTCAAACCTAATTATTTTATAGGTATTATTCAGTACTTTGGTATTATCCGGAGGCTACTATTTTTGGATGAGTTTTCCTTATCAGATCAAAATAAACTACAGTATTAAAAAGGTCAGACTTTATTTGAACTATTTTTTAAATTTACAAGTCATTATGATGAATGGTTATCATATTCTTCCTCCCAAAAGGAAACCAATGTCGGCGATAATTGAGTTGAATGCATCACCACCACCAGTCGCCTATACTCCTGATCACTACAGGTATTCTGCCAATAAAAAACTTACCTGTACAGTTGGAGGTAAGAGTTTGAAATAGCTATTCATGAATGAAATTATAAATTAATCAAATCCACAGCAATCAATGAAAACAAAAACTAAAACAATGGGGTGGGGGGGGGGGGGGGTGGGGGGGGGGGGGGGTGGGGGGGGGGGGGGGTGGGGGGGGGGGGGGGTGGGGGGGGGGGGGGGTGGGGGGGGGGGGGGAATGTTGCTTATTATGTTCTTGAATATTATTATACACTAATACAACCAGACTTGGGTTAATACCTTTTTGCGCCCTAGACAATACTTTTGATTTACACATTTTGTAACACATTTCTTACTATCAATTTCTAGTTGTGTCGTTAAAGTTTAAATTGTATGATTGCTCAAAATTTGCCTGTAAACTTCTAATAGACAATGGTCCTCATTTTGATCTCTACAGTTAAGTTATCATTGTCAATTATGGATAATAATATATTCAATCTGAAGTTGTCTCGTTCGGAAAAGCATACTTCGCCGGAGGATTTTATTATGTGCCTTCTCAACCACACCGATTGTTGCATTACAAAGTGAATCTGCTCTCATGCCATTAGGTCTAATACAACAGTTGCTAACAGATAGACTCGTATACAAAAACATCACTGAAAAAAATCATCCGGTCTACAACAGTATTAGTTTCTCAAACTACTTTTTCTACATTCACCATACAGGCCACGCACAAAATCTCCACTATATATAAACTCATTCAACAACATAGTGCACAATATTCCCAATAATATTATCTCTATTGACAATAATACAATTTAATGGGATTTCGATCTTCCCCTGTTTATTACTGATAACATAGTTAAATGTGTATCCACCTTAGACAATGAAAAACAAAGTAAAATATATACTAATACAGTATATTTGAACCAATTAGTAAATGAAAAGCCCTAAATTTTGATCATTGTTTACAAATATAATTTACAGACCATCAAAGACTGATACAGGTGTTGGTTTTGCCTTAAATGCAACACGGGAGTTGATGAAGCAATAGACCATATAATTATTGACTATCCCCAATACGATTATGCCAGAAAGCATATCATCCAAATCAAACAAAAATTCCATAATAATATACCTTTAGTAACAGAAATTTTAGTTATAAAGAACTTAAATTATTATTGAGAAATTTGCAATCTTTTAAACACAATACAAAAAAAAAACGCATACAAAATAAATACGTAATCGTATCATGGGATTCTTCATCCGTGGTCCTCTTCGTATTAGGAATGCCATATTGACACATGACGAGAAGATCTCTTCAATTAACATTATTCCCTCTCCCAATACCATTAGCTTCTTTGTTTTTCCCCACTGGACTAATAATACTCTAAAACGTACATCCTCGTATCTAATAAAGTCAATAAATACAACAAATAGGCATCCATAAATAAAAGAAAAAAAACAACACACATTTGGGCTAAATGATCACTTCATAGCCTTAAAAAAAGTTACTCATTCTACTGTTTACTTTACTTACTAGTCAAAATAACAATAGTCACGAACGAAAACTAACCTTAATAAGTTAAGTGTCCTAATGGTATTTTAGTTCTCACTCATAAATAGTAAAATAACAAAACGAATTTTACTTAACAGGAAGAAAATAATGGATGTGTTTGAATCTTTAAATCATTTTAAAAATTACACTTTAATTGTTGTAAGTATAACTTACTTTAAGGTTAATTTGAACTATAACTAACTCATCTGCACCAACTCTACACATATTTTGATATTCTAAACACAATTTTTTCTATAAGTAACTTCTATTAAATAATAAAAGATAGTTAAATTTTGAAATATCCACAAAATAACACTAAAAGATGTTTCAATGTTTCTCTCTCGATTTCAATATGTTTGTTGTTGCGTTTTCTTTATCATTAAAAAAAATGTTCCCTGTCGCCTTTCTTAATTTTTCAGGTAGATTTTAATAAGGCTGCACACATTATTTGATTGCTACTAACGAATGGTTTGATTGTTTTTATTCGAAGGATAATTTGATATTACAATTTATTTATCAGTATATGATTTAAACTTATTAGGCTAGTTGTAGTAATTTTAATTTAAACAATAAGAAGTAACTAATATTTTGAGAATTTGAAAATGGCGATAAATATGAGGAAAATAGGGTAGGGTACGATAAGCGGACCCTGTTTTTTATATCAAAATTGGCAAACGATATTACTTAATCATAACCATCGGTATAATCAATCGATACTGATTAATTATTTTGAATTATTAACTTAAATATTCTATATCAACAGCTGTAAACACTTTAAAATAATACACGTAGGGTAATATTTAAATTTTACATAAGTAATTTTAATTATTAAAAATGGGAGTCAATTTTAGAAAACTACATGGCATTGCTTTGAAAGATGATAAGACAAATAAAATATATTCTTTTTGTGGCTTCAACATGTTAGACTCGTACTGAAAACCCCATTATGTGAAATTTGTGGGAAAAAAACAACTGTAACTGTGAGAGGTCGTCTTCAGTTTTCCTAATTTTTGTTATAATAATTTGTTTGATCACTATAAATATTAAATTCATATTTAAATTTAAAGCATATTCGATTGTTATTGAGGACTATAGATACTTTTATATCGATTGATAGTCTAGGATTTGAGATGTGAATATTAGGTATCGAAGACTACATTCTTCGATACAAAAAACCGGGTCCGCTTATCGTACCCTACCCGGAAAATATGTTAGATATTTCTCACAAGTGTTGAGATTTGTTTAAGTGGCTTCAACATGTGGGTTTGGCTCCTGGTAACACATGAGGAGAATTCTTTCCTCCATATCCCCATATCACAAAAAGCAGTTACTCATTGATATCAAGCTGGGAAAGTTATAAATATTGTAAGGTTTCTTTGATATCCAAGTCTAGGCCATAGTTGGTTTGTAATATTATTGTAAAATTTGTGTATTTAAAATTGTAATGTATTAGATTGTTGTTGTTACAGTGATGTATTATAACTCTTATTTTGTACGATTTTTACATACATCGAAGTTGGATAATATATTGAATTGTTCCATAATAGCAATCGAATAACAAGTGAAGGCCACTTATTAAAGTCTTTCCAATTTTTCATTTGATTAGTTGTTATGGTTTTTTTTTATTATTCATGACATTAGGTAATTGTTTAAACCGTTTCCATTAATTTGAAATATGTGACTTTAACAGTATTTTATATATGCTGATATCGATTGATAGTTCTTTTATTCAATATAAAAGTTTCGATTATTGTAAAAGTGATATTAAAACCAGGTTCGCTTATCTACTCTGTCCCCTTTATGCATGTCTATTGCATTATAAAATTCACGAAACTTTTGTTAAAAATTCAGCTTTTATTGTAGAAGATGTTCAATGCCATAAAATATAATAAAAAGGTGCTACCAAACTAAATTAGATTCCAATCAGCTTTGTAGGAATATTTTTTGTAGTGAAATAGTTGGTACTTTTGAAATTTGTATTAGTAACATGGTTTTGCTTTGACATAAAATGCTCAGAATAATTAAAAATAATTCAAAATTGATAATGTGAAATTAGGCTGACTGCAAACATTTTGACATTATAAGCCTATCTAGGGTTACCTTAATTCCTTAAACCAAAATACAGACGCACCTAGAATGGTGAAAACTGGGGAAGGGGTGTGGAATGGGCTACCCCTCAGTTATGAGGGATCCGGGGTCCACCTGAAAAATTGTAAGAGCTGAAATCTTTATTGAAGACTTTACGCATTCTAAATGCAATTATGCTCTCTTATTTAGCCTAAAAGTGTCCGTTTATTGCTTGAAACAAAATGGAATGAGAATAAAAGTTGTTGCACGATAAAATTATTGTGACCTGGTATTTTTATTTACATTCCAAAGTGTTGACTTTAATATTAAAGAATTTCACTTTTACCACTACTTAAACTTGTGAGGATGAAGAGCAGTGAATCAATTGGTACATGCATATTAACAACACCCATGCAAAAATGTAATGGCTATCAAGTGCAGACAGTCTAAACCTAAATTTTTGACAACAAAATATAAAATAAAACACTTTAACATCAGAACACTATGAAGTCTTTATCTATTACTTGTTTTTAGGCTATACATACATCATAATATTATAAATATAAAAAGTTAAAGATAACCTTACCAAGTGCTCACGTGATCTGAGCTTGAATTTGGGTACTATCTCGAGGGATGTTTTCTTATTTCGCCTGAAGTGCGAAGGCACCACCTAAGCCCACACTGATGGCCAAGGGCATTTCTGATCAGTATTTTCCCGACCGTGAAATCACATCCCAGATTGGCCAACTTCTCCGACGTCAGATCACATTGTAAAATTTAGGACGTGACCTAAGATTGGGAAAGTACCGATCGGAAATGTTTCTAGCCATCAGTGCTGGCTTCAAATTCTGTGTATAAAATTTTTGCTGCAGTGACGTTAATACGTAAGTACCTGCATTTAGTAGTGTGCTGGACTAATCATAGTTTTCCGAGGATACAATTTTTTTAGAAACATCTTGTCATCTTTTATTTCTTCATACAAATCAGCACAGGAAAGGTTACAATTAACTTTAATAGAAAGCATAGACTGAACTTTGTGTACTTAAAAGTCTATTTCTTCCTAACTTTCACGCACGCTTCAACAGTCACAAAAATTCTTTCCACTGAAAAAAACTGGAAGAGAAGAGCAAACCCAGGTACTTTTAAAAATGTTACAAGAAGATTCACCCTACTTCAACCCACAGTGAGACACCTAAAAAAATGTCACTACACTGGCTTTCTGCTGGAGAAACCAGATGGGGATCTTTTGTAATCTATATGTCTTGATATTGAAGCGATAAAACAGTATTTCAACAAGTACCTATGGAAGTCTGTTCTCATCTAATGCTGTGTAAACTGTTTGACATAAGTTACTGTTTCCGAAATACATAATTCGTAGGATGTATGAAAATGTCTAGATCAACAAAAAGATTTTAAACTGAATCTATAACTTTCAAATTGTATCCTTCTTTACTCATTTTTTTTTTTGTATATCTCTTTGCATTACCTATATTTGCATTAATTCTGTATTTTTGTATGGGAATAGACCTTGGAATAATTTCAATTTAATTATTTTTAGTGTTCAATAAGACGTGTACTTTTATTTTATGTTGTAGCCTGCTATATCTGTATCTAATGTGGGCCAGTTGGCTGTCGACTTACTGATACACTCATCAGGAGCTGAGAAAGTCAGTAATCTCTGGCATGAGGCATTTATTCCACTTGTTGGTGCTCATCCATACAAAGATGATTCTACAGAGCTGTGTACTGAATTTGAAGGTATATTGGCAGTAAATGACAATGTCAATGTTATATAAAATCAGATTTATTAGCATCAGCCAATAAGATAAAGAGGCTGAGAAAAAATACTTACTTTGTCTCGTTGAGTCATGTTCATTTGACTATTTTCTACTTTCTGATAGTTGATTTTAAGTGTATCAAGTAAAATAAAAAAATGTAACCTATGAAAAATGTATCATTTGGTGTTTCAAATCTTTACACGATCTTCCCATTTCAACATATATCAAATTAATACCAATTAGATGTAAAATTTGATAACTAACATTAAAGTCTTTTGGTTCACACAATGTCTTAAAAATTGCTTACACAACTAATTAACTTCTTGAAATATTTCGATCTTACTGTGAAGAGTGTTATCGATTAATAATCTGCATAATAAGACTAATAATAAGTTAATCAGCAGATGTTAAACTGAACCATCTTCGGTTAGTTTCAGTTTAATATCTGTTGGCTGAAGATGATTCTCCATAGTGTGTGTTATATAATTTACTCCATGTAAACAACTAGATCATATGTTAATTTAAAGAAGATATTAAGTAATTGTTATACATTCTGATTGAGTTTATACATTGAATATTTAAGGTTATCTAGTTGAATTTTGTTGATTAAAGCCTTAGTTTGTAAAAAGGTTTTCTTAGTTTCATTACAATTTAATCAACATTTTTGCTATACTAACTTCAATACTCTGTAATGGAAAAACTACTGAAACCTGAGAAATTTGCATGCAGCCCTGAAACAACAAATGCTTCTAAACAATGGAAACATTGGTTTCAAACGTTCAATACATTCATAGAAAATGCTGAAGTTAAAGAAGATAAGAAACTTGGAGTACTAGTGAACTTTCTAACCTATGAAAACTATGAATTTATCAGTGAGTGTAAAGATTACAACAATGCTATACAAACTTTAGAAACATTATTCATACCTAAGAAAAATGTACTTTTTGCTAGACACTTGCTTGCTAATCATAAACAACAAGAAGGAGAATCAATAAATCACTATTTGCAAACGCTTAAATCTCTTAGTAAGGAGTGTGATTTCGTAAATGTCGATGCTAAAACCTATAGTGATGAGTCTATCAGAGATGCCTTTATTAGTGGTTTAAATTCTTCTCGA
Organism: Homalodisca vitripennis; assembly: GCF_021130785.1. Classification (NCBI taxonomy): domain Eukaryota; kingdom Metazoa; phylum Arthropoda; class Insecta; order Hemiptera; family Cicadellidae; genus Homalodisca; species Homalodisca vitripennis. The sequence continues at coordinate 50,155,546 of NC_060211.1, read as the reverse complement.
ATCAGACAACGTATTCTGGAACATAACGTTTTAACCTTGGAAAAAGTTGAAGAAATAGCTCGTTCCTTAGAGTCAGCTCAGAAACATGCGGACGCTTATTCCATGACTTCAGGTGTACCTCAATCATATTGTCACTACGTTGATACGAGTAGTAATTTAAAGATTCCTTCAGACAAACTAAAAACTCAGGAAGACAATTCTACTGCTGCTTCTGTATCAGCACACAGACTCCGACAGAAATGTTATTTTTGTGGAAGAGCAAGACATATTTCAAGAGATGACTGCCCTGCAAAAGATGCTATTTGTAAAGGTTGCTCGAAAACTGGTCATTTTCTCAGAGTTTGTTTATCTAAGAATCTTAAAAATGGTAAGATAAATTCAGCCTCTTTAACAACATGTCCCATAATAACTTCAGCAGTAACACCCAAAGTATTATCTAAAGCAATTGTATCCGGAAATGTAAACGGAATTTCTGCTAAGTTTTTAGTTGATACTGGAAGTTCTGATAGTTTTATTGATAGTAGTTTTGTAAAGGCTAACAACCTTAAAATATTTCCAGAAGTCAAACAGGTGTCGATGGCATCTACGTCACTCGTTTCACCAATTAAAGGGTATGTTAGGGTAGATCTGTATGTACAAGACAATGCTTACAAACAAATCAAAATGCTTGTAATTGAAAGGTTATGTACTGATGTACTGATAGGACATGATATCATGAAACTACATACAAATGTTACTGTAGACTTTGGGGGACCAAGATCATCTTTCTCTGTTTGTAACGTTGCCTGTGCTAATGTGGAACCACCATCATTATTTCAGCACATGACTAAAGATTGTCGACCTGTTGTGACTAAGACAAGGCGGTTTTTTGGGGAAGATGAAAAATTTATACAATGTGAAATACAGTCTCTTCTGAAAGATGGTGTTATCGAGGAAAGTGTTTCTCCATGGCGAGCTCAAGTGCTCATTACCAAAAATGAAAACCACAAGAAACGACTTGTAATAGATTATTCTCAGACAGTAAATAAATTTACATTATTGGATGCTTATCCTTTGCCCGATATCGAATCACTTGTGTTAAAAATTGCTAAATTTGATACTTTCAGTTCATTGGATTTGTCTAGTGCTTATCATCAGATACCAATTCCAGAGCATGAAAAACAACTTACCGCTTTTGAAGCTAATGGGCAATTGTATCAGTTCAAACGCATTCCTTTTGGAGTAACCAACGGCGTGTCCGCTTTCCAAAGGACTATAAATAAGATTATTTCAGAAGAAGGACTCGAAGGTACTTTCGCATATATTGATGATGTTACAATAGGAGGAATGGGTAAACAAGATCATGATAAAAATTTAGAAAAGTTTATGGCTGTGGCTAAGAAATACAATCTAACATTGAACCTGAAGAAATGTAAATTTGCTCAAGATACTATATCTATCCTTGGTTATCAAATCAAAAATAGAACTATACGTCCCGACCCAGAGAGATTACAACCACTTTTGGACATGCCTCTGCCTCATGATGCTGCTTCTCTTAAACGAACACTTGGATTGTTATCATACTACTCCAAATGGATACCAAGGTTTTCTGACAAAATTAGAAGTTTGGTAAGCTGTAAGAATTTTCCTATTGAACCAACCTCCATTGCCGCTAGTGATTTTCAAAACATTAAGAAGGATATAGAAAGATCATTTCTTGTGACTGTTGAACCGGAAAATCAATTGATAGTCGAAACTGATGCTTCAGGAGTTGCAATAGCTGCTACACTAAGCCAAAATGGACGTCCTGTTGCCTTCTTTTCTAGGACTTTGTCTGGAAGTGAAAAACAACACTCAACAGTAGAAAGAGAAGCACAGGCCATCGTAGAATCTATTAAGAAATGGAGACATTTTTTGTTAGGGAGACAATTTATTCTCTTAACTGATCAAAAAGCTTTGTCATTTATTTTTGACCAAAAACATTCTAGCAGAATTAAAAACGACAAAATCATGCGCTGGCGACTAGAGCTTTCTCCTTTCTCGTACGACATTCAATATCGACCTGGTAAAGAAAACGTTTCTGCAGACGCACTCTCTCGGATCTGTAATGCATCTACGACTGACAACAAACTTTTTGAAATGCACCAGGCTCTTTGTCATCCAGGAATAACGCGTTTCTATCACTGGGTACGCAGCAAGAATTTGCCATATTCTTTGAATGAGATCAAATCAATGACTTTATCTTGTCCTATTTGTTCAGAGGTCAAACCTAGATTCCACAAACAAACCAACACATTGATAAAGGCCACTTCACCTTTTGAAAGACTCAATATTGATTTTAAAGGACCACTACCATCGTCAAGTAGAAATCGATATATGTTAAATATTATTGACGAGTACTCTCGCTTCCCCTTCTCTTACCCCTGCAAAGAGATGACTTCGAGTACTGTGATAGAATGTTTGGAAAACTTGTTCTCTGTTTATGGGATACCAAATTACATCCATTCTGATAGAGGCAAATCATTTTTGTCTGATGAAATAAGGGCATATCTTCATCAAAAGGGGATTGCTACAAGTTTAACCAGTCCATACAATCCTGCAGGAAATGGACAAATTGAGAGGTATAATGGAATTATATGGAAGACCGTTACACTGTCACTAAAATCCAAAGGACTGGACCAACGATACTGGGAGTCTGTACTTCCAGAGTCTCTACATTCGATACGCTCTTTACTATGCACAGCAACAAACTGCACTCCACACGAGAGAATGTTCATACATCCACGCCGATCAACTAAAGGTACTTCACTACCAGCATGGTTACTGCAACCTGGTCCAGTACTAACTAGGCGAAATGTAAGAAGCAGCAAATACGAACCACTAGTTGATGAAGTTGAATTAGTAGAAGCAAATCCACAATACGCTCTAATTCGTTACCCCAATGGAAGAGAATCTACTGTTTCACTAAAACACTTAGCTCCCCGAGGTGATAAAAGTCTAATGGTGACAGACTTATCCAATTGGTCGGAAGTACAGGAGGTGGAGGATGAACATGAAGATGCATCACAAGGAAATAAGAAAGATTTTTCAAAAGACACTGAAGTTGAATCTGAACAGTTCAATCAAGAAAATAAAATAGTTTCTCCTCGAAGAGGATCAAGAATAAGAAGGATCCCTGAACGTTTCAATGACTACCTCTTAAATTCAGTGGGGGAGAATGTTATATAATTTACTCCATGTAAACAACTAGATCATATGTTAATTTAAAGAAGATATTAAGTAATTGTTATACATTCTGATTGAGTTTATACATTGAATATTTAAGGTTATCTAGTTGAATTTTGTTGATTAAAGCCTTAGTTTGTAAAAAGGTTTTCTTAGTTTCATTACAGTGTGGCCAGAATATTTCAAGAAGTTCATTGTCTAAGCAAGGTTTTGATGCAGTGTGAACTATCTAGGTTATGTGTAAAACCTACCACAAAGCGTAAAAATCTAACCATAAAATTTTATGTTGTTTTAAAAACCCATTTCGGTATTATATAGAACATAACCAAACATGTACTATTCAAAATCCTAAAATGACCATGAAAAAGCAAATAATTATTTATATAATTAAAAAATTCCATATATAAGTATATAGTATTAGTATATGATTTATTATTAACTCTTTGAGAAAGAAGCAACTTTATATAAGTCACTTCCGAACATGTGCGAGAAAGATGAGGAGGTTTATTTATAGTTGTCAGTATTTGTGTGAGAGTTTCAAAGCAGACAGTTTTAATCTTTGAAAACATTCAGTTCTGTTAAATTATTATTTATCCATAAAAAAATTAAATATTTATCCATTATATAAATTTATTGAACTCTAAAAGTTCCGACTCCTTTGACAGCAGAAGAAATAAAACCTTCCATTTATCTGGATACACACTATTTGTTAAAGAAAAATTATAGATATCACATAACATGTTTTATCTCCTCGTAGATTATTTGTAAGAATTGAATTAGAATTCTATCATTGCCAGTTTCATTTGACGAAATATTCACGAAAGCTTTATACTCAGTGTCAGAATCAATATCATTAAATTTTAAACTATTATTTACACGATTAGGATCACCAAAACTTTTATAATGTTCATTAAGGTCTGGGTTTGTTCTAGTATTGTTACCACAAAAAATAGGCATTTAAATGATCTAAAGACACTACACGATCAATCAAATTTTTTGACACTTTGCCAGCTCCCTGACTCTTAAAGACTTTTCACACATCTTTATTAGATTTTTCATTTTGAAACAAATATGCAAAATGTTGATTCCTACTATCTCTAACTATTCTTTTCATTCTATTTCGCAAAACTCTGCAGTTTTACCATACAACATTATTTTTAGGACTTACATACTACTTATAAACTCTATCTCTTTCCTTCATCATGTTTTTAATTTCATCATTAATCCAAGGACAAGCGATTTTCTTCTTGGAGATTGTTCTCTCAGGTGTATATTTATTCTATAATTGTCATTGTCTATCATTTAATATTTCAACCTTGTCGTTAACACAATTACTTAAACAAATATTGTCCCAACATATATTAACACATTAATTTTTTAGGCTATCCTTCTCTACATTTTTAAAGTCTTGGATCAATATTTTTTCTTTATCTCTGGCAAGTTTGGTTTTCAGGTTTAACTCTACATATAACAAATCATAATAGGATGACCCTGAAACAAGAGTTTGGTCAAATTCTCTTACCCTATCTGTGTTATTAAAAATAATTAAATCTAACAAAGAATTAGATTTGGCCTATGATATGTAGGATTTAAAAGGAGTATACATAAATTTAAACTGTTTACAAATTTCAAAAACTGGGTCTTATCAGCAAACACGCTGTTATCACTAATGTCGGTTTTAAAATCTCCTATTAAAACCAAATTATCATAAACAGGTATCAGATTTTCCATTACATCAAAAAATCGGCTATATAACCCACTTTTTGTGGTCGGTACACAGCACACAATAGCAATTACCATTTTAAAAAACTTTCAAAACAACATGTTCTGGTTTTTTACAATATAGTACATCAGATATACAAATAATTTTATAATTAAATTCCTTTCTAGTATAAATCGCGAGGCCTCCCCCTTCTTTATCCTCTCTATTACATATTAAATTGTAATTATCAATCATAAACAACACATATGAGACAGCTGGCTTTAAAAATGTTTCTGTTACTACTATTATATAAAAATATTCGTTATCAAAAAGACTTGGAAAAGTTTCTCTATGTACAATGACATTTTCTGCATTAACATTAATGATTCTTAAGTACGAGGGCCATCCGGAAAGTAGTACCCGTTTGTGAAATAAAGACACAGAAGTAAATATTAACAAATATAAACATTTTTATTGAAAAGAGCGTACCTTAAACTACTTCTCCACATAATCTCCAAGCAAATTTAAGCATTTGTCATAACGTGTGACGAGTTTTTGTATTCCAGCGTCATATTCCTCCGCCGCCAGCCGATTGAAATACGTAGTCACGCCTTCTTTAAGTTCTTCATCGCTGTCAAATCTTTTTCCCGCCAAAAACTCTTTAAGTTTTGTAAAGAGATGAAAATCTGAAGGGGCCAAGTCCGGGCTATACGGTGGATGGTCGAAAATTTCCCAATTGAATTGCTGCAAAAGTTGTTGTGTTATCCCCGCTGCATGAGGCCTGGCATTGTTATGGAGGAGAATGACGCCATCAGACAATAGACCTCTCCGTCGATTTTGTATTGCCCGCCGTAATTTCTTTAATGTTTCACAATACGCATTAGCGTTAATAGTGTCTCCACGGGCCATAAAATCAATAAGCAGTACACCACGTCGATCCCAGAAAATGGTTGCCATAAGTTTCCTGGTGGACAGAACAGTCTTGAAATTTTTTGGTTTCTTTGGTGAATGAGTATGATGCCACTCCATTGACTGTCGTTTACTCTCAGGTGAAGCATAAAAAACCCACGTTTTATCACCAGTAACTATGCGATTGAAGAACGTGTCTGCTTCATCAGAATAACGTTCCAAAAATGTGAATGCAGCAGCCATACGCTTGGTTTTGTGCTCATCTGTAAGCATGCGAAGGACCCACCTTGCACAAATTTTTGAATAATGCAGATGGTCTTTGACAATTTCATGGACAATTGTTCGAGAAACATTAGGGAAATGTTCACAGATGTCATCAATTGTGACGCGCCGATCGTTCCTCACGAATTCGTCTACTGACCTCAGCAGTTGATCTGTAATGACAGATGGTCTTCCTGAACGCTCATCGTCGTGTGTGTTCCCCCTCCCCAAGTTGAAATTACGACACCAGCGCCGAACAGATGACTCTTCCATCACATTGTCTCCATACACTTCCTTTAATTGGCGATGAATATCACAAGGTCGAACGTTTCTTGCGTTGAGAAATTTTATTACAGCCCTCACTTCACAACTGGCGGCGTTTTCAATTTTTTTAAACATTATGAACTGCCACAGAAACAACACAGGCAATGCTAGCGTCACGGAACTTGTAACAGAGAAGGCAGACAAGCCACTGAAGCGATCTGACCTTGACCGGCGGCTACTCGCGTCGTCAACGCCTCACACGGCGGAAACGGGTACTACTTTCCGGATGGCCTTCGTAATTATTTGACCCTAAAGATTTATTAACAAATATTTGATCCAGCTAGCTCTTATCATATATTGTTTGATTATCTATTATTTATGATTTGAAATATAAACTTCATACAGTACTACAATATGCTTATAATGGTCATCCGTTCACTTAGATAATCAAAATACACTTTTAATAGATATTGTTTCTTAAATCTAAAAGATTTTATATTACAAATATATTTAACTTCTTTACACACAGTAATAATATTTTTATGCTCGCAATCAGCGTAAGGTGACTTGGTTCCCACGCTAATTTATTGAGATCCTCAGGATAATTCACAATAATGTATCGATACCCTTGAGTTTTCTGCATAAAAATGCATTCCTCAGCTCTTCCTTATCAGCACAGTGGATGCCACTTATTTCCACCTTTCTGTTTAGCAAACTGAGCTAATGAGTTGATCTTCATATTTAACTCATTATCGGTTTTTGAAAATTAACGTTCTTCTAATGAAGAACATACATTTTATCCACAATGGAATTAATACGCTTTGCTGCTTTATCAATATTTTTGGTTTTTTCGTATATTCATTTCTAGTACTTAAGTAAGGGCGAGGGAGTGGGAGAAAGAGAGAGGATTAAGAATTTTAATGAATTAGGAAGTTGAGTTGATATAATTGTATTATATTTAATTTTTAATATTTTCTTTTTCAGTTTATCAGCTGACCCAGCATAAAGTCCTATTTCTTCAGTTTCGTTCTCCTCTGTGGGTGGTAAGTTGTACAACATAAGACTTGATTAATGCTTGTAGTTTTTGATAATTTAAATTAATTAAATCTTACATTAGACTTCTTAGTGTAATTGTGTGATTAATATTAAACACATTGTATCTCAAAAGCTGGCTAAGATGAATGGTCAACTCCAAGAACATGTCTGTTGTTAATCAATATCAAAATTGTAATGGAAGATAATAGTTTGATGTTCCATAACAACAGTGCACTCTGGCTGCATAACAACAGGTTCCATGAAACATCCAACAGTTTCATCACTAAAAAGGTTTGCATATCTAAACTCAGTCATGGTAATTTTAAAATCTCAGTTTTTGCATTCTATTCTGTCAAATTGGTCTATGACAAATTTTCCAAGATCTCCTGGGGACAGTAAATGTTTCCCAGCATCCCTTAATTATGTGATGGTGTTTTGTAGAACATTATAGCTCTACAAAAGGGTCTATCTTATTATTTCAAGTAATTAAAACACTTTTAGGAGCACAATAGATAAATGTTCCTTAGCATCTCAGGAGCAAATAATAGTCATCATTTCAATTCTCAATCCCTAAAAATGTGTTCTGTCCAGAACAAGCAGTGGGCTCTAAGACATACTTGCATTATATTTCACGTGTAACTTCTATAGTGGCATCACTCAAGACCCAAATGTTAAAAACATTCCCTTTACTGAGATAAGTCATGACCATTGGGAAAACTCCCTGGAAACAACTCTTGTCTGGCTCCTTTACAATAGGTATTATCCAATTTTTATCCAAACACCAAAATGTCTATTATCACTTAAGTAAGGAATGAAAATACCATTTCTGGCTGCAACAAGTTATAAGTGACTTGCAAAATGGGACATTCTGTTTTGTATCATGGGTCCGCCATGTACAATAGGCCTCTTAGAGGAGTGTCATCTATTTGATATGAACAGTGCAAATTTTTTTCCCCAGCATTTTGGAGAATACATCCTTCTCCAATCTAATCTGAAGTTGTCCAATAATCAAGTTTTAACTTTCCTGTTTTAATAAACTCTTTATATTTAATTCCCTAACATAGTTTGTCTATTGTATAATTTTGATTTCAAGTTAGTACAAATTCTTGATTTTTGATAGATGGCAGTATTTGAACATGTTCAGTTATTTATAGTTATCATGTACTGTTTTATAAATCTTTACAACTTTAATTTCAATGGTACAATCTCAATTATTATTTTATTACCCCATTAAAATTATAAAAGTTACAATCATTATAATTTTAACCCCCATATTCAGTGTTGATTAAAATAAATTTTGCAGCAGTGATTAAAATTTACAACACCATACAACTTTTAATTTGAAATTATTTCAAATTTCTCTGGATATTTCTGTAATTTATTGATGATCAATTATTTCTTTAATTTGTTCTAAATGTTCCTTATTTATAAAATGTATTCAATGTTTTATCTTCCTTTCAAATTAAATATAAATTTGCCTCATTCATTTCAAAATGAGTGTTGTTAGTGCCCGTTAAATTTGTTTAGGTCTTGATAATAATTTACTAAATAGCTCAAAACGTAAATGCAATGTTCTTAAATAAGATACTGTGTTCATTATTTACAAGTTCTTTAAATATATTAAAACTGTTCCCCTCAAAATTGATTACAACAAAACTTTACTAAATTCCTATTATTTATTTATTTTGTTTAGGTCTTGATAATAATTTACTAAATAGCTCAAAACGTAAATGCAATGTTCTTAAATAAGACACTGTGTTCATTATTTACAAGTTCTTTAAATATATTAAAACTGTTCCCCTCAAAGTTTATTACAACAAAACTTTACTAAATTCCCATTATTTTCTACTTAATTCATATCAAGATACTAGAATGGTTATAATAAAGACTAGTACAAAATCTGTTATTTTGTCAACTTTGAAATCTTATTAACTAAAATCTATTGAACAATGATGTTCAGTTATGTGATAAACATTTACTATATCTCTGTTAGGTTTATTCAAATTATTAAAATTTACTACAATTTCAGAACTATGTTAAATGTACTATAAGTTTGTCAAGAGCATTAAAAAAAACTCCAAGTCTTCTTAGAACTTTTATCACAAAGTTCAACTATTTTAAAGGTGCAATCTAGAGCGCAAATACATTATTATAAGTATAACTGATAATTTGGACTCTCAGCTTGGCCCACAAGGTCAGTATTATAGGTCTTGTGAAGTATTTTCTGTTGTCACAATGAATGTTTGAACATTAGTATGAATTATGTACTGTATTTTTCAGAGCAAGGAAGAAGAGTTTTTAAACCATTTAGTGAAATGGTTTGAACAGCTAGAAGCGGATAAAGTCATAATATTGTCCAGTTTGTATGACTATGAGCGCAATGACAATCAGATTGTAGAGCCCCATGTCCGTTGTTGCGTGTGTCCCCTCACTCAGTCGTTATACCAATCAGTTTTCAGGTAATGAAATTTATTCCTTATTAACCTTTTATTTTCATAAAAATTGTCATGTAATTTTGTTTACTTAGGAGTTATTTAAATTAATTATTGTTTTTTTTTTAATACAGGATCATGGTAGATTTAGTTTAAGTCCCAGGTTATAGTAAAGTATATGAGATGAACTGCATTGTAGAGGTCCGGGGATTATATGACCATTGCTCGATTCGAGGTGGAACACACTGAAACAATGTTCCAGCAGTTATTTCTGTAAAATTTAGTACTTTTGGTTTGCATAGGAAACTTTCCCCTGTACCTGAGAAATGTATAGTGTTTTGAGACCTTGTATTTTCCCAATTTTCCAGATCACGAACTCCCAGTCCCATTTCTTCTGAGATGTATTTCATAAACCCACAAGAAAGAGTTGTTAATTGGGTTTCCCCAATATTTTGTCAACGATTTTAAATTTATTTGTAACAATGGAAGCGCAAGGAATAGGATTGTCTATGCAACGGATTCCATGTCATAGGAAAGTAATATTTAATAAATACTTCAATTTTACCACATGTGGAATTCCCTTCCAGACTGCATTAAAGAAGTTTAAAGTTGGGTTCAATTCAGCACTGAAAACCTTTTCTTAGATTTAATGTTATAATTTTATTTAAATTGCTTAAAACATTAGCGAAATCTACATTTATTTATTTGTTGACTATGCTTAAGCTTTAGCAGTCGATACAAGGTTAAATATAAGAAAGTGCCATATGGCCCAATTTCGCCTCTGTACTCATGTACAAATAAAGAATTATTCATTCATAAAACCCAGGCGCACAGGAAGTTATTGTACAAACACCTCTGGTTCTAGTTATCGAGCACTATATGTAACTGGATAAAATGTAGAAAGATGTGTAAAAAATTTCATATCATTTGAAAAACAAATTTTAACTGTCAATGTATCGTCCTCCGTCTGACTGGAGATTGTTATAACATGGAAGTGGAGTGGTTGTGTGGTTGACACATAAGTACTAGATATAGTGCACAATGTTCACTCTTTCACAGAACTTTTCTTGGTATTTTGACACATTTATTTAATTGTAAGATTTTTTGATAGTACTCTATGCAGAATAACAGTATAGATCAGGGGTTCCCAAACTTTTTTGTACCACGCCCCCTCTGGTTATTTGGAGACCCCCCCACGCCCCCCTACACATATCAATAATTGTACGTATGGTGAAAATTTAAACAAGTATTACATGAAAAACGAATATAATAACTGATACAAAATTTAACATTGTAACACAGATACATTTTCAATTTAAGGAAGGTGAAACAATAGGCCTACCTACTTACAAAAACAAAACATAAAATGTAATTGAGTGAGATGGGTGCGCTTGCATGTTCTGGATAAGCTGACAGATCCTGGGTTGAGTTTCAGACAAAGCACAGCGTAGGTCACTTTCGACATCAAGTTTGTTGCGGTACTTGGTTTTGATCGCCACAAGAGTTGAAAACGCTTTTTCGCACATGCATGTTGTTGAAAAAGGCAAGTACATCCGAACAGCTTTCCCTGAAACACTGGGGTAAACTTTTAAGTACTTTAACCAAAATGAGGGCTTGTCCATTTTGTCAAAATCGTATCTTGCAGCAGAGTCATTTTTTATTTCTATTCCCTCCTCTTGCAACTCTTCTGGCAGCAACTGTATGTCCATGTTGAACGGGTCAGTTGATAGTTTGTACAACTCCTCTGACAAGTTAGGAAAGTACCTGCTGAACTCCTCCTTGAGGTTCTTCAAATGGTCAATTATCAAGTTTTTCAAAAGCGGTCCTTCAAAAACGTCCTCAAAACATACTTCTTCTGAGACTGACACTACTTTGCTGAAACTTGAATAGTTGCTGGGGTTCATTGACACTTTACGTATCCAAAGTTGTAGTTTCTCAACGTACATCTTGATGGCATCCCGATGTGTTACTATATTTGAGTCTGCACCTTGCAGTCTCAAGTTTAGGTTATTTAACGTGTCAAAAAAGTCTGATAAATAGGCCAAAATCACTTGGTTCCAGGGTTTTTTGAACTCTGCACTAAGCTCGTTTTGTTTCTGCTGTGCCAAAAACGTTATCACTTTATCACGGAGTTCAAATAGTCTTCCCAACATATTGCCTTTTGATAGCCATCGTATTTCTGTATGAAATAGCAGCGTTTTGTGATCACTTCCTAAATCTTCACACAGAATTTTAAACAGTCGAGTATTTAATGCACTGTTCTTAACGTAGTTGACTACTTTAATACAAAGCTTTAAAACAGCATTGAGTTCGTTAGGAAGAGTTTTTGCTGCCAAGGCTTGGCGGTGAATAAAACAATGAATCCCAACCACATCAGCATTCTTCTCTTTGACCAACTGCACAAAGCCCGAACGAGAACCCAGCATTGAAGGAGCACCATCTGTGCATACACCAATAAGTTTTTGCCAAGAAAGTTCGTGTTTCTTAAAAAAGTCTGATACTGCTTCCATCACATCTACAGCTTTAGTAGTGGTCAACAGCTCAGTAGAAAACATCAGTTCATCCTTCATTCTTTCATTTTCAATGTAACGAACATATACAAGCAAATGAGAGCATTGTGCTATGTCTGTACTCTCGTCAAGCTGGATAGCAAAAAACTGTGATTTTTTTATTGCATCAACCACCTGGTTTTTAATGTCCTTGGCCATATCATCAATGCGGCGTTTTACGGTGTTGTCTGAAAGTGGTATTTGTGATAGCTTTTGCCTACTATCAGTTCCAAGGACAACATCGGCTGCTTTTAAAATGCACGGTTTAACAAGCGTTTCACCAATAGTGTGACTTTTCTTTTCCTTAGCAATAATAAGAGATAATTCATATGAAGCTTCAAGCACTTTTAGAAATGACTGAGCAGCAGATCCAGTGCTATCTAACTTCATGCGCTTTAAATTCTTAGATTTTGCAGCGAAAAACTCTTTAGGTTTGTCCTTTAAAGAGGCATGTTTGGTTGACAAATGTCTCAGAAGACGATTAGGCCTCATCGCGTCATTGCTTAATACCTCATAGCAAATAACACACTGAGGGTGATCAACATTATCTTTAAGCAAGGAAACAAACCCATATTGAATATAATCGTCAATATACTTGCGTTTCTTTGCCGTGTTCATCTTCTCTGATTCAGCTTCACACAGAACTCACACAACACAAAAACAATTACTCCAATTCAAACGTCGCAGCAATTACAGAACACCCACAATACAGCAAACACGCTGACGATAATTCACGGAAAGCACTGCTGGCACAACGGACTGGCGAACGGACTAGTTACAACGCAAGCACTGAACAAAGTGCAAGGTTATTGACATTGGATTGAAGATGCGGTGGGGGTAGTGGTAGGCGGGCGTGGTAGGGGTGGAGGGACACTCGCACTCACGCCAAGGCCAAATGGAGGTAACGGGTGGTGGGGGTCATGGATGGCGGGAGGGGAGTATTATTATGAGGAAATTATTTTTGTAATTTTTTTTTTATTTATTTCATTTGGGTGTCACGCCCCCCCTGGACTTTCTCCACGCTCCCCCAGGGGGCGCGCCCCCCAGTTTGGGAACCGCTGGTATAGATGAAGGAAACAGGATTTTTCCGGACATTTGCCATCGTTCAGTGAAACAAGAAATAAGTAACCTTCAAACAAAGAGTATAGATGAACTGCTTTTCTCACAAAATTCAGATTCAATAACATCTAGTTTTAACAATATATCTTTATAAACATAATATTTCTCCACATCTCTATAGTGAACAAAAGAGTGTCGGTAAACAATAGATATTGATTGCTATTTTAAATGTAGGTTAACACGTTGACTGCAGCTGACACTATAGTGCGTGTTGGCTAATGGAAGTACTAAACATCACGTAGTATAGAGCCACAGTTAGTTTCATATTCTTTTCAGTGTAATATATCCATCTCAGTAAGGTACATATCAGTAATGGATATATTTTAATGTATCCAGTATTTATTATAGTGTGAGGTGAAGTCTTCTATAAATATTTCATGGAATGGTGGCATCAGTAAAGATAACTTCCGTAAATCAGGCACGGTCAGGACTTGAGGCATCAAATATGCCTGATTATTGGATATAAATCAAAGAAATAATAATAAATAAACAAGTGATTATAGTAAAACACGTTTTTATTATTTAAATATAAACTTCGGGTAGTCCTCGTTATATGTGGATATATAAGAACTATTTTTTTAACGGTCTAGTTACAGTGTGAAGTCTACACATCACAACAATTGGGCTGAACACAGTCAAGGTCGAGGGCATGTTCATCACAGTTCATCTCAGTCCAGTACTATACTCCACTGCCAGCCTCTTTAGACACTGCTTGCTTACTTATGGCAGTTGTTTAGAGTCGTTCTTCTATCGGAAACCTGTGCTGAGCACATTAACTGTGAAATTGCCCTACCATTACTAGACTCAATTGAATTGATTCGAAAATATAAAAGCGCAACTGATTACACAGACTGACAGCCGACGGTCATAGTTAGTCATGTGAATCTAGATCACCCAAAGTCAATAAGACAATAAGATTTTTTTGCATTTACAAATATTCCTTTTCCTAAAGGCATGCCGGATTTCCAAAGGTGCTGAATTGTATTCATCTCCTTTGGAATATTAGTCATATATATTATTCCAAATATGATGTATAGTATTAACTTAATGGCAGAGCTATACAATCAAGAAGCACAACTCCGCAACTAAACATAACTGCATTATATTTTGGTTTGGCTGCCTGTTGGACAGTTTCTTATCTTCAATTGCAATCATCCTTTTGCTAATATTTTCAGAAACTTGTTCCTTGTTTTCATCAGTTATGGTCCAGCTGCGAAACTACCTCTGTCATACTAAAGTTTATATTTAAACTGTCATACCTGTAGAGCTTGCTTATAAACATTCTAATATGTACATTCAAGTTAAGATTAAAAATGTGTCTTAAAATGTATGTCTATTCCGTTTTGTTTGGTGGTATCACATTTCAAGAAATTTTATTCATCATGAGATAGCAGTGAAGCTATCATCTACAGCTGTCAGTGTTTTACGCAAAAACCAGTTCTGTCACTATGTCATGTAATTCTACGATACTCACACAATATTCTATATCTAGAAAAGAATAGTATCTAATGGTGTGAATAGTAAATATAGTAATGAATGCTGTTTCATGTGACTAGTTTATTTAATATTCATCTTACATTCTATTTTCTAAACAATCTTTTCATGAATTATGTATTGTTTTATAAGAAACTACTTAGATTTGACATGACTTATTAGATTAATGAACGCTTTTGTTTTATAGGTCATTAAACTGTAGATACATGGAAGTAAAAGATGATGCAGATAAGACAGGTATTATGTCTCCATCCATGTACTTGCCAGGAGCAGGATTCACACAGAATCTTCATCTCAAGTGGTTTGTCATCTGTTCTCATATCTATAAATAAGGTTTAAACCAGGAATTTTTGCCCTGCAACTGTTTTATCAGAAATTGAAGTTTTTTATGGTAATTTTATAAAATCAGTTCATTATTTATAAAGTGTAACAAAATAAATTGATCTTTCTAAACATTTACAATTATGTGATAATTTGAGTTTTGGTGGTTACAGATTTTGCGTATTTTGAGGTGGCTTTGGAAAAAAAAACATTTTATAGTATTCAAACAACTATACAAAGCAATGGTTGTAATAAAGCAACCCGCACGAAAATAGTTCGATGGTGGCTAATGTGCCTTAATCCCCTCTCTATACACTGTTGCCAGTTTTACAATTACTGATCACAACGTCTGTTGCAATACTATAAACAAACATCATCAGCTCTTCCTGTAAACAAATACAAGTACATTTGATTTCATGTATCTGTTTCATAGCCAAGTCAACATTTTAATTTACCATCACCATGTCACACCAGCTTAAATGTCATCAGACTATTTTTTGTGCAGTATATATTAGTTGCCTTGCACATTACATTCATGTTGTTTTCTTCATAAATTCATCTGTCATGATTGCCTACTTACATTATGTTATATTGTGTCTTAACACAAAACTTTAATCCACAGAAGTTACTGTTATACTGATAATTTTTGTGAATATTTATATCTAATCCAAGTCTTCTACAGTTTGAAGTATTGTCAGCTCCAGTTATTTTGAATTATATTAGGACACTATACGTAAAAAATGGCAATATGGTTCCAAACTTAATAGTGTGTAATCTAATTTTTTTTTTCAGCATTGAAAGGAAAATTCCCTGTGTATCATTTATGAAATTCTGTTCTGATGGAGATAACACTCCTGAAGCTCTCGATCTAGCAAGATTGGTAGATGGGTGGCTCAATGTAGTACCGGTAAGTAGTTATTTTTTTGTTGTTTATTTATCAAAAATGATTGATTGATACAGGAGCATGCTAAACTTGTTAAAGATTTAAAATGAGGAGTTATTTAACTTAACTGTCAATAAATACAATCAAATTATGTATAACAAGTTATAAAACATTGTCTATAAATATTATATACATTTAATCATGACAATTTTGACTCATCACTTGCAACGGCTGCGTTGAAACAATGGGAGGCGAGACGAGTCGCATGACTGTCAGTGTGCCATTCAGTTTCTACCAATCATAATAGCCTTCTGCCAGAGAACATACACCTGCCTACATGGCTATTTTGTGACAGCAGGCAATTTACAATAAAAGAGCAGTTAGCAGTTATAAAACATTGTTGCGTTTAAATTACAAGACTGAAATCTTTTTAATCAATGAAATTTTTCCATTAACTTAAAAAACATGTGGATATGTCCCAACTCCAGGCAACAGATGGAGACTTTACTTCACATAGAAGATGCAGTATTTCAGTGTGGAGTTCCTGAGTACTAGTGTTAACACTGGCTATGTCCTGGACAACACTTTATACAAAGACTATGATTAGATAAATTTTTCATAAACAGTGAAGAAATCAATTATACTACGCTATAGCGGCAAACATGGTTCAACAATGCTGTCTTAGACTGCAGTCATGTTGAGATAAATAACTACAAGATTTTGATGATGAGTAAAGTTAGAACACACCAGCTGAAGTCAGAGCTATGTCTTTTTTGACACCTAAGCCTTTAGACCAATGGCTTAAAAGTGACTTCCGAACCACCACAATGGCTGGGCAAGCTTGCTGCTTGAAAAAACAGGATTGTTCAGCTGTCACCCATCCAAGCTGATTCGGTTATTTTACAATAACCACTGTACCCGCTACACTGTGTCATTGATGAATAGATAATAGTAAGAGATACTCCAGCATCAATTTGCAGACTACATGTGACGCCAATTGTATTTTATGAGTGTAAGTGCTGAGTGGCCTTACAGCATCAATGATGCCAGAATATGAAGACAAAGTAACATATGAGGAGTATTTTATCATTTTGATGGAAATACTTGCTTGTTAGGTGTCACAAGATGAAGTATTTTACCATGGTTGATAACACACCTTCAAATGCTGCTGAAAGACATTTCAACCTGACTCATGGTTGAGAAAAAATAATAATATAGAGAACTTTTGGGCAATTAAAGCCCAATCTTGGGCAGTATGACAATCTTATCAAACAGAATAAATGTAAGTCAAGCACAGTGCTGATGAAAAGTACAGTGTATTGCAGACAGTGCACAATCTTTAGCCCAGATCCAAAGTTCAACATCTTGGACCATGCCCACCATCTCCCCAACTACTAATTCCTGTTTATGATTTGGTGTATGTTTATGTACTTATTGCATCCACTACTTTCTCCTTTACAGATATTTTAAAGTACCTAGTACGTTTCATGACACTCAATAAAAAAAAATGTGTGTTGTTTTATATGTATAGATAACAAATTATCATAGTAGTAATTTTAGCATATGAATGATTTCAGTAAATTTGGAATAAAAGACTTTTGTATTTATTTTAACAGGTTCCAAGTGGGAAGGAGGAGACAAAGACATTTTCTCAACCTCCTTCATGGAAATACATATTTGGGGGACCTTCTCCTCGAGAGTTATATCCTTGAATGGATAAGTAGAATATATTAGTTTATTACATTGTGACTATTTGATATCAATAAAATATTATGTTTACAAACCACAGTGATTTATTTATGAGATATTTGTTTTCAATTCTACTATGTGTAATACATAATCTATGTAATTTTCAGTGACACCATGATTGTCTCTAGACAGAGTTAATTTTTGTAGAATCACAAAAACTCCATACCACTCTTACCATGGGTGTATTATAAAGAAATTGGGGGAGCTCAAGCCCCCTGAAATTGTGAAAGACGTACATTAAAATTGTACCCTGTAGTTTGTTTTAAGGTAAAGGTCTTAAATTCAACAACTTCATTTGGAAAGATTGCTGAGCCCGTTTTTAGACAGTATTTCATACGTCCTAAACCACCCTATGTGTGAGCCCCCTTCGAAATCTTTATACACTACTGACTCCTATGTACTACAAATTTCTATTGTATAATAAACAATTTAAAAAACTGGAACCATTTTGTATCAATAGCAAGATGTTTGAGAGTTGATTGTGTTTTAAATTGTTAACCACTCAACGGATTAACCTGACTGTACTTGTTTACAGTATTTGTACAGAAAGGACTACCCCAAGTGAACTTGGCCCCACTTCAATTGTTAATAAAAATTGGAATAACGCGAACAGACTCTTGCACGATTTTGCAAATGTAGTTTACCGAATTCTCGCGAGACTGCAGCACTTCCCGGGCGCACTGCATTTTGTTGATTATACCTCGACTGCACAGCACACCATTGGCTCGCCTGCATGACTCTGTGACTAGCACAAAGCTGTAAACATAAGGTACTTGTGCGCCATTATAAGTGTATATCCTATATTGTTCTATCATAACAATTTTGAGAAGAACAGTGACGATGATCGTGATTCTGAAAATTAACAGTTAAAAGTGGCAGTGAGAGTAGTAGTTCAAAGACAGAAACAGAAACTGATTCCGATTCGTCTGTGGACTTGAGCAATGCACGAGTGTGAACAGAAATAAGTACAACTAGCCCTCCTGCAGCTCCTCCACGATTTGTTTTTACAGCTATACCAAGCATAAATGTTGGACCTTTTGATGAAGACACTGATGTGCTTGAATTCTTCGAAAACTATGTACCAGACGAACTCTTGTCAGCTGATAAGTAACGAAACCAACTGGTATAGAGGTGAATATGCTCAGACAAATCAAAGAGCCGAACTTTTTTTGAGCTGCCCGTAACTCAAGAGTATTTTTAGCTCTAGTTGTGCTACAGGGGATCGTGATAAAACCTGAAATGGAGCAATATTGGTAAAACATCCTTGATAGCAACTCCATTATTTTTACAAACTACACCTTATCATAGATTCAAGCAAATAAAACAGTATCTGCATTTTACAAATAACAAGTACAATCACAGAACCCACCCAAACCCCAAGTTAAACAAAAAATTTGGCCGATTTTGTACAAATTGAAAGTGATATCACAGTTGATGTGAGTTTATTGTTATTCAAAGGTCGTTTGCCATGGAAACAGTTCATACCACTAAAGCGAGCTTGCTTTGGTATAAAGAGATATATATGCTATGTGAGGCAAAAAGTAAACGTGTGTGATCTTTCAATTTACACTGGTAAAGGGCATGAAAGTTGCCACGCACAGGGACTTGCAGGTACGACTACTGCTGATTTCAAGAAACTACCAAAATCTACACAAGTAGTTCTAACTCTGTGCAACGACTTGTTGGGGAAAGGTACTGTTTGACAACAGACAACTTTTACACTTCCGGTCAACTAACGGACATTCTTATTAATAATAAGACTGATAGCTATGGTAAGTTAATATGGTCGTAGACGTCTTACAAATGTATATGCTTAAGCTTTAAATAATAATTCTGTTAAAATCATAACTTGTTTCTAGATTTACATTTCGGAAAGACCAATGTTTATTCGCTTCTATTTTATTAATTTCCTGATTTTTTGAACAATATCTTAATAAACTGATACAATAGAGTATCCAAGGACTCAACAGACCATAACAAATATCTACCGATCAATCCAACAAAATAACTTCAGCACCGTGTTATTATATGACATGATAAAATGTCATATTACAGTACTCACTTAGTTGAGAAATTTGTTTATTCTGTGATTTTCTCACTGCGATCATTAATATCCACAAGACCAATGTATGAATTTTATTTTACCATTAATTTCAACCTTTTCAAATCCCAAAATCAATAGAGTTCTTCCTTGGAACAATAGGAACATGTGTATCACGTTTTACACATGTAGGTAGGACCTTTCTAACAAGTTAACTGCACGAACATACAGACAATGACACAATTTAAAAACAGTGCTTCAGACTTAATCGGATTCTTACTAACACATCTTGTTACAAATGCCTCTAAAATCACTTTATGAAAAGTTAGTATTATAATATTAATTTGATTCACGTGGGCAAGGAATTTTCCATTACAAATTTGTGAATAGTGCTTTATATTACAGTATGTAATTGGTGTATATAGATAAATTTAGTTGTTTTTGTTTTTTATATAAAATTAAATATATATTTGGAAATGGAAAAAGTGTAATATTTTGGATAGTGACAAAAAGTGTCATTGCTCAACAATTTTCCTTAGGAAGAAGTAGAAAAATGTTGATGTTCTGTTGAAGTAAATAAAAACAGTTTTTGGCTCATTTTTTATTAATATTAGTTTTAATACTGGGGGGAAGATTAAACAAACTTGTATACTTGTATTAAAAACAAACAAGAAATCGTGTTACTGCTAAGCTAACAAATTCTGAGCTTTCTGTACATTGAATGATTTGTGATTGCTTCTTTTGATTTTATTAGAAAATTTTAAAAGTATTTTGATTAAAAATTGTAAACAAGGATTATTTATTTTAGAAATGAGCTAATTCTTCATGGCATAAATAAATATTTTAGCAACTTAATTGTAATTAGTCATTATTATGTCGTGGTTATAATTTGAGAAATGTAAAATGAGTTATTCCACGTTGGATTTCATCTGTCGGATTCAAAGATGTGTATTAAATGTTGTAAAGAGGAATTATGATTTCCATGGTACAGCTAAAATTTATTGTGAGATAACACAAGATTTACAACCTAGTTTGATCATTACTGATGATAAATTATCATAAACAATACAATAAAGCTGATTATTTAACTACGTCCTGTATATGCTTGGTATCGTGTATAGAATAAAAAATCATGTTCTTTTTCTTTTTACTCACATCACCTAGTATCTAAAAGTAGTTAAACATCTTACTTGGTAATCTCTTTCCAAGAGATATTCAGAAACGTACAATGTAAAGTCCATCACAAAGGCTTTTGTGAGGCATTCAAGTTATTGGATAATCAAATATTAGGGTATATTAACTAAGGAGAACACATTTTTACTACATCAACTGTAATTAAATAACTGTAAGGACTTAACACACAATCTATTTACATCTATTTAACACAGTAATGTTGAACCTTAGAGTAACAATTTTCAGCAAACTAAGAGTTAACTTTGTATACATTATTAAACTTAAATCAAAATAATACACTTCAAATTTAGCTAATATTAAATAATTTTTACAGAAATAAAAGCCAGATCACAATTGTGGGGGGAAAGATTAGATATTGAACCCCATACTCCTCATGCAAGCTTTGTGAGCTTCAATGTAGCTGCTACAGTTGATCTCCCCATTCTCCAATACACTGGAACAAACATAAATAAATTTATAAGCAAAGATCACAGACTAGACTCTTGGAATCTGGAGTCATGTTCGTCTAAAGAGGTCCAGAAAACAGTTAGTGATGAAGTAGCTCAAAGATTTCAAACGCTTTCCTAAGAAGAAGGTGAACTGGAGCTAAACTTTAAATTCACATTAGATCAACAATTCCAATCTAGATTAATTTTCCAGATTAATAATCCAGATTAATTTTCCTTTTCCATTTTTTATAGACTGTTCTCTGTTTGGCCATAGGAGCACTCTGTGGTGTGTGTACGTTCACATCCACACACTGCCCCTCTTGGTATAATAACTAAAATTACTAAACTATCGATAAGAAATACCTAAACCATTGAATATGAAAACATTCTAATTATAGTTATTTACAATATTAGTTATTACCAGCCTTTTCTATTGTATTAAATAACAATATTGTTTAAAATTAATAAATCAAACAAAGTAAACTCATTCATGTGGTATTTGAGTAATGGAACTAATCATTAAATTATTACTTTTTTACGTATTAACTATTAAACATAGCTGAACTATACTACAATATAATAATTTGTGATACATACAATGTAATTACAATAATCGCAGTAGTGCTGGAGTAGTTTTTACAAATTATGAAACACATACGACATAAATTGTTCTCATATCGCACACTGTTCTGATAAAATAATGATTTTGGTCTCATCTTTTTAGTTGTTAATAGGAGAACGATGATATATAGTAGAATTTATGGTAAATATTAAGATCAGCGACTACCGCTCCGATCGCCGTAAGGTTTTTCGTACTAACACAGGTTAACGTAATTTCACCGAAAAAAAATAGTCCCGATTATCGCTAACATATAAAAACAAGTTTTACGGCAGTACAATGTTGGCAATACAAAACACATAAATAACAAGATTTTCGACTATCAAACTAAAAACAATGGCCGACCATGGACGTTTTGATGAATTGACAGTAGCCACGTGACAAACAGGAAGATTTCCGATTGGCCGGACGGGTCACGTGACCTATAGGACGGCTTCGATTGACCGCCAGACGTACACAAACAAACCCATATGGACAAGGAATAATTAGTGAAGTTATTGACATGGCTTGCGATGGTTCTTGTCACACGCTAAAAAGACCCTACCTTGCCTATTCAAAATTCAGATCACGCGATGCTTGCCCGCTGCGCAGCGCTTCGCGCTGCTTGCTCTTTTAGAAAAAAAATTAACTCGAGCTTGCAAAGTCCAAGCCTAGATCACGCATGACTGCTTACACACACAACACTCAGACAGAACTAACGCAGGTTTCATTACAGGCAAAAGATAAGCGGCGCGCGTTTATTACTGATAAGATAAGACGAGTTTATACTAGAATTAGTATATGGACTACTACCCTATAAACTAATAACACCAAAAAAACGAATAAATGCATTGTCAGTCAGGTTTTTCAAATTTTATTTTTTCCAAAATTTTTTTTGGGGGGGGAGTAAACGGCTATGGCGATAATCGGGACTACTTTTTTCGGTGAAATTACGTGCCCTACGAACTAATAACACCAAAAAAAACGAATAAATGCACTGTCAGTCAGGTTTTTTTAATTTTATTTTTTCCAAAAATTTTTTTTTGGGGGGGGGGGAGTAAACGGCTACGGCGATAATCGGGACTATTTTTTTCGGTGAAATTACGTTAACCTGTGTTAGAATGCAAAAAATTACGGCGATCGAAGCGGTAGTCGCTGAGCTTAAGATTTACCGAATTTATTAAATGTGGATCCTAAAAGATGTTGCTAGATGTTGCTTTCATTTTGTAAATTTGGAGCTCTACAAATACCTGAAAAAATTTTACTAGACAAACCTCTGTATCACATTGTAATAAATTTAACTGAGAAGGATCTGTATAAAATTGGTAAAATAATACTAACAATTTACAGATGTATATATTTATTAGTAAACAAAGTACAAAACTGAATACTACTATGAAAATGCAAATGTTGTTAGATAAAACATTCTAGTGTATATTATTTTGTTTTTCATATAATATGAATGTCAATACCAATGCTACTTGCTATTTGTACATTTTATATAAAATCAGAAAATAAACTTAACTTTTTTCATTGATCAAGATAATTTTATTATAAAATGTTTAACTTAGGTAGGAGAAAACACCTAAGTATTTTTTCTTAAATAAAAGAAAGACTGTAGGGTTGCGGTATAATAAGCAGCCACCCACACAATTAAATCATCGATATTCATGATTGTCTAAACTACCAAAACCAAAATTTCAAACCTAATTATTTTATAGGTATTTCAGTACTTTGGTATTATCCGGAGGCTACTATTTTTGGATGAGTTTTCCTTATCAGATCAAAATAAATTACAGTACTAAAAAGGTCAGACTTTATTTGAACTATTTTTAAATTTACAAGTCATTATGATGAATGGTTATCATATTCTTCCTTCCAAAAGGAAACAATGTCGGCGATAATTGAGTTGAATGCATCACCACCACCAGTCGCCTATACTCCTGATCACTACAGGTATTCTGCCAATAAAAAACTTACCTGTACAGTTGGAGGTAAGAGTTGAAATAGCTATTCATGAATGAAATTATAAATTAATCAAATCCACAGCAATCAATGAAAACAAAAACTAAAAGAACAACAATTAATTATTTGAAAGTAACAGATGATGCGTGTATCTACGCTTACTTGAAGGGTCGCTCGTCTAGGCCTACTTGGAGGTACTTACTTACTTACTTACACCAGTTGCTTTATGAATAATGCAACTTTATAAAACATTAAAACTATTATAAAAACTGCATAAAAATAACAAATTTTGTTATATTTTAGAAGTAAATATAGTTCTGCATAAAATAGTACTAATTGTATTGATATTAAATCAATAAATGGATATGTGCTGTATGAAAACATTGAGAACCTAAATAAAGGCTCTTGGCACTTGACGTCCGACCTTGCAAAGTCTATATATAGGCTATTGGGGTTTCACCACTGACCTATCTTGAGCCTAAAATAGTTAAGAACTAATTTTTTCATAAGATCTAAACTACAAATGCCCTCCTGCATTCATATTATTTTAATTTCACATGATCACAGACGGTGGCTAATATAAGACATTACCAATACAATGCTGCCTCATGACCAGAATATCATGACGCAATGCAAATGTAGTAAAGCAAAAAGTTGCTCTATGCAAGAAATGTATTTTTACTTGGAATGTGCAAGTAAAACTTCTTTATTTTTTTTCTCCAGCCCTTTAAACCTTTATACTTTTTGATCAGGTAACCCAGTGCAATAAGGTAATGCTATGGAATAACATATGTCTTAAGCTCTAATCATAATAGGTATAGGTATAAAGTATTACAGCATACATTTTACAGGCCTATTCTAATTTCTACCATGCTGAAATCATTTCTAAAACAGCCTAAATATCCTACCTATAATTTTGATTGTTGTAATCTATCTTACCATAAATCCCTTGCTTTCTTCGTTTCTTTACAAACACAACAGGGCTTGAGTTTTTTCTTCTCTGTTGGACGGCTACCACTTAAAATGGTTTGTGCTTCTGCAGAAGCAATCATATTCATTGAAAACATTATTCAAGTTTAACTTTCAGTATTTTAATAGTTCCTTAAGTACACCGTTTTCTGTTCCAATGACAACTAAGACCTGATGCAATAAAAGATTCAAAGCTGTTTTTTTTACTATTACACCAAGTTTTAACACTGTACAAAATATACGAAAAACAATGATACAGACAATACAACAGACAGTAATCTTGAACTAACTGTCGTCTGCTTATTTGCAAGTACGCAGTGACACTAACCACCTTTGCTTTTTTTCAGTCATACAGCTGACAGCACAGTTCAATATTCTTTTGCTGGTGATATTTTTCAATTCTTCTCTAATAATGAATACTTTCTTTCTTACAGCTTGAAAAAAAAATGAAAGTATGTAGTAAAATGCCTAGTTAGTGCATTCTGTTACGAAAACTATTTACCTGAACTTAAGTGTAACAAAATGGATACCTCATACGTTAACCCTTTAGAATAAATGAAATGAAAACGACGACCAAAACCAAACTTGATCCAACTAGAAATAAGAGACCTTTCCTTTCAGATGATGAAGAGATTGTTAAAAATATTGTCCAAGGTTTGAAAAGACATGTTATAAACTTTCAAAATAGTTTTTATGTACTACATTATTAAACAAGCTGTACATGCTTAATTAAATTCCGAACAGGAAGAACGTAGGTCTACAAAGGTAAGACCTCGTCCTATAATTATCCCTAATATAAAGGATATGATTGCAAGTAATGAAAAAGCAATAACGAGAAACTCTTATTCGTACAAATGTATTTTTATTTATTTATTTTTAAAAAATTTTATTTCCAACAGATCAACCACTACAAAAGCGAGCATAATAATTTATAATAATTAATTATAGTAATAAGTTAGCAACAATGACTAATACAAAGCTAAAAAACAAATAAGGCAACAATAATAAATATCCACAAAAGGCAACAAGGAACAGCAGTAAATACTAATAAAAACAACAAACAGAAACAGATAAACTATATGAGCAATATAAAAATGATAAATTGGATATACTAACAACAACATAAATAAGTAAATAACAATAACAAAACAAAAATGCCCACTGCCAGGCAATAAGGCACTTATGGGTATGGCCCCCTAAAGGCACCATCAAAAACCAAACACGAGCACAGATGTGCGTGCGCGTCCGCGTCCGCGTGTGTGTTTTGAAATTCATAGTTGAGTGGTCAAGCACCGAGAAGCACATAGAGCTCTCTTGAAGGAAGCGCAGAAAAAGTCAATGTGTTCTGGTAGCAAGCATCCAAGTCTCTGCATCCTAATCACAGGCTGTTGGCTGCATAGGAAGTTGTCACAGAAGTTCTTGAAAAAATGACTCTAGATCTTGTGCCAGTGGGAAATTGGAAATTTATTTTCTGTAGCAGGTCTGGGGAATCGATGATTCTGTTAACTAGCTCGTACAAGAAGAGAACTAAGGACAAGGAAAAAGTTAACATTGTGACCATTGATGACCGATGACATTTTTTTATTCATTATTTAACTGAGCTTAAGGTGAGTTTTCATACTTACCAAATCAAGAAAAAAAACTTTTAGAGTCTTCTGCCTAGAAATCAACTCCTTAGCTGAAACGAGAGAGAGAGAGAGAGAGAGAGAGAGATACTTTGATACTTTCTTTATTTACCCTGCCCCGGTTTGGACCAGAGGTCCACTCTTACACCGGACAGGCTCAAAATTTGTACAATTACATTGTTTTTTTTTTTACAGAGTTGTGGCACACAATTTTATACTAACACACATGAAACATTGAGTATTATTTAAATCATAATAATCTTACTTAACTTTATCTAAACTTTAAATTGAATTGTTAATTATAATATATTATTTTACTAAAATTATTTTACTTTATAATTTTGGTCGATTTAGAAAACACTAGCTACAATTATTTTCTATGGAAAACGTTTACACAATTTTTATTAATCTATTTAATTTATTTACTAAAACTTAAATGCGCATATGTTTTTCTACTTTTTATATTGCACACATGAAAACACATTTTTTACTGTTTTAAATATAATAAACTATTACTTAATCAAATTAACAACAACAAACATAAGTGGAGTTACTCTAGACAATTATTATAAATCTATATGATTTTAATCAGTTTATTCTACAATGCTTAAATTTTCAACTTTAGACTACCCTTTAAAGCTAACAAATCGATTCTCAAATAAAACGTGTATTACAATAAAATCATACATCACAAGATAAGAATTAATTTTTCCTGCTTACGGATGACGTACATTAACACATTACTCATATCTTTTTACTAACTTGTCCTTCAATAATTTTTTTAAAAGTTTGTTCTGAAGGAACATTTTTTATATTATTGTCTAAAACACTCATTAGTCTAATAGATTTTTACATGAAAAGAATTTGTATAAATCACCGTCTGTGAATAGGAAAGAGCAAAGTTGTGCTTCCAAAACGAGTGTTTTCTTTGATGAACATTACACATATTAAAGTAACGCTCAAACAGATAATCCGTGTTTTTCATATTTCAATATCTTAAACAACATTGTTAACACAGAATATTCTAATCTTTCTCTAATTTTTAACCATCTTAAATTCCAATAATAAATAGTTACATGATCATCAAGTTTTAGGTTATAAATATATCTTATACACGCATTCTGTGCTACCTGTAAATTTATTCATTAGTGAGTTATTTAAATCACAATATGCTGCTTGAGCGTAATCAAAAAATGGGAACACCAATGTCTGAATCATTAGTTTCTTTACATGTACTGAATGGATTAAAACTAAGTCTTTTAAACTGGTATAAACATTGATAAACTTTCTTAACTATACTATCCACCTGCTCGGCCCAAGATAAAGTGTTTTGACATATTAAGACCTAAATTTACAAAACTATTTTTCATATTTCAGTACTGTTCCTTCAATCACGATCGGTAATACATTTTCATAATCTATATTTGCTAAGGTTCGGGAGGTTCCCAATATCATAGACTTACATTTTTAAAAAGCATTCAAATTTAACCCATGCCTTTTACACCAGCTAGAAAATATTACATAAATCGGCGTTCATTGCATCAACAGCTTCATTTACCTTATTTATATTACAAACTTATGTACAGCTGCATATCATCAGCATAACACATAAATTTGCTAAACATAATAATTTCATATATTCTATTTATATAAAGTGAGAAAGTAAGGCTGACAATGTTGATCCCTGGGGAACTCCTACAGGATTAATCTTCCAATTGGATAACATTCCACCACTAGTTTTTACTCGTTGATTTCTATTCAATAGATATGATCTGAACCATTGAACTACATTGTCACTGATATTATAAGACTCCAAAACTGCTAATAACAACTCATGATTTACACAGTCGTAAGCACGACTGAAATCTAGAAGTGTTAAGACTACTATTTCCCTTTTATCCATTGACAACCTTATATCGTCCGTAATCCTAATCAGAGCCGTCTGAGTACTATACATTGGTCTATATCCAGATTGGTATTTACATAAAATATTACACTCATTAACTATATAGATAATTGTTGATACACCAACTTATCCATTATTTTACCCAAAACACACAATATATTAATAGGTCTATAATCTTTAGTTTTCTATAGGACTCTTAACTTTAGGTAACGGAAGAATTAATGCATTTTTCCATTGACTTGGATAGCTACTATATAACAAAGAAAAATTAAAAACGTGTAACAACACATCTCGTATTTCATGAAAAATCAATCTAATAAACTTTATATGTATATCGTCATTACCCACAGCGTTAGATGATATATCCATAATTGCTTTGTAAACAGCTTCAACAGTTATTTGCGTGAAGTTAAAATTATTTGTTTCCAAACATCTCTTATTTTTATAATATTCTATCAAATCCCTGTCTATTTCATTATTTATGCCAACAGAAATAATCATTGAGACAATCCAACTGAACAACCGGATCACCTAGCTGTTTCGATTGTTTACCAGCTCCCTGATCTCTAATGAGTTTCCACATATCTCGACTTGATCTCTCCTCACTTAAATAATTTTTAAAAATATTTATTCCTCTCGTCCCCTAACAATTCTCTTAACTCTATTTCTCATTACCCTATATTCTTCCCATATTTCTCTATCTTTGGATCTAACGTAACATTTATACAACTTATCTCTATTTACAATTAATTTTTTGATATCTTCATTGACCCACGGACATACATTTTCTTTTATTACTTACATTTCTTAGATGAATATATTTGTTATACAGACTTGACAATGTCTCTGACAGAACTTTTACCTTATCATCAATAGTATTACAGGTATACAAATTATCCCATAATAACCCAACACACTCCTGTTTAAGTTCATCAACCTGGACATTTTTAAAATCTCTTACTACACTTATATTTTTATTTACATACAATTTAGTTTTTTAAATTTATCTCTGTATAAATGAAATCATGATAAGAAAGCCCAGATATAGAAATCTGCCCATAATCGTTCACTCTACTCAAATCGTTTGTAAACATGATATCTAGCCAAGTTTCAGATTCTGGTCTGTGGTATGTTGGGTTTAATGGTAATATAGACATATTCAAATTTTTAACAGTATCCAATAAATACGTTTTTTTCGAAAAACACACGATCAGTACTTAAATCTATGTTAAAGTCTCCTATTACTAAGACATATTTATACACTGGAAGTAAATTGGCTAAAACATCGAAAAATTCTGAAATATACCCTAGTTTAGAGGTCGATATACTGCACACAACAATAACTTCCAATTACAATGCGATAGTTCTATGATTAAGAATTCAGGTTTCATACAATACATTGCCTGTGAAGATGCTATCACCCTATAACTGAAACACTTCCTCAAATAGACGGCTAAAAACCCCCTCCCTCCTTGCCCCTCCCTATCATGGCGTATCAATTCATAGTTATCCAAAAGATATGGAGTAGAAGGTATAATAGGCTTTAAAAATGTTTTCAGATAACACAATAACATCAAAAACATTTTCGTTAAACAGACTAAAGACAGTTTTCTCTTCTGACCATCAAATTCTCTACATTGGTATGACCTATCTTTAAACAATTTTTAGACTTTATATATTTATCTTTTAATGAAACAAATGGTCCCTGATTATTTACACTAACGCTCATTAAAATTTATTTGTAATTGAGAATACATTAAAATATAGATCCCTTTGTAAAATCCTAAAATAAAAAACCCCAAGAAAAATAAACACATTAAAACAAACACATTTGAAACTGTTAATACCAACTGAAAGATCCTCAAATAGATCAGATAACACTGCAAACAAACTATAGCAAATACACATTTTTATCATGTAACAAATCAATACATTGTAGCGTAATAATTTTCACAACTTACTAAACACTTCCATTGAGTCAATCACCACAAAGCGATCTCCAGGATTCTTGCGCATGAAGATCCTTCCATTTCTGACCCAAAGATACGTGTACTGTTTCTCCCCCGCTTGACCTCTCGCGCTTTGTTGAGTAGCTTCCTGTTCGCCTGGGTGAGACTGTTGTTGACATAAAATCGGATTTGACTGTCCCTCCCATGAACCCGATGTCCCTGGTATTGAGATTTCTCTTATCTTTCCTCTTCTGTATAAATTGTTCAAGGTCCAGCTTACGGACGAAACGGACCACGATGCCTCCCGGCCTCCCAATCTGCACCCGCTGTCGTCCTGTAGCGGTAACAGTTATCTATCATATTTACTTGAAATTCAAATCCGATTGCAGCTGCCACTCTGGATATCAGATCCAGAAGATCTTCTTTATCCTTGCTGGAATCCCATTGATCTCGATCACATTTTCCTTTGACGCCTGCTCCAGGAAATTGGTTTTGTTGGTGAGTTCCTGTACAGTTTTTCCTCAAATTTATGTTTTCTTGATACAGGTGAGATATGTCCTCCTTGATTCCTCTCACCTGTTTCCCTACTTCCTCAATTTTGTTACCGTTATCTATTATCCATTCAGAGTATTTTTTCCATGTTATTTTTGAAGTCAATGTTTATTTCTTTCATTTCTCGGCGAAAATCTCTCATTTCATTCATTAAATCGAGTATATCAGTAGACTTTATCTTATCACGGCTGCCTCCTGCGTCGATACTGATAAGTTGAGTTCGCTTTCTCCCCGCACAAACAGGACATAACCATGGCTGATTCTTTTCATAGTCTTGCTTAGAAATTGAAGTACATTTAAAATGGTAATTTTTCACCGCACTCAGAACATACTGGCCTGCATGAATTATGAGAAAACCCCTTAGCACATTTTTTACAAACCATCTTTCTTCTGATCCCATTTTTTGAAATATTACTGGAATCTGAGCCGACATCTGAATCACTGTGTTTTTGAGTTTGAAAAAATACAGAGAGAAAATATATATTATAAAACAAGGTAGGTGTACGCCACGTAAGGTTACATCCAAAATTTCAAGCCTATAATTTATTGTATTCTTGAGTTCTCGTAATGTCCTGCGGATAGATACACAGGCAGCTATAAAGAAATAAATATTACATACCCTAGTGGACTAAAGATATTGTGTCATTCTACTGAGTAATACGTTTCAA
Source organism: Homalodisca vitripennis (assembly GCF_021130785.1). Classification (NCBI taxonomy): domain Eukaryota; kingdom Metazoa; phylum Arthropoda; class Insecta; order Hemiptera; family Cicadellidae; genus Homalodisca; species Homalodisca vitripennis. The sequence continues at coordinate 50,123,729 of NC_060211.1, read as the reverse complement.
TGACGCTCTTCCAAATTTCATGGTTGGACATGCACCTTCATGAAACTCGTTCTTGTACATGTAGAAATTAAGTTTCATACTAAATCTAAAGTTTGTACAGGATCCTCCTCCAGATATCTCGCCACATGATATGTTCACATTTATGTTCATTGAGTTAAGTTTAATAGTAGTGTTTTAAAATAAAAGTTTCGTTATTGTAGAGAGGGTACCACAACGCAAGAGTGCGCAGCAATGAGATCTTGCACAGTCCTTAAAAACGACTTTTACTAAATTATAATTTTTTTACCGCATGAATAATCTATATGTCCTCCTCCGTAGATTTATGCTTATAGTCTTGGCTCTCTAACCGAGAGATCACGGGTTCAAATCCCGGGGAGGTCCAATCATACACTTTGTACTTTAAGAAAAAAAAACCATTGCACTTCGAAGCCTGCATATCTGACGCTTAAATGAGATACAATAATAATCTATATGTTGTAATATATCATATGATTTCACGGTGAGGTTCCAAATAACGACGAGATTCCAACAATATAAGACTTGCAGGGACTTCAAAGACGATATAATGGTTAAGAGCGCTTATTGCGGTTCACAACTCTTTGCAATGCCACATGATTTCATCTGGCAATCACATTACTGAAAGTGTATTTGTAAGGTGCCTCATACAACAATTGGCTGTGCCTATATTCCACCAAATCATAAAGCTTCTACGTACTTGAATTTCTGCAAGTCTGTTGATGAGGCTGTTGGCTGTGGCCGGGGGTCTGATAGTTTGCTCATTGTTGGCGACTTCAATTTACCTCACACTGATTGGCTCGACGATTCCAGTTACTTTGATATTTCTTCTCGTCACATAATGAATATTGCTGCTTTCCATGACCTTAAACAATGCAATGGCATAGCAAATCAACGTGGAGTCACTTTGGATCTGGTATTCTCGTCAGTTGCTGCCACGGAAGTCACGCATGCTGTGGACGTTCTTCTTACAGAAGACAGACATCACCCTGCTCTGGATATTGCGCTCTCCAGGACTTGCGTACGACACGTCCGTGCACTAGGTACATACCTGATTTTAGGAAGTGTGATTTCAACATGGTCTTCAGTCGGTTACAGGCTCTTAGTCTCCCCTATATTGACAACTCGGATGAAGTGGAAACCTAAATTTTCGTTGTTTTGTCAATATCTCTCGTTCATCATTGAACGGAGTACTCCCTTGAAGAGGATTGCAGAGACTCATTTTCCTAAATGGTTATCAAGAAGACTTATATACCTGATAATCGAGAAGAAGGCTGCACACAAGAGATTTAAAACTTCTGGAAACTTTTTGGATCATGAAATATTTTAAGGCTTCGCCGGAGATGCAAGTACTTGGCCTCAGACTGCCACAGGAACTACATTTCAAAGATTGAGGAAAGCATTCCACACAACATTAAATCATTTTGGGCGCATGTAAACAACTTGAAATGTAACTCCTCTATGCCACTTGAAATGGGGTTGAATGGATCTGTGGTTAGTGACTCCTCAAGTATATGTAACCTTTTTGCTCAGCACTTCTCTTCAGTTTTCTCGAACCCAGCAATTGATATCCCTTCCTTTGACTTTGGTTGGAACAGTACCCTTTCCCGGATCACTTTATCTGCCACTGATGTCCAGAGGGCACTTGAAGATCTTGATCACAACAAGGGTGCAGGCCCAGACGAAATCCCTCCTGCGATATTGAAGTACTGCGCGCCTATACTTGCATTACATTTGTCCTTGCTGTTCAACTCACTTCTAGGTGCTGGGATCTTCCCATCGTGCTTGAAGACTGGATTTGTCGTTCCAATTTTTAAGAAGGGCGACAGAACAGAAATAAGTAACTATAGACCTATAGTGATTCAATCATCCTTAGCTAAGGTGTTTGAGGCCCTCGTTCTTGAACAACTCCAATTCTATTTAAAACCCTTTATACACGAGAGTCAACATGGATTTCTTCCTGGTCGCTCCGCGATATCGAATCTCCTGCTGTTCCAGGAATTTGTGATGTCCTCCTTCGTCAGTGCATGTAAAGTTGACTGCATATACCTGGATTACTCTAATGCGTTCGATAGGGTTCATCACGACCTACTGATTGCAAAACTTGAGGGTTATGGCGTTGGTGGTAAACTTCTGGATTGGCTTCGGAGCTACCTTATGGACCGTTCTCTAGTTGTGAAGTGCAGTGGATCCATCTCGGCACCCTTCCCGGTATTATCTGGGGTCCCTCAGGGATCTCACCTTGGGCCCTCGTTGTTCATCTTGTTTATCAACGACATCTTCAGAGTGGTCTCAGCCTCCTTTCTTTTGTTCGCGGATGACATGAAGATTTATGCTAGAATCCTCTCTTCAGATGACCAGGAGAATCTACAGAAATCCCTTTCCAGCATTGTTGAGTGGTGTGTGGCAAATTCTATTCACCTTAATATCTCCAAGTCCCAAGTTATCTCGTTCACTCGCGCTACGTTAACTTTCAACTTTAACTACCATATAGATGGTGTGCCCCTTCACAGAGTTGATCGTCTGAGGGACCTTGGAGTTATTTTGACCAGTTCACTAAGTCCTTCTGATCATATTGCGTCCATCACTTCTAAGGCATATGCTCTCCTTGGCTTTATTGGAAGATCGACAAGGGGCTTCAAGTCACACGACTCAATGCTGGTTTTGTATAAATCCATAGTGCGACCAGTGTTTGAATATCGAATTGTGATCTGGTCCCCTTTACCAACTGGCCCACGTAGAAGACTTGAAGAGGGTGCAGACACGTTTTTTGAGGATGCTGGGAGCTCGTCTGGGCTACGCCTATATGGAAACGCCTGTTCTCCAACTGGAACAGCGTTTTAATCTGCAGTCACTGTACCATCGGCGCATCATCTTCGATCTTCTCTTCTTGTTCAAGCTGATCAACGGACTGGTGGACTGCCCTGCTCTCCTGGAAATGTTTGATTTGAGCGTCCCTAGGGGAACGAGATCACGGACTGTTTTCTGCCGCAAATTCCTGCCCACGAACTACGCATGCAACAGTGGCGTTGCAAGAATTCTGAGGCATGGTGGTGTGTGGTCCGGGCAGGTGGATTTCTTCCTGGGGTCTCTTTCGCCTTTCAAAGAAAAAAATAAAGCAAATTGTTAACTAATTATAGGTCCTAATACTCAGTAACTTTGTTGTGATGTAACTTGTTATTGTTATTCTCTTGTCTTGTTAAAATTATTTATTTTGTTACTAGTCTTTGTTATGTTTGTTACTGTATTGTTATCTTATTGTTTTGTTGATATTATGCATGTTGATATTCGATTGTTCTGTTAATACCATTTTCATTGTTACAATTTATTGCAATGTAGTCTTGTTAAGATTGTCTTGGTAAACTGGAAGTTTTGATTGCATGTTGTATGTAAACATAGTTTTAAGTTGTTCTTATACCTATGTGACGACCCCCAGCATATAGTTCTAAGACCAGACCGGTAACATCGCATGCGGTCTTAATCAGCCTATTTTAAATAATAAATTATCAGTAATATATTTTATTTTCATTCAGCATAACATCTAATTGTAGTAACGAGTAGTGAATATATGCAGCCAGACTTATTAGGTTAAGCAGTGCAGGTGGAGAAGATATATATTTTAATTCAGCACATGAATTGTAAGTCCAGGTCTGTCAGCAGTAAGCCTGGTAACTTTCCATACTCAGAGCAGCTGCGCAGTTACTGGGTGGTTAACAAGCAGGAATTTGCTGAGGTAGCGTCTGGAACAACGCTGCTCCCTGGAGTTCGTTGTTCTGAGTCGCAGTCGTGTCGGGGTTTTGAACGCGTCAAACTCGCGTGAAATTGCTCTCTCTCCCGTTCTAAATTTGTAATTGTTGAACTGATATTAAGTTATACAATAAAATTCAAATTGTTTTCGCAATAAATTAAATTGTTTTATTTGGGCAACCGAGGAGAGCATTTTTATTGCAGCAACCTGGGCTAGTTTCCATCACCGTGTCCGAGTTAGAACCCGAGAACATTTAAAATTAAACTACGTGTGGTCGTCACGCCACACCTAGATAAATAAGTCATTTTTTTAGTCATAGGCTAAATGGTTATGTACCGTTGGAAGAAATAAATAAATAAAAAAAAGAGTAGAGGTTTATAAAACGAGAGCGTGAGAAAGATATGTACGTGTTTGACAATGCATATTCTCTGTTTTGGATAGTGGCAATGAAGGATTTGATTTGATTGTCACTCTCAGCTCATCAGGGTGCAGAAGTATTTGATAGATTATCATAATATTATAACATGTATATTCTATTGAAGTACTCTAGACAGATGGAAAAAGGCACTGTTTCTCTCCATTTGTGCTTGAGTTTGATATCTTACAATATCGTCTGCCCCTGTCTGTCCGTCTGTCTCAATCTTCTATCCTTTCTAATTGGACTTTGTGTTTTGTTTTTAATGTTGTAAAGTTTCATAATTTTAATAAAATGTGGAGGAATTTTGTTGTACGTAAATTAATTCACAGGAATCAAATACAAATACCGAAGACATTTCAGCTTCAACGAGCGTTATATTTCCAGGCCCAGCGGTTGTAAGTTATTTTGATATACAAACATATTGTAATGAGTATTGTAAGGGTAGGTTATGAAGGTCGCAAATGAAGGTTATGGTAATTTTTAAGATAACGTTGCTGATAGATTAGTTATTTTAAAGCCAGCAACCATTTTTGCAATAAATCTTTTGCATATTCTAGTAGCTTAGTTTGTCAGAGCTATGATTCACATTGAAAGAATAATCAATACTTTCAATGTTTTATTGTAATAGCCTAACAAAAATCTAGTCTATTAAGAGAAAGCTCAAAAGGCACTAGTTTGTAGATCACGTGATAAAATAAATTAATTGTTCCTCCAAATCTTGGTAATTTTAGTAAATTTTAGTTATTTAGGAGAAGGTTGTAAAAGTCAAAGCTTCAGAACTAATATATTCATAATATTAAAGTAACATTATAAATTAAAACTTGTTATATTTAAGTCTTAAAATGTGGAAATATATAAAACATTGCTTTATAAGTCAGGATATAAAATGTAATTTTTCTCTTTGTAGGCTACTATATCAAAGCATATAGTTGTATGGTAGATCTACATTCTTTGTTTTGGTTTAAGTGAAAATATTGGCTGAGGTTGCCAATCATAATTTCAATGCTATTAATACATTGGGTAGGGTACGATAAACGGACCCGGTTTTTTATATCGAAATTGGCAAACGATATTATTTAATCATAACCATCGATATAATCAATCGATACTGATTAATTAATTTAATCAAATAACTGAAATAATCCATATCAACAGCTGTAAACACTTTCAAATAATACTCGTAAGGTAATTTCAACTTTACATATAAGTAACATTTGATTATTAAAAATGGCAGTGGTCAATTTTAGAAAACTACACGACATTGCTTTGAAAGATGATAAGACATGTTCTACGTGACTTCAACATGTTGGACTCGTACCGAAAAATCCGTTATATGAAATTTGTGGGAAAGAAACAACTGTAACTGTGAGAGTAGCAAATATGGTCGTCTTCAGTTTTCCTAATTTTTCTTATAATAATTTGTTTCATCATTGGAAATTATTAATTCATATTTTAATTTGATACATATGATTGTTATTGAGGACTATAGATACTTTTATATCGATTGAAAGTCTAGGGTTTGAGATGTGAATATTATGTATCGATGATTACATTCTTCGATATAAAAAACCGGGTCCGCTTATCGTACCCTACCGAATACATTTTATTCTCCTAAACGAAACCAGTTTTAGTGAGTGAGAATTATAAATAGTGGTTTTTATTATGGAAAATACAAATTTCTTTTTGTTCTATTTTCACACTGTTTCAGGTTATTTGTGTTTTCAATGTTATCTATCCATAGCTTTTCTAGGAAAGATTCGTAGTTGGTATTGAAAAATCAATTTCTTTTAGGCCTACATAATTGTGTCAGCTGCAGTATATTATCGGCCACCACAGCAATCGAATCATCGATACTTAAGATTATTAAATTATTGATATTCATGAGTAACCAATCCTTGATATAGGTTAATTACTGAAACCCAATTATGTTTTGGATACTACAAATTATAGTATAGTTTGGCTGTTTTGTATCTTAAAAAGTAGTTATTTAATAATGAATTAAAACTATCTAGACTATGTATATTTATAAAATGTAAAATTAAAACAGTGTAACATTTTGTTATGTTATACTACTAAAGGATAAACGTGTCTGACACATTGTGCCATAAATAACAAATTTACATTGGCATTATACTTGCGGGCGCCAGCAGTTATTCTAAAAACCAAGTACACATGATTTGGCTGTAAGTATAATAAGTGGCCACCATGACAATCGAATCATAATAATTGATTATAGATATCGATACTATCAAATACAACATTTTACTTATAAAAATTCTTAATTAATCATAGCTAGCTTTGTTTATTCATTTATGTACTGAGTAAGTTAGTGATGTCATTGCCACTGTTGTTATTTCATGTATGTAGTGAGTAGGCTAATAACATCGGCAAGAACAATGGTGATGAACATGCAGATATTAACACAAAATGTATTTTTAAACATGTGCAACAAAGAACTTGTTACATTAGAGGTAAACACTAATGTATACATTTCCAAAAAGAAGCAAAGAGATGTTAGATTCTGTTCGGAAATTTTCCCCAGAATCTTAACATGTAAAACAAGAAACAATGTTTGTTATGGATTTATGGTAAGCCTCTTTTATTAAAAAAAAAAAAAACAAAAGGTTATGACAATTTACCACAGTACAAACTTCTTCGATGCAAGAACTTCTACTAACACTCAGACAATAATAGCTAATTTGAGAACTGCAAAGAAATCCTTTAAAACTGATCTCAGGAGTGAATACATTGCCAATCAACTGTGGTGGTAATTCATTTGAGCATTTGATAAAGCTATCACACATGTTTACCCTGTAAAGTGATTGTAAGTACTACTTATTCAAAAGCCATATAAATAAAGTATAGTTATTCAATATAATTTTAAATAAATACATTTCTTTTCAATATAAAAGTATAGCTTCTCTATTATACAATTTAAAAGCCTAATTATTAATTTACTTCAATATTATTATACAAAATGAATTCAAATTTAAATTGTGTTTATTCTTGAAATTAATAAAAGGTAAATAAATGTTATTGTATTGCTTGTAACATTTTATAAATATTGATAGTATAGATAGATTTTTTATTTATTGTTAATTTATTAATTTTTAAGCTTAAAAACCAGCAAAACTATATGTTCTTTGAAATATCAACTATGTTATTTGGTCTGACATGTTTTCAGTAATATTAGATGATCATGAATATCGATGTCTCAATATAATTCGATAACCATGATTCGATTGTGTTTGTGGCCATGTATTATGATTCTACTTTGTTTGACTTAATTTGAAACAGTAATGTCAAACTGAATTACGTTTTAGAGTTTTAAGATTTTATTAAATAATATTGTTTTTCTGTAAAATAAAGGCAGCTAGCAATTATTAATTATGAACATCTATAGGTGTTTTTATATTTTCAATATTTTAGATATTTATAATCGATAGTTGATTACCCAGCAGGGATCACTTCTGGCTGGTTTATGTTTGTTTATTTTCTTTATTACATTTGTCGAATGTTATGGTTGTCCATTTGCCTTATTTATACATTCGCATTTATTGTCACTGATGGGTCTTAGGCTAAGTAAGATAGTAGGAAGTTCTGGTTATGTAAATTTACTGTATTTATTTACTCTCTAATGTTATTTTGTCACAGCCCACACTGATGCCTGGAAACAATCTGATAATTTTGTTATCCTTATAGGAACTATTCTCAGAAAGTCTACATTAATGAAAATGTTCTTTCAGATCAAAACCCCTACATTCACTTATTGTTATTTTATGTATCCAAAGGTGGTTTTACGGCTGATATCAGCAATGACAAAATAATATGAGGTTGACTCAAGATCATATGACACACAGCATATATGTAGAACGATGAGAAAAAGATTTCCAGTTTTAATGCTGTACAACTTTGTTATTTTGTATATTTATTCTTAGTCATAGTTGTCAGAGATTTATTCTTAAGTTTAATTTGGCATAAGTACCAATTATGTTATGTTATGAAGACTGCACAGGCCGAAATCTGTAACTATTTTAGGTATAGATTGGTTTAACTGAGAACTTTGTCGATCAATGGATATTGATAGTATCTGATAGTCAGGCCGATCTTATGCCTCTTAACTCTACAGAATTTACTTTGTCTGGTTTGGGAATGCTTTAAGACAGCCTGTAGAAGGAAAAGGTTCCATATATTTGATCATTCTAATAGAGTACCTCACTCACAGATTAACACAAATCTTTTCTTTATTGCGTTTGGAATTAGTCATGAAATTTGCAATTTCTTATAAGAAGTAATATCATATAAGACACTAGCAATGTATCCTTTTCCAATTTGACAGCATGAACTAAAGGGGAAAATATGCTGAGGTTAGTCTGCTGTGCCCCTCCTCATCAAACAATTAAACTCACAAATTCTTTATCTAGTTGACAAGATACATGTGTGCCAATTGTAGATAGCTACTGGTTAAACAGTAACCTATAAGCTCAGGACTGAGCCACTACCTCAATGAGGGCTTTGTGACAACTAGGTATTCTTGCTCAAACTTTTTCAATAATATAATAAGAGTTATATCATTAACAAGTGATTATGAACTCAACACCTTCCTTTAGAGTAATCCCTTCCTTCCTCATCATCAGATCTTCAATCTTGAATCAAATGTAACTCTTCAACAGTACATATTAACAAATGAGTTTCATATACACAAATCTCATTATTCACAGTGTTATATAAATGTTATTTTGGTACTTTGGGATTATACTGACTACACCCAGACATGAATCGTTATTTCACATTTCGTTTCTACTGATTACTAGATTAGCGTAGAACAATATTTCGTCAATATAAAACAGGAATTGTCTTATCGCAAACACCTCCCCATCCTCAGACAGAGGTCAAAGTCGAGCGTCTAGTAGATAACGTGATTGCAGAGTCTCGCCGCCCGTTCAGCTGGTGCATCGCTTTGTTGTACTTCCGTGTTTTACCTCTACATTTCTCCAAACACAAAAATTCAACAAAAACAAACATTCACCAAACTAAACTTTTTATTAAAAAAACACTCAAAACTTGTTTTTATTCTTGATCACATTCCGCCACCCAAAATGCGAGTGCCTCCGGCCATCAGCGCGGGCTTCGACAGCACCTTCGGTGCTGCCCCGCGCTGATGTCGACGAAAGAAAAACATCCCTCGAGATAGTACCTATCAGTAAAATATCAAATTCTAGAGGGGCTAATCAGAAATATAAATTGAATTGTAATGGAAAGGCAATGATGTACCGTGCAAATCACGTGATGCCGCGCGGCCTGCCGTAATCAGGATTCTCGAGAAAGATAAGATAACAGCGACAACAATACCGATCACAATACCTGGAAATGCTTGTAAGTTTGTAATTTTGTAATTGAAGAGTTGTTTTTTTCGTTCTATCATGTTTGTTTCTATAAATTTCTATTTTTGTGTTCTTCATACTGGTGTGGTCGGTATAATCCCAAAGTACCGTTATTTTCATTAACCATACAAAGTAACGTAAAAGTGATTTGCAATTAGGACATTCAAACTTAATCCCAACCCTCTTAGGGGTTTAATGTAGTTACCAATCCCGCAAAGTAAGAGATACAGATAGGCGTCATGATCATACAAGAGTCCCTGCATCCAGTCTGTACCAGGAAACTGCCTGGACTATAGAGCACTTTGAAGGTTAATACAGCGTAGCCCTTGAGTGTGGGTTGGGTCCTCAAGATTATACAAAAGTAGGAGATTATCAGTGGCAAAATAATATGTCATATTTATCTCTGTTTCAGTGTAACGTTGTCTGCCTGCTCTCAGTCGAGAGGGTTACTGCATGAACAGAATCTATACCAGTATAGGTACTATTCGTCCGATGCCTATCCAAACCATAACAAAGTACTACTGCCAGCCCTCTCTCCCACTATGGAGATGGGTACAATTGTATCCTGGGCGAAAAAGGAAGGTGAGGATGTTGAATACTAGTAGAAAGAGTAGTCACATGGAGCAGTATGAGGACTATTGGTTGTTCTGCAAGTATCATCAGACTGAACATGCATACAGTAGTTATCTATACCATATTATTAAGTATGGTTCTCTGAATATATAACACCGAGAATTTCTGGCAGCTCTTGTAAAGAGGGCAAATAATTTTACTTCATCTGAGTTAGTTATTTTTTAAACACTAATTTTGCATCTGCAAATTAAAATTCAATAAACTGGAATTCTCATCCAATTTTTGTCCTGCTCTTTTTTCACTCAGAGGAGTTCAACCTTATCAAGTCATATTCTGAGGCCTTAACTCTCTCTATTTTCAGATGTCCTTTAGATAACAGTTTATTGAATAAGTTGAAAGGTTTAAGGAGTAAAAAAACATTGATTGTTTTAGATCGGATCGGTGCTTCCTCCCACCAATTGTTGAATTCAAATTCAAATTTCTATGTTGCCTTGAAATAATGCATATCACAGTAGGCGTTGTCAAATAAATCAGTTGCATAGAAAATGTTTAACTAAATAAAGTAAATAATATAAAATTTTAAAAATTCAATGTAGCTTATGGTGTATTACTGAGAAATATACAAGGACTGTCCAATAAATACACGAACTTGGCCATGACAAGGATTATAATTGCTTGAGACCCAATGAGTCGTCAGTGCTTGGCAGATCGTCGAACTGTGCGTGTGTTGATAGTTATGTTAGTTTCTGTAGTCCTTGTTTTTACTGTTTGTCAAAAATGGACATGAACAATGGAAATCAAGGAACAACAAATCAATATAGTTTTTGGTGAAGTGTGATAAAAGTTATAAAGAAATTATTGATAGTTGACAGCTGTTTACAGTGATAATGCTCTGAAGAGAACGTCTGTTTTTAAGTCATTAAGCATTTTAAAGATGGCCGACAAGACGCCACGGGTGATACATGGGTGGGGCGACCTTCAACTACCTGTGTTGAAGATAACATTGATCACGTGCGGTCCGTTGTCCTCACCGATCGTCAAAAAATTGTCCGAACGATAGCTGATGAACTGAATATAAGAAAATCAACAGTGCACACTATTTTAACCGAATATTTGAGTCAAAAGAAATATAAGAAAAAATCGTGTTAAAGCTGCTGACGCCAGATCAAAAGTTGAAAAGAGGTGAATATGTCACCGACTTGAAAATGTGTAAAAAAATTCACTTGAAAACAAGGCTGGATTTCTCAATAGGGTAATCACTGGTAACAAATCATGGTTTTTACAAGTATGACATTAAACTAAAATCACAAAGCAAGTTTCTTTAAATAAATGTAATCTCAATCCTTGATCGTCCTCCTTATTCATCAAATCTTACCTCCTGCAACATTTCCCTATTCCCAAAATGCAAAAATGTGATGAAGGGACATTACTGGTAAGATTTGGATACAATGAAGCAAGCAGCAATGAGGAAACTAAAAAGCCTAACTTCCAAGGACTTTTAAGGGTGCATAAACAGTGGAAAAACAGATTGAATAAGTGTATAGCAATGGATGAAGTGTACTTTGAATGGGACAAAATCAATATAGGCTAAATTATGCAAAATCAAGTTTTTATGGCCTCAGTTTGCGTATATATTGTCGATAGGCCTTGTGTATATACACAGTATTAATACTTAAGTTAATATAAATAAAATGGGCCCTTATGATTATGTAAGTATTATTATTGTTGTCTCATCCAACGTAGTACTATAAAATCCATCAAAACTATAAAAAAAACACTTTTTAAGATCTATTTACAGATATTGCATTTATATTTATAGGGAATTTGATATAAAGTTTTATGCCAAAATGCATGAAGCTGCTATTGGTGTTACTGAAATGTAAAAGCATAAGATTTTTATTTCTAGATTTGAACATGTGGTTACTATTCCTTAAATTAAAATCTACATAGTGCAGTCTAACATACACTAACAAGAGGTATGATATAAATTACATGTAAGGTAACGTTAAAATACTAAGACTAATGAAATAAGGCATACTGAGTATCTCTAATTCCAGTACTATCTAATATTGCTGTCTTTTGCAATATAAAAACTTGTGTAACTCCAAATGAGCTTTCCCGAAGAGCTATGCCATATAACTAGAAGCCATGTTTCTAATATATTGTAGCCCAATGAGGTTTTATTTGCTGTCATCTAAGTAATGAATGGAATTTTTTTCCAAAATACTGGTAAAAAGATCACATTCATACTCTTATTCATCTGTTACAATACTGTTTTATATTATTTTAATTTTTCTCAAGTGAAGTGTTAACAATTACTGATTTTTAAATAAAAGAATGCCTTATAGGTAACACAACTAAATGAAGTTGTTATGTATGGTTTTTTTTATAAGTTACTGTGTCCTAATATACACAACTTTTTAAATAATCTATTTAAAATTTTTAGGTGATAAATTAAATGAAGGCGACCTATTAGCCGAAATTGAAACTGACAAAGCAACAATGGGTTTTGAAACTCCTGAAGAAGGTTATTTAGCAAAAATATTGGTAAAGGCTGGCACTAAAGATGTACCAATTGGTAAGGTAAGTAGTTTGAGTATTAAAAGTATTAAAAAGTATATTCTTCTCATAAGTTATTTCACCCATGGTCACATCTAGTTTATTTATATTCTACAGTTATGGAAAAAAATATTTTGGAAATTATTTTTAATCTGTATAATTTCAAAAGATTTCACAAACTTTTGTTTGAAAATTAATGAAACACACCCTTTTCACACCAATACTAAAATAACCATAACTGTACAAATTTTACACTGTTTGAATACTTTGGTTTCATAAATAGAATTTATATGTTCTTCCTTTACTTAAAATTTCCATACTACATAATTGTGATTTAATACTTTGGACTTCATGTTTTAAATTGTATTTTTCTTCAAAATCAATATTAAATCTTAATAATAAAGTTAATAAAAGATTTGGTTTATGTCATTTTAAACCATTCAATGAGCTATACACTATAAAAGTATAATTAAAATCACCAATACAAAAATATTGCTTTTACAAAAAAACATTACATCATCAAGTTCAAATCATGATTTACTGGGTAGAAACATGTTCAACGTTGTAAAATGTGATAAAGGTTTGCTGAAGATATTTATTAAATTAGATTTATATGATGAATTCTATAAGAATCAGACACTGTGTAGTCTCTACCATGTTTTACATTTATTTTATTTTAACCAGAGTAAAAATTAAGTTTTTTTATATATTTGATCACGTATTTTTACAGATATGTGTACTGTATTGTTTTGGTAACTATATAATTTGATATGAATAATTAAACATTGATGCAAATATTATGGCTGTTAAACACTAATGTGTACTTAAACAATTATTTTATAAAACATTCTCAATTTTTTTTACCCAAAACATGATCATCATTCAAAAATTCTAAAAAATGGGTGTCTAGTAATTATTTATAAAAATCCAGTATACATCGTTTCATTCAATTAGTCACAGTCTATGCTTGTGCACACATATTCAGATAGAAAAAAGCAAATTTATGAGTCATCAGAATTGGACACAAAAATTATATTTTTTTGCCATCATAATACTTCTGTAATGTAATAAAAATTTAAAAAGAAAATCACTTGAAGTGAGTATATTTGCTTTTTAATATGGTTATACAAGTGGTTAAATAAGATTTTTTTATTTCATAATAATGAAAGGCAAACTCAAATGTAATGTTTTAACTTTTTCTTTGGAAGTCCAACAATAAATTATTAATAGTTATGAGATGAATTATGTAATTCATTAATATGTTGGTGCACATAAAAATGGTGTAGACATAATATGAAGCATGTTTTTGTAAGTAAGTACTGTTTTGAAATTCTGGTGTTGCAGCCCTGCGATCGGTTTCCTGCACTTGCGCACTGTCTGCCTTTATCTGTTAACAGGCTGCAGATGTAATTATAGCATAATTTGATCGTTTTTAAATCTGTTAATGCATATTTCAAATACCCCCGTCAATTGAGAATACTGTCGACTGTGAAGTACTTGATGTTTTTTTTTCTTGGTGCTAAAAGTGTGAAAGCAGTTGAAATTCAGTCATTATTGTGAAGTGTATAGACAAAACATTTTAAGTGATGGAATAACATTCAAATGGGTACAATCTTTAAAGATGGCCATAAGAATGTTCATACTGAGAAACAGAGTGGATGATCCTGAATGATCACCAAAGATTTGGTGCAGAAGGTCAAATAGTAAAAATTCAGAGACATGGCAATTTCCTTATGGTACGTGCCGCAGCAAAGCTAAATGAAACTACTATTTAGCATGATGTTGTGATAAAATAATATTTAGTGAATACTACTGAAGTATATCAACCCATTTATTAATATAACTTACCAAATAATACTCAAAAATATTGTTATATTAAAAGAATTTATACTATGAGGGTATGAGACAATCTAACAAGGTGTGAGCAAATTATTTAACAAAACATCAAATGGCCACAGTGCATGCCATCACGGAGATAAATAACTTCAAAATCAAGTCATAAAGTACAATCAAAGGTTTGTTTGAATATAGGGCACTCTTCCCCCAAGGACTAATACACAAATACCCATCTCTCAAATTCTTTATGATTCCCTTCAAAACTAAAAATATTTCTTTCATCGTCAAGATGTGCCGGGTGGTCTAATAGGGTGTTAGTGTAATTTTTCCACTAACCTAGCATTTATTATGCTGGATTTTCATATGTGTACTAAAAAATATATATTTAAATTGTATTTTCTATTCTAAACAAGTCTCTTGAATTAAAAGGTGAATACCATCTATATGCTACTGTTATTTTCTGTTCTACTAAATTATTGGTATGTAAAGTAATAAATAAATATTTTTCTGTTACAGCTTGTGTGTATTATTGTGGAAAATGAAAGCGATGTCGAAGCGTTTAAAGACTACAAAGATGATGGTTCATCTGCTCCAGCTGCAGCAAAACCTTCCCCAACCCCAGCTGCTCCTGCACCCACCCCCATCCCAGCCACCCCTCCCCCTCCTACTCCTACCTATGCACCTCCTGTAGTAGCTGCTGCTCCAGCGTCAACCTCTCGTGTGTATGCTAGCCCCTTAGCCAAGAAAATTGCTGCTGAAAAGGGTCTCAGTTTAGAGGTAATAATTCAAATACAAATCAGTAAATTTGCTGTCATTAATACGAAAGGATTGTACAGTTACATTATATTATGTTGAATTTTAAGATTGAGATTATTTGCAAATAAAAATGACTAATTTGAGAATGATTTATAACTCAGTTTTCGGCAAGATTCTTAACCCTAGAACTCATGATCAAATTCCTTTCAGTGGCTGATTGTTTCCTGTACCTCGGACTTGCCTTATATTTTTTATTATCATATGTTTAATATTAAATAATTATTTTATATGCTATACCATCTTATTCAGGAATGTAATAAACTGTAATAGCTCACCAAAACACATGTTCACAACAACATCAAAACATACAATTACTATTTGTAATACTTTTAAACATCTGTTTGGTAGAATAAAAACAGCTTTTTAAACTAGCTGATTCATTGTAGCATGCTGTTTGTACAATATACAAGACGTAAAACAGTTAGGATATTGCAAAGCATAATAGATATGTAACAGAACAAGAAAATTATCAAAAAGTTTATTATTTAAGTAAATTGAACCTCTTTCTTTCATTATTATCGATACTAATATGTTTTGAGCATATTTTAAAGACATAATAACAAAAAACGTACGCCGTGCTTAAAGACCCGATATTGAACGTTGCCACTAGAATATGACTAAATCACCTGTTATCATGTTTTTTCAAATTGCAGGGATAAAGGATTTGTAGGAGATCATATTTACCCAATGCAATAATTAGAAATTCGTGGAAAATGATAAATTCAAATTACATACCTTCAGCATTAAGGATATTGTACACTGTTAATACCGTTTGTATTATATTTGTATTCGATTTGACCATTTAAATACCAATTTATTGATTTTAGAGCATCAAAAGTGGCTCTGGACTGTTTGGCTCAATCAAAGTTCAAGATCTGGGTAAAGCCACAGCTGAAGTTGTGTCTTCAGCAGCTGCGACTTTGGCTAAGGGGGCTGTTTACGTGGACAAGCAAGTTTCCAACATACGTGCTGTCATTGCCAAGAGGTTATTGCAGTCCAAACAGGTAAAATATTGTGAAAAGAACTTTAATCATGTTTTAATTATTACACAATTTTGTTATTAGTGCTTAAATACAGTCTCTTTACACTTTAATTCTAATTAGATTATTATACAGGGTGTTCAACTAAAAAGAGGACCCAAATCTGTGTAAATAACAATTTATTTATTGACAAACACATTGTTCTGAATTACAACAAATGTTAAAAATGTTGTCCATCCATTTTCATACACTTGTCAACATGGTAAGCCCATGTTCCTGGCCACCCTTCTTAGCTGATTATCTCATTAATTGCATTGGTAATGTTTGTCCTCAGTTCCAATAGGATATGAGGATTGCTACTGTAAACAATTTGGTTTAAGTAGCCCTACAAAAAGATGCCAATACTAGACAGATCAGGTGATCGTGATGGCCTGTTGAAATTATTCTTCCATCAAAAAAATCCTGTAGCATCACCATACTAGAGCGAGCTGCATGGCAAGTGGCACCATCCTGTTACAGACAGCAGTAACTAACGCTCATCCAGTTGCAATAAGCCTATGAACTGTTGGATAATGTCTTAGTAGAGGGCAGCATTCACAGTTGTTTCAAAAAACAAAGGTCCTATTATTCTCCGCCTTGAAACCGCACAACCTACGCCTATTTTTTGAGTTGTAGGGGAGTTTCGATGAAAATGTGCGGGTTGTCAGTTCCGATAATTTTGGCTATTAACATAACCTCCTAGATGGAAGCAAATTTCATCTGAAAAGAACACTTTATCTAAAATGTCAATGTTTGCCGCTAATTAATGTCTTGAACCATTGGCAGTAGTGTCATGGAAAACTTACATTTGCTATGGATAACAATTAAGTATTCTTACAGCAGTGTGAGTTGAAATGATCCTTTCCCGGCTTAGTCTTTGCAAAGATTTATGTGGAGGTCTCGTAACTGATTTTTTTATATCCTGAATGACCTGTGGAGTTAAAACGGACCACTGCCTCTCACGACGCTTGTCTAACACTGACCCTGTTTCATGAAACTTTTTAGCAAAACTTCTGTATTATACTTTTAACTAGTGCTTCTTTTTTCAAATTTGTCCATGAATCATTGCCGACACACAGCAGGAGATTTCCCTACTAAATAAGTTTCAATCACGAATACACATTCTTCAATAGTTAAGAGCATTTTAACATCAATACACTAATATGCAACCTACTTTGTTCAAATTTCAATGCTTGACCTTCACTGGTTCAACTGCAATATGCAGGGAATAAAAAGCCATCCCCACTCCAGCTCCAGTCATACCAACATTAGAAACAGTATTTAACCCGTTTTGCACAAATATACGCATTTCCCATCAAAAATTAATTTTGTACAATCTAATAGCAGTCAGGCCTTTTTTAAGTTGAACATCCTGTGTATGTATATATATATATATATATATATACATACATATTGATAACTAAAGGTCTACGGAAAGTTTCATACCTGTAATTACTGTCAGGGAAATTACATTTAATAGCAGTGAAATGCTCGAACACTAGAAAGGTTCCTTTCAGGAGCAGAGTCAATTCAATTGAACTTTGAAACTGTTTGGTGCATTTTTTAATGTTGTATTACCTTTAATTATAAAATTTAGAAGAAGAGAGACATTCAGAGGTTTAGGGACAACCACTTAGGTGGTCATTAGGTACTTGGCATTTGTGCAGCAACCAGTACCTGCCTATGAGAGTTTCAGTTAGAGAGATGCCTATTTATGCTTTCAGTTGTGAACCTAGTGGGGATTTCTTAGGTATATGTGTGTTGAAAGGGAACAGGGAAGATGCATGCAGTGCATATTTATATAAATCGTTTAATTATAACAAGATTTAAACATATATAACTAAATACTTTTTTTAACACTTATAGCGCTGTTCATAAATTTCTATATTTCTCCTTAGTGTGCAATTAGCTTTTAAAACATTAATGTTAATTTGCTAAGAATTCTATTTGAATTAAGATTTGTAAAGTTATTTTTGAAAGTAAAAAAAAATTAAAACTATTTTTTAAGGCTTAAAAAGTATTTTTTTTACAAATAAACTAATGTGTAGAAAACAACACATGAAATTTTCCAATTCACTGAAGACAGAAAAATACAATCATAATAAAAGAAACACAAAATTGAAATCGCAATTAAAGTCATCCTACAGTTGCTGTAAACAATGTTCAGATGGAACATATAGCGTGCAATTCGACATAGAAACAGAGCTTGTGCACTGATCTCAAGAGCTGCACTGCAATCTTCCTCACGCAGAAAAAGTTGTCAAACGCACCAGCTTACAGTGGGAAATGGCGTTTGGTTGCTATAATACCTAGTTTAGGATCGATATCATAAGGGCAAGAATTACGAATAGAGCACACCTGTTGTCCGATGGTCAGTTAACATTTTCACTCATTTTATCACCAGTTTTACAAACTTCAATTTACGATTGAGGACAAAAACTTGAATAGCGAGATATGCTGTCATATGCATGTGGGAGTCATCTTTACTGTACTGGATTTCCTGTAATGACCGTGAGAAGGGTTAATAAGTTCAATAGAAATGAAATTTGATACTTTATTATACAACCTAATCAGTAAAAGATTAATATATAATTGTTTGTTCCAGACAATACCTCATTACTATTTGTCCGTAGACATCAACATTGATGAAGTCACGCGACTTAGGACTAAGATGAACACCATGCTGGAGAAGCAAGGTGTCAAGCTTAGCTTTAATGATTTCGTCATTAAAGCTGTTGCTTTGGCATCAAAGAAAGTTCCTGAGGCTAACTCTTACTGGATGGACTCTGTTATCAGAGAGTAAGAACTGTTAGAGGTAGTCATATTAAACTAAGTCATGAATTTGAAAGCTTTTATAAATTTATTTTGAGAAAATACAAAGAATACGAGTGATGTTAGAGTGAGAAGAACAGTTTAATATATATATATATATATATATATATATATATATATATAAACTCTATCAGTTTTTTTTTTTTACAAATCTATTAATTTCTTTCGATTTAAAATAATTTTCCCCATAGTTACCTTGTTTATTTAAGCTAACCTGATACTTCAAGTGACAAAAAAGGTGAAGATCATTTGGGACAAAGATAGGACTATATAGTGGATGATCCAAAACTTTCAATCCAAAAGATACAATAATTTTGGTCTGAACAGCAGTGTGAGGCTTGGCATTATTGTGGAGGAGTAAAATTTCCTTTGTCAGCTTGCTGCATGTTTTGTTTTGTTTAGTTCGCTGAAGCTTGGTTAGGGTTGCGCTGTAGACTTTCTGCAATGATTGTTGTTCCTCATGCTACCAGCAAAACACCCTGCCTACTCAAAAAGCTGTTGCTATGATCTTTCGCTGTGACTATGTTAGGTCTTGACCTTGACAGGAAAGGATGTGTGTTGCCATTCCACTGACTGAAGCTTTGATCCAGGGGTTGTATGGGATACCCATGTTTTATCTCCTATTACAATTTACTCAACATTTCATCTTCTTCACGAGTAAGAAATGGTAATGAATTGTTCAATTTCTAGATTTTATGTTTTTTTTGAGGTTTGGTTACCCATTGGAAGCACAATTTCCTGAAGTCTAGGTTTTCAAAACTGTAAATTACAGAATGAGACATTAAAGAAATTTACATGGAAAGAGTAGTTATTGTCAGTAGCCTATCCTCATGAATTTTTGAGTCAATTGCTGGCACCATGTCTTTTGTTGTAACCACGGATGGTCGACTTGAACTTTCTTCCCCATTTAAATTTTCTTACCCATTTCCGATTGTTACCTTCAGTCAGTGTGATATCTTCATAGACTTCACAAAGCTGACGATTAATGTCAGCAGCCAACATCTTTCTTGCTATCAAAAAACATATCACTTAGCAAATTTCACAGGCGGTGGGCGATTTAATAATCTTAAACATGGTTAATACGCACACTGACACTTATAGATTAGCTGTAAGTGTTATGTATGTGTTTGCAAGGAATGCCGGGATATGGCGTGCTTTTTTTCTTTTTTTTCCTTCCTGAGGGAAAAGGACAGTTTGTCCCCGCGCTTAGTCCTAAAAGGACCTTTGCGCCTCCCTTACTTTAATTTTGTGTCCTCAAAGTCCGAGGCTTTTGCAAAAACCAATCAGATTTGAGGGCTCCTGTTCTCTGATATCCTTGGGGTTGAGGAGATATGCTCCCAGGTATCTTTTCCGAGTTTCTACGATGGCAGGACAGTCTAACCAAATGTGCTCTGCTGACTCCTCCTCCTCTCCACAGAGTCTACACTCGTTACTCTGGCTAAGGCCTACCTTCGTAAGGTGCTTTCTTAGAGGGCCATGTCCTGTCAACATTCCTAATATCAGTCTTATATCCTCCTTATTCTGGTCTAAGAGAGCTGTCCACCCTTTAACGTAAGGAGAGATAAACAATTTGGATAGTCTTAATCCTATGGCTCTACTCCAATTATTGTGTCTTATCTTCTTTTCCCAATCTTTGACCAGAGCTTTAATGTTGGAGAAGGCTATCCCACAACCTGGCTCAGGCCCCACCATTGTGGATTCCACTCCCTTTTTGGTGAGGATGTATGCTTTTTCATTTCCATGAATGCCTTCATGACCCGGTACCCAATCGAGTGTTACTCTGTTATTCATTGCCAGCTCTGCTAGAGCATTCTTACATTCCCAGACCGCTTTCGAATCAAACTAAAAAGTGCCTTCAGTGCAGCCTAACTATCAGAAAGTATTAGGTATGTTAATCCTTTTGTCCTCATTTGTATGATTCTTCTGGAACATGAGTCTGTTGCCATGACCTCCGCCTGAAAAACCGTGGCATGTCTTCCAAGGGGCACAGCCATGCCAACTCCAGGTCCGTGTATTCCGTATCCTGCCCTAGAGTCAAGGCATGAACCATCTGTGTAAAACTTCAGGACTTCTTTTGTAGGGTAAGCCTCCTTTTTAAGCCATTTCTCCCTACTTCCGATAGAAACCATATATAATTTGTCAAAGGAGTATTTCTTGACCATTGCGTCTGACACTTTGGTTAGCATTTCAGCCTCAGGAAAATTTTGCAATATCTTCATGTAGCCTTCTAAGGAGGTAGCATTTATTACCTTTGTTCTTAGAAGCTTCATTGCACTTAGAGCGGCTGTTCTCACCACCTCCTGCCCCAGAGGAGTGTATCCCAGGACCACTTCAATTGCTAGTGTTGGGCAGGAGCTCATCGCTCCCGTGGTGCTTAAGCAAGCTAGCCTTTGAAGACTGTAGCCTTTTAGCAGCTGTTGTTTGTTCTACTTTCGGCCACCACACTAAGGCAGCATATGTGTCCATTGGTTTTATTATGGTTTCGTAAATCCAATATATCATTTTGGGTTTAAGTTCCCATTTAAATCCAAAAAGTCTTTTACAGGCCCCAAGGGCCATTGTTGCTTTGGATATCCTATTTTCAATATAGGAGTTCCAAGTGAGCTTTTCATCCAGGAATTTCACTGTTGTTTGGTTGATGCTGATTCCCTCCAGAACAGGTTGTGTTAGCTGGAACTTTCTTTTCCTGGTAAAGGTAATCATATTTGTTTTAGATGGGTTGATCCGTAGACCTTCCCCATGACACCAGTTGCTTATGAGGTTTAGTTCTTTTTGTATGAGGCGTTCCAGCATGCCTTTGTTTTTTCCTTTGATCATAAGCACTAGGTCGTCCGCATAACATAGTAGCCTAGTTCCCCTCTTCTCTGCTTTGCTTAGGAGATCATCCACCACCATCGCCCACAGGAGAGGAGACAAAACTCCCCCTGGGGGCAGCCTTTCTGGGCCGTAATTGCGGCAGATTCGTCTCCATACTTTGCTTTTACTTGTCTGCTTTTTAGGAGGGCTACTATCCATTTGACTACATCTGGGGGAACTCCAAAACGTTCCATCGCAGTTTCCATGGATTGATATGCTACTCGGTCGAAAGCTCCTTCAATGTCCATAAAGACACTGACTAGGGCTTCCTTTTTTCAAAGGTGTTCTCCACCTCTCCCACTAAGCTGTGGAGGGCGGTGGTAGTTGATTTACCTTCTATGTAAGCGTGTTGTGTGGGACTAAGTGGGTGATCTGGTAATATTACGTCCCTTATGTGTCTGTTTATTATTTTTTCCATAGTTTTCACCATGAAGGAGGTTAGGCTTACGGATCTGTACGAGTTGGGTTCAGTCGGATCCCTGTCTTTTTTCCGCACAACACCACTAATGCTGTCCTCCAGTTCTTTGGTATGTATCCTAAGGCGAAACTGCTTCTAAACAGAATGCAAAGAGTATTTTATATTATGTCCAGCCCCTCTTGAAGAAGGGCTGGGAAAACTCCATCTGCCCCAGGAGTTATATATGGCATGCTTGCTCATTACTCAATCGCACAAACTACAGGACTCCAGAGGGAAACGGCTGTTTTTTTTTAAAACACATGTACAAAATAGAGAGAGAAGAAAGTTGAAAGGTGAGATGAAGGAAGAGTGAGAGGGAATCAAGAATTTTTTTGTCCAGACATTTTATTTTTAGTCCACTATTATTCAGTTACAGTGGTTATATGTATACATTAAAATACACTGAATTTTAAGAATCTTATTTTTCACATAAATCTGATGTATGTAGTTCAATTTTTTACTTTGAAGAACGTATATGCCATTAAATTTCATTATCACGTGTGTATATGGTGAAAGTGTAATGTTCCTACAAATTAGTTTGTCTTTAGTAAACAATAGTTATGGAAAATATATTCACAACAATTATGAAAATGGTTGATCAATAACATACTACAATCTCACATCATTGTTGCTGTGTGACAAATCAAATGATTGAATACATAAACCCTCAATGACTTAGTAATTTCGATAAAAGGGAACATAATTGATGAAAAGCTATTTTTGTAAAATAGGATTGAGGCATTGATTGTTTTTTGTCCCAAACTGATTAGTTTTCAGACATATAAGCAAAGTGGTACATAATCAAAGATGCAGAATCCTATCTAGAGTATATATTATTTTCATGAAGCTAATGACAAAGAATCTGTCTGTTCCTCAGCTAAAAAATTGTCATTAGCTGGATTAGTTCAAGATCTATTTGTGTTAGTAATGTTTTCAAATAATCATAAAATCTATGTATGTGTATGTGAATAGTTCTATTTTGCTTTCAGATTTCATTCGGTCGACGTCAGTGTTGCTGTGAGCACTGATAAGGGCTTGATTACACCCATTGTTTTCGACGCTGACAAGAAAGGGCTTGTAGAAATAAGCAGTGATGTGAAGAGGTTGGCAGCTAAAGCTAGAGAAGGGAAGTTAACTCCACAAGAATTCCAGGTACAATTAATTCATAGATTAAGTTAGTTTGTAACTTTACAACTTTACAAACAATTTTCAAAATGTACAAGCGCCAGTAAGAACAACTTAGTGTGTTCAATTTATAACAATAAGTATACAATAATATTATATCATATTGTTACTGTATAATTGTATCATTATCCAGTGTATTTAACACTCAAAGTGCTATTGTTGCACTAAGCAATGTCATGGACCATTTTAAAGTGCTAGCCTCACACTGTGATATATTTTCGTTTTGTCATGATACAAACGAACAGTCTATTCAATATTTGCATTCTTTGTAAAGTAAAACGTAGGAAAAATTCTTCTATTCATTAAAGGAAAGGAAAGTACTAATTCAGAAGATTATGAGAAGTATGAGAAATACAAGTCAGTTGTCTTGTCAGATTTGTTTCCTGTTCAAAAAGCTTTGCTGCAACAATTATCTTATTTAGAATAAAATTTGTATATTTTGTAATTTTTAATACTACATAAGAAAATATGAATTAAAAAATTAATTGTATTTTTACTCTGCCAGTCAACAAGCACTTTTCTTCTAAGAAAAAATTTGTTTATAAATGATATTTTAAAGCATTTTTGTATCTAAAACATAATTAAAAAAAAAAAAAAAAAAAAAAAAAAAAAAAAAAAAAAAAAAAAAAAAAAAAAAAAAAACTATGTGATGCGCTTAAAAGTTGGTCAGCTCTTTAAAGTGATATAGATAGCACTTGGGAGGGAGCTACGATGGTATGAGTTAATTGTTAGTTAAATTGTTGCATGCTGTATTTCTGCAGCATCATAGATTGAAAGGATTTTTATCAAACTTTTTAAGTCTAGGTATATAAGTCTGCAGCACATAAATGTAGTTCAACAATCTCAGCCCTAAATGAGTATGTTGTGTCAGGGTTAATGAGTAATGTATCACTTGTTGCAGATTACAGTAGAACCCCTCATATCCGGCCTCGGTTTTACCGCACCTCGGTTTATCCGGCCACTTCCCGCAAGCCAATATCGAAATTTATTTACCACGGCTTGCAGACGCGCAGTTGCACGCACTAGTCTCCCACGACTCTTGCGTTATTTTGGTGTATCTATTTGTTTACATTTTCCTGTGTTGACTTCAGTTGAGCTAATAGGTTTAACCTGTAAACAGTTCGTTGATTATTTCCAGTGCGGTTAGTACAGTACAGTACAATTGTTTTGTTTCGTCAAGTGCTGTGTACTGTAGGTTGGTTTATCCGGCCGAATCGTTATCCGGCCAGGGGCTCGGTCCCGTGGTGGCCGGATATGAGGGGTTCTACTGTAATGTAGATTGCTGGGACTGAAAGTGTTCATATCAAATTTTCACTAAATGTAGTAATGTCTTGTACCAAAGGTGTTAATTAATATTTAAAAGTAAAGAATATCTTATTTTACCAGGAGAGGTTAGGGGTAAGAAGCTTCTCTAACACTTAACCAAGGACCAATGACTTAAAGGTGACAACTGAACCACCACCAGTGGCCGGATAGGCAGGCTGCTTGTAAGAACAGGATCGCTCAGCAGTCATCTATCCAAGCGGCAGCCGTGCTCGATTTGGTTATCTTGTGATAACTGCCTAACCCGAAAACGCCGTAGGCAATTAAATTTATGCATCTAATATATTAAATACAAGTATTCTAATTTACATTTAATTTTTTTTTTTAATTGAGTTAATATTTTTTTTTTTTGAATGAGTTGAAACTTATTAGTTTTGCCCAATAAAATACCTTGAATTTATTAAAAATTTCAAACATACTTGATGAATTGACTTTCCAGTTACCTCTGACATTTAATCCATTGCGGATCACTGACGAGCTGGGTTCGTCACGCAGCGGCCGGGCCTAACGGCACGGTGACGAGCTCAGGTCGCAAAAGCGGTCTGCTTTTAAATTTCCCTCTAAATAGTTCTGTTAATGTCTGATAGATCGGGCGATCGTCTTCACTTGTCTACTAAGAGTGTTTAACAACGGTCTACGTTTAGAATTTTCAAAAGTTTTATAAATATCCTACAGATCGCAGTTGTATGTCGAAGTTGAAAAATCATTCATATGAGTTTATTCTTTGCTTTTTAGCGCTTCTGATTGGGTGTTTTCCTCAGTTGGTATTATAATACTTTTGAGGTTAATGACACAACTAAACGACGCAGACGTACATGTTGGTGGGTTTAGTCTAGACAATGGCCCGGATGTTGCAATCGATTCGCCCGAGCCGCTTTATTTAGACTATGATTCAGACATCATCCCTGCCACGCCGTAACCTTGCTCGCGTGTTATCGTTCCTACATCACGGATACCCCAGCAGGCCCATGTTCCATCTGAACGAATACCTTCGCAGCTGAATTTTCTAGTATACAATAGCGAGCGATACGATGTGGCACATCATTGCTGTTCGTGCGGCCGCTGACCATGAATTAATTCGCGCCCACTGGTGCCCTCGCGCCAAAACAATACGATCCGCAATGGGTTAAACCCATTTTATTTGTAGGTTTTTTTTTATTGGTGATGGATTATTTTAAAAGAATAACATGTTCGTTATAAACAAAAGTCAACACATCTTTAGCATCAAACATTGTTTGATACTGCAAAAAAATGGCTTTCTTCTTTTATTGTGAGCATTTATAAAAATTAGCAAATCAAGAATTCTTAACACTCTAGTCAGGGTAATACACAAATGTACTTTAGTGACTTATGGTTGGTTTCCTTGCATTTATAGTCCCATTGTTGTTAAGTTGATAATTAATTGTAATGCACGCATGTCCCTTAATTTTAGAATTCCAAGCCAGAAGAAGAGAGCAATTTCTCGAAGGGGTGTGTTATTGTTTTTTTAACACCTTAACATGTTCATGACAATTATGTTATCATTTCCTTTGTCTAAATTTTCATTAAAAAAATATATTGAAAATGTTCTAAATGGTCTAAAACATATGAAGTACATTCAGGTACTACTGTAGATTTTACATACGGAGTTGAAACGTTGCGTCACATCTCAACCTACATCGTCAAAGACTGTAACTTGTCCACCTATGTAACTTTATTATACCGTCTTGTATATATTTCTTTGAATACAGTAACAGTTTTGAAGCATACTTTCCGGCTTCGTACAAATAACTGGGTCTGAGAGGACATTCATACATTTTACATTTCATTTTTTTATGAAAAAAACTTTTTTGTCATAAACTATAAAACTTGTATGTTTTTGTATAGAAAACCTCTTTTCTATATTTTCCAATACCAATTGATTATGCTCTCCCAGTAAAGATGTTAAACTTATTCTTGTAGTGTGATGTGTGGTGTACACCTCTAAATGAGATGAGTGTTAGCTTTATCATCAGAAAAGATAGATTAACTGACAATCTTAGCACATTTTTCGTAATTTCTCATTAGGATTGAAATGTTTTATTATCCTGTTTCATATCTACCTAAGTTTTGTTTTCTATTAGGGGACTGCTATCACAAACAAAGTTATTTACTTACGGTACTGAAAATTACTACGGAAATACATATGCTGTAAATTTAGGAAGGACTATTGGATATACTCTTTAACATCGTATTTGTGGGAAGAAGTTAAAAGTTTGCATTCACTTATTCAACTAGTTTCTCATTTACTATTTTGGATTAGTACTATTTAATGATTAATACTGTTTCAAAGAAATAGACAATAGGGTGGTAAATGCGTTAAAACAAATTAGTTAGTTGGATCACTCTATTTTTCAACACAGTTGCCAAGTTTGTTCAAACACTTATCATACCTCTCAACCAATTTTAAAATATCCTCTTCATAAAAACTTGCTGCCTGCTCCAATAGCAAAGAGTTTACTGCTGTTTTCACGTCGTCATTATCATTGTAACGGTTGCCACTGAGGTGTTGTTTGAGGTGGAGTAATAGATGGTAATCGCTTGGTGCAAAATCAGGACTGTAGTGTGGGTGGTCAAAAACTTTCCAATAAATAGCAGGTCTGACGTGCAGTGTGAGGTCTTGCATTGTCATGGAGAAGGACAATATCCTTTGTCAGCACGTCATGTCTTTTGTTTTGAATCACTCTGTGTAGCTTTCTCGGGGTTTGGCAGTATGCTTCTGCATTGATAGTGGTTCCTCGTTGCATGACATCGACCAATAAAACACCATGCCTATCCCAAAACACAGATGCCATGATTTTGCTCCCCATTCCATGATCTCTTGCTTCGATTCGGGCGTGATATTAGAAACCCATGTTTCGTCTCCAGTTACGATCTGACTAAAGAAACCATCATCTTCTTCATGATAACGAGTCAAGAACTTCATTGCACACTCAAATCTTTGATTTTTATATTCCTCTGTTTGGAGGTTCAGGACAGCATTCGCTTTTTGCGGTATGCATGCGAACTACTACTGTCTAAAACAAAACGGGCACTTAAAAACCATGCCTCGTATAAGTAGATAGATTACAATTGTAACAGTCTTAAAACACATTAGGGGAAAATGTCATGATTATGATGTATACTTTTAACTGATAGATTTGTAAGTCAAACAATTTTATTTTGTCCCAAGATATAGATATGAGCTTAAAGAACATTATAATGTAAAAGAAAGCAGAAAAACAACCATGTAACTTATGTTATTATTAAGCTTAAGATTATTGTGCTTGAAATCAGAATACAGTAAATTATTAAAGAAATGTCTCAATATTTGCAGCAGGCAATTGGAGTTAATGGGCTAAGGGTCAGCTGGTCAATCAATGTACTGTACTTAGTGATTGTTACAAAACTCTGCACAGATATATACCAATGCTAAATGTATGTACAGGGTGGTACAATATCTGTCTCTAACCTGGGTATGTTTGGAGTGAAGAACTTCTCTGCAATCATCAACCCTCCACAAGCCTGTATTCTTGCAGTAGGCTCTGTTCAGAAGAGGATTATTCCGGATAAAACATCACCTACAGGGTATTTTATTGATCACTATAAGAATTGATCATTATTATTTATAACATTATCTGATTGTCCTATCCAGTTTTTTATTAGAGTTTAACGTGTCTTACAAGACATTAATGCTAATGCATGACTTATGGATATATCCATACCATCGAAAACGTGGAATTCTATTGTCTAATTTTTCATTATTGTGGACATAACAGTTTAGGAAAGTGCCATGAATATTTAGGAATGTGTAAATGTATTTATTTATGACCTTTGGTAAGCAAAATAGAGTGTGTGTTGCGCCTTAGATAAATCAGTCATAAGTAACTGGATGATTTTAGATATCTTAAATTTTATTTGGAGCAAATTGAGTGGATGCCCATAAGTTTATATAAATATTACTTTAAAATAATGATTTGTAAACTAAAATTATTATTATTTACATTTAAGTGTTTAAATTTTAATATGTCAAAACTTTGCTAATATAAATTCTTGAAATATAAAATATTCTCCCTATAGGGTTTCATGATATGGATTTTTTCCACAGAATTGTATATTTTTTCTATGAACACACAAAAAATACAGAAAATGGTATGACACTTAAAAAGTTTCTTCTGCATTTGATTACAAATCGAATTTGTTCCTGAGAAATTATGTAAGTGTTGCGGGTCATAACTGTATGTTTTGGTTGTTGCAGAAAAGCTGCAGACTTCATGGCAGTGACACTGAGTTGTGACCACCGTGTGGTGGACGGCGCTGTCGGGGCACAGTGGCTGGCGGCCTTCCGATCTCTCCTCGAACAGCCCGAGACCATGCTTCTCTAGTTACCTCCACATTATTGTAAATATCTTCCTCCATACATGTGCTTTAAGGAATTTGTTTTTATTTTTTACTCCATAGTGGATAACGAGCATTTGTTAGCTTTAAAACTACTGCCATCTGAATAAAAACACGTTTATTTATAAACCGTACTTTGTTTCTTTTGGAACATCAGTTATACGTGTATATAGATTATAATATATATATAATTGTTACAAAAATAAATGTGGATCTGTTAGTTCTCCTTTGTGTTATTAAATACCCATCACCTCATTTTATACCATCTCTCCTAGGGATTCTAAGCCATTGGCTTTATTCTATGTATTTGCTCCAGATTCATGTGAATAAAAGTTAACTACAACAGTAACTTCTTCGTATTTGTGGAGCCTGGCATAGTGTCAGATTTCGTTTCAGTTCAACTGGCATCAGGGCAATATTTATGAACGTGAGTTGTATTGTGAGATTTGGCGTCACTGACAAACAACTTTTGTCTTGAGGAAGAGTGTATCGATTTTAACTACCAAGTTTCTGCCTGAAAGCAATAGGACACAAAAAGAAGCTTCATTGACACATTCACTGCAGATGACAAAATTACTGCGACAGAAAATGCGGGAATTGTTTTTGTTTTTTACTTACCCAAAATGGAGTCAGGATAGCCGAAAGGGTTGTCCAAGGTATCCCGGAAGCTTCGTTGGCCGCAACGGGTGACGTCATGTCCGTGCCGAGTCTGCTCGTCATCTGCACCGGGTGCCGGTCACCGTGTTGTATGTGCTCGCAGCGCACTAGGTTTCGGCACAAACACTTGCGAATTACACGTATATAGTACATGAATGACACGTAGATAGTACATCAATTACACGGATATATTACACAACAGTTAACACTCCCCCCTCCCCGAGTAAAAATTAGAAAAAAACTATATACATCCCCACCCACCGCCTAAGACTAAAAGCTACTTATTTGTCCTCGTGATACTTATCAAAGCAACTGAGTTCACACAGAGCTGGTTCGTCAGGGCAAACTGCACAATAGTACACTGTTTCCTTACGCTTGCCTTCTTGGTAGCAAATACGGCACCTCCGGGTCTGACTTGCCGTTTCCTTTGCGCTTCGTTAGTTTGGAGAGACGATGCATGCTGTTGCAGGTCGGTGTGATGAGCAGTGGGGCTTCCTTTGGAGGGAGCAGGTCTTCAAGAACACGAACTCGGAAACCATACAGGGAAAGTCTGAGTTGTACAGGTAAAAAGAATTTACTACAACCTGGAGAAAGTGCACAAAAATTTTCTTGTGCCATCGCAGGGTCTTGCGCTCACAGGGGTAATAAGATACCATTTGGTCCAAGCGGTCAGTCCCCTTCATGTGAGAGTTGTAGTACATGATTGGTTTTGGCAGCGTTCGTTTTTGGTTTCTCCTGTTGGTGGTTTGGACCATCTCGTTGTCATATTGTATCGAGATGTAGGTCACCGTCCGCTTATCCCTCCATTTTCCAATCGTTGCCCAATGCCTTTGCCTTCACTGCTGGAGGTGTATGGAGTCTGTCGATGCGTAGGGTGCCGGTATTGTAGGTCGAGTGACGTAGAAGTTTGGATGATAAGACAAAACTATTATAAAAATTATCCATGGACAGGGAATGGCCCCAGGAAGTCACTCATCAGCTTCACGACGACTTTGACGGTATGACCTTTGCCACTACAAGAGTCATGGCTCCCCGTGTAAACATGAAAGTGCAGCGTGAGTCCCTCGGGTTCATTCAGGGAATAAATTTTGATTCCATATTTGTGGCGCTTGACCTTTACGTACTGGGGGAAGACCAGTCTGCCACGCCACAGTACCATCTCTTTGTCGATTGTCAGTTCACGGTCAGGATAATAGATCTGTCGCATCTTATTGTTGAAATAATGAACAATATTTTGAATTTTAAAAGACCGGTTGTTAGCAGGTTCGGGGTGATCAGGGGTATCAACTATTGAATAATGCAGATATCTCAAAATGCCAAGAAATCGATCTCGAGACATGTACTCCTTGTACATAGGAAAGTTCAACAACCGATGAGTTTTTCAGTAGTCGTTCAATCGATTCAGTCTGACGTTACCAGTCAACAGTAGAAGGCCTAAGAATGTTCTTAGTTCGGCCATCACTAAGTCCTTCCATTTGGTTATGCGAGACGCGGGAGTAGTGGTGGGGCCACAAAATAGTTCCAGGGCATACAGGTTGGTTTGTCTAATGATTTATTGATAGAACTTAATACAAGATCATCAAGATCTGAATTGGTGTCAAACAGTATAAGCATTTTACAATTTGTCAATAATAGTTTCCAGGTTAGGCAGTTGTGGTTAATGTTCTCTCCAATTCAGGAACTCCTCCAGGCTGTAGAATGATTGGTCCAGCAACCAGGTTGTCAGTATCTTCTTAAGCAGATTGCGGCTGGATACTCTTCAGTGCTTCTGGGAGGTTGTTAAAAAAATTTTGCTCCAGCGTTATGTAAGGCTTTGATTCATAGAGTGCTGACCTGTGTAGAGGTAATGTATAGTTTGTGGCATTTCTAGTTTGGGCATGCCTATCATAGTGTCTTGGAAGGTTTTCGAGAAGAAGAGGCATGAAGTATTGTCTCTAGGATATAAAGGGAGGGTGCTGTGGAGGATCCCTAAGTCCTTAAAGCCTGTCTACTACAGCTGTCTCTTGTGCCTAGCCCAGATATTGTTCTTATGGCTTTCTTTTTGTAGGATCAGTACACGCTGTATATTTCTTGCTGTTGAGCCTCCCCAGACCACAATGCCGTACCTTAGGTGTGACTCAAACAGTGCATAGTATGCGATTTTTGCTGGCTGCTTGAGTTGCTGATGGTCTTAATTCCTCCTTATTACAAAGATGGGCTGAGCTCAGTCTTTGACAAAGCCTATCCAGGTGTCCATTCCAGGATAGCTTTTCATCTATGATGATCCCCAGATGCTTCACTTCGCTGGTCACTGTGATGTTGGGGAGTTCCGAGACTTTCTCTCTGTTTCTTCCCAGAACAATCTGCTTTGTCTTAGACTCATTAAGTACAAGGTCATTTTTTATGCAGTATTTCAGCAGCCACATTCAGTGCAATATATGAGTCAATTTCCAGGTCTTCTGTGTTTTTCTTTCCTGTTAGCAAGCACTGTGTCGTCAGCATACATTACACTGTACGCATAGTCTTGGAGGTACTGTGGTAAGTCATTTGTGAATAGGACAAACGTATTGTCCTACGCACCGAGCCCTGTGGGACTCCTCTTTGGATTGGAAGCAGTGTCTGATCTGACTGAGGTGATAGTGTTCTTCAGGGTGTGTTCTACTTCTACCAGCTGACTTCTTCCATTGAGGTAGTTTTTAAACCATTTAGCCTCCACTCCATGTATTCCAAGGGCATTCAGTTTTTTTATTATCAAGTCATGGTCCAGGCAGTCGAAGGCTTTGCTAAAGTCCAGTAATAGGCTTATAACAGTGTCCCCAGCTTCCAGGTGGTCTACCAGTGCGCTCAATTAAATCAATGAGGGCTGTCGCTGTTGATATGCCACTGATAAAGCCATGCTGCCTGTCTGTTAATAGTCGATTTCCACTTTAGATGTTCCCAGTAGTCTGGTGAGGGCAACCTTCTCAATTACTTTAGAGAAGGTTGAGAGCAGTGAGATTGGCCTGTAGTTTGAAAGTTCTAGCTTGTCACCTTGCTTGTGTTTGGCATATATACTCTGGAATTTTTTAAAGCCAGAAGGGAAGATTCCTTGGGCCGAAAGATTTGTTGACTATATGAACAAGAATGGGAGATAGTTCATTTTTGCAGTATTTTAATAGTTTCGCTGACACTTCATCATTTCCAGCTGAGGTTCTGGGTTTTAGTGAGTCAATGATCTTCTGGGACCTCCTTGAGCGTAGTTGAATGTAATGACATGGTTTGTAAGCTTGGGACGTCATTCATGTCTAGGGGCATTTGGAGTTACACTGTCATTCTGCTTAAGGGTCTCACTAGCAACATTAACAAAGTAGGTGTTAATGTGGTCAGCTATTATTTTAGGGGTCATCTACTAATCTCCCTCTGATTCGCAATTGCAGGTTTGATGTTCTGTTCACCTTTTGGTTTTCTCTCGCCATTAACAATGTCCCACAGAGCTTTACTCTTGTTATTGGCTTGATGTATATGTTCTTCGCTAGCCAGGTGTCGGAGGGTTCTGAGCTTCAAGTCATATTTTTTTTAAAATTTTTACAGCATCCCTTTTGTCTTCATCTCTGCTGGTTTTGAATGTACTTTTGCCAAGCAATTTGGAAGTTCTTTTTTAAGGTCTGGGCCTCTGTGTCATTTACTATTCCTCTTTGGGTACTGTGCCTTGCCCGAGATCTTTTGTATGGACATGTTATATCTAGGGCAGAAGTCATAATGTTGTAGAAGTTGGTATAGGTTTCCTCCATACCGCTCGCTGAGGTCACACTTGTCCAGTCCTGAACCGATAGAAGCTGCCTAAGGTTCTCAAGATTTCTGTTGTTGAAGTGTCTGCGATTTGAGATTAGTGTCTTTTTTGCCAGTGTTGGTATTGCCATGCTGCAGTATTGCCCAGTATGGTCTGAGAGGCCTGTGTGGACAACCTCCACGTCAAATGTCATGCTGTGCCATGTTTGTGCAGACACAGTCAATTGAGGTTGCAGTGTTGTGTGGGTAATCCTTGTCGCTGGGAGTGTCAGTCTGTGCAGATTGTAAGTGGCGAGGAGTTCATTAAATTTGGTTTTCTGGGTATGTTCTTTGATGGAGTCAATATTGATGTCACCCATGATCAGTATTGGGTTGTTCTGCGTTAGGAGGTCATCCAGCAGGTCTGTTAGGATTTCCAGAGTGGTGTCTAGATGGCTACTTGTCCTATAGATTCCAAGAATATAGAGATAATTAGATTTTGTTACTCTAAGACTTATGCATGTGATCTCGCATGTGAGTTCAATACTGCGGTTTTTCAATATTAAGGCTTGTTATATCATTTCCCAGTTCGTTACTTTTGTAAATGGCAACTCCTCCTTTTTGGTGGCTGACTCTGCAAAAGTTGCTGACGAGGGAACCCCGGTAGTTTTCTAGACAGTCCCCCGTGCTCAGTGAGTGATGACGATGTCTTTTTCTAGACTGTACTATTGAATCAACGTTAAAAAAACATATTCAATTAGGCGAGGTGAGGACTATTAAGACACCTCCATTGTCTCCTGGTGCTTATGGTATAATACATTAAGTGTTCATGGTTTCTTTCTACTTTTATTTGTCATCCTGTCCACATTTCTGGTGAAATACTGTTAGTTGTTTTATGTGCTCCTTCAGCATTGAATTTAGGATAAGCCGTGATTTGTAGCGGGCTTTTTGTTTTTGAAGCTTCTGTCTAAAAAAGGCGGGCTCTGTCCTGACGTAGGTGCTGCTAGTAACGTGTCAGTAACTAAGCCATTATCAGCTGGCTGAGATTTAGAAATTTTCTCTTGCATTTTCTTTAGCCTCCGCTGCAGCTCTTGGTGTTGCCCTGTAGTGTTCTGCATTTTTATTGAAGAAGTCCAAGTATGTTTCATTGGGTGCTAGGAGTTTAGCAGAAAACTGGAGGCTTCATGGTGCCTCTCAGTGTTTGTAGTTTGGGCCGTTAGAGGACAGTTCTCATTGCCAACTTCAGCTTCCTCTTCAGTGACGTTGGTCTTTATTGGCTTATTGCTTGTCATAGGTCCCAGGCCTTGTATGGTTCTACAATGATGTTTGGCCACTTGTAGTGCGACGCTGAAACAGTTTTTGGTTCCTCTCTCCCAGATGAAGTTTCTGTTTGATTTAACCTGCATATTGTTTTGTGATTGAGTTATGACTCTGTGTTATAACTGTGCCTTGGTTTTCTGAGTTAGTAGGTATTTCCGTGCGTATACTCTGAAACCGTGATGTCAGATCCTTAACTGCGCTCTCCAGGCTGTCCTGTTTTGACTTCAGTTGACCAATTTCAACTAGTAAGTTTGAGGAGCAGGTTGTGGTCCGAGGGGTGCAGTGTGAGAGTGCCTCTGTTTGGGTTTCATTGCTCATATTCTCTAAAAACACGCTGTCAAGAAGGAGATTGAACCAGTCAATTGGTTTATTGTCACCTGGAATGGGAACGAGCAAGCCAGGTTGACCAGTGAACGGCAGGTCACGTAAACCAGCCATGTCGCTGGTTGTGCCGGCCCACTAGGGGTGGGGGATGCCGCCTTCACCGTCCCTAGAACTGTTTGAACTCGACTCATTGTCTTCATCAGATGAAAAATGACGAATCGCACCAACTGACTCACCGAAACAGACACACCTCGCTGTGAGTGTTACAGCCTTCCCAGGCAACTGCTCAGCTCACACTGAAGCAATATGAAAGCAGCTGCCGTATGCCGAGCTCGCCCGGCACGCCACTTTCGCATGACGAGCATGCTCGTCACCCATAGTGAATATGTTAATGGACAAAATTGTCATAACGTTATTTAAGCGTTGTGCATCATTGAGCAATAGGTAGTCTCCGTGTGCTTATCTTGTGGCTTGGGGAAAAAGCCAGGAGTCCACAAAAGTAGAGTGATGGATGGAAGTAACTATTCACTTCTTTTTGTTCACTTTGGCCATTGTGGTCTACATATGGCCATCATTAGAAACCACACTATAGCATTCTGTATTTTATCTGAGTAGTACGAAAAATTTCCACCTCGTATTGGAATTTATATATCATACCAAGAACACATCTCAAAACATTATTATTAAGAGGGTGTACTGGTGGCCATCTTGATTTTAGTCGCATGAGAATAGTGATGGGCAAAATACTGCAAAACAGTGGTTTTGGAATGGTTGCGCTCAAACGACGGTTTCGGGTCAACATTGTATGATGTTGATAGTTGCAGTTGGAGGCTGAATGGTACTGTCGATGTATATAACTGTTGCGGAGGATTTCCGGTTTTTTACCCATGCCTACATAAGACCTCTGTTAAATTTCAAACTTGTTCACACTCATATTTGTAATTGTAGAATTATATGAAGGATGTCTTATTTGAAAGAGAAAGATTTTATAAACAGACAAAAATTCTTTAACGTTTTTGATACTTCATATTTACTATAATTTTAGCTGATGAAACTTTTACTATATCCTCTATGAAAACTATTGATATGGAAATGTAACAAACATAATTTTAACAACTTGATGGACAAAACATTGAATTTCAATAAATTACATTGTTTAATTGGAGAATTATGGTAAGGTTTTTAAATTTCCGATGGATCAGACATTGATCAGCCTTTTCTCACTAAGAAATATAACTAATAGATCAATGTTAACATTCAAAGGATTAATCATACTAAAAAGTAAGTGATTATATGTCGTTTAATTTTCTTTTTGTAGTGAAGGCAAATGATATTTGAATCAGCCATTCAGTTGTATCATCATTGTATAACTTAAGAGTAATAAAAAGGTTAAAAGGTTGGGTGTAATAATAAACAAAACACACCTGCGATATAACTCACAATGTAATGAACAAAGGTGCAAAAATGTTAAATCTGATGCAAACATACTTAAGACATGATGTTGTGACTAGTAAGCTGCTTGCATAGTAAGCATTTCTAAAACGAGGGACCAATCCCTGAGCGAGGTCA
Organism: Homalodisca vitripennis; assembly: GCF_021130785.1. Lineage (NCBI taxonomy): Eukaryota > Metazoa > Arthropoda > Insecta > Hemiptera > Cicadellidae > Homalodisca > Homalodisca vitripennis. The sequence continues at coordinate 50,086,717 of NC_060211.1, read as the reverse complement.
AGCACTGATAATCTCTTTCTGATCACATCTTCCTCCGATACCTAGAAGACCTGCAAGTCTGAGGTAGTGACAATGTATTGTTGGTGTCATCATCGTTCTTGTGGTACTCTCATTGACCTAAGTACTTTACTTTGCTGAAACAAAACAGTACAAGTTTCTAAATTCAATGAAAGAAAATCAGGTTAATACATACAAATATCTTGAATCAATTCTGACAAGCACTTATTCAGATTACACTCACTTATTGGGTTAAGAAGTTATGCAAGGCAATTTTCTCACATTTACATTCTTATTACTTGTATTTTCTTTCCGTCAATGGGAAATTTTCTCAAAGGATTTCAATGTGGATTTTCCCAAACTGTGATTAGTTTGAATAATTGTCTCTAAGAATATACGAATTTAAATTATTTGCATGTAAAATTCTACAAAATAATAATTTAAATAATCTGCATACAAATTTTGTTTAAAAACACATTACAAGTATTGTACAATTTGACATAAAATTTACATCATGTATAGATCGCACATGCGCAAATGCCCATGTGTCCTTTTTTTAAGCGTGTCTATAAAAGATTTCTTTATACTTCAAAATAAAATGTTTTTAATAATACAACAAAATTAAAAATAAAGTTTGATACAATAAAAAAACCCTTATAAGTTTGGATTAATTTTTTACCTAAGGGAATATTACCAAACTGAGTAAAAGGGACTATACAGTTTTAATTATTATAAAACAAAGTAGGAAAAGACTATCACATGAAGAAATGTATGTGATGAGATAAAACAAGCTCTCAAGTTGCTAATAGTGTTAATCACAAAGACATTACTTAATTCTTAAAGGTGTAGTGAATTGTTATATGTGTGAGTTTTTGTGTGTTACTATTATACACCAACATTACAGAGTTTTGTTATTAATAATGAAGATTTTTTTTGTACGCGACTTGGAATTCTAAATGTAGTTTTCAATCGCAATACTGACTAAAGAATTAATTTGAATATGTCTAGACAAAATATGAAAAGTTTTGTTTGACGTTATGATACGAACAGATTTAAAACAATGTGAACATGTGTTCGTAAAGGAAAGATCTTATATTATACTAGCGGGCCCGGCGCGCTTTGCTGCGCATTTCAATAATTTTTTGCAAAAGTTGCCCGCGGCTTCGCACGCAATTTCCCGTTGAAAACAGTACACTATATTCACTTATTCTTTTTCTATCACATTCTAAACATTGCTGAGATAATTGATAGTCGTTCCATCGTGAGCCTCTTGGGCGTATTATGAAGGTATGTACCATATTCCTGCCTCTATCTAGCTGTTACCCACGGCTTCGCACGCAAATCTTAAGAACCGAAGTCCTTATATTACTTAGTAAATTTTTTTTTTTACTATAATAAATTTTAGATTAAATTAGTTATATCTCCGATGCCACGATTGAGCTTGCTTTGTTGTCTCGATCGAGAGAATATGTACACACGGAGTTTTGAGAACCATACTTCTGTCAAAAAAAAACAACTAAGGTTGATTTTATAACATTCTTTATATTTGTAGCCAACGTAAGATAGTAATTATGATATCTGCATTACTCTTCTGATCAAGCATGAGCATGGTTTATATTAAATAAATATTGCAGTTAAAGGTGAATTTTTACGTCAAATTTGAATTGTATTATCTGGATAGTAAAGTCTATGTTTAACAGTGATTGCAAAAACAGTTTAAACAAAATTTGTCGTTTCTCTTAAGCTTACTCTATGCTTTAAAACTATAAGTGTAATATATGTTTACAAAGAACAGCTGATTAAAAATTTGAAAAGACGTTAACATATGTTTGCTGCAATGCATTTCTTATGGGTATTTCTGTAACCAGTGGGGCGGAATCCTGAATCGGGAAAGGGATGGGCATAGCTTATAAACCTTCTCCGTGGAAAAATACATATACGTACAAATTTTCATCATGATCGGTCCAATAGTTCACGATTCCATAAAGGACAAACATACAAACATTCATTTTTATATATATAGATGAAATAAATATGAATGACAACACAAAAATTATATTTATGCTGTATAATCTTTATTTAGAGGATATCGGTGACCACATTATAAGATACAAATAAGAAATTTGATTTTTAATTTGAGAAATAGTGCAAGATAAAATCCTGTCTGTGACTGTAGCATTATTTAACTAACAACCTTGTACTGTAACGACCCCTTATTTATTCTGTTTGATAAAATCCAATACATTTCTCTACGAAAATTGTAAATAGATTTTGACTTTGACTTAAGCACATACAAAAGGCCCATGAGAATAGATAGAAAAAGCCTAAAAAGCAATCAAGCCTCTACTTAAAAAAAAACAAAAAACAAATGTTTATGTTTAAAGTGAACTTGAATTTAATATAAATTAAGAGACCAAGGACTGAACCAAAGTTTACCATTACATTTATTGATACAAAGCTAAGGTGAGTTACTATAATAAAGCATGAAACATATGTGCTGATATTATAAGTTGAAGATAAAATTTATTTAATTTGTCCCTTTATGTTATTTAAAGATAACAAATGTTAAGATTTTTTTCTATTGTAGATTACAATAGACAATTTTAAAACTTAACATCAGTATATGGAAGTCTGTATTAAACTTTTCTACTAGCTTTATACTTTTATGTATAAAACTTTCATACACATGATGTCACTAACTGTTATCCCACTAATATTATAAATGCAAAAGTTTGGATATTTGGATGTTTCTAGGTTTGTCCTCAAATCACGCTGAAACTGCTATACGGATTGTGCTGAAATTTGGAACAGGTATAGCTTTTGGTCTGAACATTTAGAGTGCTTTTTACCACCCATAACACATTCATTACACCAAATAAAGTTGAATTCAAATTGAAAAATTAGTTTGTTTACATTTGAATGTTATCGTAAGAACGAAACGTATTTTGACAGCTATAGTTCGACAAACTTTCTGAAACATCTGTTTACATTTGAATTTTATCAATAATAAGTAAACAGTGCTTGATCGGTAGTGTTATGCAGCTAGTAAATAAAACATTAATATATAAATTTTACTCCAGATTGCGCCAGTGACGAATTAAAATCATCTAATGCATTAAATACTGTTATAAAACTAACCTTAATGAACAAAGTTATGAATGCTTTCACATAAGTTACTTTAAACTGGTGGGCTTCCTTGACATTATGATATTACATTTTAACAATGGCTAATGGAAAAACAGAGAAATGAATACTAACATGCCTCAACGGTTCATTCTTTCCCTGGTTACAGTCCAAAAAACAAGTGTAACGCAAAACTTTAATAACGATTATTTTGGAAAGTTGCAAAACCTTAATAAGAATTTCCCTCTTATACCGAAAGTACATAGTAAGTAGGTAGGACTCTCCCCTAGGTCGTAATAGGCTTTTCAGTCCTACTTATGTGTGTATTTTCTTCATCAGGACAAGGTAAACTCAACTATGTCAATACGATTTTGACCAAAGTAGATTTCCGAGAACTAGATAATTTAACGTATATAAAATTTGATCGAGGCAATATGGCAAGCTAAACTGTGATATAGTAGGTAAGTGAATTTAAATGGTCTTAAGTAGGCATCTCGGACCTACGTAGGTATATATATATATATATATATATATATATATATATATATTTCTTCTTTGTCAGAACAACAAGGCAAACTCTACTATAGTACTGGAAATATCTTAGACCTGAAAAATATGACAAGGACTGGAAATATACGCTTTTTGACCGAAGTAAGTTTCCGAGATCTGAGATTTGTGTTTTCTTGATCGGGATGACAAGGCAGATTCAGCTGTGACGTTATGTATATAATTAATTAGAACCAGAAATGCTCCTACACGTGCCAAACATGATATAATAATTAAGTTAACCCTTTCCACTCGTATGTCGGACGTTGTCCGACATTGCTATTTTGCCGTTCCGCTCGTATGTCGGACGCCATCCAACATTGCAGTGACGTCAGCTTTACTTTATTTTTAGCCGCCCTACGATGTTTCCGATTGGTGCTGCGATCGCACGGCATTCTCAGGAACTAATAAATGACAGCTGAACTACGATTGGTCGGCTGCTGATTTTTATTTTGCTTTGTCATTGTAGTCACGTTTCCTTAACCAATTTTCAGACGCGTTCGCATTAGTGACTCGATATGTCGTTACCAAGTACATCTTTTCTTTCTGATTCAGAAGTTATTGCTGAATTTACAAAATGACAATGATTCAAGTTCTGACGAAGATATGCAAAGTAATTGTGATGAAGTTCTTCCAACACTGGAAAACATAACTGATAGTGACAGTGACAATAGCCTAGACCTAGGCCCAACAGCAAATAATGGTGGTGGTGATGATGGGATTGGACAACGGTTGGTCTGTTTATCAAGGACCTGATTTTCCTCATTTTCCTTAACACTTTGTTAGGTGGATATAAGGAGCCAAATGTAAATAAACCTGTGAATATTTCAGACTTTTTTCACTTGATGTTTACTATCGAACTTTTGAATGACATTGTTGCTGAAACAAATCGTTACGCACAAGTGAAAATAAACAAGCTGAGACCCCTAAAAGTATAGCTAGATCTATCTGGAACACTTGGAAAAATGTTTCTCTCTGGAAGAAATAAAGGCTTTTTTAGAAGTCACTCTAAATATGGCACTGAATCCAAAGCCGTCAATCCAAGACTATTTTTCTTCTGAGTGGGTATTTTACCAGCCGTTTTTTGTGAATGTTTTCTCAAGGGAAAGGTGTTTTAACAAATATTTGGTGCTTTCATGTATCTCCTCCAAATCCTGATACAACAATAGAACCAAGGCTGATTAAAGGAATTTGTAACCTATTTACAAGCACGCTTCAGAGAATATTTTGTTCCACTTTATGAATGTAGTGTAGATGAAAGCACCGTGGCTTTCAAGGGTAGAGTGGAATTCAAATGTTATAATCCACAAAAACCAACAAAATGGGGTTTGAAAAAGTTTTTTGTACTCAGTGATTCAAGATCGGGATATGTTCATAGTTTTGAACCTTATTACGGTTCATTTACAACTGCATCATTAGTTCGCCCAGATCTACCATTCACTTCTAGAATTGTATTGCATTTGGCAGAAAAATTAGTATCGGGTGACAATACAGGATCTGGTTTTTCATATATTTACAGATCGATACTACACAAGCTTACAACTATTCGGAGGAATTAAAAAAAAATGAATAATTCATTTAACTGGAACAGTGATGACTAATCGAAAGGGCTTGCCCAAACAGCATAAAAAAGAAGGCAAACTAAAATTGAAAAAATATGAAACTAAGACCTATCGTCATACAAACAACACTTTAGTTTTAGCTTGGCGGGATAAGCGTGATGTAGTAATGTTGAGTAATTTCTACAACAATGATACTGAAACCATCTCAAGAAGAGGCAAGGATCATCAAATAAACATACAAAAGCCAACAGTTATCTGTCAGTAATAACAAATATATGGGTGGCGTGGACCAAGCAGACCACTATATTGCTTCCTACAAATTTTCCCGTAAATCTCTGAAGTGGTGGAGAAAGCTATTTTTCTGGATGTTGGAAGTGGGCAATAGTAAATAGCTTTCTCTTGTTCAACATGAATAAGCAAAACCATGGAGAAAAAAACAATTCAACACAGGAATTTCAGAGAAATCCTCATCACTGAACTTGTAGGGCATGTCCGTAACCCTATGAGTTTGAAGCGGGGTCGTCCTTCATCAGTAGAAAAAGAAGAAAGACTAAACAAACAACCTCACTTTCTTGCAGCTCATCCAACAAAAAAAAACTAAAGACTGTGCTGTTTGTAGCAATAGAAAGGTTGCCAGGAGGAAGAAAGGAAACACTTTACTATTGTAAAACGTGTTAAAAAAATCCTGGTCTTCATCCTGCAGAGTGTTTTGAACGATACCATACCATGATAAAATATAAAACTTATTAGTGTAAGTATCAAATTTTATATATCTCTATAATATAAATTAGAAATAAAATAAAATTATTATACAATATAATAATGTAAACACTTTATTGACTTCCAGTTTGCTAAAAATGGGTTTTTAAACTGAAAATATGCTAAAATAAATACGAGCTGAGGGGGCAGACTAGTGAAAAATATCCGAGTGGAAAGGGTTAAACTCTGATATTATTTACCAAGAGCTTAAATAATATCTACCTGATGTATGCCTACTTACGTTTTAAAATTTTTATAGGACTCCCATCATATTACATCATAATTGTTTTTACTAAGTAATATAAGGACTTTGGTTCTAAGATTGCGTGCGAAGCCGCGGGTAGCAGCTAGTACTTCCCATAAAAGATGATCTGAAAGGTAGCTATCGGTGAAATATATGTATGTTTTCATGGTAGGGCCGGGCCAGACAAGATGTATAACAAACTTGTTCATGATAGTGTCCGAAATGGTTACCTGATATTCAGCATCCGTGTCCATGATACCGCACACGGCTACAACTTGGTAGTGTCTAGCTTTCATCGCCATGAGGGACTTGCGGATGAGTCTCATGGTGGAAATGGCAGTGTTTGTCCCCCGCAATTCGGCCATCTGCCCGGGAGTGTGACTCGGGTCCAGGACCAGCAGGATCACACTCTCGTCTCTTAACACCTCCACTCCGATGATTGTTCTGCTGTGACCTGATCACACATTTACTTACAGACAGAATTACACTTTTGTTTTTGAAACTATCACTATTGCCTCTATCTTAAGAGCTTGAACATCTCCACTTGCTATGTTGTGAGAGGTTGATTAAATGTGAATGATAAGTTTAGCTCCATTTCACCAGTTTAGCTCCATTTCATTAGTACAACGTCTGAAATCTGGCACTGTTATAGACTTGACTCCTACAATTTGGAGTCCACGTCTCAGGAGAGGTACTAATAAAGTTGGTGACCAAGACATTAAAAAATGAACACTGCATTAATTCTACATCAAAGACACCTGGGCTACAAAAGAGTCCAGTTTCCCATCAGCCATTCAGTGTAATCCAGATGAAGAGATGTTCTCACTGTCTCATCACGTGCACACTTGAGTAGTAAATTCTGTGAGTGTAAGATTTCAGATGGTGCATTAAGTGGAAGGTGAAATGGAGCTAAAATAAACATTCAAAATAAATACCTTTTTGTACTCTTTTGCATGTCAGAATTAATGTAACCTAACAATTTACATTACAGATTTACTTTTAGTTTCTGTTAATAATAATGATAACCAATTGAAAAGATTTAAATATAAATCGATTAGAAATAGTCGTACATTACCTTGATGTTGCAAGTATAATGGAGGTTTGAAATCATCATGAGCCTCGAAATACTGCCGAACCCAATTAAAGAGTTCAGGATGACTTCCGTTTGCACTTGTTGGTCGATGGAAATCAACGAGTTGACACCTATAATAACACAATTGACAAGTATTGTAAAAATGTATTTCGTCCATTGTAAATTTTTATTTATTGCTACTTTTAAAATTTATCTGAAAAATTGATCACAGGAACAATTTATTTTGACACAGATTCTACTGATTTCAAGGTTGGCATTCAAGCATCTCATTTGTATGGTTTTCAAAATTTTAAGGCTCTCCTATAAATTTATAACAGTGCAGAAAGTAAATTTGTTTCCTAAGCTCTATAAATTATTCTATTGGCAGCTTCAATGTTTATAATAGACTTGTATTTCTCAGTAAATATAAGTAAAAGTCAAATATTGAATAAAGAAGCTGGTTAAGCACACAAGAAGAGAGGTAATACACAGCCTCTAAATAATAACATAATTTAGGCTTGACTTCACCAAAATTTTTGATTGCCTGGGACACTACTTGGTCATTACTAAACTGCAACATCTTGGAGTAAAAGGAACAGCTTGTAAATGGTTCAAAAGCTATCTAGAAGATAGGAGTGAGCTGGCCAAGATTAGACAAACAACCAATAAAACAGTACATGTAATAAGATCAAATCTCTACTCATCACAAGAGGAGAGTCTCAAGGGTCAGTTTTAAGCCCAGTTTTATTCATAAATGACCTACCAAAATATTTAAATGAACATTGCTTTACAATTATGTATGTGGACGATACCACACTTCTCACAGCTAGACACACAACTGACAGCATGGCAATAAACTTATATATTGTTTTCAATATGGCTTATCAGTTCTCTGCTATGCAAATGAGCCGTCAATGTGACAGAAACAAAGCATCCAATGTTTGGCAGAAAAAAAGAAGAGATCCCAACACTACATGTTATTGAATTAACATTGCAAGAAAAATCTTTAGGCATGGCAGTAATTAACAAGATTTAATAGACTAACCACATTGACACTCTTTTCAAGAAATTGAACACTAATCTACATGTTATCAAGAGAATTAGGCACATCAGCGATTTGTCCACAGCAATGACCACATATAGCCAATATAGACAATAAGCTTTATTTGTACATTCTTAGAGAATTACAACTGTGACAAAACAAAGTATAATTCAGAGATAATACATGTATAGTTTTAAGTGTCAAGATTCCATTCTATACTACTTACTCTTTGAATCTCATCTAAAATACAGTATAGTCATCTGGGGTTGTAAAAATGCAGGAAACCTATAGCGAATTCTGATAAGACAGTTAGGGCATTGAACAGAATAGACCTAGAGACAGCTGCCAGGATGCTTTCAAAGCCCTAAAATAATGACTGTAATTGGCCTCGACATAAAGGAAACCATCCTGTATGGATCAGCAAAGAACATACAGGAAAAGACTTGCCGCAGGTTTAACTTGCATGGCTCATCACCTCTCACTATATACAAAGAAGCCATCATACACAGGCAGGAAACTTTTCAACCTTCTTCCACCAAGTCCGAAAGGAGCACAACTCAAAAAGACACTGAATGGCTGGCTGATCAGCTGCCCTTCTACAGCAGCCTGAAAGAGTTTATACATGACAAATTTTGGCAGTTTTAATGTAAGAAAAATTAGAGCATACCTTTTGAATTCATATATCATTGTTTCATATAGCTCTTAGAAATGATGCTATTGTGTTTCTCAAAGAAATTACAAATAAAGAGTATTTTTTACTATGACTTAAGGCTATAAAGGTTTCTTATTTATCACAGTCCTAAAAAAGATTATTTATAAAAATAACATGACTTTAATATGAGACACTTAATGTTCTTTCAAACACCAAACAGAAATTATTTGTTGCGTTTCTAAAAGTCATTTAATCTATCAATTTTTCAAATTCCAAAGATTTAGATTGGTTTACCTTTTGTATAAGGTTTGTTGTAAGTAGTGTTTATTTAATCATATCTAAAAATTATGGTATAATTTATGTAATTGATATACTTATAAGCTTGATAAATTTAAAACTATAGAATTTTAAAACAATGTCCACCAAGGTTCAATATGAAATTTTATTCATTAATAGTGTCTTAAATGTTCTTTTTGGGGTCCTCTATTCAGTGGATTGTTTTATGTATGCAAATACACACATAAGTTATTTATTAACATCATAAAAAGTTTGGTTACCTTATAATTTAGGATAAAAAAACGTGTTACACTGTACAATAACTGACAAACCATGAGTGTATTTGGATTAAATTATCTTATAGAGAATCAATATAAAATAAAACTATAGGCAATACAGTACTTAATAATAATTTGTTTTACTTAATATTGATTAGGTAAACAAATGATAAAGTATGCTGTGACTATGACTGAGATATCATTTATATCTAGGATATAGTTTTTCTAAGCCAATCAATAAATCCATTTCCACTGTTTAAACTATAATAAATGTATTATGTTTGCATGATTATAAACTGCAAAATGAATGGTTATTGTTTCATTATAAAATTTACATCTTCATGAAAAGTCGTAAAGAATCACCTATTTTTGTGAGTTTGAACCCTATGCATAGCAAGTATCCATTTAGCTACATCACCCTGACTGTGTATTATTTCAGTGGTGTGATACACTCAATATACACTGCCAAGTAAAGAGTAAGGTACAACATTATTTTTCAAATTGTTGTGTTAGTGACGGATATTTATGTTTTGGGCTAATTTCATGAATGAATACATTATCTTATTTGCAACAAGAGTGTAGTGAGCACACGTATCTGAGTATTATGATTGGAGATTCAGGTCTAACCTGATCCGAAGTGACGAGAGAACAGTGACAACCTCGGTGGCTCCAATCCACTTGCGAGTGTTGGAAAGCTTGCCACCCAGTTGGTCACAACCCTGAAGGTCAAAGCCCTGGTGCCACGCCCACTCTATGTGGTGTTGCAGGCGAGAGATAGACGGCATTGCACTGCGGCTGGGAGTCTCCCCACGTACTCCCACCGCCCACTGCTTGTACAGCTGCTCGTTGTAGCCAGTGTGTTGTAACAGTGACGACAACATCATCTGCATGTTTCTGTACATGGGTAGTGAGAGTTACACACTACAACACTTATATATTATACAAAAAGTTATAAAATAAAATTTCAGCCTAGTTTATGAAAAACTGCAGCAAACAAGAACTTGGTAAAGCCTTTCCAAAAACCTGAAATTAAGATTGTACTGAAAAATGAGAAAAACATTCTGAGTATGAACAATGATAAGATATAATGAAGCATTATATTCTATGTGGGTGATATTAGGTATGGTTGTAATATATCAACTTTTGATACTTGTTATTCCTCAAATTTATATGTCACTTCAAACAAATTCACTAAACTCCATCATACTGCTCAGAAAAATCTAACAATTCGGATTGAACATTTATCTCAACGTTAAAAGTGTACTTAATTTGATCATTTATAAATCCACTAATTAATGTAAAATTTACTACTGACTTTCTAGTTTGTACAGCATATTAGATAATACACATGTTAAATTAAACCAGCTTTGGAGCTTCAAACAATTAATTACAATAGTCATATAAGTTGTATTTTTATGCATCAAATTATTTTCATATCTAAAGTTAAAATACGTTATATGTCCTATAATATTACCTGTAGCCACATCCCCACCCCTTGTCACCGTAAGTGGAGGCATAGTGGTCAACAGTTGTACACATGAGTGTCTGAGCCACGTTGGCACTGCTGCTACTCACTGAGTACACTTGAGGTACAATATCTGTCAATATACAAACTTTCATTATCTTACTACCAGTGAACAGTGAGTGGTACACATGATTGTCTGAGCGATGTTGGTACTGCTGCTACTCACTGAGTACACTATCTGCCAATATACAAACTTTCATTATCCTACTACCAGTGAACAGTGAGTGGTACACATCAGTGTCAGCCATGTTGGCACTGCTGCTACTCACTGAGTACACTTGAGGTACAATATCTGTCAATATACAAACATTCATTATCTTACTACCAGTGAACAGTGAGTGGTACACATGAGTGTCTGAGCCATGTTGGTACTGCTGCTACTCACTGAGTATACTATCTGCCAATATACAAACTTTCATTATCCTACTACGACGAGTGAACAATGAGTGGTACACATCAGTGTGTCTGAGCCATGTTGGCACTGCTGCTACTCACTGAGTACACTATCTGCCAATATACAAACTTTCATTATCCTACTACCAGTGAACAATGAGTGGTACACATGAGTGCCTGAGCCATGTTGGTACTACTGCTACTCACTGAGTACACTATCTGCCCAATATACAAACTTTCATTATCCTACTACCAGTAAACAGTGAGTGGTACGCATGAGTGTCTGAGCCACGTTGGCACTGCTGCTAATAATTTAAAACAGTTTGGAAAAACTATATTTATATAACAACTAAAAATAAAATATTTTGAAATATAAAATATTCAAAGAAGCATCAAAAAAACATGTTTTAAAGTCTTATTATTTTAAATACCAGAAAAAAATTCAAAATTAAATTTGAGAATGGCTTGTTGTAATAGGTTAAAATTTGGTATATAACTTAATAGCATAGCTTAACATTTTTATTTTATAAATGGCGGTTTCCTAAAATCTACAAAGTACATTAAAAATTATAATTACAAGCAATATTCAATACTTTCACTGAAAGTTGAATTGAACATTTTAAAATCGTGAGCAAGAACTTATGGTTACATAAATGACAAAAAAGTATTTTGTATGTTTTTACTTAAATTTATGCAAAAATTATAACAGACCATTTATAAAAGATTTTAACAATAAATTCGGCTATTGCCATTTATACAAATTTAATAATAATAATAATAATATATATATATATAACATAAATAAATATATAAGTAAATAAAAGTCATTTGACAGGTATTTGGTCTTCCGATCATATGTTAGTTTGGTTATTTAAACACATATGTGAAAGAAATGGCCAAATACAAAATAATTGAATCGTAAAAAGTGAGGGCTCTGTGGTGTAATGGTAGCACATTCACCCGGCAAGTGAGAGATCCGGGTTCGAGTCCCGGCGGAGCAAGTACTTTTTGCGATTCAATGTTTATTGAAATAAATTAAATTCGGCTATTGCCATTTATACAAATTTAATTAATGTATATATATATAAAGAATAATATATATACCGTATATATATATATATATATATATATATATATATATCTTATATATATAAAAATCTTGAGTCACGATGTATGTTGCCAATAAACTCCAAAACGACTGAACCAATTTCAATCAAATTTCACATGTATCCGTAATTTAGTCTAACTTAGAAGATAGGATAGTTATTATCTGAATTATTCGCTTATGTCGTGAATATAAACGAATAAAATGAAGAAAAGTTTTCAAAGCGCCTGCACATTATAACCTGCAATTACGAGATAGATACGTATATTAAACAGTGAAACACTATTTGAAGGCGCTAAGTTATGATGTATAATTGTCTAAACTAAATTTTTGGTTGAACTTAAAGGTTGAGTGGTAGACCACTTTGTAATAAAATACATTATGCATGTACAATACATTTTTGACATATTTTCTTGATCGTGACATCAAGGTAAAATCTACATCGGGGTTGGAAATATAATTTACTTCAACCAGAAATGCTCATACGCGGGCAAAACTTACGAAAAGCGTGCGAAGCCGCGGGAAACAGCTAGTATATATATATATATATATATATATATCTTATTATTATTATTTTACAATAATAATATTTCCATTAATTTATCAAACAATAATTTAAAATTTACACTACATTTTACATGCCTTTAGTTTGTATGTGGATCTGTAAGAACAAAATAATGAGACATTATACCTGTATGATAAGACTCGTCAGAGATAAAAGAACTGAAGGGAATTGTTATAACAAAATTGTGAAAAAGTTTTATAAAAAAATCAATTATATATTGTCACTATCTTAGATAAATAATAAATAGATTAAAATATTTAGGTACTGGTATAATTACTATTTTATTGAACACTGAGCTATGCAATAAATGCCAAAGTTGAAGTTAATTAAATAAATTTTAAAGAGTGAATAGACCAACCTTTAGTACACGAGCTGCCATCGTCGACTCCGCTGCTTTCAGCCATTCGGAGTTCAATCTGACGCTCGTAGTAGTCGGCAACTGAGAGTTCACCAGAGTAAACCGCTCTCTGCATGTTGGTTAAGCTTTGTTCTCGGAAATTACCTTCATTATCCATACCATACTGAGCCTGAAACATTGTCGAAATTAGTTTTATATTAAGTTATATTTTTGAAATTTTCACATAACAGGACAACACCAAATTCAAAATAAAAATATTGTATAAAATTGTGGTTTTTTAGAAGGAGTGAAAATTGTGGAATCTGACATGGCCTATGGCTAATATTGATAATTCCTCAGAGTGGGGAGTAAAAGCAAAATGGCTATGGCGAAGCTGATAGACTTATTAACCCTCCTAGTGATGAATATGTTTATTATGAATGATAGGTGCATTTGGAGTGTTTCGCTGGGGGTTTCTTAAAAAATAATAAAAATTATTAATTTTATTGAAAATACAACATATTATATACCAAAATATTCATAAAAACATAAAGAACGATTTTGCAATAAATAAAACTACTTACCTTTGTACATATCCCTTAAATCTTGCTCAAAAATTAAAAAAAAACTGTTTTTTGAAAAAAAAAATTTTTTACTACAAAAACCACATAGTATAAAACTTACTAGACAAAAATTCGAAGATAGCCAATTTTTTCTAAATTTCATGAAGATAAATAATATATACAGTTTTCGTACAATATTTTACTTGAAAAACCTGTTATTATGGAAATATATACAGTATGTACATGGAAGAAACCCTTCCATTCACTCTTAGGCACAACTACTATCATGCTTTCTCTTCCTCCCTTGATACTTTGGTCTCCAAAAATGATCCAATTTATAGAAACACTCTCTATGAACACCAGAATTGCATCCTGGACACTAGAATCGTGATCTTCCCCTTTTTTGTGTGGCCACATACAATACATAGCCGCTCTTGTCTTCCTGGTAAGCGTTGGAGGGAATGGCCTGCACCAGGATTTGAATTATAATCATCGGGAAAATTGTCTGCACTGATATCACTGTCACTCACATCACTCATTTGTTCTTCTAAAACATTTCTAATATCTTGTGAACGTAAATATCCGCCATTTCGAACGTATTACGAAATAACACCGATAAAACACGCCGACACAACTCATAGGTTAGCGGCCGCGAGTAAAACACAACGTCGTAACAAATACCAGCTATTTGTTAATTCTTTTAACAATTCATCTGGAGACAGATCTAGAGGAAAGAGGAGACGTTTCTGTACACAATGCAGTAAATAACGGCCGAATTTAACCGAAGATAGCCGGGCAGCGATGACGAATTCGAAGGCATGTTTGAACGTCGACGCATCGACCTCTATCATTCATATTAAACACATGAACGTCGCTAGAGCGGCTTCTATCACTAAGAGGGTTAAGTGAGCATGGAATACAATAAGTAGCGTGTATCAGAGACCCCAAATTTGGCTCAAATAGTTTACTGACTCACAGATTCGGTAGATCACCTGTGTGATATGAGCTCCATTCAACTGCAAGTACCCAAGACAGTACCTGATAAAAATAGATACATTCCAAAGACACTTTACCAAATCTTTTCTCTTACTAAATTAATGCTGGAATATAAAACAACATACTTTTAATTATTACTGTTGGTTACTAATTAATAACTTATTAATGCCTGTAGTTATATCTCCACGATGTAAGCTGCATATCATGTTAGTTTAAGATGAATTAATTATAATAAATTAATCTTTAACTAAAAAGAGAAGCATTGGTTTTGGATCACCCACTACTGTGAGGAGGTTGACCAATATTCTTAAGAAAATTAAGTAAATCTCAAATATGTTCAAATATGCTTCAAAATATTAACAGATTTGTTACAGTTATAATCTATTATTTCAGTTGTCAAGACCAAATGACTTCATTGTATGTTACAAAAATAGAAAACGTTTCAAGGACTGGAATCATCCCCTTCTTCAGGTTAAAAAAATAGTAATAAATTACTGAAAATGTTGTTACATTGAAGAGGATGGATTTTAATCCTCTCATTGTAGTATTCTATTTGTAACACATAATGACAACGGCAAATGTCCTAAGTCCTGTTATCCTTTCAAATTCTCCATCATCAATAAAAAACTTTAAACAACAAAAAAACACGTACTCTAAGTAGTTCGAACTCATGCTGTTCCCGGAGTCTGCGCATCTCTTTGTCTCTCTTCTCCATCTCCCGAGCCAGCAGGCGGTCACAAGAAACATCTGGACTCATTGGCGACATCACTGAAAACATCACAGTCTCCATTCTGATAAAGTACTGTCCACTACATAAAAATATTTTATTGCCATTCAACATCTGAATTGTGGTTTGATAATAAAATAATATAACTAACAATTGATGTAGATACAAACAAATAATAATATGTACAATCAACTAACTTAGTTTTAATGGTCATCATAACCAGTAAAATTAATTATAAAACTGTTACAATTGTTTATTAATTAGAATAAATTGATAAAATGTATTTAGTTTTATTTAATAATTATACTACATTAAAAAAAATACACAACAATATTGTTAGTTTAAATCTTATCTTTAAAAAACCCACATATTTTCCATTTTTGAACTATTCCTTTTTGAAGCAACATAGAAACAGAAAAGTAAAAGGATACAGGAATAAAGTAACATGAATAAAAAAGCTGCTAGCACAAAATTGTATGAGAACATGCGAATATAATCTTGCAGGCATCACTATAAATATGAGCTTGGTTAAGGCAGAACAGTATATATAATATGTTATTTATTACTAGTGTTATTATGTTATATGAATTGAGTTTATGAAAGCAGGATACCATCTTACTACTGATATTAGTTACGTATTTTTACTTTATTTATTATTTTTAGTATATTTAAAAAAGATTTCCACATTTAGAAACTATCTTTAAATGTATACCACATTACCATATATTTATAGCATATCTTTTAAATATTGTGAATTTTTTAAATTTTTTTATCAATAGCGATAGATAACAAGGATTCTTAATATCACCTTTTTTTGGCTTGTTCACACTTAAATGCATTTTCAGATTAAGTACATTATCTTTAATTTGAAAAATGATTCAAGAATGAAAGGATAACGGGATTTTAGATATTTGCCATTGTTATAAGTCACAAAATATTTATAATAATTATATAACAATGAGAAATGTTCAAAATTCTGTTATCCTCTAAAATACAATGTTGCTAATAAAATTTTAAACATAATTATTTAATTAAAGTTTGTTTATAACAATGGAATGATTGTGAAAAAAACAAGAAGTTCTCAGTGTTTGGTCAGTCTGTGCTGACCAATCAAAACTCGTATTCTTCAGTTCGGTTTCAATAATAATTAGTGTTTTATTTTTATTAAGTACATGTTTTAGGGGGTAGAATAGATACACAACTGGTTTGTTGTGATTCCTGATTTATAAAGCGTCACAACATAGATTGTGATTATGTGTGTGTGAGTGTGTGTGTTGTAGGTTAGTTATGCACCTAAGGAAGAGATCAGATTGCAGATCTCAAACCACAGTGTTACTGATTTCTTGTATCACTGAACGAAGGCAAATGTTCAGAAAAATCACTTTTCTTCAAAATTATTTCAATATTAATGAAATATATAGTTTACTCACTTACATGAAACAATTAAAGGGGATCATGAAACTGAATTACAGAATAGATATGCCACTGAATACTGCAGAAGTTGGTAGATACCACGAGTCAATGATTTACTGTCCAATAAACAAATGTCATTTGTTGCACTTTCTTTCGTTGACATTTTGAGAAAGGTAGATTATAAATCATGTACTAAAAGAGTAATTTATCATTCCTCAAAAATGTAGATATTTTTACTAAATATAATTGAATTCCATTAAGTATGTCTTATTTTAGATTTTCCAACCATTATTTAATAATCACTTTTATTTCCCTTTGTGGTAATTGATGGTTATCCAAGAAAACAAGTGCTAACTCTTTCTTTTCTTATAGTTCACAACAGGAATGAATTGAATTAATGGAGACACCATTTGAAGCGTTCAGACATATTATACTAACAATAGTTATCTTTTGTTATTTATGGTTTTTAATAAATAATTTAGTATAGTAAAACTCTCCATTTTTTTCTAAAACCTTTTTTGTAATTTTTTAACTAGACTTTTAAAATACAAGATGTTAAATGACCAAAACATCGAGAGCTAATGCGGTAATAAATATATTGATTCTCAAATACCATGAAACACAGTCTTTTTATGAGAATAGTTTAAACTATTTGATAATCATAAAATCAATTGATCAGTATCAAAATCAAATAGTTTAAGCTAGGCTTTTATGCAAGTTGGGTAGGATTTCTTTTAACCTAATATTAATCATATATACTTTTTATTATAACAATATACATATAAATTATATTAGGCCCTTGTTTGATCCATCACTTTCTAGACTGAACAAATATTACAACAGCCATTTTTGGTTTATTATGTTTTTTATTGTTTACTGTTATTTATAATGTTTAAAAATACAATACAAATTTGTACGTAACGGTTTGTACGCAATTAACTAAGATCATTATTAAACCACCAAACTCTTTGTTGATCAAACACAGATAAAGGAGGATTATTCCTTTGTACTGATTTATCTTTATCAGGTTCTATCTTTTATTTATCTTTATCTTAAACTTTTATACCAACAAGTTAAAATAAATCTATTTTTCAACCGAATGAAGGGTACTTTCTAGACAGACTTTATATAACTAAGGATTCGTAACAAAAGTGTGATGTGTTTTACGTAAATGAGCTTTAAAAAATGTAACTTAACAACAGTAGCTAAAAAATCATTATCAGAAAATCCCACTTGTAAAAAGATTATTCCTACCACCATCCAAGATTAATATTTTAAGGCAGATTTTGTTTACAAAATCAGTCTATTCAATCACCTTCTTGGTAGAACTTAAGGAAAGTTTCTACATAACTTCACCGAACATGACTCCAAGAACCCTAAACTACCATCCGTGTTATATCATTTCTATGCGACAAACGCGGCTTGAGGAAATGATAACTATCCCATCGATCTTATGAATGTCTTGACTAAGTTCCTTGACCAGCTTGGTATGCAGTTTTGTTTCTATATGGCGGCCGTTTAAACTTAAAAAAATCACAAGTCTGTTCTATATTATTACAAAACACAGAAATTTCTGAAGGATGCGAATCACGTATCTAATTTTACGGAATGCCAAAATTCCCAAAGACTGCAGATCACTATATTGTATGAAATCTATGCTTTAATTTTAGCATATTATGCAATCACTAATTTTACATTGTAACCACGTATAACGTAATTTGATGTTTATTGTATCGTTAGTAACTTTTTTTCCACTAAAATGTATTACATCAGCTGGTTTACAAAGCAACATCTGTCAACTTGCATTGCTTGTTTATTTTCGTACTTCAAACCACCCGCTTAGGTTGATGTTGTCATGGATCACAAAAAATTTCCAACTTTAATAAAAGAAAATGTACTCATAAGTAATTATGTCACTGTACTGTTTTGTGTGTAAATAACTTTTTTTAAAATTATTTACTTTCTTTGTATAAAAATTTCCTGTAATTCCCTTACTTTATCTTTACTTACTATTTCCCCAGTGTGTGTGTAACATTTTCACTATCATAGCTTTTTTATTTATGAATCTAATGTAATTAAAATTTGTATTTTGTCCAAAACAAAATTGTAAACCAAATAACCGGGTTTTTCAGTGCTAAATTATTTTTTGTTTACATCTAAGAAACTTTCAAACTATATCAGTATTTTAAAACTTTCTTTACTTGTTTAAAACAAAAACTAGTATGCCCATCAGTATTTTTTGCCATATAGTATGTTTATTTCCTGACATGTAAGTGAAAAAACAAAGAACTGAGATAAATATAACCTAGTTATGGTTTTTAAAACTGTCTGCAAAACAGCTAGTTTTGCAGTGGTATTTTTTGCATATCCCTTTTTATAGGACAATAAATATTTTTGATATTGTCAAAAAATCACTTTAAACCATGTTTGTCCTCAGAGTTAAATTAAAATTTTATCTTTAATTTATTTAATGAAATTGAGTACAAAT
The DNA here is from genome assembly GCF_021130785.1 of Homalodisca vitripennis. NCBI lineage: Eukaryota > Metazoa > Arthropoda > Insecta > Hemiptera > Cicadellidae > Homalodisca > Homalodisca vitripennis. Next base: position 50,067,054 of record NC_060211.1, on the reverse strand, counting down.
ATCCTTGCTCATTTCTGTACCTCTCTTTATAATACAACATATAAAGAAAATGAAAATGTTTTGAAAATATTTATGTGGTTGTAATTGTATACATTATCATGTAACTTGAACTTAATGGTAGTATTTATCTGTAAACCTTACACAAAGGATGCGAGTTTAAAAATAATATACGCAGAATTTTTAAAGGGTTTTAATTTTTTGTATTTTTACACACCAATAAAGAATATATCAAATTATCACTGTTGAAACCCTAGTTTGTAATCTATGGTAATTACTTAATTTCCAATTATCTAGGACTGTTTTTTATATAAGTATTTGTTTAATTATCCATACAACAATAAGCCAATCTTGGTTCATTTTATTTTTAAGAATAGCGTGGACAATAAGGCTAACTCATTACTAATAACTTACATTCTACAAGTTGTGGTTTTGCGTAAATGTAAATTTTAAATTGAAAACCATTTTACATTAAATCTTGTAAATGTAAAATTTGTTCTTCAAGGAGGCTTACATAAACAAATGTAGTAAAAAATAATATTCCTAAATAATCTGTAATACTTAGGTTGTTTGAAGATGTCCATATTATTCTGTTAGGGCTTAAAAATGTCTACATTCAAGCATGTTAATGTATTTTTTGTATATTATGTGTTTAAATTTAGAAAAGAAAACACGCACAAACCAAACTTTATTTAAATTATTACTTTCAATAGTAGTTAGCGTGTAAATGGAATAAACAAATTGTTTGCATAAAACTTTTAGTAACACTATTTTATTTTCTCCTGCCATATATATTTTACTCATACCATTTCTCTCAGAATATTTGAAACACGTATAACTCACTTTTATTATGTACACTAATTTAGTTAACAAGATTTCTGAAGAAGGTATAAGGTGAATGTTAAAATATATTTTGAAATGGTAAAAGATAAAAAGCAAACATGAAGACAGCAAACGTAACATTAAAATTGGACAACACATTTCAGTGCATACAAATGAAAAAGGAGCAAACCAGGTAACCTGCTACAGGAAAATAAAATGTTAACAGTGCTTTGCCCTCTACTATAATTTAAAATTTGAACGAGGATGAAATACTTGGAAGTACCTTTTTGGTTAAAGTGGTCTTCAATATGTGCCCCTAAATCTTCTGTAGATTTGAAATTCGTCATACAACAAATGGGGCACATTTCAGTTGCCTTTTCAACAGAAATGTCAGAGTTCACCTGTAAAGTTCATCTAAATAGGCAACACTCCTCAAAAAAAACTATTTTGCACTTGTTAAATTATTAGTCCTTAAAGTTTTTTAACATTAATAAAATTTAAAACACCATATTTTTCAACACACTTTTAAAATAGATTTAAGGGTATGTTGGTGTACATTTTGTAAATAAATTAAATTACCCAATAGTTTTTGCTGCAATCACAACAACAAGCAGTGCACAGTGACTTTACCGCGCTGGAAGATTTGTGCTTGAAATCCAAACAAGTTAAATACAATAGAAGTTTTTTTTTCACGCTCTGATCTCACGCCATGATGGCCAGAAATGTGTCAGGTCCACAATGTGCATAGTAATTGATTGCGCATTTTTCCTGTCATTGCCAAGTTCAAGTAGCTAGCTATTTTGCACTGAGCTATAGTTAGTTACATAAACATGCCCGCTTCTATTGATTCTCCTACCAAACTTGAATTGAACAATGCTATTCGTTTCTTGCAAACAGAAAGGAATAATGTACCAGAAATCCATTGGAGAATATGCCTATGAGTGATGGTGTTGCACATGAACGATATAGAAAGTTTAAAAATGGCTGAATTGATGTGCATGATGAAGGAGGTCAAGGACTCAAGTCTGTCGCTACAGTCTTGTTGAAAATACTGACAAAGTGCTTAGGAATTTCCAGAAGTATTAAAATCGCCGAATGGCTTTAGCTTTGAAATTCCCTCAATTGATCCTACAGTGCACACTGTAAACCTACCACGTGTTGGCCGTCATGGAGTTAGATCGGACGTTAAAAACAGCCCTCGTACACAAGATTGGTTAAACACAGGCAATGGATTTAGTTTTATAATCCAATAGTAATTGATCTCAAATCTCAGTTAGATAATTAGTAATACGGATTTCAATTTCAATTTTCACTATAAAATTCACATTTTGATAGTTTTCTGAACCATTATTGAACATCTAGATGCATCTAAAGCTGGGAATGATCTTACAAGAAGCTACCCAAAGACGTTAAGGTCTGAGCTTGGATCACTAATCATGTCACTTTTATAAATTTTATCTATAAATAATACTGATACAATTAAGAGATCACTTGTTTTTAGAATTCTTGAAATATTAAAATAAGAATTAATTTCTTAACACTCTAAGATAAAAAATTAAGAAAATGTTTAAATCAATAACTACTATATTTAAAATAAAGGAAAGTTACATTTTATAAAAATAATGATATTCTCTCTGTAAATATTTGACATATAGAAAAAAAAGTAATTTACTTTTTACACTTACAGTTTTATTGTTCTGTTATGTTTTCAAATTCTTAACCCTTTCCACTCAGGAGCTGAGGTTGTACTATTCACATCAGACAAATGAAGTCTAATGACTAATTAGACCCTTTCTCACAACTCAATAAACTAGATTGTTTAAGAAGCACTTGAACATGGTTTTATTACTAAATAAATATAACTAAATCTAATCAAAGTACATTGTCTGACTACTTGAGTAAACCCTGTCAACTTAATCAGCTCTCTGTTCTTGATAATTTCCCGTCAGTTCTAACACAAATATGCTGATACTAAACAACAGAAATCCAGTATTTAATTCTGTTATCAATGAGTTGGTATCAGAACTAATAAAAGAATTTTTCAATAAATATGTAATTGTTCCTTAAAGTTTTGTAAACTACTTAATGTTGTTTATACAAAGAGAAAAGATTTGTATTCTTACTTGTAATACACACATCTTAATTTCTCTTAAGAAAGAAAATTGATTGTTAGCCATGCTAGTTTTGGTGGAGGCCAAAATGGAAGCGCATTGGAAAAATTAAAAATACTAAACAATATTTTTCACAAATCATGTTTTTCAGTTGGCACAGTTAAAAACGTTAGTAACATGGGTAAATTATAAATCATCGATGATAGACTATGTAAAAACAAATTATTTTATTGAAAATGGCAAGTGATAAATATATATATATATATATATATATATATATATATATATATATCATATGATGTATGATGGTTGTTTAAGGTATGTAGCACTAAAAATATACAATTCATGATAAAAGTTATTAATTTTTAACCCTTTTGATGCCCTTCAAAATCTACTGCCACCAAAATTAGCACAGCTAATTTACCAATTTCTTTCTAACAAGAAATGTCTCTATTAATTTTATATAAAGACTAGGTTGTGTGTATGTAATTCAAATTGGCCCTCAGCTTCTTGACTAATAGCACAATTATTTTTATTCATTTTATGCCAATCTCTTCTTTATATAAGAAACAGAATCAACCCTCAAAATTAAATGAATACTTTTCACAAAGTAAACATGTCCCACAAAGTCAGAGTGGAAAGGGTCAAGCCTAATCTTTTATTTAATGAACAAAGGCTGTTTTATCAATTTTTTTTCACAAAGTCAAACAATATACCTTCCATTCAATATAGGTTAAGCTAAATATTACACAACTGATAAAAAAGTTTCTTGTGTTGAGTTTTAAGTAAATTTTTTGTAAGTTCAGTATTAACTAAACTTAGTGCATGTTATAATGATGAATAACAAAATTCAGGATTAAGGTAAGCACTAGACTACAATAAAAACTTGCATTACTAATACCTAAAACCTAATTTTAAGGATTGTCTAAATATTGATAAAAAATAATAAAAAATCAAAAGTATGAAAACTTTATGACATTTGTTTTATTTTCAAACTGTTCATTATTTTATGCCAAATCAGAATTTGAATTGTTTTAGTATACAAAACAAATTATATATGGGTGGGATGAAAGGTTTCAGGCCTTGACATGATGTTCCACCACTGTTGTCACCAATCCGGTCATGTAAGCTTTCTATCTGATCTTTGTCTAATATTTTCTGACTGTTAGAGACAGCTGACTTTGTTATTCTAATTCTTTGATTATTTTTTATTTCAAGTTCGATTTCTTTAAAATATGGTAAAAACTCAAGTAATAGCAGTGATGTTTGCATCAAGAGGCATCTACTACTGAAGTAGGTCATTCTGCCTCTTTCTTCAGGACTATAAAAACCAGGATTGCGGATTTCAAATGTAGTTATACAAACATTGAAGGTGCTGAATGTTTAGGAAGACCAGATCATTTTTGCATCAACTAATGGAAAAAGTTTATTAAACAAAGTTCATAAAATCATCAATAACGGCCGCAAGTTGAAATTGAATCAAATAGCATAGATTGCTGGCATGTAAAAAGAGATACTGCATCACATCTTAACTGATTGGGAATCTTATGTAATTGGGGGATCTTATGTTGGGAATGGGAAATTGGTCAGTAATGTGGGTACCAAGTTAGCTGACTGGAGTATGTTTCATCATCACATTACTTGATGCTTTATAATTCAAATACAACAGAATTTTTGCACCGGTTTATCATAGTTGATGAAACCTGGATTCACCACTTCTGTAATAAAACAAGAATCGAAACAGTGGACAGGCAAGTGAGAAACCCAAGAAACAGTATTAGCCACAGTTGTCTGGGATGCCAAAGGCATCTACTGGTGGATCATTTTGAAAGGGCATGACCATAAATGCTGAATACTACACAACTTGTAGATAGTTCGCAGTAGAAAATCAAAGGAAACCACCAGGTTGTACAAAGAAGTGCTATGTCATAATACACATTTAATTCCAAGATTAAGTAAGTAAAGGAAAGTAAAAAGAAAGTAAACAGGAAACTTTAACCATGAGCAGCAGCTTGCCATTAAAGAAATGAAAGTCTCTCTAAGGTCAACTTTGTAACACGATGGATTTTTTCCAAAATTTTATACAAAACCTGTTTATTTGGCTTGACAAAAGGGTTTGAAGTAGGTCACTATTGGTCCATAAAGCATGTTGATAAGCAGATGTGTGCCGAGTATTATTTGAGCTAGCCAGGTTACAAAGGATTTCTTGCAAGAGAAATGATTTTCATTCTTCTAGATATTATTATGAACCTTTTTAGAATCAAGAATTCAACATCATCAACCACAATAATCTGCCTAGCGGCTTGTGTAGTCTCACAATTCATATCAATAGTCAGTAACTCTTGCAACAATAGGTTTGTCAATTGTAATGTGTAAATTTTAAGCAAAACTATACATCTCTGATTGTTTACACATCCAAATATCTTTAACCATGCTTCATAGATGACTTTGTTCCTTGAGGCCAGAACATGAACACATGATTTATAGTAGTTTCTTAGCTGCGTCCTCAAACCAATGGTTACCAAATCCATAACATCAAAGAGGTTCTGAAGTGAATTGAATATTTGAGAACCAACAAGACAAAAAGAAAGCACATTTTTTGTATCTTCAGTCTCAACATTACAAGCACTGCAATGAAATGTTCCAAACGAAGACAGTAAGAATTCCACTTATCTGTTGATGTGAATTTTTCAAAATGAGGAATTGATGTTGAAGGTTTACAATCCACCTTTCTTTGTTTCAACAAAATCTGAATCGTTAGCTTGTTTTGGTTTTCAAAGCAAGCTATTATTGATGTAAAAAAATCTCAATCAATGAATTCTCATCGCCATTTACAACTAATGAACTAAGAAGCGAATGGAAGATATAACCACTCACTTGTATTTCGATGCTCACAAAACATGCAATATTTGTCAGGAACAAAAACAAACATAGCATTTGATATTGATTTAAAATTACCACGCCCATGTCAAGTCTTTGGACATAGCAAGAAGAAATAACTCTTTTCCCAAGACAATGCCCCCAACCACAAGGCTATCTTAGCGATGACAAAAATTCGTGCTGCATGAACCCTATTCTCCTGATTTTATCCCTTTAAATTTCCATATCTTCAAAACCTTAAAAAAATTCCACAGTAGAAAAAACATATTGGTTAGATGCTGAGGTAATTGAAGGACCAAATACTTTCAGGCTTGGGCGAAAACTTCAACAAAAAAGGGATGTGAGTATTGGAATATTGTAGAATAAGCACATAACCTTGAAGGGAGATTTTGTAGGAAAATAAGTTATACTTTGGTCAAAACTGTATTATTTTCTACTTTAGGCCTAAAACTTTTCATTCCGCCCTAGTATTAGTCAATTCTTTAAAATATTTGAGAGCCATTTACACTGGATATGTGATATGGAATAGTAATGTACTAATTACATAACATCAAAACATTGTTCCAGTAATGTATTTTAATTTTATTTTATTAATTAAGTCTTAAACAATTATAAATTTAGAGTAGTGTATTAAAATTGAATATAAAGTATGCATTCAAAACACATTAACATGAAATAAAAATATATATATATATATATATATTCTGGTAGAGAAGTGGCGTCTTAAAGAATACATAAAGATACAGTTTTAGATGTAGAAATTGTTTTTCTTCACCCAAAACAAAATGCACACTATAAAATAATTTTTGGAAAAATAAACTTAGTCGCTGACTCTACTGTTAGTAGTACTGTACACTTAATGTCTTTAATAAAACATATTAAACTGTAATTCATTCAAAATATTATTAAAATGCTGTAACAGAAAATACAATCTATTTACGACTTCAGGACATCATTACAGGCTTTATTCTTACATTTACTTTTATGTTAATAAGAAGTCTAAAATTTTACAACCATAATAAGAAAAATTACAGTCTACTTTATAATGTTTCACTATGGCTAATAGTATAATTTTAAAATGTTTACTAATAAAATAATTATTAATTGCCGTTTTGGATTACATTGTTATTTATATTTTAAAATCCATTGAAGATACAACAAATTTTCATATTCAATTTGTCTATCTTACCTTTTAGATAGCTAAATTTGGTATGATATATCTTACCTTCCCAGGGCTTAAAATATCTTTATGCTCTATATTAACATGAAGCTCAAGATCGGATGCATTGAAGAAATTCTGTGCACAAAGCGGACAACTATAAAATCCAGAAGGTGTTTCCACAGGAAAAGACGGACTAGTAAGATCAAAATGTTGTCTATTGATATGCTCTTCTAACTGAGATGTATTTTCATTACTATATGTACACATCGGGCACTTCTGTAGTCCCGGAGTCATCAATGACGCAGTCGAACTGCTCGAGAGATTTAATGCTAGCTGGGACCTTCTGGGCGACCAACCAGACGCCCCTTCATCATCTAGTGACTTCAAATTACAATAAGAATTGTTATTGTTATTGATGTTATTAGGTAGACCATTATGAGGTTTCACAGTCATACTCCAATTCAACATCTCCTCATGTCTCTCCGAATCCTCATCGTCATCAATGAATGTCAAAAGTTCCTGTTCAGGTGTTAAATAATCAAGATGAGCTGTGTTCACATGAGTGAGCATTTCTTCTGCGGTAACGTCTTCTAGGTCACAAAAGGGACAGGATGCTGCACCTTTTAGATGACACATCACTATGTGAACTCTCATCTCCTCATCACTCAACCCATCGGCTCCGCAGATCTCACACGAGTAGTTTAGTTCAGGCATTTTTGCAGCCATTACAATCTGAAACAATAATCATTATTTGTTAACGAATTGGTATCAAATGCAATTTAGAATTTAATAAAATATTATAATGCTGGTACATTATTTGTTAAACTACATATGATTTTATTAGGAAAAAGGATTAATTACAGGGTGGCTACTAAATTTTTTTTTAATCCCGGTCCAAATTTTGAATTCTCTAGTCAATTTTCAAACCAAATACAGACAACTGTAATACCGTATTTAACCCTTGCGCCGAGTGCATGGGTAACGGTTTCTCGTCGCAAGCTATATTTGTAGGAAATGTCTGCGGTGCACAAACTTTCAGTATAATAGACAAGTTTGCCGGTACACAAGGCCGTACAAACAAAAAATAAACTAAAGAAACTTACACCTAAACTCTAACCATAGGTGTAAGTTTTACCATGAATTTTTTGATGCAGGAAACTAGCAATGATGTGCCAAAAAATTTTAGAATGTATAAGTTATAACCAAAATACTATTTTTTTTTTTTAACTACAGTAATTTGTTTGTGTAACTAAATCATTGTATATAGAAAGTACTACAATAACACATGGTAGCAATCAGAATTTGCGTACTAACGGCTGTCGTCTGCGAAGACTGGTTTGGATTTGAAATTCAGTGCTGTGATATTGAGTATCGATACCATCCCTAATTGTATTGTATTGTAATTGATCCATCCCTAGTATAGATTCCATGGAGCTTATAAAATTCACGCATAATCCAAGCTTTTCCATGTTTTCATTGTAGGTGGAAGCTATAGTTACAGTCCTGCGAAAGTATCGTAGAATCCGAAAGTTATCTGCAATGGAAGTTACCGTCGAAGTGCGATTTATTCGCTATCTGTAGAATAATTAGACACCTGTATTGAGCAGTACCTTCCACAGTTGTCCCAGGAACAGGCATAATTAACATAATCAATTATTGGTTCTTAAATGTTTTGTGTTAGATAATACAAGGATAGAATCATGTCATTACGGAAACACATCTACAACAGAAATATATTACATGAAAGGCTGTGGTTCAAGTTACAACATGTATGTTGGATTGTAGTTATGGAGACTATGAAACAAGACAACGTAAGGCCCCTCACATAAAATTTAGTTTGAACAGTTAGAATTGTCAGATCGATCATCACGTTTGTGGGGAAGTCGTTCGATGATTAGTTGATAAAAGAAATAGAGAGATCTCTACCAGTCGCTGTCCAACCAATGCCGCACAGACAACGAAAACTGATGTGTGTGGGAAATTCGGCCACTGATCGTCTGCAGACTAATGACAATATTAGTTCAGATGAAGTTTGGTTGAGACCAAAATATTAAAACAACTTTCTTGGTTTTAACCTATGTAATCTGACGGCCAATCGGACAGTGATGAGGAGAAATCGTTCACAAAACAAACTGAGACGATCGGTCAGCCAATTTTATTCGTACAATGTTGCGTATATGGAAAATAAAAATAGAACTAACCAAGATAAACTCCATTGCACTAGTGGACTTAACCTTGGATTAATCAGCATCAGGTATGTGGGTCCGCCGCACGGGATAAAGCAGATAACTATGTTTATTCGTGAAAATGTGGAGTGCTTAGATTCGTCATTTACAACAACTACAACAATAAAGGTAAATAATTGTACACTGATATTTCATTATCGTAAACTATGATTGATTGATTAATTGTTAGATTGACACAAAAGTTGAGAAACTGAGTTTATAGGTTATGTCATACTATTGACAAATGTTGATAGTGTTAAGTAAATTATTAGTTTAAATCACTCTGCAATCAATCGTAATTCAGTCGATTGAGAAGAAACAGCGCGTATTGCTAGTCAAACATTTAAAATAACAAATTATAACCTCTAACCTGTCATAACAGTGCGACCAAACAAACGAACTAAACCGACCAATCACCACGCGCGGAGTTAGAATTTAACTGTGTTTAGCAAGAATTTCAAATTCCAATTTTAGTAAATGTTTTATTCAACTTTACCATTTACAATAACAAATTTTAATTAATTTCAAATTATGTACAATGTTTTAGTAAACAAAATATATTTCTATAGTTAAAATTTGTGCAATTCTTATTTTCATTCAATTCCTTGTTCCTATTGTGCAATTTAATAATATTCATATCAATAAATATTCTACCGAGAAAAAGACGTTGTCACGTAAAATCTTCGCCCATAAAACCGACTTTACAGGCAACCATAATTTTTTTAACTCAAGTATTGTATTTAAATATAGTCTAAATTAATTATTTTTTAAACTCTAAATAATAATTTATAGATTTACACATCAATTAACTTTGTCAGTTAAGATCATTTTAAGCTAATAGTTTCTAATTTAGTTAGCATTGCACGAGTGTATTAAAAATATACTGTAGTGTTTTTATTGAAATCACAGCTCTGTGACTCAAAACATAGTTGTGTCTGTCATAATTTTTGTGTGGGGTATTCTTATTAGTATAAAGAACATTTTATAAAATTATCACTTGTTTTCTTTAAGTCCATTTTCAGATATTGACCTATAAAAATTGGTATTTACATGCTTTTGGCTAGTTTTGGAAGGCCGTGCAAGAAAAGAGTTTATTCTCAAGACTAAAACTTATGCTGTTGACAGTATTATGAGTACTCAACACAGAAATAAAATGATATTAGTGAGTCTCTTTTCCTTCAATAAAATATGATTTTTTCCTTAAAACAAATGGTACTTTGGGATTATACCGACCACACCCAGACATGAATCGTTATTTCACATTTCGTTTCTACTGATTACTAGATTAGCGTAGAACAATATTTCGTCAATATAAAACAGGAATTGTCTTATCGCAAACCCCTCCCCATCCTCAGACAGAGGTCAAAGTCGAGCGTCTAGTAGATAACGTGATTGCAGAGTCTCGCCGCCCGTTCAGCTGGTGCATCGCTTTGTTGTTGTTTTACTTACTTGTGTTTTACCTCTACATTTCTCCAAACACAAAAATTCAACAAAAACAAACATTTACCAAACTAAACTCTTTATTAAAAAAACACTAAAAACTTGTTTTTATTCTTGATCACATTCCGCCACCCAAAATGCGAGTGCCTCCGGCCATCATCAGCGCGGGCTTTGGCAGCACCTTCGGTGCTGCCCCGCGCTGATGTCGACGAAAGAAAAACATCCCTCGAGATAGTACCTATCAGTAAAATATCAAATTCTAGAGGGGCTAATCAGAAATATAAATTGAATTGTAATGGAAAGGCAATTATGTACCGTGCAAATCACGTGATGCCGCGCGGTCTGCCGTAATCAGGATTCTCGAGAAAGATAAGATAACAGCGACAACAATAACGATCACAATACCTGGAAATGCTTGTAAGTTTGTAATTTTGTAATTGAAGAGTTGTTTTTTCGTTCTATCATGTTTGTTTCTATAAATTTCTATTTTTGTGTTCTTCATACTAGTGTGGTCGGTATAATCCCAAAGTACCAAACAAATTATTGTTACATCAATAATTTTCCGAGTTTTTAGAGAAAACGTTTGACTGACTTTCTTGCATGATAGGAAAATTAAACTTATGTTTTTTTGAAAGTCATTTCATGCTGAACACATTAGTTTTTAAATTATTCTGATTTCTTTAAAAATAACTTTGCAAATAAATTTCCTGCAAACGATTTTTATTAAATTGACCTCATCACTCAAAAATATGGCTTGTAAATTTTTTTAGTTGGAGTTTTGTCTATGTCTACTCATAGAGAATCTATTATATAAGAATCGGGGTAATTAAAAACTTTGAGCAACACTGACTGGGTGATTTGAAATGGATTGACCCATCAGTAAAAAATAAAATTCTAATCACAAATGCCTCCGGCCATTACTGCTTTATAAGACATGCATCTTCAAAAACACAAAAATATTGTAAATTCACATAAATAACTTCCTACTATCTTGCAAGAAAAGTAGCTCCTCTTTGAATTTTCAAAAATTCATATTTTTAATATCCTAAAACACCATATAATTGTTTTTTTCAGAAGCACAACAATAGGTTAATAACGCAAATTAATCTTGTTTCCAGTGTTGTAAAAATAAATTTAAAAAATAATCTATACAAATCAAACTTTCAACAAACCAATAAATTGTGTACAAAACAAACATAAGTTTAATAAATAAGCAAAACTAACATAACCATAACTTTGCATATACGTAATATGTACTTACATGTGGAAACTAACGATCACATAAAAATAGATTTTCTTAGGTTAATTAAAATATAACACGCAATTACACATCGAACTTATAATCTCACTCATGATGAGCAGAAAACGTTAATAACGTGAATATTGTGATTTGCTAAGTCAGCCATTAACCCCATGGATACCGCGTTTCTTAGCTAGCAGAAATGGCCATAGGTATTTGTGATCAGACCGTCCAGAATTTGACGGATGTTTTTCATATATTGTCATCAGCGTTGAGTCCTGTGCTGATGGCCGAAGGCACTTGTGTCAGGGTGATATGAACTTTTATCTTTTATTTGGTTCACATTCTCTGATTACAGAATTATTGTATTTTATGTATCCAAACATTGAGTAACGGCAACATCAGCACCAACCAATACAAGGTTGACTCACAATCGTAACAAGATCACGTGAGGTCAGTAGAACTATGAAAATTACTCTGTGCGAGAAAAGAAGTTTCATTTTTAATGTTCTATAACTTTGTTATTTTATATTAGAACATCTTGAAACCCTTCTGTTTTGTTAAGAGGATAATAGTAATAGGTTAATAACATGAAACTCATCTTTTGCCACTCCGATCATTAAGCTCGCCATTACCAAAGGTAACATAATTATAATTAACTTGTTAACTACCACAGCTGATAATAGGAAACTATTATAAAGCTGTAATAGGCTAGACAATAAAACATTCTTTGGCTAAATTTTGATGGACAGGTATGGACATTTAGTACTGCTTATAACTTTAAACTATTACAATTCAATAAGCTTAGCATAGTTTTCAAATGTTGATACTGGAGTAGAAATGTACTGCATTCAATTTAACTCAATTCCACCCTACATACATTGTAGATAGATTTACAAAATTATTTTCAGAACTCTAATGTAACAGAGTAGGCAGTCAATAACTGATAATAAACTGAAGTAGTTACATGAAACTTAATTTTAAAATAATTTTAACAAAATATAATCTGACATATAGGCTAAATATATCACCGTCAGGTTAGAAAGTATAACCTCAATTTAGTTAATAAACCAATATGAAAGATAATTACTAATATCACAAATAAAGCAATCATAAACTACTAAAATTTTAGCTTACCTTATCAAGAACCCTTAAACATTCTAAAGAGACATTAAAATTATTAAAACATATTACAATCCAACAATCATCAATAATTTTACGCACTACAACAATGGTCAAATTCACCTACTAAAACCGAACCGACTTGGAAGTGAAAAACTTGAATCCATCTCTGAGAACAGGACGAGGACATTTTAATTTTTTCCATCAAACTGACAGTTTGGTTTTTTTAATATTTTTCTACTCTGGTCAGTTTGAACTAGGTCTGAGTACAGATCGACTTAGACCTAGGAAGTGAAAAACTCGAAATTCATCTCTTCTTAAAAGAGGACGAGGACATTTTAACTTTTTTTTCATCAAACTGACAGTTTCCATCAAACCAATTACATTTTCAGTATCGAGATACAAGACCTTAGCTATAATATATTATAGGCAATGTATCGTTTTAATACCATTAACAAAATGCTTTAAAAGTCAGAAAACATGGAGTATAAAAGAAAGTCGGATGCCTTTATTTATAGAAAGTTAACAACAAAACTGCAACACGACCCATACACCGTAACGTGCGTGCGGTGTCATCTGTGCTATCTATTTCTTTAGTTTATTAATAAGAAATTAATAGTCTATTATAATTGTTTTATCATTCAATAATTATTTTTTGGCAGTTGCTTATATAATACTTTACTTTGACTCAATGCTTAGCTTTAGAGCATTTTAAAACACAAAGAACTAAAATTACTAAATAACAATCAATTTAAAAAAATAACTATTTAAAATATTTACTACTAACAAAAATAGGGTTTCATGGCACTCAAAAATAGGTAACAGTGAAACAAATGTTAAAAGTATTAAATAGATAATAATGAATAATTTATTGAAATAATACATTTATATCACTAACACAAAATAAATAAAACAATATTTAAATAACTGCAAACATTTCCATATATATATATTCATGCATATATACGAATAACTCAAACTGTAATTATATAACAGTGATTAACAATATCTGAAATAACACAACAATAATATTTTATATATTAATATAATCGGTTACTAATTCCATTAAATTTGTTTTGTTAAATATGACGTAGCTATGGTGGAAGGTTTGATTCAACGAGAGAATGTAGCGCTAAATTTAGTTAGGCATACTGGAGATAAACTCAACATTCTTATTCACTTTAAATGTTGATTTTTTCTTATCGTATGAAATTATGCTTGATAAAATGTTTGTATTCATGCAACTCACACAAGACAGAATTCTAAACGCGAACATATATTTTTAGATAAAGGTCACATTTAAACTTGAACCTCTTCTAAAAGCATAGTAAAGTAAAAATGCCTTATTTTACCAAGCGAAGTTAAGGACTAAGAAGTCCTCGATAACACTTAACCTGGGGATCAACGGCTTAATTAAAGGTGACTTAATGTATAAAAAAATGGTATACGAACTTCGAACTTTCAGTATAGAACGTTTATTAGAAAACGAATTTTATGCTACATTAGTGAGTATTTCAATCTGTTTCTTAACTATTATACTCTTGTTTATAGAACTTTCCTAGAATGGTTACATAATCCAGGATAATACAAACTCTCACACGGCTTCAATTGCACTAGGTCGCTATATTCATATCCATTAGCAAGTATAATCCTAGTCTTACATCAAAAAGTATAGATACCCTGGTTTGAACGTTAATTACAAACTAACTAGTTGAGCTAAAATAACGGGACTTGACTTATTTATTTCAGCGTTTTGTAGGAAGTTAGTACCAGATTTATAATGAAAATCAAACAAAAACTTGGTCTTTTAGACATTAAAACTTTTATTTACATGTATCGATTCAGACGTTATTTAGTCTATAACCTTTATGTAAAAAGGTTTAACCGATATGTACAGAGTATCTAATTTTAATATAGAAGCAGCTGCTATATATTTACATTTAGAGAAAGTATTCTATTTTAATTTGAAGATATGTTTTATATAGAAAAGAGTTGGTTGGCTGTGGAGTAGTAAACATATGACATAATTATTCTATGCAGCAGAGTGCGTCTCAGATGAGCACTGCACAGCTGATTTTATTAAATTTTCAGTTGTGGAGGTGCAATAGTAATAACGAGTATTGCGTGCTGTAAAAGTGTATCAAAACTGTATTGTAGGTAGCTGAGGTTGTGAAGTCAGATTGGCCGGTCGTCAAAGTAAATTTTATAACCAACTGTGCACTAAGCGAAATAGAAACATTTAAGATCATAATGTCACTGTGTACTCGACTGTTAAGACCTAATTTAGCACGAGGATTTGTCTTTTCGTAAGTGTTCTATTTAAAAGTTCTGCTCATGACACGGCAAATTTTGATTGTTTACTCGATTGCATAATGGTCTATTTTTGATTTAAAAGCTAAATATTTGTACACTAAATTCGAGAGTTCTTTTCGACTGAATACTATTTGGTATTATGAGAAGAAAATCAGATTTTCTTAGGTATAATGAAATTAATAAGTGGCTTATCTCCAATTACAAGGTCAATTGATTGTTAGGAGGTCATAATCCAGTTGCACAAGCATGTTAAGCTGCAACACGAAAACTTTCGGGGAATTGCAAGTAGAGTAAAATTGCATAATTCATTGATTCAGTATGCAACTGCTTGAAATATATTATAAGTGTAAATATTTTACTAATTGTTGATATTATGCATCATTTTACATAGCCTAGTATCACTGAATGTCTTCTCTCCATCACATTAAATTTTGATAAAGTTACTGAAGTGATTCATTTGCTTTTAATGATTATTTTCTATTTAAAATTTAATGCTCTACACTAATTTACTAGTGCATAAGAAAAACATTCCTCAAGATAGTAAATGGTTACCACTACAATCAAATCATTGATATTCATGATCATCTAAACTACTTAAACAAAAATGTTGAACCGAATTTCCTATGTAAAAACTTAACTACGTTCTGGAAAGCTGAAGGTACCGAAACTCAATTCTCCCCAATAATTTAGGTAAGTTCACTCAGGCAGTAACAACCTCTTCAGCTGCGTCAAGGCACTTTTAAGGATGAAGTCCAAAGAGTTGGCCAATGTTGTCCACAGGCAAATCAGCATACTAGAAGCAAAGCTGCATGCCAGTGGAGGAACCTCCTTTAAAATCCCTCAAGTTAATCAATCTCACCCAATTAAAAGGGCGACCAGAACAGAGAACAGTACTCCAAGAGAGTATAAAATAGTTGGCTCCGAGAGAAAAACTATGTTTAGATTTTCTGCTTATAAAAAAAAAGAGCTGAATTTGACCTACGGCTGATAGCATTCAGGTGACTATCAGGAGTCAATGTCAATGATATCATTCTAAGGTCTTTAACCACTGAAAACCCTCTGAGTGGTTTGCTTCCAAGTGAGTAGTTTAAATTTATCATGCCAGCTTGTCGGGTGCAAAAAGCACTGTACATTTAAACACATAAAGCTCCATTTTATTATCGAAGCACAATGTAAGAAAATTGTTCAGGTCGGATTGTAGATCTCTGCAATCAATTTTAAAAGTCACTTCATCATAAATTTTAGAGTCATCTTAAAGAAGTATTTAATCTTGGGAGTGTTTGATGACAAGAACCAAATAATTTATAAACATGATACAACATAGGACCCAGAACCCTGGGGGAATTCCAGATGGTATAGGAAAGGCTGCAGATTCACTTCCGTTATATCTGATTAGATAGCAATTACTTACATAGCTACGAAACCATTCCAGCATTGGACACCATCAACACCCAGAGCACACATTTTAGCCAGTAGGTGCTCGTGGCTTATCCTGTCAAAGGCTTTCCAGCCTATGTATACACTGTCGACTTGGTAGCCTCTTTGGTAAGCTGAGAGGATATCTTAATAAACACCAGATTTGATGCAGCTGATCTACTGTAGAAGAAAACGTGCTGGGCAGTCATAATAGCGTTAAAAAGAGCTGCCAATGATTAACTGTAAATGAACTATAATTAATTAGAATGTTTTTGTATTCAATAGTTTAGATATTTCTAATGGTTAATTTGGTATCCTTATATGATTGATGTGGTGGCCACTTACTATACGGTGACCCAAGTTCAAACTCAGAACACTCAAGTTCTCTAAATATTAAATTTATGTAAGAATCTACCTATATCATGCGATAACAAATAGTAGACAGGGACAGAGAATTACCATGTTAACTAAATTCAATATTTTTAATAATTAATTTTAGTCGATTACGTAAATAATCTCTTTTTATTTTGTAGTATGCTTCAATAGTAATATAAATACTAGCCTTTCGGCTTGTAGTGATTGCCGTGCGGTTTAAAACATTAGACTCTGTATCTAAGTTAGATATCGTGCAGGTTCCAATCCTGTTTGTGACTAGCACGTTTTATCAATAACTTATGTGAATAGATGAGATTAGTGGCCCATGAGGATGGGCAAATTAAGGATTAAAAAGTGATTGACATCTCTGTTTTTTTAAACAAAAATAAAACAGAAAAAGTTAATTAATTGAAGTTGATATATCACACAATACAAAATAAACAGGAACAGAGAATTACATTTTTGCTTTATTTGACATTTGATCATTTGAGTTACTACTTTTAGGTCATTTCATCTTTCCAACACCTGTTTTCATCTCAAACTTTCAGTTCGTAACATATTTCAATACTAATAAAATTGATGTAGGTACAGTAATTATAGAGAATAACTCATGTTAATAAAGCATGACTATATATGACCATAGCCACGCCATAGCAGAAACAGCTGGTGGTCAGCAGTGTATGGCAACATCGCCTCAAGTCTCATTAGACTGTTTTGGTGTAGGCTGCTCATAATAGTTTTGTACGAGTAGTGCAGAGAAAAGCAGATTTTTGCTCTGCATGAGGAAAACAACTCGCCTTTTTGTTATTATCTTCCCCACTTTAAAATTTACATATTATTCAGCAGGATGAGTTCAATAAGAATGTTGAAAAAATAACAACTGATTTGAATCTCAAAATAGTTAATCTCATTTTCTAAATTTTTCATAACAGTGATCTAAGTTGTCTAATAGTAGGTTTTTAGTATGGTTAATTTTCAGATTAAAAAAATATTAAAAAGTGTGAGGGTGTACTTAAGATTATTTTTATGTTTCTCTTCAATTGTATAATCTTAAAAAGAAATTGTATTCTTTAAAGTGCAAAATGTACAGGAACAAAAACTCATAGTAGGAACTGTAACGTTGACTGTCAGAAACAAAAATCTCTTATTATAATATTTTAAAGCAATTTAACTATAAACAGCATGTTGGGTAATGTAAAGTGTATGAATTAAAAAAAAAGAATAAAAAAATAAAATATGAGTGCCCGAAAATGTACTTAATTTATCTGTTGAAACCTGAAATATCTAATTTTAAAATAAAATAAAAATTATTTTCAAGAAATTTTATATTGTATTATTTTTTTTAATTTTAAAATTGAGCAACAAATATAGGAGTGTTAGAATTAAATAAGAGGTCATAGCTTAAGAAAAAAATATTCTTTTTATAATAAGTAATATAAAAATCTATATTACAACTCAGATATGTATTTATTTGGGAACTCCTAAACCATTAGTGCATCTTATTTAGTACAAATGAAATAAGTTTGTTAGATGTCTCATTCAGTCACAAAACATGCTAACATGAGTGAACAATATACCTTAACTCATATAAATTACTAAGTACTAAATTCATTATTTCATCCAATTTAGATTTCAGATTTGTAACCTGATTATCAAAATGTTAATAAGGAAATTTTTTATAAATTTTCCAACTTAGAAAAATTCAAAACTATGATACAAAATGTACAAGACATGGAAATTCACTTATTAACTGAATAAAATGAAAATGATCAATAAATAACATATTTGGTTTGGTATTTATCTTACTGATCGTAAATTATGATTAGTAAGAAAAAGAGATGCAATGAGGGTGAGATTTAACTAAGATTATTAGCAGTCTGTAAACTGAGAACCTGCCACTTTGAGAACCATAGTAACAACAGGTCCGTTTCTTTCAGAACTAAGTGCAGAGACTAAGGCTCTTTCAGTAAAAAAGAGGTTGTTTTATTTATTTATTAAGAAAAAAGGGTATACAGATTTTTTTTTTAGTACAGTTATTTACACATAATGTTTTAATTTGTACCTATCACTCATTAGTTGTTTGAAGCCATAGTCAAGGAGAAGGGGCTAGAGAGCAACGTCCAGATTCATTTCTGTGCGGTCTTTTCTTGGAACAGTTAATTTTTGTGTAAAGAGGCTCCATAGGGTGATGGAGATGTGAGTGTTAAAGACAAAGCAGCAAAAAAACACAATCACCATCAGACATTTTGGTGTAGCAGGTTTCTGCATTAGTGATTGGGGTAGAGAAAGTGGCATGATTTAAATACACAGATATATTAGTAATCGAGAATTGGTAGGTGACGTACAATACGGTTAAATATAATGGGAAAAGATAAGGTGAATGCCTACCTATGGTTTATTGAACACCTATGAGGTGACTTGATTGTATTAGATATTAGCTTGGTGGAGCTGTGTGGCAGGAAATCTCATTGTTACTGGTCGTGTTACACATACATATTTATGCTAACTGATTATTGGTTGGTTATTTTAAAATAATGTTAATACAACTACAAAACACTTATTACAGTTTGAAATCGCTATTCACATTTTGTGTAGAGTGGTCGGTTTTCATCATATTTGTATTGCACTGTTGAGATTGTTATCTTTTTAGGGCCATGCTCTGATATATTCAGAGGCTTTGAGAAAGCACTATCAAAAAAATTAAGTTTGTTATGTAGCTTTGATAAAGGCCTACGTTCGATTTTCCTAATAAAACCATAAATTGACATTAATGCCCGGTTGTACTGACAATCCTCTTGATTTTAGCTGTATAATAAATGTTGAACATGAAAGATTTTTACAACCTTATTTTTATTTAAGTAGAATTGTGGTAATGTCTCGTTTAAAAAAAATTATTAATAGGTATCAAAAGTTTTAGATATTTTTATTGTTCATTCAGAAAATATTTGGCATTTTTATACTTGTTTAATATTAAAAAAGTATGTATACATACTACAAAAAAATTAAAAAGCGTTTGCATTTACAAAATGAAACCATTGTCATAATTCTTCAACAAAAAATGTGTGTAAAAGTATATGCAATTTAACATGGTTCTTATGGTTTAAACTCAAGGGTATTTTACTACAGTCGGTTCATAGAGATAAAATATCGGCATTGAATAGCTTGAGACTTGAAATCACAGTAGACCTACTAAATATTTTTTTACTTTTTAAAAACTATTCAATTTAGTTTTAATATCTGCAACTTTAATGTTTCAGTCAACTTAGAATGAATTCAAGTCAAGTTGGAGATCTTGGAAGTGGTGCAGGCAAAGGAGGTGGTGGTGGCGGATCTATAAGGGAAGCTGGTGGAGCCTTTGGTAAAATGGAAGCAGCTAATGAAGAAGAGTTCTTTTATAAACAAGTGAGTTTAAAACTCATTAAGATATTGTATCACACATTAATTTAAGGCATTCCTTACAATTCTGAATTTTAAATAAAAATACTTTCCCCTGCACCTCAACAATGCTTAAGAACACTGTTATGAGACTGTTAATTTTCAAATTGTTGGTGCTCTTGGATGCCCATTTCTTTTAGGAAGTATTCCATATCCCTCAGTGGTTCTATTTCTTACCACTTCTTAGAAAGAATATTCAAATAAAAACAAATATTTATTGAATTTTAATTTCATGTAATTTAAAACAGATAGTTCCATGTTAGTGAATCTTTACTGGAGTGTACCAACATTATACGTAATTTAATAAGATTGCTGTTCTGATTAATGTCAACATTTTTTACAAGAATGGAAAAAAATAAATCTTAAACATCAATTTAATAAAAATGTAAAAAGTAGTTTTACATTTTGTGTATGATCAAGTGAGATTTTTATCTATATGGTTATAAAATTATGATATTGTATCATTTCAAATGTTTGTTTATACAGGAATGTAAACGTATTTTTATATTTCAGCAACGAGAACAACTGGTGAAATTGAAGGAGGATTTGAATGATGAAATAACTTTTCATGAAGAACAGATCAAAAGACACCAAGAAGCCATTAAGAGAAATAAGAGCCGTGTGAACAATTTGGAAAAAGGCAACAAATAAGTTAGCGTACAATGACAATAATTATTATTGATGATAGCATCCTAAGTATTACAGGAATTAGTTAAGTTAAAAGGCACACAGTATTTACTACCAAGGGAAAGTTTGCTTTTTATATTTTTATTTATACAATTTTATTCATTTAAATGTTCTTTAAAAATTGTTTATGCTTATAAATAAAAATTAAATTAAATACCATGTACCATCTTAATTATTTATCCCCAAACGATTGAAAGGCTGAGTAACACTATTAAATAGTCTACATGTAGACTATTCTTTTACTCTTTTGAATTTGGTATAAATACATTCTAACATATGAGCATGAGTCTTTTATAAAATTTTGTATAATATCTAATTACTACATTTATTTATACTTTTTATTGTATGATGGTGTCGACAAAAGATTTTTGTCTTGTATTGTCATAACCATTATTGCAATTTGAAAATGTATATTATACTAAATGTGAAACTTTTCCAAGCATAAAAAATTATTTAGTGTAAGAATGGTTGGCCAAAATTGTTATATACATTTTTATTTTAATGTATGTTATATAAACTAAATGAAAACCAACACGTTTTTAACCAAACCAAAACATACTTTTTCCTGAAAAATAGTTGAAATAAAGAAAAATACTTGGTAAAATCAGATTTAAAAATAACTAATTATAAATAATATTCATATTTTTGTGATTCAGTTCAAGATTACATTAATTTAAGGGCAGTCTGACATGAAAAAAAAAAATTTTTTTTTGGGGGAATTTTGGTTTTTTATTTATTAATATTCTTTAGAATTTTCTCTTTAAAATGGTATATAATATACCTTATTACTATAATATTAAACCTTATATAAAAAATATATATATAAAGGCTTGCAACTGTTGTTTGGCGTTGAGCACCACTCCTTATAGTAAACAAACAATCTATAAAATAGATATTAATTGGTTTTGTTATGTTGGTACTGTTTTGCTTTTAGTCTGGTTTTAGTGATATCACACACTGTCAGCAATATGACAGATGTCATCTGTTGTTATTATTTTATGTTGGAGGTTTATTGTGAAGTTTTGAAATACTGTGTTTTGTGATTTGCAAGTTTCCCTGTTGTTTTTATTTGTAAAGGAGTTTATTGTAATTGAATGTAGATTAAAAATGGGTAATAAGAAGAGAGTAGGAAACTAAGAAAACTATGTTACAAGAAGAAGACTGTTGTTCGTAGCAAGAAAACAGTAGTAACTTCAGGTAATGAAGAGGATAGGCCTAGAAACACCCAAAGTTGTTTCCACATCCAATGAGAAATTGAGCCCTAACCTAGCCTGCTATGATAATTCAACTGATACCTTACAGTATGACATAGTAAACATTGTACAGCTAGAATCAGTTTTGAAAGATGTTGCAGTGTGTAGGGTTTTGTCATGGCAACCTATCATTTAGTCGAAAACCATTAGCAGGGCTCGCAGTACAAAATTTCCGTTCTCCTGTAGCTGTGGCATGACAAAAGCTTTTGACAACTGTCCCAAAGCAACAGATATTAGGGCCTAGGCCTATTGAGGCACCAAGCAAAAGTTCACAATGCTACTATGACTTGAAACCTAAGGTTAGTATACGGCTTGCGTGTAATAGGAAAGGGCTATACTGCTGCCCAAAACTCTTTGCGGCATGATGAATTTACCCGCTCCGCCCAGCAAGTTCAATCAACATGAACAGTTTTTGTCCAGCCATGTAGAAAGTGTGATGTGAAAACTCTATGAAGAGAGCAGTGACAGAAGCAGTTATTGAAAATGGAATTCTAATGACTTATGTGTTGCGGTTGACGGAAGCTGGCAAAAAGCGAGGGGCCCACACCTCGCTAAATGGCGTTGTCACCAATTACTTCAGCAGATACGGGTAAAGTAATAGATATTTATTCAATGTCAAAATACTGTAAACTGCCCTCAGAGAACAAGCAAACCAACACTTTAGAAATATTGCAAGGCAAATTATGTAGGTAGCAGTGGAGGTATGGAAGCTGAAGGTGCGACTGCAATGTTCAAAAGATCCGAGACTAAATACGGTGTTCGCTATGTGGAGTACCTTGGAGATGGTGACTCCAATGGCTATGCAGCAGTTGTGGCAGAAGCACCATATGGCCCAGATGTTGTCCATTCAGAAGTTGGAATGTGTAGGACACGTCCAGAAGAGGATGGGGACAAGATAAGAATAAGGGACTTTATCATGAAAAATAAAGGCTTGAAGCTTTTCTGACGGAAATCTCTTTCTGGGAAAGGTAGGCTAAACAGGGAAGGCGATCCACAAATCCAAATATTACTATGGACTAGCCATCCGTAGGAATACCACACAGCGTGGAAGCCATGAGGCGAGCAGGTTTGGGCGTTGTACTGTCATGTTCAGTCTACCTAACGATACGCCTTTACATATTTTATGCCCAGACACCGAAGAACATGGTGTAAGTATAACAAAGCCGCCAAAGAAAAAACTAAATATGACCACAGCCAGCATTTTCACCTCTCACCTGTTCTAATGAAAGCAATCAAACCTATTTTTAAATCTTTGTGCAGCCTAGAACTACTCAGAAAATGTCTCAAAGGAAAATCTCAAAATCCTAATGAGTCTATGAATAATGTCATTTGGGCTCGGCTCCCTAAACGCACCTTTGTTACACTAGGTGCTCTTAGGCTAGGTGTCTATGAGGCAGTCCTATCATTCAATGATGGGTACAGCTCCAAAGTGAAAGTTTTAGAGCACATTGGGCTAGAACCAGGACTGAATATGCGGTTAGCTTTAAAACGTCTCGACACCCAGCGGATTCGCAAAGCAGATAAAGCGGGCTACCGACATTAAAAAAAAAATCAGGCAATCAAAGGACTTTAGCCAAAATGGAAGCTGGAGGATCTGTATCAAGAAGCAGAGGATCGCCAGACAAACCCTTCCTACAGTGCAGGCCATCATTAAACCAAGGTATGAGTCCAAAATATGCTACCTTCTTGCTTTTTCTTGATTTGCCGAAAAAAACTTGTTATTTTTTAACTTTGGGGCCCTATAACTCAAAAACTACTAGGCCTACCCCAGTCAAATTTTTATATACAGTATTCTACTTACTATTGCCTAGTTCCCCTCATGGGAATTTATAAATATCTCTTGTCAATGAGGCACAGTAAACATTTTTACTTATAAAAAAGTTAGTTAAAAACAATAAATTATAAAAAAATTATAACTTTTTAATTTTTTTTTCAAATTTAAAAAACCTCATGATAAGACCTAGATTATAAGCTATTTAATAAGTAAAATAAAAAATCAGGACTCTATCTATAACCATTACAGAGTTATAGGTTCCCAAGTTAACATTATGTTCTTATGGAGGTCGGGGACTTGCCCTTAAGACAGTGAAATAAAGTAAGTGTCTCGGCATTGCAGAAGATAACAACCTCTCTTGTGTCCTACACATTGACAATCTCAGTGGAAAACACAACTCAAGTATTTACTTTCTCAAATAAATAACACTTCTACTAACACTGACACAAGAGTTAATGTTTCTTATTTGTGTTTAACATTAATACTAGACCAGTGTGTTTGCTAATATTGTGGCAAATTTAAGCCTGTCAAAAATAGAGAGTGCATTCTAATTCCTCAAAAAAAGACTATGAGTATACCTTTTGAACTGAATACTCTCAATTCATGCTATCAAAAACTAGGAGTATTTTGATTAGTATCTCTCGAATGTCTGCAGTTACAAGCTCATGAACATTGCCTTCGAAACGAAGAAAATCATCTCAAATTATTGACATTGTGAATCGTCTCTTCTATTTAATTTTCTCATCCACTGCTCTAATTAGATCCTAGTCCAGTCATCTTAAATATGCAACCATTGCCTGAAACAGAGAATAAGGTTACAGGGATTGCAATAAAGGGGGGGTGGGGGATGTTGCAATGAAACTATGCAGGAAAGGTCCTTTTCGGAACTGATTGAAGTGTACTTTGATTATGGGGTATCAGCAAAAATGTAGGTTCTAGATTTTTGTGCTGTTTTTTGTTTGAAAGTCCTCTTTGTTATTCCCTTTTTCAGAATTATGACCCTCTAATACAATGTACGAAACACAAATATACTTTATGAACTATGATACTTGTACGAGAACTAATAACTTTTAATCAGTTTGTTTAGTGTTGTCTTATACTGAATATCTTGTGAAAAATGTTTAATACAAATCTATGAGTTATTCCTGTAACAAAACAAAATCAAGCATAGTTTAAAGGGTCTTTCTGTTCAATTCATTAAAAATATTTGGTCCCAAATAAACCAATACTGTAAATTTAACAAAGTTTTTAAGATTAATGATCCTAGTTTGAGAACATAACAATTACAAAAATACTATTCGTTTTATTACTCATGTATTACAATACATACATAGTTTTACAATGTAAAGAAGAAAATGAACACCCCACCACCCCTCAGTATTGTGTCACATGCAAGATAGAGACAGCTTGTAGACTGATAATTTTGAAGCAGCTAGCCGTACATTAAATCATAATTAAATGGAGACTTTTGGAGGTTGAGTATATGAGTATTCCAGCTGGCATTATTATACCATCATTATACTCGCTCTTCAAGCAAGGTACCATAATATCACCTCTGCTCACTAGGAACTAGAGATGGCAAATCTTCTAAGCACATAGGTGGGGAAAAACTTTTCAACTTGTCTATATCTTCTCTGTTACTGTCCATCATTCCATTCAAAGTGTAACAAAATAAGGCTTGGCTGGTTTTTCAAGGTGTCTAGACATGAATTTTAAGACTGGGTGTATTTCTTTGCTTGATGTGCAAGGAATGTGATTTATGGTGACCCATGATTTTGTATTATTTCCAGCCGGAATTATTATACCATCATTAAACTCGTTCTTCAAACATGGTACCATAATATCACCTCTGCTCACAAGGAACTAGAGGTGGCAAATCTTCTAAGCCCACAGGTAGGGAAAAAACTGTTCTCATCTATACCGTCTCTGTAGCTGACTATCCTTCCATACAATGTGTAACATATATTGAACCTCGGCTGGGTTTTCAAGGTGTCTAGACATGAATTTTAAGACTGGGTGTTTTTTTTTGCTTGATGTGCAAGGAATTGTGATTTATGGTGACCATTGATTTTGCATTATTTCTAGCCGGCATTATTATACCATCATTATACTCGTTCTTCAATCAAGGTACCATAATATCGCTTCTGCTCACTAGGAAGTAGAGGTGGCAAATCTTCTAAGCCCACAGGTGGGGAAAAACTGTTCCTCTCGTCTATACCGTCTCTGTAGCTGACCATCCTTCCATACAATGTGTGACACATACTGAACCTCGGCTGGGTTTTCAAGGTGTCCAGACATAATTATCAAGATTTTGGATGTATTTCTTACCTTGCTGTTAAAATTATGATGTATGGTGACCATTTATTTTGCATTATTTCCAACCGGCATTATTATACCATCATTATACTCGTTCTTCAATCAAGGTACCATAATATCGCTTCTGC
This sequence comes from Homalodisca vitripennis, assembly GCF_021130785.1. NCBI lineage: Eukaryota > Metazoa > Arthropoda > Insecta > Hemiptera > Cicadellidae > Homalodisca > Homalodisca vitripennis. The sequence goes on along the minus strand of NC_060211.1, from coordinate 50,040,358 downwards.
TCACTAGGAACTAGAGGTGGCAAATCTTCTAAGCCAACAGGTGGGGAAAAACTGTTCTGCTCGTCTATACTGTCTTCTGTAGCTGACCATCCTTCCATACAATGTGTAAAACAATAAAGCTTGGCTGGTTTTCCTAATTTCAGCTTAAAGGAGAACACAAAATGTAGTGGTGTTCATAGCCTCAATTTTTGAATTTAGAATGAATTTTTAAATGTGTATTACTATAGTAATAAAATTGTTTGATTGTTGCTGAAATATTTATTTGGAATTTCATTTTCTGAATAATGTCAGCATTAATCACTCAGAAATAAACCTCATGAAGTTTTTTTTAGATAAAAATGAAAGAATATTTAACTATAGTAATAAATATAAATTATGACATTTAATTTAAAAACATTTTCTTTAGTGTAATTGATTTAAAATAAATCAATATGAAATTTTATAAATTTAACATTGTCTTTGTGGGCACAAAATTTTTAAAAATACGGTAGGCTGTAGTACAATCCATGTAGGTGTTTGTTTACATGCATCCTAAATAAACAACCAATGAAATATGAAAAGATTTGAGAAAATCCTAGAAGGTAGTTAGAAAAATCTCAATAGACTTTATTAACACATACATATTCATGAAATTAATATTTTTTTTATTGAACATTTTACTATGATATGTAAAAATACCAGGAAAATTTCTTAGCTTAGGTAATAACAAAAAATCCTATCAACCCTTTACTTCTCATCAAGGACGTAGCCAGCATAGGGGTCCAAACCCCCCTCCCAAATTTTCAATTATATTTTTAGCAAACAATTATTATTTAAATAATTCAGTATTACTGACATGTACGGCTGGAAAAAGGATTTTTCCGAACATTTGCCATCATTCAGCGATACAAAAAATCAGTAACACTACGTTTCGAGATAAAAAAAAATCCCCCTAAATACGAACAAATTAGGAAATCTTTCCTCAAAAACTAATTAAAAATACAGCTGTATTTTTAGATGTGTTAATTTGGTATTTTTCTTTCCCATCACTCACAATCAATTTACACTCAACATTAAATGCTACTAAAATCCGTAAGTGTAATTTCAATATTTTCTTTTATATCTTATAAATAGAAATGAATTTCCAATTGTGTTGATAAGTGATAATCTCGAAAACGGCTGGACTACTACGCCTAATTGACTTTTTTATATTCCCTGAAGTCCGAGGAGGTTTAAAGTGAGAGCACCACACTAGTGTGTAAATACTCAGCATTTTATTGTGTCCATATTACTACACAGGGATGTTACGAGTTAAACAATTGATATACCAGCTAGTACGATTAATCACCCAGATTGTAAAGTGAGAGCATCACACTAGTGTGTAAATACTCAGAATTTTATTGTATCCATATTACTACACAGGGATGTTACAAGTTAAACAATTGATATACCAGCTAGTACCATTAATCACCCAGATTTTAAAGTGAGAGCACCACACTAGTGTGTAAATACTCAGAATTTTATTGTATCCATATTACTACACAGGGATGTTACGAGTTAAACAATTGATATACCAGCTAGTACGATTAATCACCCAGATTGTAAAGTGAGAGCACCACACTAGTGTGTAAATACTCAGAATTTTATTGTGTCCATATTACTACACAGGGATGTTACGAGTTAAACAATTGATATACCAGCTAGTACCATTAATCACCCAGATTGTAAGGTGAGAGCACCACACTAGTGTGTAAATACTCAACATTTTATTGTGTCCATATTACTACACAGGGATGTTACGAGTTAAACAATTGATATACCAGCTAGTACGATTAATCACCCAGATTGTAAAGTGAGAGTACCACACTAGTGTGTAAATACTCTACATATTAATGTGTCCATTTTACTACATTGGGCTAGTGAGGATTGTATTTTGTTCTTTAAATAAAGTGTCCATGAGCAGCAACCAAGATTTTATAAAGATTGAATAAATGTTAAAAATATTATTGTATACCTATAGCTTATTAACAATCAGAAATACAAGTACTTTCTGCTCTAGTAGTATTCAATTAATGACCTAGTCAGGAAGGGGATAAACCCCACTAGGAGAAAGATGTGGGTAAGAAGATGTGAAACATTTAAGAATAAACACTCTCTATAATTATACAAACGAAAATTACATTACATTTACTTAGATTATATTCTACATAGGTCCTTCGGTGGTGGTCTTATTGGAATAGCACCAAAGACAAACTTCTCTGCCTTAAATGCTTCTAGCTCTCTTTCGGACACTTCCTCTAGTGGCGTGTAAGCAGAGCTGTCTACGGGTGTACTGTTAGACCACAGCTGCTGTCCTTGGTTCCCTCCAAACACTGAGGTGCCTGGTTGATACGTCTGGACACCGGCGGGTTCTTGCTGAGGAAGAGCGAATGAGAACGAACTGTTCACCACTGCTTGTGTATTGACAGGAGGAAACATCTGTGGCGCATCGGTAAAACCGGTTTGTCCCAACGAAGGAGGTAAATTGTTCTGTGTGGGAGCATAACTGGCTTGACCTTCACGTAACCACCTCTCCTGCAACAATTTAACACTTTAAATTTCAGCTGTTACATAACTAGTACTAGATAAAAACCTATTTTTTTTACAAATTTTATGAAGTAAAATTATTTCATTTTGAAATTACCAAAGGATTATACAAAATATATAAACATATTTTTTGGAAACTTTTTAGTATTTTAATATAAGAAAATTTATGTATAAATCTAAATAGGTCTATTTGCTACAATTCTCTAAAACTTGTTCTCTATCAGGGTTTAAGCTATGATCACATTTGTTGCACTTTGCGTTTATTGTTGCTGATTTTTAAAGTTTATTATTTTTGTTACATAGTTTCTTGTTATTAATTTACTATATATTCATTTATAGATATGAAAAGAATTAATTGTTGATATTAATAACTGAAAAACATTTGGTTATTTAATAATTAATTAGAGGCTGCTCATAAGTGAAAATCAACCACATCAAAATAAAAATTAATTACATAGTTTATATTCACTGTAGGTAATTTTTTTAGACCTTTGTAGATTTTTGTAAGAATTGTATGTAACTTGATGTATTGAGAATAAATTTAATTGAATTGAGAATTGAACATGTAATTGTACTTATGTAAACAAAATACATTAAGTTTTTATATATTATCATATTGTCTTTTTGTCATGCCAGTAATGAAATTGTAAACTAAAAATTAACTTAGTTTACATGCTGAGTAATAAATCGTTGCTGCATATTAAAATGATTGTGCACTATACTGCATGCGCATGCTTGTGCTTGGGAATATTGTATATACTGCTTTTGTCAACTTTCTGAATAAAGAGTTTTTGAACTTTGAACCTGAACAATAAAATACATTGCTTTTTAACCATTTTTAAAAATAGTTTCAAATTTTACTAAGGATACAGACCTTGCTTTTTCGCAACTAAAACAATTTATTTTCATGAAAGGGTGACTGCGTTTACTTTATTTATAATTTAACTGATAGAATTTGTACAACATGGTTTGTTCTTGTAGGGTAAGTATGAATTTCTTACCTATATGAAAATTTAATAATTTGTTCATTACACTTCCAAGGCAGCAGTATATTTATGTATTTGAAACAGTTATTATTCGAAAATTTAAAGAAAATAGCACATAGTAGTTTGTTGTAGTAAGCTAGATAACATTTATGAGCTAAGACCTCCTATAATTTCCCGGGAAAAGATTCCCGAACTGTTGTTTTTGGAGAGTATTCTATACCTTCTAAACCACCAAGTGTGTTAGGTCCCTCCGAAACATTTCCTATATACGCCTCTGTCCAATAAAGGTAATAATTTCAAATTAAACAAAATAAAATCCTAAATAACCACAATTAAAACACACTCACACACACACAAGAGAATTTTTAGTGAAAGAGATTGAGATATTCACGATTTTGAACTTTTTAACTCTATACAATATTTCATATATTGTATAAAGTTAAAAAGTTTGGGCTCTACATTCTATAAAATGTATAATGTATTTGTACTAAATGCACTGTACTCACAATTATTGTATATCCAGTTTCCTTCTTCTTCAAATCATTGTACATTTTTGCTACTTGCATATACAACTGTTGTACAAATGCTTGCTGAAACAAAAAAGTTTAACTTTTTAACTGTTTAACGATCTTGTAAACATATGTTAGCGATCGATTTATTAGTAAGGCAGTGTATGGTCTTCTTAATCAGCATGTTCGTATCTGTTGAACAATCATTAACAGATCAAGATTCATGTTTGGCTCTTTTTTAAATGACTTTTACCATCTCCCATTTCAGTTACATCTCAACCCATTTAAAGATAAAGTTGTTCAGTAGATTTTTCTATGCCAGATTGCCGCTCCTGCCCTATTTGGCTGAGACTTTTTTCTAATATTTTATAGTAGAGAAAAGTAGGATCATAGAGTTGTAATGTGTTACTGAATCAAGTCATCAATGCCACTGATAAAAGATTGTAACTGACCATGGTTGACTGATTCAATTCCTGGACAGGATTCAATTTATGAATCACGGATCCTATCACCTTATTCATAATTTACACCCAAGTACCACAAAAGGTAATACTGATTTGTACTTTGTTTACAAATGAAGTATACTACTCCAACAAATCTGTTACATTTTTATTATTAGTTTTATCATTTTTAGTCAGCCCCATTGTAACTCAATAATATGTTTTATTCAATTTAGTTACACCCAACTGTACACTTTAGTTAATATATGAATACTATGTATGGCATTCCTCAAAGTATTGAACATACGAAACTTAATCACTTGATTGGTTTTTACAATTATTTTATATAAATAACCATCCTAAAGTAAATTCTGAGATATACATTAGTACAATATGGTACTGACGTAACATTCATGAAAATATGGTAATGAGGATTGGTTTTACAGGATTTTTATAAAACAAATCTAATGAAATAGTTAATATTTTTTAGGAATTACTGTTGGTAAATTAAAATGATTTGCAAGTATTTAGTCACACCAGATGAAGAAAATAGACTAAGACATTAAGAAACTGAATTTGTGCATGAACAGATAAAGTTTGACAATCAGTATAGTTGGTCAAATGTTTTATAAGTATATTTATGTGTTTTAATTTTTTGTGATCTATTATCATTATTTATTTACATGTTCTGATGTAAGTTGTACATAAAACAAATAAAGAGATTGAATGATTAGTTCCTAAAAAACCACTTATACCGTTAATATGTATCATGACATTTTGAGTTTTCCTTATAAAGCATGTATTTTTTTTGACATTTAAACAATAAAATAAAAAAAGTTCAAGATTATTGTTTGTAAATAAACAACAATAGTGAAAACATGAGCAGTGTTTCAATAAGTGTCAATCCTATATTCTGAGTGAGACAGTGTTATGATAATTCTAAGGATAAAAATAAGATGTAAAAGTGTTTTGAGTTTTAACAATGTTCTTGTGGTCTTAACATCAAAATTACCACTATCATAGACAGCTGTATCATGAATTAAAATTGATAATCTTAGCAAAGCCTATCAATTGTTATATTTTACAATAAAAGACACAATTGGAATTTGTAATACAACTTTATTTTTTATCTATGTATTTATTACCAAACTTATATCTTCATATTGGTAAATTTGGTTAAATCATAAAATAATGTTCATCAATTGATACAAATTCTTAGGTAAATTGTTTAGCAAATCTTAAAATTCATGAATCTCAACCCATTGCAGGTGACGAAAATCTTTTGCACGTGTCACTCAGCAGCCGGAGTTGTTTACAGCGGTAGAGTCGGCTACTCCTCTGCACTATTTTAATTAATTATATATTTTTATGTTATACTGTATGCATTTATTTATTTAGTGAACTAAAATAATGACATAAATTTAAACTAATGAATAGCATACCAAAATATTCTATTTACGTTTGTTCATTGACACTTTGAATTAAATTATCGAAAGGCAAATGAATTAGAAACAGTAAAGTAAAGTTAAAATTAGAACAAATTCTTACAACACAGGTTATCGCCTATTATAAACAACATACACGACTGACCACCATTTATTACAAACAAAACTGAAAGTGAAGATCGTATTAGTAACAGCTGATACCATTCCATCTAATTATTTGTAGACTACTACTGTAAAAAAGTACAGTACCAAAAAAACTGAGAGCATTCTAGTGGAAAAAGCACGAAATGAACAGTAATTACAAAATGGCAAACAGAGAATGCGTAGCGCATGTCTTTCAGCATTTTTTATACGTTTTGTAAACGGTCGGATGTGTAGCACGCGTCTTTCACCCGCAATGGCTACAAAACATTTAATTAAAATAAAAATAGTAGAATATTAATCATATTGATCGTATTAATAGAACTTACATACAAAGGAAGTGTGCCATTTTGTAACGCTCTGTAACATTCCCACCGTAGTTCTTCAGGGGACTGATCCTCCAGGCCGGGCATGTTGGTCAAGTCCTTGAGTGGGCAATACGATGACAACTGCCACTGACTGCCCTTCTCCAGGTGGGCAATATCTTTCAAAATAATTTGCCTGCGAAAGAGTCAATTATAACTTACATCAAACCAGAAAAAAAAACATTTGAAAGAATCAATTCATGATTAACCAACTAAATTGCAGATAGCACTATGTATGCGAAAATATATTGACAAGGCCATCACGCCATTAGTAGTTAGCTGTTTTACCAGATGAGTTGCATGCAATCAACTGGTTTATTGCGTTCTGTTAAATATTAAGAATGAAACAATTTTACTTTAGCGAATAGACAATTGGGAAAGAGAAAATGAATATATGATCGGCTCATTGACAGCTGAATCAAGTAAACAAGAGACATGAGTAATACGGTGCATCACACAACATTATATAACAAAAACAACACAAAACACAACAACAAACAACTGACAAAACTTCTTGATAGTGGGTATGTTATTAGTGAATCAGACAGATACTGCCCATATTGAGGTGAATCTGGAGAGTTCCAAGGAATATTTTGATGATGCTTAGTGAGTGGTGACCTTGAAATTTACGACATAAGTAGTAAGCTTCCACAATGTTGAAGTACGTTGAAATGTTCACCATAATTGAACAGAAATAACAATAAAACTCAATATTTGTAACAACATAATATAGAAAAAATTATGTTGGACTACAAAATTTAATTTTGTTTATAAATTAACATAATTAAAATTCCAAGATTTTGAACAAACACTACTGTAAATTGTACTTTTGTATTTAAAATATTAAACCGTGGGAGACAATATTTTATAAATGAATTGTAACACGTTTGACTATTATTTACAAACAATACAAGAATGTGTAACATTTATGATTCAATATTAAATATGGATTATTGTGTATCAAACTATAACAACTACCTTAATTATTGAAAAATGTTCAAATAAAAATCTCCCCAACTGAATAAAAACATCATTAATTGTCAAGAAGCAACAAAATTGTCCTAAAACTGATTTAACCTTTGAAAACATTGACAAAAACTGTTTATCAATATCACTACATTTTCATTTTAAATTGTCTCGGGCAAATTGATATCAAGCACTAGTTTAGACTAATTTAAAAAAAATTATTTGGCACATAAGTTCTTTTGAGAAACAATTTCATCTTTGTCAACTGTTTTTAGACAAAAGTTTGTTTGCACTTACATTATTTCTTGTATGTTGTATTTTAAGCCAGGACTTGTCACTTGTACCGACTGAGTAAAACTGATTTGCTGGTTACTCTGTGTAATGAAGCTATTCTCAAACTCTTTATTACCAAACGAAGTATTGCCACCTTTCAAAATTGATATTCCTGAAACATTGTAACAATAATTACGACAAAGAATGTTGATGTACATAACTGCCATTATTACATAATTAAATTACACTATGTAATTTAAAATTATGTCATTACACGATCTGTATAAGTTTAATTCCATAATGAAAGCGCTAAAAACTTTAGCTACAAAGATACTTTGTTTAAATGAGGGAGTTTGAAATATTTACAAAAATTAAATTAAGAATGTTATTTATTCACGTGTCTGTTACTTAATTTTACCAAAATATAACAATCCAATGGATGGACAATACTACATGGCTCATCACAACAGATTTCATTTATTTACGGTAAACACCATTTTACTAAGATAATCCTCACTAATTCAAAATTTACAAAAATGAGATTAGAGAAAAAAATATTGAGATAATCACGCAATAGTAAAAGGCTATTAAAATAACAATAGCAACTTATAAAATACAGTACAAAGACAATATTACCAATAAATAATAACAAAAACAACACTAAAAAACAAATTATAACAAGAAGAACGATAATTAACCCTGGAACTGACAAAGTCATAATTTACCAACACATTTTTCACGCTGTGATACGGACTTTTGCATATTACAATTTGGGTGTTATTGTAGTATAAATAGGTTTTTAACTCTTAAAAGCTATTATTATGGTCATGATTCAATAATAAATGCATGGGTCTGGTTTTGGTACGCTTATAATAAGAAAATAATTGATCCTGACAACTTCCAGCCAAGCCAATCATCATTAATTTAAGGTGGTCCATCCCACTGGTATTACCAGTAAGCTCTCATAAGTGTACTCCAGACCCAAACATCAGGTGCAAGAACCGTGACTCCAAGACTAACTTCCGGGTCTGAGAGTAGCGCCTTAGACCACAAATCCTGACTTAATGTCCTGAATGTGCAGGTAGCTCAATTCTACAAGAAACCATCAGAGTGCTGTTGAGGGAGGAGCCTATTTGACCCGTAACGTTGGAGCAGCCAAGTGGAACTGAGTGACGTTGCCAAACTTGTTCCCCGCTGTAACCGCAAGCCGCCTAATTGCAGCATACTTCAAATTCTTTAACCATTACACCCAAAATTAATTAATTGTCTTAAATTAACACTAGCCACACAGGCCTGTCCATTCTGTTGGTTGCCACCAACTGCATTCTCTGGAGGTTCCTGGTGTAAGCTCCTGCTGTTCATCTTATAGTCAATTGGATTGCTCAATTGGATTCCATGCCAGTTCTAGGGTTAAATTCTAAGATTGACAAAATAAGATGGAAAAACTTTACAAATTCCAGATGATTTTTTAATATACAGTACACTATGCCTTGAAAACTAACAGACAGATTTGAAAATGTACATGGTGCTTCATTTCTATAAAGGCAATATCAAGTTCAGTAATGGTGTATGTCACTCCATAAGATTTTACTGAGGGTTAGCAAACATTTTAAAATTGGTCTTATGGGTAACCATGATGGCAGTGAGAAAATTGTGGAATAAATAACTTTGTTTACAAATCCAAATAACAAATTCAGTAGTTTAACAATCATATGACATAGTATCACATGCAGCCTAACTATAAAAAACCAGTACTATCACATGACATAGTAACACAAGTAGCCTAACTACCCAAATAAAATTCGGTATAAACTTGAAATTTTGTGCAACCAGCCAGTTATATGACACTGTGTATCGTTCTCCTACCTTGTTTCTAAGCTGGAGGGTCAAAGCAAATAAAAAACTAAATATATGAAAAGAATTTTATATTTTTTGATTATGAATACAATTAAACATACAGAAAATAGTTTACATGTGACTATTTATTGCTTATATATTCATGATTTACTAAATTTAAATATTTGCTTGAATCCTAAACAGCAGAATAGTTTACATCTTCAACCTAAATTAAAAGATTGTATTAATATTTTGCACAAATAGTTTTACCCCACATTTTATTACTTAACATGTCCCAGCACAATAGATTGATTTAGAAGATACAGCTTTCATCCATAAGTTTAGTAATAAAATTAATAAATATTTTAGATTGAACTTACATGGCAAATTTGGGCAAGAAGCAATTTGTGGGGTGATCTGAACCCCCTGAGTAATACTTTCATAATGCTGGCTCATCAAAAGGCTTTGTCATAAGAGGGAGTCTCGGGAGATGGCCTACTTTGCTTCTTTCATTAGGCTCAAACACTACATTTATCAATTCAAACAACCAATAGGTGCAGATAGGCATGACAGGTCCGCATGTGGACCACACGAAAAGAAACTGCCCCATGCTCAGCCTCAAAAAACTGAGAGCCCAGCTTAAATGTTTTGATTTTAGAAAAAAGTCTCTCTCCCAGCTTGCTCTTCACCCACCCATCTCCAATGTGATATTTAATTTAATTTACAACTGTGTCTTGATTGCTATAAATATGAATAACTTAAAATCACTGCACACTTAAGAGCAAGTTTTATATGAGGAAAAAGTGATTCTGAAACAATCACATTCAGGTTGAAAGCACACTGAATTGAGATATGGATAAAGTACAGTACTGGCAGGCTCAGATAGGCTTCACTTGTTTGTAGTTGCACAGTATTCCTCACTCCTATCTCACTATTTTACCAGCCAAGAATTGAGATAGATTTTCTCTACAAATGTTCTCTTTTTTTTTTTTCTATAGCATATGAGTACAGTAACGTCAAAGAATAACAAGAGGAGTCCCTCACCTAGCCTAACTTTTACCTCAACTCACTCCAATCCCACTTTGGTTATCTACAGGAAGGGACAATAAACAAATTTCTGCCTTGAGTATTACATTTTCTGTCCTTAACAATGTTACATTTAAATTACCTGTTTGTCTATCTCCAGTAGAATAGTCAGTATTGCCTTGATTATCATATCTTCTGTCATAAGGACCTAAATGTTCAAATTTACATCTTGATCCATACTTGCAATAGCCTTCCATAAAATATTTACACACCACCATATTGGAAATCCTGCAAACAAATGTTAACTAAATAAAATAATTACAACTAAACTGTTGATATGACCATTGTGAATAGTATGTACAGTCAATACAATAGTTTTTATTATTGTATAATTATTTAAACTTTATACAATAAGCTTATATTGGTTTCTTATTGTAATCATAATTTAAAATCATTATTAAAAATTCACAACAACCAATATTTAAAACAAAATATATAACAAGGCTAATATCATGAAAGGATACTTCACAAATGTAAATATTTAGTTTCTGCTATCAAAAGGCCTCAAAGAATAAAAAAATAAAAAAAAACAAAACAATAAGCTGGACATCTCCAATGGGAAAAATATATTTTTAAAGTGATTTTTGGTTAATTTTTATCCAAACTGAGCAGAAGAAAGTGTACATCTTTAAAGAAAATGGATGAAGAAGAGGCGAGGAATGAATTTTAGAACAATGAAAGTGGAACATACGTTTCTTGCAAGATAGTAAGAAGTTTTGGAGGCACTTGTGTCAGGCTGATATAAACTTTTATTCTTAGAAGGGCTTAGAATGAACAAAAACATCATTTATTTGGGTCAAATTCCCCTGATTTCAGCATTATTGTTATTTGAAGTATCCAAAGATGGCCTAAAGCTCGGGTCAGCAGCAACCAATATTCGAGATTAATTCACGATCATAACAAGATCACGTAATACCCTTAGAACAATAATACTACTCCATGCAAGAAAAGTAGTACCACTTTTAATGTTCTATAACTTCGTTATTTGTCATTTGCACCCCTTGAAACCTTATATTGTTTTGTTCAGGAGGACAATAGCAATAGCTTAATAACGCAAAATCATCTTTTGCCACTCTGGTCGTTAAGCTGGCAATTACCTTTCAGTTTGTTTTGGGTAGGGTAGGATAAGCAGACCCGGTTTTTATATCGCTTATTACAATCAACGATATTTATATATATCGAATAACACAAGTATCAATCAATATCAACGTATCTGAAATACTAAATTAAAATTACATGTTTCAAATTTAATAGAAATAATTTAAACAATTACATAATGTAATAAATAATAAAGGGGAAAATGATAAAAATAAGACAGGTGATAGGAAAAATTACATTTAAATAATAAAGAAAACGTAACAACAACATAAATCTTGAAACCGAGAGACACTCATCTTATAGTAGTGTTATTTTGTATAGTTATGTAGTTATAAAGTTAACTATAGTTCCTTATAGAACAAATTGTGTTTAGGATATAAAATGCATGTACAGTTGTTGCAGATGATTTAGTTATTGTTCAAATGAATTACTATTGGTTGATTATATTAATGGGTATAATAATTAAATATGGTTTGATAATATCGATATAAAAAACCTGGTCCGCTTATCGTATTCTACCCTTTCTTTTGCAGCTTCAAAACAGCAACACAGCTTTTTCTAGTATTATGGGGTTAACTACTACTCGGTGAGCCTAATTCTTTTAAGATAAATAACCTATATAGAATTGATCCAATGAGTAATGAAAATGAAAATATTGCCTATGGGATATACTTTGACAGCAGCTGGCTGTTCAGATTGTAATAAATTGCATAAATCTCATTAACAATCAAGTTAATTATATAGGGTAGGCCTACTTTTGTCTTTCAAATATCATTCTGTGGCATTCCACAAATATTTGGAAAGAATTACATTCTGACTGAATGTCTAGGGTTTGTTTTAAATAATAAATATCTTTCATTAATAAACTTACGAAATTCATTCTTCCCCTATTAGTTCAGTAACTAGGTTATGTTTGATTTGTTTTCAGGTGTTTGTTTATAAGAATTTACAAAATGTCACATGATCTCTTTACTATATACTTTACTTGCTAATAAAAAAATACGTTATGGGAAAATGTTAATTGAAAATCTTTGTAACTTGCAAGATAATGACCAATGACAACCAAAGCAAAATGCTATCAGAAAATAGTTAGTTCATTGTTTACACTAAACATCACAACAATATAGTCTACAACCACATAACATTCTAATTGTACAGTAGACAGTACCTTTGAATCGATCTGGAATCTGGATGTTTGTAAATTTCTTAAAATTCAAAATTTTGATGTTTTGTTTATTTTTCAACAGGCCTCCACAAGTCCACATGTTACAGGTTGACAACTTTGACCGGTTGGTGGGCGGTGCATTTTTCTTTTTTCTTTCTTTCTTTCTTTCTTAGCTACCAAAATGTAGCTGGTTCTGCTACCATATGGGCATGGAACCACAATAGTCTTTATTATTTATTTCACTTTCCACTGTTTTTATCGCACTTTGAATGTTTTGAATAACCCTTACTATTTATTTCACTTTTCACTGTATGTATTGCATTTAACTGATTTTGTGGTGAGGGTGTTAATTTTTTTTTTTTTTTATTTCACTTTCACACTGTTTCTTTTCATGGGAAGGGGAAGTTAATTACAATTCCACATAAATGTTAGTATTTGCCTATAACCTGACTTTGTTATCAATCAATTGTTCCTGTAGTGTTCAGTTATTTACACACAGAGGGGGACAAGCTATAGGAAAGGCTTTTAGGTTACAGGATCAATGGAAATGGTTGGGGCCCACTGATCAGACTTTCTTCACGCCTGAGGTCCTCCAGGCGACTTTCTACTCCAAAAAGGATTCAGACCCTGGAGATAAATACAAATTGTTAGAACCTGGAGTAGGTAACAAATATGACTCCAAGATAGTGTGGAAGAGTTCTATACTTGAATGTTAGTAACACCCAATTGCCTTTATCAAATTGACCTATTTATACTATTTAGGTACCTTACTATTTCTAACATACGCCTAAGTCAAAACTTACCAACAGCTCTTTGAGATAGAATGGTGGCCTTACTTTCTTTTCCTTTAAATGTTGTATTAATGGTTCTCTGAAGCTATCATATGTTGGGCATTCAAAGATTAGGTGCTGAAGACTTTCTTTCACATTCAATGTACACTTGAGACATTTTTCAGTAAAGTAGCAGTTTATTCTGAATAAAGTTTCATTTACCTGTGCATGACCCAGTCTTAGCCTAATTATTGTGACTAGTTTACTTCTTCCTATCTTAGCATTCTTAAACCATGGACCATAGGAAGGTCCCGCTGCACATCCCTATACCATCTTGCTTTATATTGCTTTGTTCTACTTCAGCTTTGTATAAGGATGTCATTTCACATTTTAAATGGCTGACAAAGTCACCCATCGAAGGACCAGATCTTTGATTACTTTTCCTGTCTGAATTGCCTCTTTCGCCAGCTTATCTACTATTTCATTTGGTGTAAATACCCACATGACCAGGAACCCACTGAAGTGTTTATTTTCTTTTCTGAAGAAAGGACCTCCCTCCACGATTTGGGATGTAATGTTATCAATATAATCAAGTTTACAGGCTGTTTTGACTGCATGGATGGCTGCTTTTGAGTCAGAACAAATTAGTACTTTGTTACCTGGTTGAAGATTCGCTATCTCGATTGCTTTCTTTATGGCGTAAAGTTCGGCTGTGTAGCTGGAAGCTATTTTGGGTAAACAGAATTTATAACTAAGATGATTAGGCCTACCTTGTAATAACACAGCTGCTCCAGAACCCTCTGCGTTTTCTCGATCCATCTGTGTAAAATTTTTATGTAGTCTGAAAATTCCTCATTTATTTGTTCTATAAATAATTTTTTGAGTGTTTCAGGAGGAATTTCGGATTTTGGATTTTCCATCCGATTAATATCTACCCTGCAACATAAGTTTAAATCCAGCATAGTAATTGGCTTCTCCAGACTGTCAATTAGTCTAGTTTCTTTGACACAGGTTTGATTACTATCCTTTCTACAGTACTTACTGATTTTATATACAGTGGTGTGGTCTTCTTGGCCCAGTATTCGTGATGATTTGCTGCCATACTTAAATACTTTAAATTTACATAAACTGGATGGTTAGGTTCAGACAGTACTTTGAAAACTAGTCTTTCAGTTAACATTTTCCTTCTGGTCTGCAAGTTGGGTACTGCTGCTTCCATTTGAAGAGCTAAAATTGGGGTTGACTTCATAGCACCCAATATGCACCTGAGAGCCTGATTTTGAATAATGTCTAGTTTATTCAAAACACTATTTGGTAAATGCCCAAACAAAAAAGCCACCATAATCTAGTTTAGCTCTGATTATACTGCAGTATACCTTTAAAAGTAGCTGAGGGTGTACACCATTCCTTCCGCAGGCCAGTGACTTAAGAATGTCTAGGTCCTTAAGAGTTTTACTCACCAAACAGCTTACATGTTGTTTAAAATTCAGTTTTTTGTCAAAAATGATACCCAAAATTTTGAGGCAATCTCCAACTGGGATACTTACATTATTTACAGTCCAATTTGGGTTTGTTGTCTGCCTCTTCCTGCTAAAGATTATTATTTTGCACTTATTTACATTGATTGCCAGGGACAAGCAGTTGACAGTACTGGGTAAGACTAGACAGGGCTTCTCGCATCCGAGCATCAACACCGTCAAACCGTGTACCACTACAGACTAATGTGAGATCATCTGCATATAAAAAGGGTTGGATCTCTTTTGGTAACTGAATTCCCACATCAGATATATAAAGTGAGAACAAGATTGGGCTGAGCACACAACCTTGGGGTAGTCCTTTGACAGTAGACCTGGTGAGGGTATGCTGGCTTCCGACAAAAGTCAATTGTCTATAGCTTAACCATTTATGTACATGAGTTATAAATCTGTGGGGAATACCCAGGACAAACAACTTACTCACCAGAGCGGGCAGAGAAACCGTATCATAGGCACTGCTCAGGTCCAGCGAGACAGCAGCTGCAATCCTATTTGCATTAAATTCACATGAATATCAGCCATGAATGCTAACAGGAAATCATTACAACCTCTTCTTTTTTTGGTAGGCAAATTGGTAGTCTGGTATTAGTTTGTTTTTAATGATAAACCATTCCAATCTGTGTTTTTTACCATTAAATTGAAGATTTTTATCATGCATGACATTAGAGAGATGGGTCTATATGAGCTTTCCTTACCTTTTTTCTTTGTTTGGTTTTAGAATGCCTATTACCTTGATGGTTTTTCCATTGCATCGGAATCTCGGCTCCGGACCAGATGTTGTTAAAAACATTAAGCAGTAGAGTTTTAGCTGAAAAGGGTAACATTTTTAAGATTAAATAGCTTACCCCGTCCAAACCAGGAGCTGTTAGCTTAGTTCTAGATTTTATCGCCATATCTTAATTCCTCTAGACTAAATTTTTCTTCCAATGGAAGTTGGTTTGTAGCCTTTGTAAAGATCGGTTGATTGATTTCAGATTTCATAGGAACATAGTCTGGAGTGGTAAGTTTTTAAAAAGCTATAACTTAAGTTTTTATCATTGAGCAAAATCTTGTTATAAGTATCTTTGGTTCCACTTCTAATACCTCTAATTGTGCTCCAAATTTTGTGTATTATTTTTTATTTTCTATGTTCTCACAGAAACTTACCCAAGCTTGTCTTTTTGCTTTACGGATCACCTCCACGGCCTCATAGTGTGTAGTTTCTGTATTGCCTGTATGCTAGGGAGTCATCTTCATTGTGAAGAGTTTGAAGTTTCTTCTTCTTATAGCGACTGCCTTAGAGCAGTCCGGTGTCCACCAAGATTTTGCGTTAAAAAACTTGCCATCTCCCTTATTTTGGTGACAGAAGTTGGGGACTGAGTCTTCTATTGCTACCTTTAATATCTTATTGAGATCCTTAATATTTATATCATCAGATTTCTTATTTGAGAGTATACTGGATGCAGTCTTATCAGCTATTTCTGAAAACTTACCCCAATTGGCTTTTTTAAAGTTTTTATGAGTGAAACTTATTATACCCCGACTTTTTTGAGCCCAAAACAGTTTGTGAGCACAATTTGTTACCATTAATTTCTAAAATAATAGGGTAGTGATCACTACCCATTGAATCACTCATTACCTTCCAAGACGATATTTTATCTTTTAATTGCACAGTGGCAAAAGTAAGATCTAAAGTTGAAGGTCTTCTGCCAGGAGATCCAGTGGTGGTGAAGGACTTATCATTTAAAAGTATGAGTGGAGAGTCACTGTATCGCATTGTATATATGACTGCCCCCTTGTGTCTTGGCGATAAGTCAGCGGACCAATAGGGATGCTTACCATTAAAGTCGCCACACAGTAAGAGAGTAATCTTGTTTATTGGAAAAAATGTTCTTCCATAACTCTGTCCTTACCTTTTTTTGGAGAACAATAAATGCTATATATGTGAAGAGGCCTTGAAAGGCCCCGGAATCGTGACTCCAGACACCTGAATTGGATCCTGAGCATCCAAAACCCAAAAACAGCTTCACAGTCAATACCTCTCCACGTGAGCGACTTGTGGATTAAAATTGCAGACCCACCATAACCATCAAACCTATCATTTCTCACAGCAGAGAAATTTTTAAACAATATTGTTTCATTTGGTTTTAGCCATGTTTCTTGTAAGACAATAACCTTAATATTGTACTTACACACAAAAAAGGATAATTCAGCCCATTTTGATTTGATTGACTGAACATTCCATTGCAGTATTTTAATTGGAGCTGCCGGTACTTTCCATCAGGGGGCGAGGTGTCTACGGTAGTGCCAATACTTAAGTCTAAAAGTATACTCTTTATATTCCTTAGTACTATGTTGATCATCTCTAGAGGGTCAGGATTGGCTATTGATGCATCCAACATCAATTTTTCAAAATAAGCCTTTGCTTTAAAGTCTTCAAGTGACTGTTTTAGTTTAACACTGTCTACTTGTTTTTCTGAAGTCATAGAGAGACCTAAACCTCTCATTTTTTTATCAGATTTGTTACTTTTGTTCCTTGTCCAGGCGATTTGGTGTGTTGTGTACAATTTTTTGCTTAGTTGTGTTGTTTCCATTAGGCCTATAATTATCTCTTGGCTTCCTGAATATAGAGGACTGCCCTAACATTCTCTTCATTTACTTGAGCATAACTTAAGGGGTCAAAATAATTTCCTACTGGAGTAGGGTGTGGTCTGGCCAACATATGAGGGAATTCTGTTAAACTAGTTACATCTGGTGAGACTTTTGAGGCATAGGTTTTATGGTACCGATTTTGGTGGAAAGGTTGTTTTGGATTTGGGAAGTATTGAGAAGCTGTGAAAAAATCTTCATTATATTCTGACATTCTATTTCTAATTGCTAATTGACGTTTAAACATTGGACAATCTTTCGAGAAACTTACATGGTCACCATCACAGTTTACACATTTAGGGTCTTTGTCACAGTGGTCACCGTGTGCCTTTTTACCACATGTTCCGCACAAGTTCTCGTTTTGACATGGAGAACTGGCTACATGATTGTACGAGTAGCACCTGTAGCACTGTCTGACTGGCAAAGTATATTTTTTCAACAGGTACAATAACATGATTTAGTATAATTCTTTCTGGTAATGTATTGCCTTCAAAAATTATTTTAACAAAAATGAGTCCTGTATGGACCCTCTTTTGAATTTTTGGTAATGCGATAGGCTTCCAGGATAGGTACTGTACTGCAGGCATGGTTAACAAATTCATTTTGGTCAATATCGGGTTCTGCATAGACAACGCCTGTTATCCGAACTCTGTAAGAGGGGATAAAGATATGGTAGTTTGGAAGTGAGTTATTGGTTATCAGCTTATTTGCGGACTCAGAATTCTTACAATATATAGCTACATTTCTACCCTTACGATTAATACAATCAATAAGTGACTCATTTTTCTGAAGCAACTTACCCACCGTGAATGGATTAACCTTGGTCCTGTTAGTAGAGCTAACTATAACCTCAAAAGGTCCGGTGGCAGAAGCTTTATATAACCTCTGATCAAATGTCTTTTTGGACATTTTGGTCTGATTTGTTTTGATCTTTGTTATTAGGGACTAAATTATCATCTTTACCAGATTCATCAGACTCACTGTCATGTTTACGTTTATTATTTTTTCGGATTATTCTGATCATCCTTATTACTATCATTAACCTCCATAATGCTGTGTACAGCAATCTGTAATTCCTGATCAGATTTTCCTCCAACCATTATGGTTGGACCCGTTGAGACGGGCCCAAACCAGCTATTACTAAAATTGAAAGTTGCTTATATACTAAGTATTGAAACCACCACCAAAGTAGAGTGAGAAAATCACATAAATAAACCACTCACCAAAAAAACAGCAAAACATAAATTTACATTTAAAATAATTATTAACACTTAACACAGAAAACGTGGCACAGTTCAAGGACAGACAGCATGCAGTCATAACCTCGGCAGACAATGAAGACAAAATTTAGGGGTGCATTTTTCATATTCAAAGTTACCAAAACATTGCTCGTCACAACGCAACAGGAAAATTACCCACATTCAAAGTTAAAGTTACCCGCAACCTGTGAGTGTTTGCTCTCTTTTAAGGCTCGGGCGTTCAGCTATATCGACTTCAAAGTACACTGCATTCATGCCTGTAAAAGATAGGACCTCTCGGGATTTCAACCAGTGATCTCTTAACTGCTTTAACTTTCATGGAGTTAATTGGTTTTTGGGTGGTTTATCGCTAACTAATCAATCCCCTAAGAAGACATTGCTCATTTGATCATTTATAGCCAACTGCTGTCTTCTGCATAAATCACAAAATTATAAAATTAAATAAACCTACAATAAGACCTAAGAAATGATGAAAATGTAGTCATCATGGAGTAGTCATTTAGACGGATTTGAAAAGACTATTCTTAGCACATTAAACATTTTTATTTTCAAATTTAAAGAAGCCCCAATTTAAAGACAAAAACACATAAAAGATAATTACAGTATAATATCAAACAGTACAAAACAGTTATTTCTAAAGCCAAATTACTTGTGGTAGCCATACTGAAATAGTTTATCAACTAATTTTTATTATTATTATTTCCAACGGTTCAACCATTACAAAAGCAAGCATAATAATTTATAGTAATGATTGTAGTGTAATACTTTGATTTTAAATAGTACTGTAGGTTTGCACTACGATATTAGTAGTTTTTTAGCGATTTAAATAAATTTGCAAGTAGTGATGTAACTTGCAGGTAATATCAAGTTAACTGATATGAAATATTATTATTATTTCAATTGGCAACAGTGATCCTGATGTTTACTTGTATAGCCACCCAGCATTAATCAAGTCATCAAGTATGATTGTAATGCATTGAACCCGCATTCTAGCGGTTTGTACTAGTTGTTAATGGAAGCATTGGATTTGAGATTAGATCCTAACCTATCAGACTAAACATTTTTGTTGAAGGGTTATACTGATAAAACTGCTGTGTTTACATTAAATTTTACCGCTACCTTTACATTTTTAGCAAGATATGGAAGATAGTTTGCAGGAAACTACTGACACTAGCCTTCAAGTTTTAATGGACATGGGATTTTCAAGAGAGGAATCTGAAGAGGTAAGGGAAGTTTAGGTCATATTTACTTAATCCACAATACCTAAAACTACCTTTCACAATTGATGTCATATTAACCACAAACTTTAATAAAGTATATGAAATTAGGTTAGTTCTAAATAGTACATTGATCTAGGAAACTTTCAACCATTTGTGTTCAGATCCTCTTGAATTTTGATATTTAACTGATAGGTACTGCCTCTAAAGTTTATTTAAACCAATCACTGAAAAGTTTTTTGTTCATCTACCCTTTTTTTTATTTGTGTACACAAAATGGGCAAATTGGTATTTTTAAAAGCTCTGCGATTTTTAGATTTACTATTGACAAGTATTTGCAACTTGTATATGCTACTAGTATTAGAGCAAGGTGAAAAGATTACCTGACCAGCTAATTTTTTTTTTTTAAGGAGAGGCCGATCCCCTTTCAAGCCTTATTCTGTCCGCCCTCATGGACCACTGGCCTGTGCGAGGATCTTATCAAACAGAATAAGGGGGAGAGTCGATACAGTACAAGGTCAATGGTACTGATAAAAAGTGCAATGGTCACAGACAGGATTTGAACCTGCGTTATCTCTAACTCAGACCCAAAGTCCAACGACTTAGACCGCTCGGCCATCGGCACTCCAATTTGCAACCAGGAGTACCAGCTTCGGTTCTGTGTAAAAATGTATTTTTGGACAAAACACGCAAAAATAAGCCACTTTCATTGATGATTGTAAATTTCATCCAGACATAGACACATTTCATCAACAGTAAAAAAAATAATAGTTTAGGGCTCAACAGATTCTACATCACGAGTTTTTTTTACCAGTTACAGCATGGTATGTGCATAGAGTGCAAATGGTAACTGTAAACAGTGTTTCGTCACAGTATCAGAAGATAGTAGCAGGTGTTCCCTAAGGCTCTGTACTTGGTCCTTTATTGTTTTTAGTCTTTATAAATGATTTTCATGTTAATGTTTCATCCATGTCTGTACTTTATGCAGACGATACAACTCTTCTTTGTTCTAATGTGGATGTGTGGCAACTTAATGTACAATTAATTAATGCTCTTCAACAAGCTAAAGATTGGTATTCAGCCAACAACATTATTATAAATGAAAATAAGACTCAAAACATAATTTTTATACAATAATAAGTTAACTTTAGACGATAACTACATTAAACCTGTTAAGCTCTTGGGGATTGTATTTGACAGTAAACTTAACTGGAGGCCACATGTGGAAGGTTTCTGTAAAAAACTTTCTAGAGTAATCTTTCTCCAACGTAAACTTAAGTACAGTGTTAATTTTGAAGCATTGTTAATGACTTACTTTGGACTGTTTCATATACACCTTTGTTATGGTACCCGTCTATAGGGCAACTCTGGTGCCTCCAAAAAAGTTTTCTTGTGGCAAAAAAAGGCAATCAGGTTAATGGCGGATCTTTTTAATCAAGAGTCCTGCAGACAGTCTTTTTATAATTTTAAAATAAGGACTCTTGCTTGTATTTATATATATATATATATCAGAATTTAGTGTTTGTTAGAGAAAATATCAACACCTTTATCTCTCATGAGTTAGTACATGATTACAACACTAGGTTTTGATATAATCTTGTAGCTCCTCAAGTAAGACTAATTCAGACTTATAATAGTTACAATTCCCAACAAACTAGATTGTTCAACAAATTAGCAATAAGAGAACTACTATTAATAAGTTTAAATTAAGGATTTTAACTTGGCTTAAGGGGACTGTATACCCGCCTATCTTAGTCCATATAAACTTAATGCAGGTTTCTAAAATAATGAGTCATGATAGAGCTTTGATTTTTTTTGTCTTTAAAAGCACACCTTTTTTATAGTTCGTGACCAACCAAAATTACAATTTTATCATCTTTTAGTATTAAAAAAAATAATTTTAAAAAGTTCACCTTTTTTAAAACTAAAAAAATCACAAAATATATTTTATTTCTAAGATAATACTTTTTTATTTTGTAAAACCCTTTGGTCAGGACCTAGATTATAGTACAAAGTACAAGTGGTAAAAATTTGAGAGGTCTGAGTTCATAAATGGCTGAGAAAACTTGCATCTAAATAGAAAAAAACCAACTTACGGGAATCGAAGAAAATGTCTTAACTGCAATAGCCTAGTAGTTTCCTGAGCTGTAGGATGGATTATCTGGGTCTTCACTTTGTGTAAACATGTCTTCAAGGCGTTTTCTTTTCAAAAGCTCTCTTGTTCCTTATTTTTCTTTTCTAGTTCTTGAACTTTCTTGTCCGCTTCCTTCATTCGCACTATTTCTAGGCGCTTCATCGCTTTTACAAAATTTTTCCCTGGACATAGGTTTAATGCTTCCAAAACTTGTAATTTACTAGAAAAGCCGTCACTAAAGCTACAAACTGCAGAGTAAAACACCAAATTTAAGGGTAGGCAGAGTTACAAAAAGTTCTTTTTGGTATTAGGGACCAAATAACACTATTCAATGACTCATTTTGGTTTTGAGTTTTCCCTTTCAAAAATCGCTCCAACAGTTGGTTTCTGAAAGGTCTTTTGAATATGGATTTTTATAAAACTCATAACACACTCAGGGATGTGAAAATGTTTATCATGGTCATACATTTCATTGGTCAGTAAACTCAGGTTTATATTTACACCATGTCTCATTGTCTTTAGGGCATAGCTGATGAGTAGGTTTATCATTTGATGACATCGTGTGAAAGTACAACTGCCCATATTGCCTTTCTCATCTCTTCAACACTCTGCACATTTCGCCTTATAGCCAGGCCATAATAGGTTCTGCAGTTTTTTTAATATTAGGCTCACTTAGCCTACCCTGCCCACCTAATCCCTTACCATCCTCAAGTTTTACTTTACCCGAGACAGATTTTAATTTTTAAAAGCCGCTTTCCCCCCCCCATCCTCTTTTGACAGTAGTAACAATAATAGTAACCTGAAATAAAGATGCTAGACAGTATAGCCAACATAAAAAGTTAAAATACAGCAAAACAATGAAATATAGTCAATATAGTCAATAGTCAAACTACTTTATTCTGTAATATGTACAAGGTACAAAGAATAGCGTCACTACAATGAAACTAAATACTAATATTAATTTTAAAATATAAGTAAAAAAATACAATCGTAAACATCTTCACAATTTATCTTCAATTCTTCTTTAAATGAATTAATTGGTTTTTGTATTGAAATATTCCTCAAAAGAATATAGAGACAAATTAGTTAAGTAATCTTTGACTTCTTTTTTTTAAATTTTAACAGATTTGTTTCCATTATAAATTTTGTTGGTAAATTATGTAGATATCTAACACCTCTGTAATATGTTTTCTTTTTGTAAAATTCAAGATTGTGTTGATCGACATGTCTATTAAAACGGGTATTTTATGTATGTTTATTGGTTTGTAGTATCGGATCAAAAAATTGTTTTTACATAAATTATTGATTCAAATATGTATAAACCATATACTGTCAGAATTCAAGTTCAGAAAAATATGTTTAAACAGAATCTGTATATCTTAAATTTTTCATGATTCTCAAAGATTTTTTTTTTGTAGGACCAAAAGCCTATCTAAATACTTATTGTTGTTGCTCCCATAAATGCTTATTCCGTAAGCTAAATGTGAATGGATCAAAGAGAAATATATTAATTTAAGTGTATGTAAATTACTAATTTTTGTCATTTGTCGCAGTGCATATAGACCAGTAGACATCTTCTTAGTAACATGATCTACATGTTTATCCCAAGCTAAATTTTATATCTATTATAAGTCCTAAAAACTTTGTGTGGTCTACTTGTTTAAGTCTGTCATTGTCTAGAAAAATGTCACAGTTTAAATTTGATCTGGATTGCTTTGTAGAAAAAGAAATATAATTAGATTTATCTGAATTTAATAAAAGATTATTTTTGTCAAAAAAATCCTTAATCCTACTTAGACCAATATATGACGAGATTTCAATATTCTCAAGCTTTCTGACCAGAAAACAAAACATTTGAATCATCAGCATACAGACAGACGCCACCATCCAACCCCCTCCATCACCCCTGGCAAACCTCCTATATAACATAAAAACAATAGAGGACCCAGGATAGACCCCTGGGGCACACCATGCCGTAGTGTCCTGCAGCTGTGATCTATGTGCCCTCACATAATGATTTTTATTGTGAAAAAATGGTTTCTCTCTATTTCTACATATTGTTTTCTATTTGTTAAATAGGAATCAAACCACATTTGCTCCTTTCCATATATACCGAAGCTGTTTAATTTCCTTATTAACTTTACATGACTGACACTATCAAATGCTCTGGTAAGATCTAAAAATATCCCAATTACTTTTTCTCTTTTATCAATTGAGTCAATAATGGACTGGATAAATTCTAATACCGGCCGTTATTGTTGATTTTCCACGACGAAAGCCATGTTGTTGTTTGTCCAACCAGTTCATTAGACTCTAGGTGTTTTAAAAGCTGATCATAAACCACTTTTTCGAATATTTTAGAAAAAATTGGGAGCAATGACACTGGGCCTATAGCATGCTGGATCAGTCACATTACCTTTTTTAAAGAGAGAGGAATCACTTTGGCAACTTTTAAAATATCAGGAAATATTCCTGAAATTAAAGAAGAATTGATTACATGGACAAGAGGTTTTAAAATAAAGTTAACAGATTTTTTTCACAATATCAATTGGTATATCATCGTTTGCCCCACAGAAAACTTAGTTTTTAAATGACAAAACAATTGTTTTTTAACTGATACTCAGACACCGGTTGAAATCTGAAACATGGCCGAGCACAGGTCATGTGCTCACTATTGGTATAAAATAGAGTTGAGCTGAGGTATGTTAGGTAATACTAGCAAGTCAACGGCTGTCACAAAAAAATCATTAAAAGTGTTTCCTACGCTAACAGGATTAGTTATTAATTTTCCATTTGCAATAATACTTTTAATTATGATTTAACATTGGATTGTTTATTTACCTCATATTTAATTATTTTCCAAGTTGTTTTTTGGTTTGTTGTCAGAGTATAAAATTTTATCATCGAAGTATTTTTGTTTATTTCTATTCATGCACTCTTTCAGTACATTTTTCTTTCTTTTATGACTAACTTCAAATTTGTGTTTTTGGAAATTCTAAATTGTTTCTCAAGTTCAAACTAATTCATTCTTTTTGATTTGTACATCATCTGTAATCCATTTTTGTCCTAAGAAATGTTTTACAGTTTGACTAATTTTAGGAAAATGTATTTCGAAAATATAACTAAAAATACTATGAAATTGTTGATATTTCATATCTACCGGTGATTGATAAACTTCTATCCATGTCTCCTTTGCTATATCTCGCAAAAATGTTTCAGTGTTATTTAAAGTAAATCTTCTGCATAGTTTTTTTTTATATTCATTTTACTTGAATCAACACAATTTAATTCTAAAAATTCTAGAAGTTGACCATCATGATCGGATATTTGAGTTATGATACCTGATATATTTAATTTTGTACAATCTATATTCGTAATAAAGTTATCTATGGCTGTCTGAGAATCAGCTGTAACTCTAGTTGGGAAGTCCACCAAATATGTCATATTATACACTTTTAATATATTACTAAATTTAGTGTAAATTATATCTTTTTTTAATACGTTTATGTTTATATCTCCCGCCAAAATCACATTTTTTGAATTTATGACATAGTATATTACACAATATATCTAAGTTATTTAAAAATTTTGTCTACTAGACAGTGTTGGGGTGATCTATATAAAACTGCCAATACAAAAGAAAATTGATCTATAGTTATTTCAGACAGGCAGCACTCAAAATTCTTTTTCTCCTAAGAGAGCTTCAACTGCTGGTAAATTTAATACATCTGAAATGTATATGCTCTTTAGCCAATATTAGCACTCCACCTCCAGATGAATGATGAGATCTCACAAAAGACGAGCAAATGTTGTACTGAGGAATGTGTAACCCAACCAATTCTGCTGCTGTCAATTTTATGTTCAGTTAGTGCTAAGATATCTGGTTTGTATTTCCTCTAAATTTATATTTAACAT
Organism: Homalodisca vitripennis; assembly: GCF_021130785.1. Taxonomy (NCBI): domain Eukaryota; kingdom Metazoa; phylum Arthropoda; class Insecta; order Hemiptera; family Cicadellidae; genus Homalodisca; species Homalodisca vitripennis. Next base: position 50,014,025 of record NC_060211.1, on the reverse strand, counting down.
ATTTAAGTGGGATGTCAAATGTTGAACATTTTGATGAAAAATAGAAAACTTGGATGATGATTGACAGCTCCTTGCCTTAGTATGCCTACTATCTTGAGAAAAATCATGTAAACTTTTCAGTTGATGAGGGCAGGTGCTGTATGTTGTCATGAAAATTGGTAATGTTATTTGTATTTGTTGTATTGTTATTTTTGTAAAACTGAACCTTTGATATTATTTTTCTCTGCTCTATTTTACTGGGCTCTTCTGCAATTGATTTGCTAAAAAAAGGTGACAGTGGTGACATTAATGAAGGTTGTGTTGACAAGTGACTACATGTGTTTTTTATTGCTCATGGAGTTGTTGATCTGGATATTATAGAGATTCTATGAGTGGTTGAATTGTCTTGTGTGTTTGTGTTACACTGAGCACAGCAATGGTATTTGTTCACACATTTTGTTTTATCAACTTAGCTAGTAAAGTTGTTCATCAAAATATATGAAAGTGTTAGCTAGTGGAACATGACTGATGTTCAGTTAGTGTCGAAAAAATGACATGCAAGGGTTTCAATAATATATTTTTTTACCAACTTATAGTAATCATAGGAAAAAACTAATTACTACAATGAAATCAGTACATTCCAAAAGAAAAATAAAAAAAAATTATTATTTTATTAATTTTTTGGGTAACAGTCCCCTTAAGACAAAAGCTTTTTATTCTGTTGACGAGTACATGAAGTGCAACATGTTTGATCTGTTACAAAATACATCTGGTTAATGGTTTAACTAAATTAGTAGTAAGTAAATTAGTTTTTATGTGGTGTTTTTTCATGACGAAGCCTATTGTAACTGAAAATGTTATTTAATGGCCAATAAAGATCTTGAATCTTGAAACATGGACATTGTGGCATGGTTCACCAGTGACTAATTTTTTGTTATCTTAGGACAAGAGGCATATAACTTGCACTTAGTCCTATAAGAACCTGACAGGATTGGTAAGTTTAGAGGATAGGGACCGCCTCTTATCGAGATCCATGAGGAATAATTAGGGCATTAATCTCAAAGTCATGTCCCCCCCCCCCCGCAGAAGAAGGGGAGGCCAGCTCTGAACTAGCATCTCCAGTCAAAGCAGGCAGGGGGAGGCACACCCTTGTTGAGGCTAGCAAGAACCTCTGATAATTAGAAAACGAACCCCACCAACTCCAACAGTTATCTCCCGCAGTAGACTAGACCTATCGAATTACCCTTGCACCCCAGAATCTCAACATTTGCAGTTAGTGATGTGCCGCTCTTGGACATTCATAAGGTTCCCCAGATTTAAGTAACACATCGGTAATTGCTGTGCCTAGTGGTAGGTTCAACTGGAAGGTATAAACCAGTGATCACTGCAGGGCACCAGTGACTCATAATACAGTACACTTTTATGTGAGAACCCTACCATATTTCACCAAACCTATTCTATTTTTTGGAATGTATATTTGTAAAAAGTTTCAATCACTTTACTTCGGGATTGAGGTGGTGAGAAGTACATGTTTTAAGTAAGAAATTGCAGTAAACGTATTATCACATATGAGTCACAGGTGGCTCATACTTCACGTGACTTTGCTTACTTAATTATTTCTTGTGTGCAGTAACCCATGACTCAGGACATTGTGCCTTGGTCATGCCAATTTCAGCTGCTTCCATTGACTACTCCTTTATTGTTATCAACCTCCAAGCTAAATGGTAGATGTTAGTTTGGCATGTTTTTGAGCTTTATTCAATAGTGCAACACGGGTCTTAATTATCAATGGACTCATGACAATTAAAAGTAAACACCAACACCATACACACTGGTGCTCCCTAACAGAACACACTTGTAGTTCCGCCAACTTCACCAAAAATGCTCTAGCGATTACTTACAGTAAACTACCAGAAACCAAAGTCTACCATTGTCATGGGTTAACAATGATCCATATCATACTGACATAATACATATTTATGTAATTCGTGTCACAATGATTTCTCATTGTTTTGTGTTATTACAAAACTTAACAACATAACAAATGTGCTAATAATGTGGCTCCAAAACAATGTCTTAAATTTGTCGAGCCACCCATCACTTAGACTTGTACAAGTTATTCATTTTTGATTTTTTTATTGGCTAAAATAATTTGGTCTTTTTCTTAAAAATTTAATCTGAAATAGATGTGTATGACTACTTCTTTCTTGCGTGAATCAAGTATGAAGTGAAAACTCACCATTTTTCTTGCTCTGCAGGGAACTCATTACTTTAAAAAATGATTATTTTGTCCTAATGTAATATTTCATGATCAATACTGTAAGTACAACAACACCTTTCTTCAAAAGTTTAAAAATATACTTTTATCTAAGGTTAATGTCATGTGTTTTTGATTTCCCAACATTGAACTACAATTGAACACTATACTGTATTTGCAACTTCTTCAACTATAGCAAAGATATTCGTTACAATCAGTATGAATAAGTTACTCATCTGTGTGTCCCAGCTCTAATCTTATGGACACCAGACATGAAAACAAAACAGCTGACTAAGCAACACAATGCCTGCACAATGGTTGATAGGTGCAAAGCTGGAGTATAGAGACTGTACCTACTGTAGCTGCATTCAGTGTAGGGTTTACCAATAGTTCTGGGAACACCTGCTGCAGGCCCAAAAGGGCTGCAAACTAGAAAATAAAATAAAATAATATTTTCGGACTAGTTTCAACACAAATGCAGAAAAGCTATCTATCTTACACAAACTTTGACAACATTATTAGAGAATTTTAAGGTTTTTATTACTTACTTAGCTATACACAAATAGTTTTATGATCATTTGTTATTAATAAAATTATGTACTTTCTTTTAAAGTTCCTTTCTTCATTAAAAATATAATTCACAAGACTGATGAATTAATTCTTTTTGTCACATTTCGTTAGAAACATTGTCACAAAACTCAAAAATAAGTTTCAGTGAGGGCTGTACATTTTTTTCATGTCTAGACCCAAAAATGTGTGTTTTACTACTAGTATTGATTTGTTAAATAAGTATTAGTTTTAACTATTGAAATGCATGAAAATACAGATTGTTATCGAGTTAATTACAAAAATATTGATTTTTATACTAAAATTTTGTTTAATTCAACTTTTATAAATTGTTTCTAGTAAGCTTTTTTCAAATAATTTTCACCTACATTTTAGATGATGTATTACCAAAATTTTCATTTTACTGTTACAATACAATTTAACTAAAACTTTACTCTTATAAGTCATTTATAGTCGACAAAAATGTTGACTTTTAGTATATCAGTTCTTGGGAACTGAATGCCACCTTCTCGGACTGTAACTTAATCATAGGCCTTGACAGTTGAGACTGCTTGTAGTGCAATCATTTGTTCGACATAGCAATCCAATTTAAACCAGTTTATTTGTATGTTTGCATTCAATACTTAATTGGTTGTACCACTGTGTCAAGTTTGTGTCTTTCAGCCGCTATACAATTACTCTCCTCAATCCTCAACTTTTGGCTAAAAATATATAAATGTAATTAAACCTGTCCAATGGCATGATACTAAAGGAATACACTTTTTCATGTTCAATATGAGTAAAACTATTGAAGATAGAAAATTCATCTAGTTTTGTCTTTACATTACATATACTAAAGAAATTACTAGTACAGGGAGCGACAAAAATGATCTGACGGTTTTATAATGTAAACAACTCAAACGTTTAAAGTGGTACAAAGTGTTTTATTGCAGATTTCAGATTGGTATTTATGAAAATTTATAAAAATAACCAAAAAAAGGGCGAGTTGATCCGTTTAAGATTTGAATATAACGTCTTTCAAATGATGTCCGTCTTTGGCGATGCATTCTTCCAATCTTGCACTGAAATTGTCAAACACTTTCCCTAACATTTCAGGAGAGAGGTTGGCTATTTCTTGGCGTATGGTTTCCTTCAGTTCATCCAATGTGCGGGGTTTGTTTGTGTATACTCTAGATTTCAGCAGTCCCCACAAGAAGAAGTCACAGATGCTGAGATCCGGGGAGCGAGGTGGCCACGCAATGTCCCCGAAACGCGAGATGACTCGGCCACGAAACTTGCTTCTTAAAAAGTTTATTACCACATTGGCTGTGTGGGCAGTTGCCCCATCCTGCTGGAACCAAATTCTGTGGCGGTTGAAGCGATTTATGCGTATTTCGGGGATCAGGAAGTTTTCAACATAGTCAGGTATCGTTGTGAATTGACGGTTACAGTTAGACCGTTCTCTTCAAAAAAGTATGGGCCTATAACACAATTTTTTGTTACGCCACGCCACACAGTGACCTTGGGACTGTGAAGAGGTCGTTCATGCAGTTCTTCTGGATTGTTTTCTGACCAATATTGGAAATTCTGTTTATTAACATAACCATTCAAATGAAAATGAGTTTCGTCCCTCATAATGAGAATTTTTTCATCTGTAAGCGAATCAATCATTTTCTCTGAAAATTCAATGCGTTTTGCATAATCACTGGGCTTCATCTGTTGCACGATAGCCATTTTCTACGGATGAAAGTGCAGGTCGTACCTTAATATTCTTCTTACCGAGCGGTCAGACATCTGCAGAGCTGCAGCTTGTTTACGTGCAGGCCGCCGAGGACTGGCTTCCACAGCTCCTCTCACTCTCTCGACGATCTCTGGCGTCCGGGCTGCTTGGACGGCCTGTTGATTTTCGTTTTAAAGCTAAACCGGTAGCTCTAAAGTTACCCACCCACAGCAAAAATGGTGTTTCGAGTTGGCACTTTCCCTCTTGGAGCCACATTAAAACGTCCTGCGGAACTGCCACTGAACAGCAACAACACTATCGCCACTTTAAAAAAAATGCTTCCACAACGAACGCACGGTACTCAGCCGTCCACCGCTCCATGGCTACTAAAAATGTCCGCACGTAGGCTCTGCCACGCCACTATCCCCACCACCCCCCACCGCTCACTCGCTTGACAGCGCGGCAGCGAAAACCGTCAGATCATTTTGCCGCTCCCTGTACTAAGGGTTAAACTTTTACACATACATTTTCTTCAATTATAGGTATTTTTGAGTGGTGAGAAGGGGAGTTGGGTTCTGAATATCTTGAGCAAAGCCTTTCACTGTTATTTTAATATTTGACTTTGAGGATTAATTCTTTGACAACTAATTAAACCAAATAAACTTTGGGACTCTAAAAAATGACAAAAAATTATAAAACAAAATCACTGAGGTTCAACTACCTGTAGTTTCATCAAACAAGTTCAAAATAATATTTTAGTCATTTAGTGATCACTTGTTGAATTTGACGAGTTACTTAATATTTTAATCAACACAAATAAGTTTTTGAATTCCACTCCTTGTATTGGAAGACATTAGGAATTATTTATTAAAATATTTATGATCTAATTTTTACTAAATAAAAGGTTTCTTAATGTTATCTGATTTATTCCTAAATACATTATTGGTAATTTATTTTTAGGCTTTGGTGAAGAATGGCTATTCGGTGGAATTAGCAGCAGCTTATTTATTAAATCTCAGTGAAGAAGTAGCAGAAGAATGGGAAGATGTTGACGAAGGTTATAAAATGGTATTTGTTGTAAACTCAGATCTAAAAATGAGTATTGGGAAAACAGCAGCACAGGTTAGTGTTTGAAGGAAATAACTAATCTCTAAATCTTGTCAGCAGTTTCAAAAATTTGACCTAGTACAGGTAGCCTGTTAATTGAATTTGCCTCCATTAGAATAAAGAACGATACAAATTAAAATAATAAGTATTTTTGGTAGCTTAAAAAATATTTTTTTATGGTAATTGAAATAATGTTAAACTATCACACAAATAAAGAGGAACATGATTCAGATTTTAGTAAACCATTCTTTGTGCATGCCATTTTATTATTACTAAGTGCAGTAGTTTTAGAGAAAATTTAGTTGTATCTTTGGTTTTTAACATGTCTTCCAGTTCTCGAAATGTTTTAAAGAATATACTTAATTATATATAATATATATATATATAAAATTAAGTTTATTCTTTAAAACATATTAACATATTATTTTAAACATATTTAAAAAATCGTTCCATGACATAAATATATATATATATATATATATATATATATATATATATATATATTTATTTATTTATGTCATAGAACGATTTAAAAAAAAAAAATGGAAGTACTAATATAAAATTCTTAATTTCAACTGCAAAATAATATATAGTACATATACATTTTTTCAGTAAAGTGAAAAATAATCTCTACAAATATCACGTTATATATTTTTTATTTGAAAAGAAATGTTCATGTTAGTCAAGAAAACCAAACATTTCATTTTCTTGGCAAAAATTTCATATGTTTAAGCGATAATTTAGCAAAAGTTTTCAGTTGCGTAGCTTTTAAGCTATTTGCAAGTCTATTGATCAATGTTTTTTTAATATTGTGTTTATTCGTATCCAAATAAGCTTATTGTGCTATGAATATACCATTACACTCAAGAGTGATAAAACACCATAAATTATATTTGTGGTTCTTATAAATATTTTGTTCTTGTGAAGATTTTGTGATTTTTTTGTACATAATAAATCTTACATACCAAAGTTTTTATAACTTTTATTTAAAGGGTTAAACTTGGAATTTTACTTCAATGACAATCGTGTTTTCAAAATGTAGTTACATTTTTTTTAACACTTTTTTAAATATAGCTGGGAAAGACATCAAAAGCGTCTTGTCATTATAGAAGTTCACCATTGCTAGTTCTTGGGTTAAAAAAATCAAAGACTGATGTATCACTTTGAGATGAATATAAAAGTAATTGATAAAAAAGAAAGTATAAATTTATCTTTTCTGCTTTGTTCTTCCTACATTTGTATTATCCCATATAAGGATTGTCCCACATTTCTGTATTCTTTTTACATACACCTCTGCCTGATCTTATTGATAAACATACAAAATGTTAATGCGTATGAGGTGTTTTGTAGTGTCTAACTATTTTTTCAATTATAGGTTGCTCATGGATGTCTTGGTTTGTACAGGGAGATTGAACTTGGATCACATCAAGAATCAAGAGATGATTTGGTTGCTTGGCTTGATGAGGGGTAAGAATCTTATGAACTCAGGAGTGCTGTGGTCATCTGGCTTTATACTTTCAGTCAGTTTCTTGTTCCTTTTCGTAATCCCTCATGAATAAAAACACAAAAATGTTTTGGGAGATCGTTATGTGCTATAAAGCTTTAAAGGTTCATTAGTTATTTTTTGCTTGTGTGACAATAAATATAAATATAAGAAATGGTACCTTTTACAATAATAGTCTATTTGCATATTCAAGTTCATTAACATCTTAAAATGGATAAAAAATACGGTTTTTGCTTGTAAATGCTGTTGAGATTTTTTGGCAAATTTTTGATCAGTACAATTTGTATGTGAGGGCATTGTGTAGTATGGTTTTTAAAAGTGGATGAACAGGTGCAATAATAATAATAATGAAATTGGTTGTTGATTGGATTCAATTTATGGAATATTTTATTTTGTTTTAGAAAAAAAATTATTGTTTTGAGTGGGAAGAACACTGATGCACTGGTGAAATTCTGCAATAAAGTACAATTCATTAAAAAAGGTTTTTGCCATTAAAAATCTCAATGCTGTTACATTTTTGGCAACTTTGTGCTCTGTACAGTTAGAGTGTGACTTGTCGGTGTTTTAAAAGTAGTTACACAGATGTTGATAATAATTATAGAATTGGCTGTATTCAATTTATAGAATAAATATTTGATTTTGTTTTAGACAGAAAAAGATTGTTCTGAGTGGGAAAAAAAACACTGATGCACTGGTGAAGTTGTGCACTAAAGCAAAAGATTTTGGGATCCCCTCACACCTAGTCAAGGATGCAGGACACACTGAAGTAGCTGCAGGGTCCACTACAGTCCTCGCTTTGTTTGGGTCAGAAGAAACTGTTAACAAAGTTACGGGTTCTTTAAGGTTATTAAAATGAACTATAATATAGTTTTCCTGTTTATTTGTGTTTTTTTAGTAGTCAACCCTGAAATCATTTGTGATTCTTAATTGTTAACTATGTATAATTTGTAAAAAACTGATTAAGACAACAACAGATAAATAAATATACCCTTTTTAGTTTTTAATCTATTTATTGAAATCTATCTATATATATAAAAGAAAGTCGTGTTAGTTACACTATTTATAAGACAAGAACGGCTGATCCGATTTGGCTGAAAATTGGTAGGGAGGTAGCTAAGAACTGGGAGAAGGACATAGGATACTTTTTATCCTCCCGTTCCCGATTCAGGATTCCGCCCCACTGGTCTCTAAAAGTTACAGAAATATCCGTAAGAAATGCATTGCAGCAAACATATGTTATTAAGTGAAAGAGCCTTTTCAAATTTAATCAGCTGTTCTTTGTAAACATATATAATGCGACAAAAGAAATATATGTTTTATATCAATTAATTACTATTTTAAATTTCTTTACACTTATAGTTTGAAAGCATAGAGTAAGCTTAAGAGAAACAGCAAATTTTGTTTCAACTGTTTCTGCAATCACTGTTAAACATAGACTTTACCATCCAGATAATACAGTTCAAATTTTACATAAAAATTCACCTTTAACTGCAATATTTATCTAATATAAACCATGCTCAGTGCTTGATCAGAAGAACAATGCAGATATCAAAATTACTATCTTACGTTGGCTACAAACATTAAGAATGTTATAAAAAAACTAACCTTAGTTGTTTTTTTTTTTGACAGAAGTATGGTTCTCAAAACTCCGTGCGTACATATTCTCTCGATCGAGACAACAAAGCAAGCTAACATGGCATCGGAGATATAACTAATTCGATCCAGAAGTGATACACGCGCAAAGCCTAAAATAAAAACCATACGCAATTTCGCTTTAAAACATCTGAAGCTCATAATCATTTAGACTGTAATAATATGTACCTAAAATATGCCTATTTTCGTTTCAAAATTACATTGAGCGCCATAATTTATTACATTGTATGTGCGCTAATGAATTCCCGACTTTTTGACTCCTGTCCACGATGGTCTAATATAGTTCAATTGTATACAAAAAAAATAGAATATTGGAGAAAAATTCCAGTTATTTCACAGGTGCATATTGAGACTGTTTTAAAAATTTAAATCTTAAATAGATCATGAGTATATTTCAGTGACTATCATTTATCTCAGAAGGGTAATAACGACGTTCAAAAGAAATATGCCTCCTATGTCCCAATTTTTCTGTCGGAAATCGTGTGCGAAGCCGTGGGTGAAAATCAAGAGTTTTCGTTATAAAATACTAGGAATTTATTGATGAACTAGCTGTTATCCGCAACCAATTGCGCATTAATTGCTTTTACTAAGTGATATAAGAACTTCGGTTCTTAAGATTTGCCTGCGAAGCCGTGGGTAACAGCTAGTAATATATATAAAAGAAAGTCGTGTTAGGTAACTCAACTATTTATAACTCAAGAACGATTTTGGCTGAAAATTGGTAGGGAAGTAGCTAAGGACTGGGAGAAGGACATAGGGTAACTTTTTATCCCGTTCCCGATTCAGGATTCCGCCCCACTGGTCTCTAAAAGTTATGGAAATACCCGTAAGAAATGCATTGTAGCAAACCTATGTTATTAAGTGAAAGAGCCTGTTCAAATTTAATCAGCTGTTCTTTGTAAACACATATATAATGCGACAAACAAATATGTCTAATAATTTAATTACGATTTTAAAATTTTTTTACATTTATAGTTTGAAAGCATAAAGTAAGCTTAAGAGAATCAGCAAATTTTGTTTCAACTGTTTCTGCAATCACTGTTAAGCATAGACTTTACTATCCAGATAATACAATTTCAAATCTTACGTAAAAATTCACCTTTAACTGCAATATTTTTCTAATATAAACCATGCTCGTGCTTGATCAGAAGAGCAATGCAGATATCAAAATTACTATCTTACGTTGGCTACCAAATATAAAGAATGTTATAAAAACCTACCTTAGGTTTTTTTTTTTACAGAAGTATGGTTCTCAGAACTCCGTGCATACATATTCTCTCCATCGAGACAACAAAGCAAGGTCAATAATGGCATCGGATATATGAGTATAAATAATTCGATCCAGAAGTTTATACACGCGCAAAGCCTAAAATACAAAAACCATACGCAATTTCGTTTAAAACATCTGGAGCTCATAATCATTAGACTGTAATAATTATGTACCTAATATATGCCTATTTTCGTTTCTAAAAATTACATTGAGCGCCATCATTTATTACATTGTATTTGTGCAAATGAATTCGACTTTTGAGATTTATGTCCATACAATGTCCGTACAATATAGTTTCGATTGTATACAAAAATCATAGAATATTAGAGAAAAATTCCAGTTATTTCACAAGTGCATATTGAGACTGTTTTAAAATTTTAATCTTAAAATAGTTCATGAGCTTGGAGTATCTTTCAGTGACTATTTATCTCAGAAGGGTAATAAGGACGTTTCAAAAGAAATATGCCTCCTATGTCCCAATTTTTCGGCAGGAAATCACGTGCGAAGCCATGAGTAACTGGGTATCTGTTTTGTAATTTGGTATTTTAATTGAAAATCAAGTTTTGGTTATAAAATACTACGAATGTATTGACGAACTAGCTGTTACCCGCAGCTAATTGCGCATAAATTGCTTTTACTAAGTAATATAAGGACTTTTCTAAAGATTGTGTGTGAAGCCACGGGTAACAGCTAGTTGAAATATAAACCGTAGAAGTTGAAAATAAAATCATGATTGTGTTACTGAGTATTACTGACTTGAATCATTATTGGATTACAATTAACTTAAATTCTGTAAAAGCAAAATAAATCAAGTTTATGTTACTGATTCTCCATAAATTTTTTATGTCCTAGAAGAGTTGTTGGTCTACTAATTTGGTTGATGAGTTGCCAGTTCAGTTCAGTCACTACGTCACCACATACTTTTTTTTTACACAACACGTTCACTACCAGTTCACTACCGAGGGTTAACTACAGTTGAAAAAAAAAACTTTCTCACTGGCTAGTCTTATTAGACTCGTCTTTCATCAGAGACCAAGCATGGTGAGATAAGCTTCCAAATAGACCGAGTATAAAAACATTTTTTCCATCAATTAAGGTCTACAATAATTAAATATATGTAAATTAATAAAGAAAACGATTTTCATTTATAAATTATAATTTAATACATGCCATAGGCGATGCCAGTCTGTAGTGTACCTTGAAATGTATTTTAACGTGTTACTTTTCTCATAGACTGATGTAAACTGTAGTTGACGTAGAAAACATATTTTGTATTGTGGTACTTTTTATTATCAATTCAATAAAATGGGTTATTTTAATGTAAAATATTATTACATATATTAAAAAATTCAACCATGATTTAAATAGACAACACATCCTGTGGACTGTTGAGTACTGTTTATTGGAAATTTAAGTAGGATAATAAGGATTACCAAAATAGCAGTAAAAATTATCTCACTCAGGGACGTGGGCAACATAATTTTTAATCATTCCTATACAACTGATAAACAAATTTGAGTCGTTAACTATTTTTTATGTGAACACAATATGTTTTATTGTCTCTTGAAATCATTAGGTTTATTATTATCAACACTGGTCTGTTGTTACCCCAAGCATCAACTATAGTTGACGTCAGTCTATGGAGAGTGTTTGGCATGTCGTCAGCTATATTTTTACGGTAAGCTGTGGTGATGATTTTTTTTCTTACATGTCAGTAGTGAACGTGTTAACCCTCCAAATGGCAAACTTAAAATGTCTCACCTAAAAAGACATTTACCAATGACGAGGTTGGTTATTTTCACCTGTGTGATGATTTGTAATTACTACTGAAAATAATACAAAAGAGGCTGTTACCTGTACAGACTAGGCCTGTGCCAGTCCAGGAGACATATTTATTAGAAATATTCGTAAATCATAAATATAAATTTTGTTCATGATTTATACAAAAATAAATATTTAAGAGCTGCGTGTACTGGAAACGTCCTTAGAGTTTTTCTAGTAAGAACAATTTTAAACATCATGCTCTTTTACACCCTTTTTGTTGCTTTTAGCTTTATGGGAAATGTCTCATTTTCAAGATATAATTACCCATCCAGATATAAGCTTAAAATACCCAACCAAAGGCATTTTAGTTTTTTTTTTTTTAAGTGTATGTTTAACATTGTTTTAAGGATCTTCAATCAGAATGACCAGTACAAAGTACAGCTGGCTCTTAATCTACTTGATTCAAAAGCAGTTTTGTATTAACAGATGACGGGTCCAAGATAAATATGTTTCTAGTTGAAGAGTTTAAGATACATTGCGTTACTGAAGGATGAGGGTTTATTGACACCATGAGGTCGTCAGTACTAGCAGCACAACCCATGCTTCGACACCTAGCATTGTGATCAAACTGATTATGCAGCAATTATTAATAATAAAATAAAGAAAGTATTTTTCTATGATTATATTACTCACAAAGTAGTCAATGATTCCAAATAATGTCATTTTATTGATTGAAATATACATATACTGTATTATAGAGTCCCGCAAACTCAGCCTAATGTGGACTGAAGGGTGGCAGAGTTTGTGAAAAGTCGGGTTATCTGGAAATCGGAAGATTGTGTTTTCTTTTATATAATTAACACTGCATATTATTTATTGTTTAAAGAATACGTGAATTCAGGTGGAATGTAGGGGATAGAAGTATGGCTCGCTCTCGGATAAACGTAAAAATACAGCCAGTTCACTAAGTCAATAAAGGAATAGTATAGAACACACAAACTGATCCAGCAATCTCCTGATCTATACTGAGTGACACATGTCACAAAATGGTGACAAATTGAAATCAGCTGTATGGAGCAACTGCTTGATAGTAGCTTCAAATGTACTGTAAAATATTAATAAAAAACAATAATTAAAAATATCAAATTCATTTTGTGATTCATGGTATATAAATAAACGTCCCATGCAAATAAGTAAGATATATTATTAAAAAGTACAAATTTAAAGAAAGATTAAGAGACTAAGAGCAATCAATATGTTATCTCTATAGTTTTGTTATAAAAATGTAAAGTATCAATAACTTATTCAGTCTACTACTAATGTTAATTTATAACACTCTTCTAGTACTATAAGATCACTGTGAACAATTCTACCATTTAGTCTGTCAGATTATGGACCTTTTGGATAAAGTAAAATACTTTAATATCAATAAAAAATACTTATAAATTTTACAATAAATTCAAAGATTATTTATTTTTATTTATTTTGGTCCTATAACTTTATATGTGTGCAAAATACTTGGTGTGGTAATGTTCTCTTCTGAATGAAACAAACTTGAAATTTCTCTTCAAATAAATATTTTGCTGCACTTTTCAAGCTATTTTGGCATGACAGTATGCCTGATACTGTATCACTAAGTGTTATTGATATGACAGCATCGCTAAAAGGGTTATTGGAATGCCAATATGCCTGATGTATCACTAAAAGGGGTTATAAAATGGTTAAACTTCATGTCCTTTGGTGTTTAGTTTCTTGTCCAGCTTGATCTGATCACATTGGTTATTATTTGGATACAGGTATGTCAACAATATATACTTTAAAATTATCATGAGCTTGACATGGCAGCTGAATTTAAAATTCCAACACAATAAACTCGAAAGGATAAAAGCATTTTAAAAATCTGATATTGTTATACGTTACAATTTGTTTTATCCTTTTAACATTTATCCTATTATTCTTTCAAACCATTCATTGTCAATAACATAATTTAAAGAATTAAATTAAATTGATTGTCCATGTACCTAGCATATCTTTATCATTGTACTTCATTGAAAAAAATTTGGATAAAGATTACTCATCTCAATCTACTAAAGACTAAATTTATCTGGTTATTAATAGACAAATAGGGAATTTAACTGTTAACACATTCACAATAACCAAAACTGATTGAACTTTATAATATGATAGAGATAATTTGGGTATAATATGGGATATGGCTGAAATTGAGTTTTTTGCTCAGGAAGGGTTTTTATGGCTCTATCATCAAAAGCTAAAATAATTAATGGTAGTAAAAATACATGTTTTAATGTTTATTGTGTCCACTGGTGGGTCACTGTAAGGTATAAAGTGATAATAACAACAAATGTCAATGATATAGAAGATGCATTATTCTTTGTCAAGTCAGAAATGACTTATCTTAATACTCTTGAAGTGAATATCATATCTGAAAATAGTGATTCAGAAGAGGAAGTTGGAGAAGACAATAATAAAACAATAAATACAACACTGGACAATCGACTGGAAATAATATTGTACATACTGCTGCAAATATTGTCCATCTTAAAAATTATATAATATAGTTTGTCCATACAGGCACAAAAAAAACTAGTATTTACATTTTTTAAATCTCAGATCCATTAGTAAGTAGTAAAATTGTTCCTGATATATATACATGTTCCCAGTGGACGTGATAACATTAACACGTTCGCTGTGGGCCACTGTCCGGACAGTCCCGTGACCCTCGCCAAAACTGCGAGGCACTGTCTGGCAGTGCCGATACGTACAATGCATTGCTTATTCGTTTCGCTTGTCACGTGCTGCGATCTTGTGGGAATTGTCGGAAACTTTTCAAGCTTGTTCTAGATGAAATATACTTACTTTCTGATACGTCAGTTCGTCCTGGAAATGCGGGCCTACTGTCCCGACAGTGCCAGCGAAACAGCTAAAATTTCACATGTTTATTGCTATTATGAACCAGTAGGAAAACAATAAAACACGTGTTCCTAATTTCTTTTCCCTTGTGTTATTGTTTTCGTGAGCAGACGTATTAGCAGCTAGGCTTGTTTACAAATTAGATAGGTTATTACTACTAAATTAAAAGTAAGGAAATCTTTTACAGGTATTGCGATCTATATGTGTGGTGTCAATATTTTGATTGTACACAGTATACACATATTTTGCTTTTTTGTATTATATTATATTTTGTATACAGTATGTATTGTCTCCTTAGTAAATTCATTCAAACGATACTTTTATTTGTTTTACTGTGAGGACAGCACGCTGCGGCGATCTGCACCGCGGGCTCTGTGGGTGTTTTACGCTATGTGCGGGACTACTGTCCGGACAGTAGCGTTGTCTAGCAACGGAACCTGATGCATATCAAAGTTGATTGAAGTATTCTTGCTACTTTTGGACATCACACAACACATTTGGTAAGTTATAGTTAAATGTTATATAGCCCGTCATATGTTAACATAAATGATGCCATGCCAAAAATGCGGGCCACTGTCCGGACAGTCCTGATGATTACGAATGCACAAAAACGTAATTTAATCGAATATCATTATTTTATAGCGCATCAAACCAAAATAACACCAACTAAACGAAAATCGCAAGTTCGAATTTTGCCGCATATCGGATACATCATTGGCCGCTCTTGCCGCAGAGAACGTGTTAAATGGCTAGAACACATAATATCCGCTTCGGTCATGTCATTGTGAATGTGTTAATCATGGAAATCAATTAATTTAATTAAAAATGCAAATTTGTTCAGTTTTATAATAAATATTTAATCTGCACATAAAATATGTAAAGATAGTTTACTTCGGTCTTTGACACAAATTAACTTACACACCTAAATAAAATCTTACAGTGCAAATTACAAGACAAATTTACTAATCTGTAAATTTCCTAAAAAAAAAAAAAAAAAAAAACACACATAAACAACAATAACGATTTCAGTTCTTTGGCAGTTCTTGAGTTCACTTCCACGCCTGTTTCAGAGCTTTTCTTGCTGCTAACCTCTTAGTCATGAAGGCAGAGACTGTCAGTCCCACCAGCACAGCAGTTATCAAGATATAGTCAAAGTCTTCTTTCAACATGTCAAATGTTTTTGAAGGAGCTACACGGGTGTAAAATAAATCTGAAAAAGACAAATCATCTAAATATCTAAATGACCATAAAAATAATCAATGACTGTAATATTGTCAAGTCCATTCAATAGTTTAACACATTCAATTTTACAAACATAAAAGTCACTCTGGCCGAAAAATCAATTAACTGACTAAATATATAGAACATCATAAAGATGTATTAACAATAAATGTAAACAGTTTAAATCAGAATATCTAAAACTGTAATAGTCATCATAATATTTAATGATTTTTAAATTTAAAATGTTACTAAGTACAAGTAGAAACTTGTTTGAATTACCTCAAATCATTTTACAAGAATTCAAATTAAGTAATATCCAGAATATAATTTCTTAGCATTCACAAATAGTTGCAGGAGTTGAAAATTTCCTGACAATTATTATGGTTTTATCGAGATGTGTGATTTAACAGTGGAGTAACTAAGGAAGGGGGTGAGGGGATTGAGTCCCAAAGCCTAAAATAGACTTTAAAATGTTTAAATGTATCAGCAAACCAACTTTTTTTTAAATACAGCATTTAAAAATGATTTTCATTCAATAAATTATATTGAAATAAATCTATATTTATTCCATAGCCCTCATCGGTTGGTGTGATCTTCAATCAGATTCGTCTTCTCCAAAGGCGAGTCCTAGTCGCCAACATATACCACTTAGTCTAAATATGTTGAAATTAAAATGTGAGTGACTAATGAAATGTTCAAATCAAAAAGTAAGAATCAGACAAAATTACACAGTCATTCTATGTTTGGATATTCATAGTGTGTGTTTTATAGAGAGAAATTATTTTATAGTTTTAATTTTCCATGAATAAATGTTACATCAACAGAATCAAATCTTGTTATTAAAAAATATAGATGAGAAGATTTTTTTCCCCATAGGACAAGAATCTGAGGAAATCCTTCACTACACTTAGTTCTAGAAAGGACCTTTGCCTTTTGTGCTTGCTTCTGAGTGACAGAATAGTCAGGATGGGTAAGGTTGAGGGTAGAGCCACTTTATGTCATGATCCTATGAGGAGGGATAGTGAAATGAAATGAAATATAAGTTTATTTCCACACTCTTCATATTGGTACAGAGATTACAAATATGTTTGCAAATAATGAATTAGTTAACAAAGAAATTAAAAACATTGTAATTTCTAAATATATATTTTATTGGAAATTAGCCTACATGGGCAAGCAGCCTGTACGTAGGCTAGAGACGCTAATGGCAAATTGAAAGAGCTTCAATAACAATTTACATTAAATAATCCGACAAAAAAAAAATGAAGTAATTATCAACTTGAAATGAAGATGAATGACAGGTGGTGTCTTGAGGGGGGGAAGGGGTGAGAGAAAGGACCAAGGTCAAGCCCGCCCGTATTTCAGACAAGGCCTCGGCTCCCTCAAGGCCAATCTGCAGAAGGAATAAATTAACGTTTTTCTTACAAATTGAAATTGAAGTTGATTCGAATAATTTGGAGTTTTTGCAAATGTTTCTGAACAATACATGGGAAATATAAAAGGAATTTGTTATTGAAAATGATTTAACTAACCTTGTAACAGGTATACCGACATTAATTGCGACATTATATGGTATTATATATATATATATAAAAAAAAAGGAGACCCAACCCAGGTCGCTAACTACCGCCCAATCTCTCTACTTCCTTCAATTTCAAAAATCATAGAGAAAATTGTACTGTCTAGACTGTTAGATTTTTTTTAAAAAACATAATCTGTTCCCTGATAATCAACACGGCTTTATAGAAGGTAAATCAACATCAACTGCTCTGGTTAGAATCGTTGAGTATCTAATAAGAGCACTAGATAAGGGCGACACAACAACTGCTATCTTTCTAGACTTCACTAAAGCGTTTGATTGCCTTAGTCATGACAAACTCCTCAAAAAACTAGAAAGCCGAGGGATCACAGGAAAAACTGCAGATTGGTTTCGGAGCTACTTATCAGGGAGAACTCAGTCAGTAGAAATAAAAAGTACAGACCAAGGAAAGAAAAAAACAACAACCTCCAGACCTTTGCCTGTTGACAGAGGTGTTCCGCAGGGATCAGTCCTGGGCCCTATCCTTTACATTATCTTTGTGAGTGACTTTCCTGATTACTTAAAAAGGTATTGCTTCATGCTCATGTATGCAGATGACACAACACTCCTGCTACAAAATAAACAACCTTCGACCTTGGAAATAGACACATACATTGCCATAAATATGGCAATAGAATACTGTCAAGCAAACGACCTGGTATTGAATCAAACAAAGACTCAGCAACTAATAATGGGAAGGAAGAAAGAAGAAGTGCTGGAATTGCCGGACGCTGAAAGAATGGACAACGTAAAGTACCTAGGAATATTAATTGACGAATCTCTTTCTTGGAGTGACCATATCAACCAACTATGTGGGAAACTTAGCACAGTTTTATATGTTCTAAGGCGCTTAAAACAAGTTGCTAGCCCAGAAATAGTAAAATGTGCATACTATGCTCTTTTCGAGAGTCACCTGAGGTACGCAATAACTGTCTGGGGCAACTCCTCTAAATTTAACACCCAAAGAGTACTAGTGCTTCAGAAAAAAGCAATCCGTATACTAATGGGAACAGGACCTCTAGAATCGTGTAGAGGTGCTTTTAAACAGCTAAGAATACTAACCTCAGTAGCCCTGTACATCTTAGAAGTAGTTGCATATGCAAGTCAACAACGTCTGACAAGAGGAAATGACGTTCACACTCTCAACACAAGATCCGCACATGACTACATACTTCCCACCCATCGTCTGACTCTCTACGAAAAACAACCCACATATGCTGGTGCAAAATTTCTTAACATCCTGCCACAAGAGTTCAAGAACACCACGGAACAGCAACAACTCTGACGAAAACTGATCGACTGGCTTCTTGACCGGCCTTTTTATACAATAGAGGAATTCCTGAACTGGAAGACTAACTGCCTAACCACATCTCTCGAACCACCGTGATTTATCTCAACTTAAAAAAAAAAATTGTATTTTGCTTAACCCTTTTAACCCCGGCCATTAAATCAAGTGATGTGCCAGAAATCCCAAGCCATTTTCAGACAAAATGTAAGGGTTTTGTAAAAAAAATTCATAAACTCAGTTATTTTTTAAGATATTTAGGTAATTCTTTTTTTGTTTTACTTCTTTATACATGTAGCTTACAGAAATATACAAATAAAATTATTATTTTGAAAGTAATTTTTTTTAATGCATATACATATATAAAAAATAAATAAAAATGAAAAAATTTCAAGTTTGATCATGGAAACCATATAGATAAAAAAATATTTGACACAAAAATACCCATTTAATTTATGATATATTTAATCCTTGATAAAAGGAAACAAAAATTATAGGCCTACCTTATTTACAAATTGAGTAACATCAATTTTTGTAAAGCCGTATAAATTTTTCTTTTTGCCATTTCTGGGCAAGGCAATGTAACAAGACCTTTGAAATTCACAGTACTTAAAATAAACATAAAACCAAAGTTATTTCTGACAAAATAACTAAAACTGTTAATAATCTAAATTTTAAAAAAAGTTTTTAAAACAATATTTACATCACTACAAAATGTAAATTTTCAAGATATCCATCACTCAAATCGTCGTCACTAATCACATCCACACCATTTGCAACTAGGTTACTAATTATTGTATTTTCACTTACGGGAGACTTTGAACGATGTCTTTTACTCATTTTTGAAATAAAACAAATAATAAACTAAAACTTTAACTGCCGTACTTTATACTGCTTTAACCTAAAACTGTGAAGAAAACGGAATATTCACAACACGTGATATACAGCTGTCTGCAACAAGCATGAGCAGTCAGTCGAGACGAACTGCAATTGCTCAGTCACAGACTGACAAAATACGAAGTCAAACCATTACAAACTAATATATTTCGATGCAAAATAGCTTTGTGCACAAGTCTGTGAAATTTCAAAGCATTTGGTGAAATAGGTGGCCAGTAAAGTAATAAAAAGTGCACGTCCGCACTATACGGACGTCGGGAGTTGACGCCATTTTTACGACGTCCGTATAGTACGGACGTCGGGGTTAAAAGGGTTAATGACACCATTCTTGTCTCAATGATAATGAATAAAGTATATTGTCTATTGTCTATTGTCTATGAATGTGATGTTTCTGGGAAAATGATATTGTAATATTTATAAATATGAACTAAAAGATGCTTTATGTACAATTGTCGCAAGGAAAGGAGGGAAGATTCATGAAAAAGAGTGTCAGTAGGATAACACTTATTTTTCCTTAATCCTGCTTTTAAGATACATTTTTGCGTTATGTAAAGGGTCTCCAAAACTGATTTTAGTGCGCCACCCCAAGCAATGTTTCCAAATGTAAGAAGAGATTGGACATAAGCGCAATACGTTATTTTAATTTCCTTTTCATTTAAAACATCACTTAATCTTCTGAAAGTGAAAATAAATTTTCTTAATTTTGCTAGAATATAGCCTATATGATCAGACCAATTAAGGCGATGATAAAAAATTACACCTAGATATTTGTAACTTGTAACACATCCTATACTTTTACATCCACATGTTAATCCACAATTTGCAGAATTGTCACATTGATGAATTCTCAAACCATTTAAATTGTAATCTGAACTATTGCTCAAAGAAATAGGACTTTATATCTCTGTCACGTCACCGTGGCAGAAGGGAGGCCCGCTCTGTTCTTCCTCTTCCAATCAAAGCAAGTAGGAGACAGCACTTGCTCATGTTTAGGCTAGCAAAACATGAGAAAATTAATCCTACCAGATGTTAGTGGCATGGTTTTTCAGTACCCAGTTTAGATTAAACTGGAAGGTATAAACCAGCCAGAAGAGAACCTTTATGTGTTGACTTACCAAGCCCGTAGACTGTGACAAGACAGGTGGACTCAAGGCCACTGGGAGAGGTGTGAATTCCAGACACTCGTAGCAGAGTCTGATTGTAGTTGATGATGGCCTCAGGCAAAGTGGGCAGCTCAGGTACGTAGGGAATGACAGCCTCCTCACGCAGATCTGGAGTGGTGGCAAGGGGACGTCGAGGATCCAGTAACACCCAAGGTAACTCAAGAACTCCTCCATTGTCCAAGGCAACTACACACAATGCTAAAGTTAATGACAGACAGGAAGTATAGTTCAGGCATGTAGGGAATGACAGCCTCCTCACGCAGATCTGGAGTGGCGGCAAGGGGACGTCGAGGATCCAGTAACACCCAAGGTAACTCAAGAACTCCTCCATTGTCCAAGGCAACTACACACAATGCTAAAGTTAATGACAGACAGGAAGTATAGTTCAGGTACGTAGGGGATGACAGCCTCCTCACGCAGATCTGGAGTGGCGGCAAGGGGACGTCGAGGATCCAGTAACACCCAAGGTAACTCAAGAACTCCTCCATTGTCTAAGGCAACTAAGGCAACTACACACAATACTAAAGTTAATGACAGACAGGAAGTATAGTTCAGGCATGTAGGAGATGACAGACTCATAACACATATCTGGAGTAGCGGAGAGAGGATGCCGAGGATCCAGTAACACCCACAGTAACTTAACCATATTAATCATATTACAAAAATAAATCTTTCATTGCTCATAAAGAACTTTAAGTAAAGATAAGAATTATGATGGATTAGGAAGAAAAACTACTTCTCAAACCAAAGATTGTATTATTGGGCTGGTTTACACTAAAGAAATTGACACAATTTTGTTACCTAGTATATGTTTGCTGGTAATTCCCTTCTCTGTTATTGTTTCTTTCATCATCTCCACTGAAGCTGGTAGAATATAGGATTGTCTCTCTACCATTGGTTGAATAGGATTCCACACTGATGAGAATGCTATAATCAAACAATAGCTCAGAATACATTTTTAAAATGCAGTAAACAATAAGTAGAGTAACACAATGAATACAGCTAAAATTAGAAAGGTCTGTTGAATCATAACAAAAAATAAAGTCCTTTTGGATCAGTCAAGAGTAGGTAAATTTTGTGAAAGCTGAAACATTATTAAAATCAATATTTATTAGTTACTTGAACCATAAAAAATAGCCCCCTAAAGGGAGGGAATCCTTGTATTGTTGATTGCATGAGATTTACTCTACTATTTATTCTACATGTACTCAATATTTGGAAACTATTCAAGATACAAACATTTTTTGTAAAAAAGTTTAGTATTGTTAAAGGTAATTTTTATTTTGTTTACACTAAACAATTCACCATAGCTGGCCAGTGCAGTATTTTTTCTCAAGGTCTGTACTGCCTAAACCAGAGGTCACAGATAAAATCCGACAGCAGAATCCTCCTTCAATTTAAAAATTTTATACAAGAAAGGTCCAGTCACTTTCTCTATGTTCGTAAAAAATCAAATTAAAGAGACTTTTAAAAAGTTAGATTGGTGACCTTATTGAAATGAAATGGTGTACCAAGCTGGTCAATGAATTTAGCCAAGATATTTATAATATAAATTTTTGTACTGAGTTTCACCTAGTGTAGACTTTTTTGGACAGTTCTCATTTCGACAAGTGTTGTACATCGTGTAGCAAAAGAACTGTGACATAGCACTGAAGATCCTTTGGTAACACTTTTTTGACATCATGTTACAGTTAATTGTAAAATTTAGTTTTTACTCTGTTAAATTATGTACAGGTCTGTGGCTGAAGAGACAGTTTATAATATTTATTTTTGTGTTGTGTTTTAATATAAAATGTTCTCTGTTAAATTTTTATAATATTAATTGTTTTTAAGTGTATTTGTTTGTTTCATCCTGTGAACAAATTTCTTAAACAAGACATTTTATACATAAATTTGGTTAAAATGGACTTGATAGTGACTGACACATAATATATATTAATTTTAATCCACTATAACCACTTCTGGAGTCGATAAGACTGTTCTAAATTTATTTGCCTACTCTACACAATTTCACATTAGTTTTACGAATAATATGAGGAGATTAAACAATCACACAAACATGTACAAAATTAATATATCACCTTGATGCAGACCTACTGATAATTCGATTTTACTTTTATTCTGATCCAGACTAACCTATATATATATTTCCACTTGTAGGGTACTTTATTATGTATGTATGTGTTTCCATAGGATGCAGATTGCTGATAGATTGCATAGGTATTCTTTTATAGATTGAACTTCTAAAAGACAAGATATCATGCCAGTCATTAGTTATTTATTTGACTAATGTCTGCCAATAACGTTTGATTGTGGCTGCAAACATGGCATAAATTCACACATGAGTGATATAGAACTGAAAACTTTTTAACTAATAATAATGTTTTGAGTGAGAGTAATAAAATACATTTGAGCTTTCAAATTTAAAAAATAAATGTTGGTTTAAGACTACCAGTAAGGTTTTGGTACTCAGTGTTTGTGTTAAAGATGGAAAAAAACAGAGAGAAACAATGTATAGGTACACTATCAAAAACAGATCTACCTGTTGTGTTACTCTGTGTCTTCCCCTCGTACAGGTCCAGAGTTGTGATCTCTGTGCGGCGGCTCTTGTCACTGAAATAACTATAGATGACCCAGTTCTCGGAGTGGACTAAGTGGATAGGCTCCAGGCTGCGCTTGTGAACCGCCGAGAACACAACTGACCCACTCACCACGTCAATCAGGTACACACTCAGCACATCTAGACATAATCACATTTTTAAGAATCATTAATTATTCTGGAAAAGTTGCAGTGTCTCAAACTTAATACAACTTTTGCCACTTAAAAAAAATGTATACATAAATAAACCCTCTTCTCTTCAGCCATCACATCTCTTGCCTTTTCCGACAGATCAGATGATAAAGTGATAACCCTTTCAATATCAATGGAACGTAAAAAATGTGTTTATAGTTAAATTTAAATAGATATTTACATATACAGTGTCCACAAAGACATGTCACACTTAGATTGTTTCTAGCTGATCTATTATTGATCGCAGGTCTATGAAAAAGATGTAATTTAAAATAGCTGCTTATAAAGTTTTGTTTTTATTGGTTAAGTTACCCATTGTTGTCACCTAGTTATGTATGGCTGACGTTTTTACAAAAACAGTTATCATGGTAATTTTGCAAAGTCCTGTGTATTTGGTGACTACCATAGTTTATTTGTGTGATTTCAATGCAACGTGAGTATCATCGAGTGTTTCATGAAAAAAAGACTCAGCATTTATTGATGACAAAATGTTTAAGGAAACAGGCAGCTCATTGGACAAAACACGGACTGGTAATCTAAAAAACTAGAGGTAAAACCATAGAGAACATTTAAAACAGTTTTAAAATAAGTCCAAACAGTCTGTACAGAAACGTGGTCGTAAACTAAATGTTCCTAAGTCTACAGTTTAGAGTTTAGAAAAAGTATTTAATTTAATGGTTATAACTCAACTATTGTATGCCTGATGACAAATTAAAGAGGTATTACTTTGCTGTTGAATGGACTGGGTCAAAATGTTATAATCTGCATTGTTTTTAGTGATAAGGTTATCTTTCACTTTTCTGGAAATGTGCATCATCATAACGTTTGTACAGAGTGGGCCAGATAAAACCGGTCCCGAGCGAGTTTACGTAATACTCATACAATGCGTACAGGAAACTGAAAAAGTGACTAGGCGAAATAAAAAAAATACATAATATTAAGTAGGCATGCATTTTTAATCCATGCAGTATACGCCGACAAGATGTTCGAGAAATTCCGACTTGTTGCGATAATCGTCGTGTTGACTTTGAAGGACTCCTTCCAATAATGGTCTGTACATTGGCCACAGCTTCTGGTGTTCGTACAGTTGGTTGTTTGTCTCTCTTCATATTGGACACATTGCCTGTTGTACGCCACTTTTTAATTAAATCCTGAATGGTTGATTTAGCAGGAACTCGACCTTCAGGATACTTCTCAAGAAACTTTTCACGGACCGACATTATTGAAGTTGTACGAACATATTCCTCCACTATGAAAACACGCTGTTCTATTGAATACGGGCATGATCCACACTGCTCGGTCAAACACTCAAGCTACACTGACGTGGACAGATAGACAGGACAGGAACGGACGGCAGACAGTAGTGGAAGGGGAAAGGTCAATGTCCCGTCATGCTGTACATCGGCGCGCCTACGCCTCTCGGGACCGGTTTTATCTGGCCCACTCTGTATATTGAACACTTAAAGAAACAAATCAGAACTACGATTGAATGAGTGACCCCAGAAGTCCTATTCAAAGTATGGGTGATCCAAGTTCGCTAGGACATCTGTGAGGCGATTCATGGTGCTCATGTCAAGCTCAGATACACTGATATAAAACTGTTCAAAATACTCATTAATACTATGTTAATCTCATTCTTGTGCTGTATATATTAAAAAAAATAAAGTTATTTAAACGTGTGACATGAATTCGTGTGGACACACTGTATATAAGAGGGGGTACCCAAAAGAAACCGGAATTATTTTTTAAAAGCTATATATTTTCAAATTTTTTTATGAAGAACCTTATCTCCTTCATAATACTCTTCATTACAACTACTACATTTGTCCCACTGGTGTTTCTACTGTTCAAAATGTTGTTTATACTCATCTTTAGAAATGGCTCGCAACTCCTCCCTCGTTTATTCTTGACTCCTTAGACGCTGTCAAATCGGCGTACTTTCATGCCCCTTTTCAAACATGGAAATAAGAAAGGTTGCATGGTGCCAGGTCAAGCAAGTAAGGTGCGTGAGGCAGCGAAACCATGCCATTTTTTAGCTAAAACCTGTCTAACAGAGATGGCATTGTGTTGTCTTAGTGGAAGAACCAGTCTCCTGTCTGCCACAAATCAAGTCTTGCATAAACCTTTAACACTGATGGAGCTCCAACCATGCCATTTTTAGCTAAAAACTGTCTAACAGAGATGGCATTGTGTTGTCGTAGTGGAAGAACCAGTCTCCTGTCTGCCACAAATCAAGTCTTTTTTGACAAACACTGTTGCTCAATATGCTTAAAACTTCCAAATAAAAGGTTAGATTGACACTCTGACCTGGGGGAAACAAACTCGTTTTGATGTTTGATTTGACTTGAATGAGCTTTGTCATCAATCGACATGTCGCTACTTTTAAACTGAGCAAACCACTCGTATACTGTACTTGAGTTTTACCCATAGTGTCATCTTGGTACGCGGTTTTCAACATTAAAACAATTTCAGCAGCATTTTTACATAGTAAATAACAAAATTTGCACGTTGTTCACTTAAACTTGCCATCATGAAAAACAAAACAACACTAGTAAAAACAATCACTGCAGATGAGCGGAACATGCCAGATTGACAATACAGGCGGGACTGAACTGGATATGAGTTGCGCTATACATTTGCTACAGTTGCCTAGTGGCAGATATGTGTACTACACAAGCTCCGCCCACATCAATGCTATTCCGGTTTCTTTTGGGTATCCCCTTGTGTATCATACTGATAATGAACAAGTTTACAAAATTATATTGACTACTTGTGTTTTTCTTTACATATGCTGAAAATGTTTTAGTTAGACTTAGCATGACTGAAGAACAAGGATAAGGAAACACAAAAGCAATATAACTGTGTATACAGTGCAGGCAAAAACAAAATGGTTCACAAAGTAAAAAGTCAAGTTACAGAGAGAACATAAAAATGACTTGTATACAAATAGCATAAAAACAGATTTATGCCGTTAAAGTGTTCAGCTTCTTCAAGGTCTACTTGTAAGGAACATACTGTGAAAACCATGCACTGGAGCCACAATTGTGCAGCAGAAGAAAAATAATAATTATTTATTGTGCATTTGTCTTTGGGTTTGTTGTGTATTTTCAAATATTTGATAACTAATTTATAATCTTTAATAAACAATGTTTGCTCGGTAACAAAGTTCACTATATTTATTTCCTATTGTAATTTAATAAACTAAAATGTGAAAAATACATGACAAATAATATTTATAAATTTTAAAAATGTATTATACTACAAAAATAAATAAAATACTTTTATTAATTCTTAAAAGAAAAATAAGTATAAACTTATTTAAAACATATACAATATGCTTAATAAGTGTAGAATGACATTTAAAAGTATAAAAACAAAGGTAAAAAACAAAAAACACAATGTTAGATGGCAGCTATACAGAGAACCTTCTACGTATGTCCATAAGAAGGGACCTCTCACAGTTTAATCCCTGTAACAATTAATTAATTTTTTAACTAATAACTCATGAGATACACAATACTCTAATAAGGTCCATACAAATTCCTATTATTTTTCTTTTTTATCAATAGAATCAATAACTGATTCACAAAACTCAACTCCAAAATTAGTCACAGATCTTCCTTTTCTGAAGCTGTATTCCTCCTTATGTAGCAAATTATTTTCTTCAGAAATGTTGACAGTTGCGGATGCATTACTCTCTCAAAAAATTTGGGAAAAGACAGATAACAAAGATATAGATAGGTCTGTAATTTGATCACTCTTTTAAGTCACTGCTTTTGTAACAAGGTTTAATTTTTTAAATTTTTACTTGTTCAGAAAAAATAATAAATTAAAGAAAAAATTAATGACATGTATCAGAGGCGTTAATATGCATGATCAAACTTGTTTAGTTATTGGCATCGGTACTTTGTCCCACTCTGTTGAATATTTATTATCAAATGACAATTTAATTGGAGTTTTTTTAGTCCAGCAGTGAAATATGATCTGTATTACAAACAAAATTGGAGTTTAAGTATATAAAATTTTCAACCATTGTTATATAATAATGAGTAAAAGATGTGACATACGTTTTACATACAGTAGAGTCCCGCCTATCCGAACTAATTGGGACCGAACCTTGTTCGGATTGACGGGAAATTCGGACTAGGCGGATTTTTGTTAAATAGTACCATTTATCAACTTTCAAGTGCAATTTATGTGGTTTTAAAACAATTAAAATGCATACAATAATCAAATGCAATAAACAATAGTAAGTACGTATTAAACGTAATAATAATATTACAGCTTCCTGTCTTTGTACGGTAACATCGCGTGGTCGAAACTGAGTGCCATTGTTTGTGCGTAATGAATCTAGTAGAAGCCACCTGTCTGTGGTGGGCTGGGCGAGTTGGTCGGTGACCTTGAAACAGTGTGGCGCGCAAAACTTATTGGACTGCCACTACCTCACCCCTATCCCCTCCACCACCCACCCCGGTGACGAGTGGCGAGACGACAGTTTAGTGCAGCCTTCCATACGCGCAGCACGTGCTCTTACTGTGTATTCTGTAGTTTGAGGTTTGCAGTTTTGTTTGTTTCTTTGCTCTGCTCTGTGCGTATATTCCGATATCATTATGGCTAGTAAACGTAAACACAACTCGTTGTACGTTAAAAGAAAAACTCGAAGTTCTCAAAAGACTAGACAATGGTGAAAGTGCTACTCAACTTTCAAATTGAATTTGGTGTCGGTAAAGCGACGGATCAGTGACTGGAAAAAGAAGCGGGCAAAATTTGAACAATTTTGCTCTGTTACAAGTGAAAACACTCTAGAAAAAACGTCAAACTACTACTGTGTCATCGTATGACAAACTCGATGAAGCACTTTACTTGTTGGTTTTCTCAAGAGAGACAAAAAGGCATTTCCCATTACCGGCCCTCTTATTAAAGAAAAGGCGCTTCTACTAAACATCCTTATGGGAGGCGATCCGTCATTTTCGGCTAGTTGCGGTTTTTTAGATCGGTGGAAAAAAAGGCACGGTATCAGACAACTGACTGTAACTGGCGAAAAGATGTCTGCAGACAGCAACGCAGCCGCAGAGTATCTTCAGGAGTTCAAAGAAATTACATCCTCCTACTCACCCCAGCAAGTGTACAACGCTGATGAAACGGGGCTAAATTTCAAAGCGTTGCCAACAAAGAGCCTAGCTTCAAGAGAAGAAAAGTCCGCTCCAGGATTTAAAATGGATAAGCAACGACTAACCGTATTAGCATGCAGCAACGCTTCCGCCACCAATAAGATACCTTTGATGGTTATCGGTAAATCCAAAAAACCTCGATGTTTTAAAAACATGAATATGAACGCTCTGCCGGTTTACTATAAAAACCAAAAGAAAGCTTGGATGGATCGTGCTTTGTTTCAAGAATGGTTTGAGAAACAATTTGTGCCCAAACGTGAGAGCCTACAATGAAGAAAATGGACTGCCTGATAGAGCGTTGTTACTCATAGATAACGCTCCGTCCCATCCGGATGACTTAGAGCTGGTTATTGGTGATATAAAAGCCATTTTTCTACCACCGAACGTTTACTTCGATCATACAACCAATGGACCAAGGAGTTCTACAAGCGTTGAAGCAAAATTATTGGAAAAAGCTGCTCCGAAGCCTGCTTGAGGAAAATGAAGACCTCACAATTCTCCAAAAGCTTAAGAAAATCACGATCAAAGATGTAATTTTCCTGGGTGGCAGAGGCTTGGGAGAACACAAACGTAGGAGCTCTGCAGAAATCTTGGAAAAATCTTTGGGCCTGATCTGCAGTTTGTTGAAGAGGTTGTTCCACCGGTAAATGAATGCGAACTTCTTCCTCTTGTAAAAAAAAATACCGGGATGCGAAAATGTAGAGAAGGAGTGTGTTGATGAGTGGACGGCTGTAGATGACAAAGGCTTCGAGGAGTACACAGACGAAGACATCGTGGCACAGGTGCAAGGAGTAGTCCCAGCTGATGACTCATGTAGCAGTGAGGATGAGGAGGGACGCCCAAACTACCGATATTGTTCCACACCAGCGCAGCTGCAAGTGCCTTTGACCTCGCTCTACGCTACGTCGAGCAACATGCCGCTGCTACTCCCAATGACGTAATGTTCATTCGGCGTTGGCGAAACATTGCATCGTCCAGTTGTTTTTAGTGTGTTGCGTCAAAAGAAGATCACTGACTTTAGGTCTTAAGAAAGTGTTGGGTTTTGCAGTGTTTTGTTTTACGTTTTTATCCCTTATTGTGTCCAAGTTAAAGTACAAATTATTTGCTGCTAAGCCTTGCGTAGGGGTTTGTACATTATAAATACAGTACAGTACAGTACTATGTTTCATTTATTAACAGTATAAATTCCGTACAATGTATGTATTCATCTAACGTTTCAAATGTAATTTCAGTTTCTATATGTCAGTAAGTAAATGCTTTGAGAAATAAAACTTACGTTTTTACTATAATAACTGGTTTTAATTTATTTTCCTGCCTTTTAGCAATTGTATATTTTCTCCTAGCCGTGTTCGGATTAGGCGGATTTTCGGGATTGGCGGGGTTCGGATCGGCGGGACTCTACTGTATTAGAACATTTCCCTCAATGTAATGGTAAAGTTTTGATTTAATGTTTTCCACTTTTTTCCAACTTCTTTATTTATAATATTCCTAGTGGTTATTACTGGCATTCTGGGATTTTCTTAATAAACCACGATTGTAAGTGCATTCTGTTTGTATTATTTATATATTTAACTCCTTTTCTTTGTTCAAAACTGATTTCATAGTTTGATCTTTAGTGTTTATTACAACTTTACTTAGGCTTAAAACATGATTATCCTACATTATTGATGGCCTTTTTTTACAACACCCTTAGTTGTAGTTGTAGTTAACCCAATTTGTATTTGGTTTGAAAGGATAATAAGATTTTGGACATTTTCCGTCGTTATATGTTACAGCATGTATGTTGGGGGGGGGGGGTGGGGGGGGGGGGGGGTGGGGGGGGGGGGGGGTGGGGGGGGGGGGGGGTGGGGGGGGGGGGGGGTGGGGGGGGGGGGGGGTGGGGGGAAAGAACTAATTTTTAACATATCTGGCAAAGGAGATCTTTGAAACAAACCAAGTCCAAAGAGGAAAATAAATATTCATGGAATTGGACAGCCATGCACATGAGGACATGCAAGATTTACTGAGGAACAAGTATCTGCTGCAAAAAATTACAAAGCTGTCAACAAGAATTTGATAGATGGCTTTTAAAGTTTTATTTCTGGTATGGAGAACGTGGTCAGTGGTGTGAAACAGGAAAAGTAATGCAGGTACGCTTTATTAAACCACTCGGTGTTCTTTTGATGAGCAAGATAAGACAACCTCACAGGACAGCTTACTGCAAATAAGTACTAGTCATTTTAGATTAGTACTCTCAGAAATTTGTAAAAAAAGAAAATGAAATCATATGATAAAAATCAAATTGCATTAAGAACCACATTAAGAAAAATAAGTATTGGTACTGATAAATCTATACAGTGGGGAAAAGTAAAACCTGGTATGAAGAGCACAACATTTAAATTTAAGTTTAAAATGAAAGTGAACCTTTGTTCAGCATAGTCAAGGTTCACTTTTTGTCATCAAAATTGGAGGAAGGCTAAGTAATGGCAAAGTGAACTGCTTTGGGTTATGTTGCGAGCATAACACTACTCTGACTCCAAGTGGCTGACTCTGCTTTCTTTATGGGATGATCACTAGTCCAGTCATACCTCTTAGGAGGAACAGTAATGATAGCTCAATCTATAATGGGAAATTTTCATGAATATTTATATCCTAATTTGGAATTAAGAAAACTCCATCATCTTAGTAAGGACCAGGCCTGTCTTTATTACTTACAGTTCCAATTAGATATGACTAAAGATTTTAAGTCAGTGCAGAAAACAATTGATTTGAGGACCTTGTCAATAGCTACATTACGGAGTTAAACAAACAGGCTGGATGAATGTCCAATTCCCTAAATTAATTTTGAATGGTATTTCATCAGGAGGTTTCAATTATACCGCTCACGGCCTCCACTTAAAACAACAGATGGTAAATCAAAATTAGCTATATGTAAATTTTAAATGGCCTCTTTCCATGGGTGGCAGTCATAGGAACAAATCTGGAAAATTAGAACAAGACTTGTGTCTCGACTACAAATTCCCAAACCGAAAAATCAATCGCTCAGCGACTTTGAACAGATGAGTGAATTTCCTCGACTAACCTAACAGCTAAAAACTTTAGGGGAGAGTTCAAATGGAGGAGGACAGCAGCAGATGGCAGTTCAACTCATGATGATTTACAACTTTTACAATTACCCCAAGTGTCCAGTATCAGTGTTGAAAGTCAGCTCCTTTTGCTCTCACAATGGGCTTTAGGGATTAATGGGTCCAAGTGGTTTGTTGAAGCACTAGATTCCTCTCAATCAGCTTACTGTGTAAATGCATAAGTTAATTGATGAAGAGATTGTAAACATGCGTTCTGTATTATCTCCGTTGTAATCTAGTACACACATAGTGGATTAGTGGATGGACTCCAGTAATTTCTTGGTTTTTTCTACATCCTGTAAATAGTTGTCCGTAAAATTAAATAAAATTTATTTATGTTTCAAAAAACTGAATCAATGTCCCGCTAAACAACCTTTTTAACTTAGGACAAAAATATTCACGAAAGTACTAAACACAGGTCAAAGTGGAACGGATTTTTTACCTGTGCATTGTAACATTCAAAAGTATTAAAAGTAAAGTTTGAAATTTTTGGAAATAATAATTAAAAGTTTCAATGCCAATCCAAAAATTATTTGCTTGAATTGAGGCATAATGTTGCATGAGGAAAATATAAATGTGTTATATAAAACAAAATAACCCACACTTCTTAGAATTAGCGGGATATGGTTATTTTTTAGAAATGCCATCAAGGGGTGGTTCATTGCATTCCTCGTCCATGGAATCTTATCTCTCTTATAAAAAGTAAGGAAAATGATTTTAAAATATATTTTAATGAAGAAACTATGTTTTTGAAAGGATCCGTTTGTAGAAATAGAATGTTTAAAAATCTACTAGTTGGTTTTCTATATATAGAATCCCTGGGAGTATTGCATCACTAAATTGTTTGTTTTTAATTAAATTCAGGGCCCTTTTAAAATTTGTTTACAAAAGGAAAACTCTAAAAAAACGAAGTAATTATTGACAGCAGATTATCCAAATATGAAATTGTGTTGGTGGATGACTCTTAAAACTACAGTCCAAGTACTTTTGAGAACCTAATCATCTAGTTCAGGTTTTCCTCACCTACATGTTGAAGGCAACCTACAAGAATTACTAAAGACCTCTAAAACATGTATTCGACAATATTTTATAACAAGTGTTGTAAACTATGTACAGACAACGTCTATATAGAATTATTGACCTAGGTTTGGTCCTGAAATCATAATGCTTATACTTGTTCATGTCCTGGCCTAAGAGGCAAAAAATATCAAACAATAAAAATAAACTCTTATACTTAAAAAAAATCTTAAAAAAACGATTATTTCCAATAAAAAAAAGTTCCTTATTTGTGGACAGACTATCCTGGTTATACTTGAACTACTTATATTTCTTGACAAGTCCTGGTTGAATGAGAGTTATAAAAAGATTTTTTAATCTATAATCAAGCTGTACTACTTTGATGGAAATTTCTATCCGCTGTCAACGTTGCTATCCTCTTCCAAGCAAAGGTAGAAAAACCAAAGAAAATGGGATTTACTCAGGGAATCATAAAATTCCTCTGAAAATTAAAAGAAGGGCTTCATAATTCAATCTCAAAGTACTGTACAAGATCCTTTATTTTCTCACAGTATATGTCCAAAAAATATAAACAAAGTGTTACAATAAGGTTGTTTGTGGCGTAAAAAAAAAGCGAAGAAAATCGTGTAATAGTTTCTATATATATAATAGAATTTCTAAAAAACAAAACTAAGGCAATGTTGGAATGTAGTTTAAAAGATGAACTAGGTCCTTAATAAAATCAGTAAAAATGAACAATTTAAATTAAAGATTAATGATAAAGAGATAGATGACTCCTGATATACTGTAGCTAAACTTTGTCAGAACAATCAATATATCAAAATATAGTAGAGATATTAAAAGTTTCACAAAAGTTCCTGTCACATTTACCCCCTTCACATTTATCCTTACATGTGAACAAAATGACATTGGAGTTGCCAAGTTTTTTCACCCCCACTAACAAACACTGAGGTCCAAAAATATAATTTTAAATCTGAGCAACAGTAGTCTTTCAAGTGGAATGGGATAGGAGATACCCATAATAAGATTACTTAAATGGTCCTGTTGGATAACAATCTCTGATGTAACTAAGTGGACTTATAAATAAGTATCCCTTATGTGTAAGGAATTTTTTCCTGAAACTATTAGAAAGTTATCAGAAATTCTACCCAATAACACAAACAAGGGTTCACGTCAGTGAAATAAACAATTTATAGGACCAATTTCCTCTTCTAAAGTTTCGATATCAATAAATTTATGATAAAAAAAAAAAAAAAAAAAAAAAAAAAAATTATCCATAGCAAGACTTTTTCAGACTTTTTATGAATCTAATAACAAATTATGTTAAAGAGCAGTATGGCTTTAGGAGAAAAAAATTCTAGTACACAAGGCAGCCTCTTTTCTCTTTCGTAAACTTAGTACGCATTGAAGCCTTGGATGAGTCAAGTTACAACTGCAGGGAGTTTTTCCTGGTCGACTTATCCTAAGGCTTTTTGATTGTGTAAACACACCCACACACTATTGTTTTTGCTGACCAACTAGTTAAGAAGAATGGAGGTGTCAAAGGCACAGCTCCTTTTTTTTACAACTTTATTAATATTCCTTATTATATTTTAACTCGTAAACAGAGGACAGTTATTACTAATAAATTTACAGCGAAAATATTATTTCTAATTTGGGCAGATGTAAAACATGGGGTGTACCCCAAGTGGTCAATATTAGGCCCATTGTTTAATTCATTATCTATGTCAACTGACCTGCCAAATTACCTATTCCTAAAGAAGGTTTTGGTAGCCTCTTTTTATATTGCATGATTGAGCTACAACTTGCTTTAATTAAGACGGAAAATGTGTCCCCTGTTAAGTGAACCTTAGAACTTTAACACCAAAGATGTCATTGGACAAACTTCACAAATATTTTCCTATACTCACGGTCCTGTTGTTAAATCCGAGACAAGGGACTAATACAATTACGCTTTAAATTAAGAAATGATAAATTTTTGTGTCAAACTACTACTACTAACTACTGGCCCGGGGCGTAAACAAAATCTCAGTCGATTCTATTGCCTCGTCTATGAGCCTCTTCCACGCCACCCTGTACTTTCCGCCAGATCCAACAGACCCTCCACAAAAGCGCATCCGGGTTCACATCTATTCGACACACTTGATCGGCACGACCATCTTATCTTTTGGCCTACCCAAAGGGCGCCACATTCCCTGTCAGTACCAACCATCGCCTGTGTAAGACCTCTTATTAAACCTTCGTGGCCCTCCTGTTCTTCTCTGAATGTACAATGTCCTAGCCAGCTAATTCCCTCTTTGCCTTCACCAAAGCCACAATATCAAGGATCTTGGTAATACTATTTGTCGTAATTCCTCTTATTTTTTCTTTATTCGCCACACCCCATTCAGGGAATCATCCACATATTGGTCCACAATATTTTTCCGGGTTTTGGACCATAGTGGTCCAAATAATTTTTGTAAGAGGGTTTAGTAATAATACACACGTAGTAAAAATTTTTAGGCCATACATTTAGTATCACTAAATTTAAATTTTTTCCAACCAATATCAATAGAAAAAGGTTAAATAAAGAAACTTAATTCAACCAGAATATGCTTTTGAGTATACCTAGTCTCGAATAACATCTTTGGAACGTTGGGTTTCGCTGTATTATTAATAGCCCCATGTATACTCGATGTTGAGTCTTATGGATACTTAACTTTGGTGGGTGTAACCTGCTTTCAGATGTGCAAAAAACTCTTTATTAGTCAAAAGTCCAATTTATATAGAACATCAACTTGAGGTCATTGCAAACTCAAGAACAACATGGTAAGACCGTTCATTTAAAAAATTTAACATCCCTTACTTTGCCGATGGTATATACATTTTTGAAATGGCTTTAAATTAGGTACATAAGAATCCTGATCAATTCTGAAAAATACAACCATTTAATGCATAAGATACCCACACCAAGAAATTGGTAATTTAGTTTCAATATCCGGCACATAAACTAAAGAAATCGTTGAAGACTTAGTCACTCCCCTCTTTATCTAGGTTTGATAATTATATAATAATATTCCACAGGGGCATATAAAAAACTCCCTTATCTACATTTAAGCTAAAAAATTATAAAAAAGAAGTACTTTGTCTATAAAAAACATATTATAGTATAAATGAATTCCTTCTGACAGATCGTGTTTATGATGATAAACGAATAGTAAAAAAATAATATCTTCAAAAGATCTTACAATAGGTTTTAGCTTAGATTTAATCAATGTTTTCTTTTTTAATGTTTTATTTAGATTCAATGTGTCAAAAGTTATTTTTTTATAAGTATGAAAAATAATGTTTTAGAAATAAGTTTAGTTATGTAGTTTTTAATCATTGACTATGTACCAGTTTTTATTACATTGTGATACCAGAAAACGTATTGTACAATAAATATTTGTCTATTGTCTTATTGTCTAATCTTTTATAACTTTTGAACAAGAAGTTTCATGAATATGCATGTCAAGAAATGGTAAAAAATTAAATACAAAATGTTAGAACCATTTTTAGACTTCTTTTGTATTACAAAAACTTCGTAAAAATGCACATTTTATGTGTAAAAAAGTTACCATGAGTAGATGCACAGATGGAAAAATCATAAACATAGGGGTCGATCTTTTTCTCAAAACTCAATTATACAGCTTTAGTAAATATAAACTTTCAGCTAAATTAATTTTGTGATCTCGAATAATAATTCTTCCTAGGTGTGTGACAAACTGTAAAACATTCTTCTAGCCCAAAACCTTACCTGGCGTTGTCTGCCATCAGTTTATTCAACTGTTCTTGCCAGATAATGTCTTTTTCAGATTTGTTAAAAAATATCAGCTGGACTTTTGATCTAAAACACATAACATAATAAAAATAATGTCAGTAAACATCATCTTTGTAACGTAATAATTCAACCCATACACTAACTATTCACTATATGACAATGAAAAAATACTTACTCAAACTCACTTTGTAAAAGTTGATATTTGACAATAAAATATTCCCTGAAGTGCAGGAATTCATTGCTAGGATGTAGTGAATTTCTTTTGAGATGGTAAAAGAAATCATTAACCAACTGTACATAAAAAAAAAAACTTATAAACACGAAAGTGGCACTGATGACACTAAATTGACTGGATGGCTTAATAGTTAAGAGGTTATATAAAAATCTAAATGTTTCAGCACAAAAATGCTGAGGACAAAATAAAGATATATAAACATTTTTATGAATTCTGATATACAGCTTACACAATTGAGGTATCAAACGATTATTGTATTTAATTTAAAACATAATTTTCCATTTACTTTTAAGCTACAATTACAATTTAAAACAGGAAAAATCATAAATCTAATTTTTTATTTAGGATGACTTTCCCCAACTGTGGTTAAAGCCTATATATGCTTTTTCACAATTAGAACCTAGTTTAACAAGGGAACTGCATTATGGTGCACTGGTGACTCATAGCACACTTTTAGTTGAGATGGAAGTTGTAATATTATTTTGTGTTATGATTGTATAATTATATATTTTTTATTTTTATTTAGAAGTATCATATTTATAATTTTTTAGTGTTTAGATTAATGTTTAATTTAATGTATTTAGTAAGGTAGATTAGTGTTAATATTAATTTGGTTAATATTTGTTAATAATTATTGATCAGACAGGTTAAGTGTAAGAAAGGGCCATGAGGCCCTAACTTTGCCTGTTTAAATAAACGAATTTTCATTTCATTTTTCATTTCATTTCATCCCTGTCGGATTTCATCAAATCTACTCTAATTTAAGACTGAATATTTATTATCAGTTTTTTACCAATTTAATTGAGGATTGAGACTGAGAGAAGTACATTTTATAATTATTACAATGAAGTGTATTATTATGTATGAGAACGGGCTCATGTAACACGTGACTCGCACATGTATAGTCATATCCCTTGTTTATCCAGATCATTTGTCTGTAACGATATTGTAAAAGGTAGATCTTTAAGTTTTGTTACGTTTGAAGCTTTTTAAATTTCTTAAATTATTTCCGTAGAATGCTATATTAATTTTTTTATCATTACAATACTTAGACAGTACGATACTTTGACAGATTGGTCTAAAATAAACTTCTCAATAGAGTTCAAAACAACATTTTTAACAAAATGATGTTTTGGACCACTCACTAGACTGAACGAGTGTTCATGTGTTACCTTGTGGACCGGAGTGCCCAGGTGATGAGAGGTATCATGGGCGTAAAGCCAGTGCCAGCAGCTAACAACATCAGGTGAGTGATGGTAGCGAGGGGTTGTACGTTGAAGGAACCCAGGGGCAGGCTGAGATGGAGTCTAGTGCCTACGGGTTGAGAAGTCAGCCAAGAACTCAAGGTGCCTGAGGGGTAGCCCTTGACCAGTAACCTCACACAGCCGGCCGGTGGGATACTGATACCGGCCAGACTCGTCACTGGGGTGTACGGCCTCACCACGTCCTCTCCTGTCACATTCACGGCACCATCAAGATAGACACAACTGTGGGATTGATGAATCACTATAATAGATTTCAGATACATTATTTTGATAGAATAAGAAGAAAGTTACTGATACTCACCTTTATCAATTGAATCACTGCAATTTTTCCATAGCAAGTATATGA
Source organism: Homalodisca vitripennis (assembly GCF_021130785.1). Taxonomy (NCBI): domain Eukaryota; kingdom Metazoa; phylum Arthropoda; class Insecta; order Hemiptera; family Cicadellidae; genus Homalodisca; species Homalodisca vitripennis. Next base: position 49,975,421 of record NC_060211.1, on the reverse strand, counting down.
TTTTCTAATGATGTGAGACATTATAAATTTGTTTTTTGTAATATTTATTTCACTTAGCTATCTTTGTAACACCTGCCTTGTTACAAATCCTTGTAGGATTTTCTTATCTCATTAAAATTTCAAGATGATAAATACTAAAATGATAGATACACTTGATCTCTATGCACTTGGCTAAGATGACCTCCTGCACCCTGTACTCACCACTGGGATTACAAGATTCTTGTCTAGGACATGTCTAGGCTATTTGTCCTCTTCCTTTTGATTTTGATCACCAGTTTAACTTGTTATAAATGACCTATTTCTCCACACTATTTTTGCTGATCAAGGAATCTTTTGGAAACATCTACAAGTGTCAACATTCTGCCAGGACCCAGTAAACAGACAAAATCTTCTTATGCAAGAGAATATATTCAAAGAAAAGAAAAAGACGTTCGAATTTAAACACAATGTCTGCTAAAATAATTAAAAATACAATTTTGTACTAAGACCACATCAAATACAAAAAATTTGTTTTTAAGTTTGGAATGAAATGACTGACGTATCAAGTTGGTCAATGAATGTGGCTGAGACATTTATAAGATCAGTTTTTGTACTATGTTAGAATTTATTTCAGCATTTCTTCACCAAGTCTTGGTGATAAAAAAATTTAAATAGAATTTATAAGTGCAATTTATTATATTGCAATTTGTTTACACTTATTTATTACTGATTTTATAAATCCTTTGCGTATAGATTATTGGTGGAAGGTTACACATAACGTAGTTATGGTGGGGAAGGGTTGATTCAATATGAATGTTGAGTTTAGCTCCAGCTCACCTCCCTCTTTTTCTCTCTTAGGACAAGAAGCTTGCACTTAGTCCTGTAAGAACCTTAGCGCTGCTTCCGGAGTGACAGGATATTCAGGATGGGTAAGATTAGGAGGTAGTGGCTGCCTCCTATCGAGATCCATGAGGAAGAATTAGGGCACTAATCTCAAAGTCATTTCCCCTGGTAGAAGGGAAGGCCAGCTCTGAAACCAGCCTCTCCAGTCAAAGCAGACAGGGGGTGGCACGCCCTTGTTGAGGCTAGCAAGAACCTCTGATAGTTAGGGAGCAAACCCCACCAAACTCCAACAGTCATCTTCCGCAGTAGACCTATTGAATTGCCTTTGCAAACCAGAATCTCGACATTTGTGGTTAGTGATGAGCCGCTTCTAGACGACATTCATAGGGTTGCCCAGATTTAAGTGACACATTGGTTTTGGCTGTGCCCAGTGGTAGGTTCAACTGGAAAGTATAAACCAGCCAGAAATGATCCCTGCTGGGTTTCATCTCCCTCTTAGAGCAGTGTCTGGAATCTAGACCAGTGTCTGGAATCTGATGCGGTCAAAGAGAAACTCTTGGAATCTGGATTCATGTTCGTCTAGATTACACTATTTTTAATAGTCTAGGCGTCTCTTATGAAACTGTTAGAACTATACACTCAAAGTAATTTTTTTCATTTAAGGAGGGTCAAATTTACTGTCAATATGAGGGAATTGTTGTAATGGGTTCTGCAATGTCCTATTTTCGCCAATGTATTTATAACGAAATTTGAGCGAAATGTCTTGGCTTTAGGTCAATTAAAACCGAAGATTTGGTGGCGTTATGTGGATGACACCTTTGTTGTTTTTCCTTAAAGAGTCAGAGAATTAAATGAGTTTTTAGATCATATTAATACATTAATAACATTTCTCCTTCTATCCACCTCACAATGGAAGTGGAAGTCCAAAATAAGCTTCATTTTTGGATAGTGTGTATTAAAAGATAGCAATGCTCTTAAGACTATGGTTTTTCTAAAGAAAACAAACACAGGGAAATATTTAAACATCAATCAAACCACAAAAATCTGCAAAGAAGGAAAGGCTTACTCATTATTTGACAGAACAAAGAGCTTATGCTCACATAAAGATGGATTAAAAGAGGAATTTAAGAAAGTTGAATTGGACCTCAGCTACAATGGATAACCTCAATCGCTAAAAACATTAGTGTAAACGAAACAGATAAATCATTCCTGAGTCAGTAAATCAGAATACAGATAAATTTGTATTCATAATGTTTTATGTACCAGAATTAACGTAGAAAATTAGAACAATACAACATTACAACCGAGTTCAAAATACACAACAATCTTGGACAAAGTCTTGCAAAAATAAAACCAAAAAATGGCACACAGTATTCCAAAAACTGTCTTAACAGTATAAAATGTAGTTGTAATAAGAAATACATATGTGAAAAATAAAAGACCATTAAACATTAGGATAAAAGAAAATAAAGAAAACACGAGAAAGGGGACTAATAGAAAAATAAAGAGTTGCATCTGTCTGTCTGTGTTGTTGTCTGTTAAACATGTGTTTTCAGAACTTAATATGTTTACAGTTTGTACATTTTACGAGTCAGTCAAATTTGTATTTCTCAATAAAAGAATTGTAATAGTTAATACTTCCCATAGATGTAACACTAGGTCACATAGATTGTTTGAACCTCATAAATTATTTTTTGAAAAAAAAACCCATTTTTAAAGGAAATAAATTTTTTGAATATTTACCCCAAATCATAAAAAAAAAAACCTAATACCTTTTTAAATTTGATGAAAAAATTCTTAGCACACGCTGCTTTTTACTCTATAGAAGAGTTTATTTCTCACAACAATTAAAATGTCAGCAAAAAATATGTTAGTTTGGTGGTAATAAAACATTTTAATTAATTATAAATGAGTGTGTAACTGCATTGTTCTGTTTTTAAATTGTTTAAAATTCTGTATTGTAGTAATAGTGTACTACTAAGGAAAAATAATAATATATAGAAATAAGATCAAATATGACACTATTCTTGTATTTACTGTGCAAATATGAATAAAGATGATTGATTGCACATCGTTGTTGGTCCAAAGAGCTTTGTATGAATTGGGATGAAGCCATCATAATACATCAGGAACTTCATTTCTTTAAAAGGAAATTAATCTAGACTTCATGCATTAAATTAACAAACCAACCAATCACTCAAAATTATACCACTTTGATTGACAATTTTGAAAAAGGTCACTACAAGGAACTCTAAAATATCAAACAGATTAAAGTTTTTTTATAAATCAAAGTGGATTCACAGTATGGTTTTGAGAAGTTCATCTATAATGAACCAATAATAAAAAAGCCGACTCCCATTTCCTCTTTTTAACCACCATCATCTTTCTGTTGTGACGATCGCCATTTTATATTGGCCTCTGGTCAATTCTCTGTGGATGGTTAGTCAGTGCATTCTTATTGTGACCTGTATTCTTTAGTTCAGTTTTAATAATCACCGTTTTGTTTATTTTAACCATGATGTTATGTGTTGTAGGTTATTTATCCATTTGAGAAAGAAATCAGATTGCAGATATCGAAACATTTGTTTAGAATTATTTACAAAATTTTAAGAATATTTTAATGCGAATGTTGAATTTAGGTCCATAGCTCTATTTTAGCTTTCACTAAGTGCAGGATCGAAAATCTGATATTGTCACAGACTTGCTCGACTCCTGAAATCTGGAGTCCAAGTCTGTCTGTATCAACTCTTCCCACCATAGCTGCAATACGAATATATTAACTTTATTCACATTACCTATTTCAGTCGTGGCTAAAGAAAAAGATTTAGGATTCTTTCAACTCTTGCATATGCAATATAGGTTTCATAAACTGTTATATAGTTACACATTTTCTTTCTATTAAACTTCAATGAGTATGCTAAACACGAGACTACTCACCGTTAATGTTTGCCTTGACAAACACATGATGGCCGACTGGGATGTAGTTATACACATTCTGAGTGTACATGAAGTCAATCTGCCTGGTGTCATGAGTGATGACTGAGCTGTTCACGATGGTGACCTCCCAGTACTCTGCCACATTCTCGGGACTTGTCTCCAGAGTACCGTACCGTGACCACAAACCGGGTTTCCTCTTTGTGAGCTTAATCTGTACTTTTCCGTTTCCGTCGACTAACACAGAACAAGGCCAGCTGACTGCAGATTCAAGTCTCAGGTGCTGCACTCTGTTGGTGATTTTTATACATAACAGATCTTCGCTTTCCAGGTGAACGTGAACCTGATAAAAAACATGAAAATTTGAATTTAGTTTTTTGTGTGATAGTACTTTAACACATTCGAGTCTATGCTCGAGCCAGACCCGAGCGCCATTGTTTAAACCCCCGGCTGGCGCTCGAGCGTGACTCGAGCACAGCTTTGCCGATTGATATACGGAGTTGCTCGAGTGACATTCGAGTGCCGTCTGATGCATTAGAAAGCCAGCTTTGATGGTTAGTTCAAAAAAATTCTGCTAGGCGCTACTACGTCATACCCGCTTGAGGCTTTTTGTTTATCCACTGACATGGCCTGGCGTGTCGTCAGTCTGTCTACAACAATAATTTTTTTTAGCATTTGAAATTCTTTTGGCAATTAAAAATTATTTGTAAATATGTATATAGTAAATACCTTTAAAAAAACTGAAATTACTTGTTTTATTTATTCAAAAGTTAGTTTTCAAGTAACACAAGACATGCGGGAGTTTATTTTTATTCAAAAAAGGTAAGTTTTGAAATTAAAAAAAAATTAATTAGATTTTATAGGAATACAGTTTTACATATCAATTTAAAGAGGAAATATAGAACTTTCAAGAAAATATAATATCATATACATAATATTTAACAGTTTTCTAAAAAAAAATCTGAAAACCAATTAATTTACGCAGACCAGGCTATAAAAACAGCAAATAGCGAGCCAGACTCCAATGTGTTAAAGCATACAAAATATTTAAATAAGTGTTTTGTTTTATAACTTTAGTAGAGGTTTTTGGAGAACACCAGATATAAAAGTCTTATGTATTGAAAGAAGAAGAAAAATACATATTGCTATAATATATAAAGGTAATTGATTCTTGTTTTTAATTTTTGTTTTGTTTATAGAATATCATTAATGATCTTATGCAATTTTCAGAAGACAAACTTCAAATTAAAAAGATTAAGCAAAAACTCTACTATTTCAATGCTTCCTATGAAAATATATTTATTAAACAAGTTGTTCAGTTTATTCACAGAACCATGAAACTGATAATACATTATCTTATTTCAGGCACATTTAGTGATTTTGTAATGTTTAGCTTAAATTATAACTAATCTGTTTTTAATCTACATTTCTAGAAATACTACTTTTTCAGCAACAATTTAGTTAAAAAAACTGAAATAGTGAAAAAACATAGATTTTGTACTTATATAAATTATAAATGTGAAATAATATAAAAGAATAAACTTTATAATTTATATGCAATGCAAGCAATGTAAATTTTATTTAAAAAAATATGAGACAATAAAATGTTTACAATGTAAAAAATATATTAAAAAATTATCAAATCAATTTTGGCATAAACTTTTTTGGGCATTTTAAAATATATTACTTGTCTTGAAATTCACAAAATCCCCAAAAAGTCAATTATTGTAGAAAATTGCAACGAATATTTTCTATTATTAAACTTGCATTTTCTAGCTATGACACAAAATGGCTTGACATTGTTGCTACTTTGTGCATTAAGTATTTCAGGATAAATGTAAATATATTGATAAAAAACATAGTTTAAATAAGTGTCAAACTTACATTTTCATGTTAAAATTTGTTTTAAAACAATTCACCCAGGGACGATTTCTACTACTCTTTTTTTTGTTTGTATTATTCAAATTGATTTCATATATCTTCCTAAGATGATTTATGAAATGGTCATGGCATAGGTTATGAAAATAATAAAGTATGTATATTTTAACAATACATACACTGAAAACCTATTTGTAATGATTTATTTTTATTTCTCTTATACTTTATTAGTACTGTATTTGTAACAGAGTAACTTTTACTTACATCAGGTCCACAAGTTTTTGTATAGAAAACCAAGCTGATGGAACCAACTTGTTGAAACCAATCCATTTGGTATGGTTTGTTAGGTAAAGTTGTGCAGTTCTGCCTACTGCCAGCTAAACAGAAATATTGAACAATATTTAAAAAGTTACTTTATGAAAGATATATTCACATTTCAAAGAGACAGTTTTGTCTGAAACGACTGAGTATTGATCACATGATTGCATGAGAGGGATTGTATTCAATGTTGATAAGCAGAACTTCTTCATAGTTTATTGATTCTTAATATATTTATGTCTCTGGTAAACTTCTCACAGAAGATACATAACATTAGCGAAATGATATGCAAATTAATAACAACTTGTAGATAATGATAAAAACATTATGAAAAACAGGAATAAAATCTTAAATCAATAACAAAACAGAGTTGAGTGTGTGATTATAGCTTTATATGATTGTGTTAGAGGGTGGTAAGTGTACAGTGGAAATCGGAAATGGTGTATGGAATTAGTTGAACATTTGTTGGCTGATGAGATGGGAGTAAAAGGTGGCTCCGCTGAAGGCAAAGAAATTAAGATCATCTAGAACAGAATTGAAAATACGTATCATAGCTATGGTGGGAAGGGTTGACTCAACGTAAATGTTGAGTTTAGCTCCAGTTCACCTTCCTTTTAGTGAGGCACTGGAAATTTGACACTGTCACAGACTTGACTCCTGGAATCTAGAGTCATATTTGTCTGGAGATAAAAAAAAAAGTATGCAACGAAGAAGCTCAAAATAAACTCTCTACATTGTTTGGACATCAGAAACGCCTAGATTACAAAATAGAGTAATCTAATTTCTGAAATCATATTTCTTCTCTTCAGACGAACATGACTCCAGGACTGAAGTCTGTGTACAGACTCTGCAGTAAGAGGAAGGTGAACTAGAGCTAAAGTCAACATTCAGAATTGAAAAGCTGCTGGATTTGAAGAATAGCATTATTTTGTGTATAATTGGTATTCACAGCTTCTTGTGAATGGTTCATTTATTTATTTTATTTATTTCCAACGGCAGCAGCCAATTTACAAAGACAAGCATAGATGGTAGAATTTGATCTGGTTTTGCAGGGCATGTTGTTTTATCACACCTCACATCAGTCCTACATAAGTATTCTTGTGCCACAGCCTCCTGTCATGTACAGTACATCAGAATCATGACACTTCATAAGACTACTGTGCTTAATGAGGAAGTACTGTGTTACATGCACAGCAGTTTTTTATATGACAATTGGGATGACACAGGTTATCTGAAAAACATCTTTCTCCAATACATGTTCTTCTTGACAGCCAATTGAATTAATCTCAACATTAAATTTGCGAAATCTTTAGTTTTGTTTCTGCAATAATATTGGAAACTGTTTGTTTAGCTAAAGTGCTCAACATTTGGTACACTGAATATCTACAATTATGCTTGTACTTGGTTTCATACTACCACGATATCAATTAGTAATGATTCCAAAACTATTAAATATTATAAACTACTCATTTTATAATATTTTTTCCTCTTTGTTGCACAAATAATTCCTTTTAAATTTAATAATCCCTCTTCTCATTACCTTTTACAGACCAATGGTGCTATGTTGTTTTGCTTACATTGTGTAGACTGTGGCGCAAGCGACTTGTTTTAACCTGTGAGGAAATAGTAACTATTTAAAAAATAATAAACTGTTTGTATATCTTTTTGAATGTTGTCAGTAAACAATGAACAAACAAAAATGAGAAACTTCACAAATTGAAGGAACTTTTGTGTCACAATTTATAAAACTCTTTCTCCAAAACATGAAATGTATTTTTTAATACATTATTGTCACGTAATTAGGCAGGTAAAGAAATTTCAATTGCAGGATTTCTGGTGGACTCACGCAATAAACTGGAGTTATCCGGAAAGTAAGGTCCGATTTCTTATAAAAAATAAGTAACAAAATATTTTTAAGAAATTTGTTTTATATGATTCCTGATTTCTTTCTTTATTATTCAAAATAGTTTTCATTTTTGTTTAAACATTTGTCATAATGTTCTATGAACTTTTTTGAATGACAATGTTATAGAAGTCTGTCACCTGTGAGGATAACCAATCTTTAAATGCTTCTTTTACCATGTCATTAGTGAGGAAGTGCTTACCGCCGAGAAACTCCTTTAGGTAATGAAAAGTGAAAGTCGCTTGGCACCAAGTCTGGACTGTACGTACTATAAATATATTTTTTATAATAAACTACTATAAAATATTTTTTATTTTATAGTAGGCAGTCTGTTCCCAACCAATTGATCTAATGAGATTTTGGGTTTAGATGGCAGAGTGAGGTCTGGCGTTGTTATGGAACAAGAGAACTCCGCATAAATATTCAATAGGCCACGTTGCTTATTCTGTATTGCACGTTGAAGTTTAGTCAGAGTATCACAATAAGCGGCTGCATTTATTGTTCTTCCTCATTCCATAAACTCGACTAACAATATTCCATTTCTATCCCAAAACACGGTCACCATAACCTTGCATGTTGACTTTGTGACGTTGGCCAACTTGTGATGTTGTGTGATGCCATTCCATTGACTGGCGTTTAGTTTCTGAGTTATGTGAGAAACCCATGTCTCGTCACCTGTGACAATGTTCTCTAAAAGTGTATCGCCTTCCTCATGATATTGGACCAAAAACTCATTTTGTGTTCCTCAGTAAGCAGCCTGGGAACCCAACATAAGCACAATTTGCAACATTTCAAATGTTCAGAGACAATTTTGTGTAATGTTATTTTACTTACGGTCGGAAATTCCAATGGTAATGAAATGAATGATGACGTAGTAAATCAACGATCTTCATGAATCTTTCATCAACGACATTGACCCAATCTTCCATGATTACTGATGGCTGGCCAGATCGCGGTTTATCATGGACATTTCCCCGACCATCTTTGAAAGCTCTCACCCACTTCTGCACCTTGCTGTCACTCATTGCATTAGGATCATACACTTCACTTATCTGTCTATGAATATCCACTGCTGGAACGTTCCTTGCTGTCAAAAACCGGACAACTGATAGCAGTCGGTGGGATGATGAATTGTTTTGAGCATCTCAAATTTGAACAGTAAACAGCATTCTACAATGATTTCACTGCAAATGATGTTATTTCATACGCAAGACATGCTGGGAATCGGCACGCATGCGTATTGTGCTGTTCGCTCGCCGCTTGAATAGTTACCATGAAACAGAACTTATTTTCGGATGACCCTCGTACTTATGGCTAAAATGATTAGCTTTGCCAGTTGAGGTAAGAGAAGAAATATTGAGCAACAGTGGTATAAACAATTTGTTCTGTTGTTGAATATTTAACTGTAGTGAGTTCATTACCATACATTGATTTATGTTCATGGGCAGATTTACGGTCTGGTTTTTGGGAGTGCAATTATAATGGAAGATCATAGATGTTCCACTTTTGAATGCAAAAATATAAAGCACATATTGATAAATTCAGACCATCTAATTTTTATTTATTTTGTTCAGTAGACTACTGATTCTTTGCATTTCACAAGAACATCCCACAAGTGCACACAGTATTAATACAGATATACACTTAACCTTAGTACTGATTATTTTACATACGCATCTCATGAGCATATCTCATACGCATTTTTTAATAATGAGCATCTCATGATCATTATTAAAAAATTTTACATAAAACACTCTTCGCACCTCCATGTTTATGCCTGAATAACCTTATGTACTAAATTTTATTGACACCTAAAGAAGAGGACGGATTCCAATCCTCAAAACGTGTTGTGTGAATTCTATTTTTGTGTAATAAATAACGATGGCAAATTTTCACAATCTTTTTATCCTTTTTAATCATCCATCATCAATAATAAACGTTAAACAGAGAACATCATATATGTGTTAAGATGTAAAGATACACATTACAAATTAGTTTAGGGAATACTGTTTAGTGCCGTAACAGTTCTACCAGATGATACCTATATACAGCATGTTCCCACATACCACTCAGGATTGGTAGACAAAGGATTAACAACGAAATACAGGAAGACACATGCTTGCACAAAAATGGCCAGCATCCAGACCACAAAAAACTCCTATTGCTAAATCTAAAAAAATGTTGAAGGCCGAAAGCTTATGATGAAAAATTGTACCAAGAAGGAAAATATCCACAGCTACTCTCAGTGTATCATACAATACTTTGCATGCATATAAAATATTTATAACTGTTCATGGTTTGATCGACTTTAATACATAAATACAAATTAATACACCAAATGTTATTCAACTTTATATATTTTTTTTCACAAATTAATCTTTCAATTGAAAAATTCCAAAAACTTTATTTCAAATAAACACATACATTTGGACCTGGTAGGTGTCTCTGGAGGGCTTAACGTTGGTACAATTTCAATGTCTTCATCACAGGTTGTTGTTAGTTGGCCCACGACACATTTCTGAAGAATTGATTCATAGTTTACCCAAGCATGCACCTGAAATCCAAAACCAATAATTTATAAAATTTATTGGAAAGTAGTACTACTTCCTTTACTTGGGGAGATTTTTTAAAGTTCTCACAAAGTGTATACACTAGCAACACGATAATCTTGAATGTAGTTATCTAAAGTTCTGGGTTATCCAAAGTACACTATAATTATTAGACAGTGCTAATACACTATTAGCTTGCTTTCCATTATGAATTGATTACATCTATCGACCCTCGCTGCAAAGAGTACGTGATGCTACTGCCCAATTCTTCGATGTCATTACCAAATGGAAGAAAATTTTTAACATCAGTCCGCTTCATATAAAGTTTGTTTTTGGCAATGGAAGGATTGTGAAGGAAACAGGATTTTTCTGGATATTTGCCATGGTTTAGTGATACAAGAAATTTTTAACACTACATTTTGAGATTTACAGTCTGATCTCATCCTCAGGTGGATAACTGAACTAAAACACAACTACAGCCCAGCTTAAAATAAACAAATCATACTAGAGCATTATGAGTCGCATTAAGTCAAGAACCATAACAAACAACTTGTGTATCACCTCCATGCACATTATCTCTAAAACATGCACTTAATAAAACAAGACACTAATTAATTAAATTGAACTACAGAATACAGGAATAGAGTTTTCAGAAACTAGTCAGCCAGTACAGAACTATTGTCATCTGGTATAATTTTTTTTATTTTAACCTAGATTGTAGTTATGTGTTAGTTTAGTTATCCACTTGAGGAAGAGTTCAAATTGCAGACAACGAAATGTAGTGTTACTGATCTCTTGTATCACTGAAAGACGGCAAATGTCGAAAATACCTTTTCCTTTAGTCTGTTTTATTTGAAATTTTGTTTGCAGGAAAAATAAGTGTTCCCATCAACTTCGGATAATCATGTCACTTGTATACTTTTAATGAAAAGACATCTTGTACGAATTGTAACCAAAGATAAAAATTGTTCTCCAAACACTTGGAAATATCATGGTAACAAATTGATGTGGTGGACATGCATTACTATTACTCCAGCTGTCCTAAAGTCGGAACATGGGTCCCGTTACAGTGAAGGTGAAAATCTGAACATGACAAACCTTTTCATTTTATAAAATAAGTTTGCTAACTTTTATTTATTTCATAATTTATGTTGTTGTATGAATATGTCCTATATAAGAAATATATATGTATATATATATATATATATGTGTGTGTGTGTGTGTGTGTGTGTGTGTGTACATGTTTATATGTTAAAATGTTTTATCACGATTAAGAGTGTAAAAGTGGTTTGAAACTTTAGGCTGACCTTTCCTAGTGGCCATATTTGCTTTAACAGTAACAATACAAACCCATTTAGCATATTATATTTTTAATTACAAATAACAAATGAATTGGTACCAAAATTAGTATAAAGAATCAAGACCACAATGTTTGTTTATAATTCGGAATTAAATTGTTTTTAACTAATAGCCCGTCTCTAGTTAAAAACAAATATGATGGTAAGTTTTAAGATAATTTTTACTCCTATAAAATTTAAATGAAACATTAATCAAACCTCATTGAAGATTTTGGTTGCATCAGTACCAACTCCTTTCATTAGTTCTTCCGGACCTCCAGGGTGGAAATCCATATATCTCGTTACATTATATACCTTTCCTGAAACAACACCTAGTAATGTATTAAAAGGTTATATACTATTCAAGTTGAATAAGTCAATATAGTGATCTCAAAAATAAAAATCCTGCATATTGTTAGGTCAATATTTGTTTTAAATTGTCATGAATAGAAACAAAGAGGAAATTAGTAAAAAAGAATTCAAATATTGGAACTTTTACTCTTTAGCCGAGTTCTTCAGGGGGAGATCTTTCTTGACTATTACTCAGTTTTAACTGTTTTTCTTCTCTATTTTATTAACCTATACCATTTAAAAAAATGTAATTAGTGATGCAAATTCTGTAATTGTTCACGAAATAAAGCATTTTAAAGTCTTTATTTTGACTTCTAATACTTTCCTACACCCACGTGGCACACGTGTCTAAACATAATCACATGTGAAATTTTACTTAAACTTAGTTTTATATCTACTTACAAAAATAAGTATAGTCATAGTCATAGTCATAGATCTTTATTCAAAGCTGTAATATTATAAATACAGTCAGAATAGTGTCACAAATACAGATAGACTAATATCATCACAGATACAGGTTAACCTATCTAAAATCTTATGTTAACTTAACATAAATATTGTTAATTTTAGCAACTAAAATCAACTCAATTTTTATTTTTGTTTAATGGCCCAAGCCCTCAAAAAATTCTTCAAAAGAATAAAATGATCGTGATATGAGATAATTTTTTAATTTATTTCTAAACGGATTGATTCCTTCAATTTTTTATGTCAATAGGAATGTATTGAATAAATCGTGTACCAGCGTATTCAGTTTTCTTTTTAAACAGCTCTAATTTATGATTTTCAAAAATTATACCACTCCTAGTATTATATCTATGAGTGGTATAGTTAGGTATATTTTTAAATTTTGTGTAAGTTATTGTATCGTATATGTATTGACTGTAAACAGTTAAAATTCTTAATTGTGCAAATAAATGTTTAACGGTTGCTTGCCATGGTAAATTTAGAATTAACCGTATTGATTTTTTTTGTAGTATAAGAATTTTTTCAAGGTTTTTATTTGAAGTAGCTCCATATACACTGATCCCGTAGCTTATATGGGAATGTATTAAAGAAAAATAAATTTGTTTTAAAGTATCCTGGTTACAAAGGTTTGCCATTTGCCTAAGGGCGTACAGGCCAGATGATGCTTTTTTTATTATGGTTTGTACATGTTGATTCCAGCTTAAATTTTGATCTATTATTAGACCTAGGAAACAAGTTTCCTCTACCTCCATTATATTTTGGTTATTTATCTTAATGTCATACTGAAAATTAAACTTCGATTGGTGTGTTTTAAAGGGTATAAAATGTGTTTTTTTATTTATACTTACCTCTTATGGAAAGCCAAGCGTCATCTTGTTTGTTGTGCTCTGCAAGCTGGGCTTTGGTTACACTCAAGTATGCACCACCTGTCCCTGCTAAATCATTGCCTGAATTTCCAAGTCGTATCCAATCCATCAATGAGTGTCCTGGTTTTAGGGCAACTTTGTTCCGAGGATTACCTACAAACAGGTACCAATATAGCACTGTATCGAGCTTTATCAGTTGACAAAGTAAAACTGTTATCAAACCCAACTTGCTGACTAAGTAAAACCATAAATTCATCTGTGAAATGGTGTTGACTGTACAGTAAATGTTTCTAAACCAGAAGCGACAATCAAAATCTGTCAAAGTGGAAAGTTCACTTCCATTCTGGTCTCCATCCAGCCTAGGGAGCGAAACTAAACTCCTCCAATAAAAAAGTCACTGGTTCAACATCTAGTAAAGGTTAGTACAGGTCATTTCTGTGACAAAATTATTTTGTTACACGGTTTGGAGTGTTTTACTTAAAAATGCTTTATATAAATTATTTATATATATATATATATATATATATATATATATATATAAAACCTAACATATATATACAGGGTGTCCCATGAAGAAACGGAGAAACTGTCAGGACTTGTTCTTACAGTGAAAATAACGAAAAAAGTTCATATACACATAGGTCCAGAAACGCTTAGTTAGCGAGCTATACAGGGTGAAAGATTTCGCCCAGATTTCAGTGCCACCGTTAAAAGGGAGCCCTATTAAATTATTTTGGGCGTTACCCAGGATGTAAAATTTAATGTATATTATGCAAATTGAACTGAAAAATTGAATAAAATTGGTACCAGACCTCTAGCTGCAGTAATTTTTAAGATATCTGAAGAAATACGCAAAATTCGGTGTCCAAAAACAAGTTTCATTTAGGTTTGAAGTAGATTAATTTTTGTTAAATGTGTAACAAACACGTAAAATTCTTTAACAAAACTTGTAAAGAATTAATTTCTTAAGATAATGATGTAAAATAAGCCAGTAAAAATTGTACGTAAACGTTAAGAAAATCAATTTTTAATTAAATAATTATAACGTACGAAGAATAGACAAAATCGGTTAAACTTTTTTCTTACTGAATGTACATCCTAATATTTGGAGAAAACATGTTAATTACTGAAAATAATTATGTATAGATTTTATTTATAGAAACATTCTTCTATTTTTTCTAATGAATTACATACTAGTAAAAAAACTAGTGTCATAAAATCTGAAACTTAACAATAATTGCGAATAATTGTATATATTACTTAAAATATTGACCAATATAAAATAAGAAATAACCTAGAAGAAATAGTTTTAATTTATTTCAGCGAACGGTAGAAACTACAATTAAAGATTTTATACATGTAGAAGCAAAAACTATCTGGTACTATGTTACAATTGCGCTAAAACACTCTGCATGGTTTAAAACAGGATGATTCTACAATAATTCTACCCAGTGGATAAAGGAAATGCAATAGTACAGTTATTGAGATGGACTAAAGAGAAAATCGATAATAGTATATTAAAAAATGGTTTAAAATTCTGCTAAAAGTAAGTTATTATCTCATAAGTAAATAAAGAAATGAAATCTAACAACGAGATAGCAGAAAGCTCCACTGGATTGCCTCTGACCCATAACTACTCCTATATTGGTTGCCATAATAGTCTACATAAATGAAAGCATTTTAATTCGAGCTAATATCAGCTGTATTGGCTAATCAAAATATGAGTTTACCTAATTTGTCTGTAAATTGTTGATAGAATGGGATATACTGATGTCATGGAAATCATAAAAATGTAATATGTGGTAAAAATGTTAGTTTTGATATCAAATCACCTTTCACCAAAGTGCCAATTCTAAAAACAGTTCAAATAGTTAAAGAAATTAAATCTCCAGAAATAAGAGTTTAGCAGAGATATGCCTCCAATCAACTTAATTATTTGTTATAGTAATTTATGAGTAAACTCACGGGGCTGGAATGGGAACTTCATTTTAACTTGTAGGGACAAACATTTAAAAGCTTACTTTGAAGATTAAATTAGAAAGAGCGCTGAAGATTGTTACGGTTACGGTGTATTGACATCATTTAGCTTTACGGCAAAAACATCTAAAGATGAATTCCTACAAATTATAAGTTGTTCTATGTATCCTTTAACATTAAGTTTACTATAAGGGTCAAAACAACAGCGGATTTTTAGTTTTTTAATATAATGACAATGAGGAAGTCAGAAATGAGTATAGGGCATTCATTACATAGGAAACCCACAAATACCAATAAATACCAGAATTTGTATGCAACATTTCATCATCAACTCAGAAATTTTGGGTATTAAATGTTATTTTACAACCATTCATTTATTAAGTAAACCTCATGAAAACATTTTTTTATAGTTTCAACTACTTAAATTAATGTTCAAACATCCATATATCATTCATAAATATAAATAAAACAATGATTTTTTTACATATGTTATTTTTATAATTGATTTCAGTCTGTACTGAAACAGCTAGTTATTGATTATTGAAATCAGCTGTGAAATAATGAGCCGCTATTATTGGCCAGCTTAACTGCAACATACATCAAGTGAGAAGATCCAAGAAAAATTTTGCAAAATTTCAACTCTTTTAGGTAATTATTATTATATTTTACCCAAAACTTTGTTTATTGAGTTGCTATGTCACATTCATTATTAAAATAATAATTAAGTTTTAATATAATCTAACTTATTAGATTTATTTATTATTTATTATTATTATTATTATACACCTTTTAAAAATTTTAATGGTAACTAATACTTTATTAAGTGTAACAGACGTGACAAGTCTTTAAGCTGTAGCAGACATGACATAATGTATAAGCTCATTCTTTGGTGATTTTATACTAGAGCCACATAACCTAACTTATTTTCTTTTGTTTTGTTTCAGATCATGGTTCTTATTAATAGAATGGCCAAATGTATAGATAGAGAAACCGTGAAAAAGGACCCTGGAAATGGAATAATTACTTGAATAGGCAGGTTGAAGGGTTTGTGCAGATTCAAAATGTTACTACCGGAGACTGCAAAACTACGGCTTGTGCAAACATTAGTCCTGTCAGTCTTGTATTACTGTTTACCTGATTATGAGAAAAGAATTTCGAGAGGAGATGTTGGTAGAATCCAAAACTGCAGAACTATGCCATCAGGTTCATTTCCAACCTGGGACGGTTTTGATCATATCTCTCATTTTCAGGATGCTTTCAATTTACTTCCCATAGAGGCACTATGTAGGCTGCTGACGTGTTGCATAAGGTTCTCAAATTTAGAGAACCAAAATATCTCAGCAAGAAACTCTTGTATCGGGGGGTGGTCTCTCAACGAAGCACCTGCCAAGATGGAAAGCTTCACTTTCCAAAAGTGAGGGTGGAAGTTGGAAGAAGAGGCTTCTCTTATTTTGGTCCCAGCATTTGCAATGGCCTCCCCAAACATATTACAAGTATTGTATCTTATTTGTCCTTTAAAGGCAAGATGAAGGAATTTTTTATCAATACCAACTAGTTTGTGGGTTTTGTTAGTTTTATTTGGAAAAACAGTTACCTGAAATAATTGGAAAAACAATTGTTTGCTGAAATACGCTCACGAATAAAGGCATTTTTTTATTTATTTAATTAATTTTGAAACAAAAAATAAGCAAGGACAGGGAAAGAAAACAACTTTACAGAAAGAAAAGCCGTAGCTAAAGAAAAATAATTATGAAAACATCAAAGCATATACTAAAACTTACCTCGGAACATTTAAAAGCCCATGCGCACGGGGAAAAACAATAAAAAAAGCACAAGATAAACTACCTATAAGTCCATCTAAGAAGAAAGCAGTACTCAAAAGATTAATTGAAGAAAACTTTGGCTTGACTGTTAGTAAGGAACTTATTAAGAAATAAAGAAAAGGCCCAAGACAATTATCTGAAGAATGTATTAATAAAATAAGACACTTTTTCAATAACGATGATATCAGCCACCAGGCTCTGGTAAAAGACGTGAAAGCAATTAAGATAAAAATAAACCATAGCCAAACTTGTTACAAAACTAAACATGTGATAGAGTTCAACAAAACAATATTCTGAGAAGGGTAATACTGACACCCTAGAATTAATTAAGAAACATAACTTCAGATATTTTTAAAAAACTGGCAGTTTGTATAGTACTAAAGAAACCATATTGATCACCTAACAATAGTTTCTTAGTTTTATATCTTCAGGACATAATTATCTAGCCTGTATACTGTAGGTTTAAAAATGTATTTATGCTTAAATTGAAGAATATTGTTTTACAGAATATTTGTCTATGTGGATTATGCAAAGTTAGTGCTAGAGAAAATTACTGAAATCTAGTGGAACCTTTAATTATTTCTACTACGCTTCTTAGTCGCATAAATCTTATGCTGAGTGTAAAAACAGGCCTCTTACAGCTTATTTCTGTCAAAACTTATGTCTGAAAATAAAAACTTTTTGTTTAATAAACACTAACCCAGTTTTAGTGCTTGGAGAGAGTATTTGATCTCGTATTCTTCTAGCTACAAGATTATCAATAGAATGATTTCTGTATTGTTACCTGAACTGATTGCTTTCATGTTCTTATCAGAACCTGTCTTGTGCAGCAGTTCTCCAGACATTACCACCAAACCGCCTTTGCATATCACAGAATTATGTCTAGGCTGGGCGCAATAGGAATGTTGCACAGTTAAAACTCTTTGGAACGGAACTTCTCTTGAAATATTTAAGAAGAATGATTTTTCTTGTGTCACAGAGTTGCCAAAGTCTTGAATATTACAAATATCAAGATAAAAAGTTTTTTGCGGCCGGAATAAAAAATGCTTGTAACCTGTTGGAAGAAGTACATAAATCTTCAAGAGAATTACGTTGAAAAGTAGAAAAAAGTATTGTTTTGTAAAAATAAACGGTCTCCTCTCTAATTTGTAACTTTAAGTATTGAATGACCCTCGAATTATCATATACAGTAATTCTGAGCAATTACTTGGTCAACCCCAAACTTTTTCATATTTTACTACGATTATCTAGAGATGTATGTGAAATTAAAAAAAAACATAATTTAGGCCCTGGAAAGTTAACGTAAATAAAAAATAATACTGAAATGAGCAGAATTTTGATCCTAATGCACAATGTTTTTCTTAAATTTCTAGCTACAAATTAATTAGTTGTTATCGAGTTGAGCCAAGTGCCTCCAGCCATCAGCGCAGGGCAGCACCGAAGGAAGAAAAACATCCCTCGAGATAGAACCTATCAGTAAAATATCAAATTCTAGAAGGCAAAGTTTGGTGCAAACTTTTCTTGATCTTCACTTGAAACCGTGAAACTAAGTAACGTTTTCTCACACCTGTCACATAAAAAAGGATTATCGGAGGAACCACTAGCCATAACGGTACTGTCACAACTGGCCTTCCACGCGTCTCCCGCAAGCCACTGTTATCGCGTGGACTTTGAACCTTCTTATCGCTCGGTAACCTGCAGGACGGCATTGCGGGGCTTGAATTATATGTTTCTTGCTTTCTGAGAACATCCTTATGACCGTAGTAAAATATGAAAAAGTTTGGGGTTGACCAAGTAATTGCTCAGAATTACCTCAAATACATCTCTTTACTGAGTAAAGAAAAAAATAATGATTACGTTTACAATAGTATCTAGAGCTTTTAACAATATGAAAACAGTCATACCTACTGGGTCTGTTCTGCCCTAAAAGTTTAGATAGAGGAATTTCGATTTTTACTCTCCATTATATAAGATGATTTACAAAACAAGTATAATATACCATTAGATCTTATTATCATATAAGTTTATTTATTTAGGCTATTAGCCTATAATAATCCTAGAAGAGTTACTACAATAAAGTTAACATATAACTAATACAAACTCTATTATTTGGTACATAATACCAATCATACCATATTCTGAAGGATTATTTTAATAAAAAGATAGGCTACCATTTTCCCCAATACCTCCGTAAAGTAAAATTTTTTATAAGCATTTGATTCTTTCACAATGTTTATTGCTAACCTAAAATAGAAATAAAGTAGACTGTACCTGTTGCTGATGACATTTCCTCTGTGATTTGATACAAATGTACTGAATATTAGCAAAGTTGGCTACTGTATATTCCTTTTTATTGCCAGTGCATTAAAATAATACTATTTCATCGTTTATTACATTTAAATCTGTTGCAATACTCATACTATATCACAGACAAGAGTGTAAGGAGAAGAATGTCCGAGAATATTCATATTTTAGAAACACTAAGTTCCTTGGCATAATTTGAGGTTAACACTCTTTAATCATAACAATTATCCCTGCAAATATAATTATGTACAGCCATTGCACACTTCAAATATACTAATACACATAAACGGAAATGTTGGGGTTCGATTTTTAAATAGCTTAATCTAAACACATGAAAATATTTATTTCCATATATCTTCCTTCGCGACTTTCATCTTCCCTGTCAAAACTAAACATGAAAAGACAAAACAAATAAACTATAGCTAGTATTGGTTGAAGCAGACGACATTAATGATTGGAGAATTTTAACGCGCCTTCATAGCTATTCAAAGTTTATACTCAATAATAAACCTTGAATAAACCTGAGACGAATATAAACTACAATGTGGTTGGAGGTAGAATATTAAAGCACAACGGATTGAATCATAAGATTCATCAGTTGCGTATTAATCCATTAACGTTTTAAATTGGTAATAAATACAACTAGTTATTTATTTGTATTGTTGTTGATTCCAATAATTGCTGTCCAGGCTATTTGTAAAAACAAAAACTGCACATTTTCCAATGGTCACCCTGATTTGCGAATGCCTCATGCCTTTAAAAATGAGTTATGGGTAATTCTTAATCTTTTAGTATATACTGTTGTTAATAAATTTCTTTTCAATAAAAGTAGATTCAAAACCAATTCTTAAATAAAGGATATTTAATTATAAGTACAAATAATTACATAAAGAATTAAAAATGTAATCTAATTAATGAAAATTTTATCTTTAAATCCTTCGAAAAGTACTGAAAAGTAAGCGCTAGTTCCAGATAGCAATAACGTGTGACATTTTATTAGAGTAACGGTACAAATATGGCTTTTAATAGACAAAAAGTTACATTTTTATAAACTTCATTTATAATGAACAACGGTAAGAAAAAAAAACGCGAGTATAGTTACATGTAAACATAATCAGATAGACACTTTAATTTGTAAAATGTCTATAAAATTTTAATAAAATAATGGGTTTACTGTGAATTTTCCACGCACAATTATGTAGTAAAACTTGAAAAAAAATAAAGCAACAATGCAATAATATAAAAATGTTAGTGAAAACAGTAAAACAAGCTCAATATTTAGACCGGCGATTCCTTTCTTTTTGACCACCTAGCCATTACGTAGTATTCAAAGGAATAGGTAATTGTCTGAAAGTGTTAGTTATGTTTAAAAGTAAGAATCAGAATCATTTAAATACTTCAAAATAATTTTCTATTTGTAACGCTGTTTTGATAATTTGAATATGTACTTTGTAGAATTACTAGAGAGCACATAGTTTTAAATTCCGAGTTCATGAATAATGTAGTTAAATTATATTCAATTAAATTATGTAAACTTTATCGGCATACATTAGTACCTTTGAATATTCAAGTAGGAACATAACTAAAAACAACTTAAATTGTGAACATATCTTGGTAGTTGAATAAATTTAATCTGTGTTACATAAAACAAAATATATCTTTATTTTTTAAATAACATTTTCCGCAGATGACTTGTTTAGAAGATCGTACATTTTAAAAATTTCTAAAGCTAATATATATATATATATATTTTTGTACAGTTTATTAATTATAAATTGTGTGTAATAATATTCTAGTTGAAGTAATATTATATCATTTCTTATTTTTATATCAACAAATAAAAGTCACACACAAAACTGCTACATAAATATAGTGCGAATATTATTTTATTAAATTATTATTTTTATGTCGCTGTTACATTAATTTTAATCAAATGAACAATGACAATCAATATATATTACATGTTTGAATATAAGGCTTCATAGTAAAGCTCTTAAGTGTTATGCCTGAAGTCAGAATTTAAATGATTAATTTTTTATTGCATAAAAAATGCATTTTCCATGGCAATCCTGTCATCTATTATTATTTTTATTTGTAATGATATTTGTTCTCACTATTATTAAGAAAAGCATGTACACTTTTCTAATAGATAAAAATTTGTTTTAAAACACACAAGTAATATTATATCAGGTAAGTTTTGTGTGTTTATTAGAACCTTAACATGTGGAGGATTTGTATTAATGTGCTATAAATAAAATGAACTTTTTAACATTGTGATGAATTTATACTTTTAACGACTATTTTTAGTTTTTTACGTGATTTATTTGTAATAGATATCGTTCTTTGTTTTATCACTTTGTAACGAGTTCATAAAACAAAGAAATAATATTAATAGATTGACCAAAATAAATCCTAGAGCCTAGTTTACGTCCCATGTAAGGATCGTTAATGAAGGTACATTTTGTTGCTATATACTTATATTGTATAAATCAATTTTTTTTCTTTCCGCCAAGAAGTAGTCATAGACAGCCATACCGTACTATATACTAGTATTACAAATTTACCAAGGAAAATTTTGTTACATGCAAAACTAAATTAAAATATTCCTTCGAAGTCAAGAAAAAGATAGATTTCAAGTAAATCTGTCATGACTGAATGTCAGGCAGAATATACTTAACAATTTTGCAGGTTAACTGCAAAGCGCTAGCAGACTAACTTTAATATACTCGAATTTTTGTGATAGCAGGTAGGAGAAAACATTCTACAGTCGCCATAAGCCATAAAGTATAGGCATACCCAGCATTTGTGTAACGCTGGTGGTATGCCGTCCCTAACTACACAATATGTTATTATTATTTTAAACATTTTGGAAGCTCCAGTATATTCAAACCTTATAATATATATATATATATATATATATATATATATATATATATATATATATATATATATATATAACACATACATTAATTATGGAAATACATTTTTTAAACTGTTTTATTTACTATAAGCAGGGGAATATCCTAGATAAGAAATAATATTATTTTTATATGAATGTATATTTATAATGCATATTTCTTGTATAATGTAATCATCTATATTTTAGAAAATTTAAATCAGTGGTCTATGGTGTGAAATAACACAGAAAAACTTTATTATTAACACTTGAACATGAACACGAGACTTTTAATTTTCACTGATAACTTTCAGATAAGTTTTTATAAAACAAGCTAAGTTTGATTAGAATTATTATTATTATTTTTTTTATATGGCAAAAGACACGGTGGTCATCAATGCCCGGAATCTAAAATAAATATTATAAACGTATGTAGTCATATTGCTGTGGTTTTATCAATTAGCTATCAAAATTTATACTGCTGCTTTTTGACCGTTCCTTTCGCAAATTTGAATTATTGCAATCTTGATGCATAAAACAATGAGTAACTATAAATTATGTAAAAATGTAATTTTTTATGTATAATGTAAAATAGCGTATTCATGGTCTATACAATGTCCTTATAATTATAGTTTTTTTTTCTCTCTCTCTTCGTTTAATTAAACAGGCTCGGGTGAATTCCCAGACGCCTCGTGGTTCTCTGGGGGTTAAACTTCTGCCATACATATGTTATTTTTTGTGTTACTATGGATTTTCATTGAATATTTATTTTTTCCAGGGAGACATATATCCAGGAAGACATATATGTTGGTTGTACTGTCTTTGAAGCTATATGTGTTTTTTTTATTTGTTTTAAAAATTGGTTGAGTTCCTTGTATATTTCTATGTTATGAAGTTTTAATATATCAATCAAATTCATATTATGTGATCTAAGTAGATTATTTAATATCTTAAAGCGCAGGTTCTCTCGCAAACTCGTAGGCTGGGCATCGTAGAATAACGTGGTCAAGGGATTCTCGTTCAGCGAGGGTACAACTTAAACAAAGTGGTGTCAAATATTGTTTGATGTCAAACAACTTTGTATTGACCCGAGCATGTCCAAATCTCATTCTAATTACATTGACTATCTCCCACCTTTTGAAGTTTTGTCATGATGAACCAAGGGCTATGGCCTGTCGCACTTTCTATTTCTTTGTACCATGCCGCTTTTGGTGTACGTTGGCATACCTGTTTATATGCTACTGCATACTGCCTTTGTTGATAGGCTTTGAAGTCAGATGTTGGGATGTAAATATTGAACAATTTTGTGCCGTCTGCTATGGCTTGTTTTGCTAGGTTATCTATATATTCGTTATGATAAATACCTACGTGTGCTGGAACCCAGTGAAAAAGTGACGTTCTTGCCACTGTCAAAAAATAACCTTTAAACAAAGAACTGTCTATTACATTATGGATGATAACTCACCGGAATACCTTCCCTTTGGAGTAGTTGTATACGTTACTCAGTGCTGTTATGGCTGCTTGTGCATCTTTCCCACAGCACTCAAGTCCAGTTATGTTGTGCCGATTCCTAAAACACCAAATGCTACTGATGTCACCAGGTTCAGGCCAGTCGTCATCCAGCCTGCTTTGGCTAAGGTTGTGGAAGGTTTAGTGCTGGATGGAATTGATATCTAATGACATAAAGAGTATCATTGTCCCCCAACAACATGGGTTTTGCAAGGGTTCGTTCCACCCAGACCAACCTTGTCATCTACACAGACTATATTCTTTCTGCGTTTAATCGAAGACATCAAGTGGACAGCATTTATTTAGACCTTTCCAAGGCATTTGACAAGATTAGTCACTCACTTCTGATTTCCAAGCTCGAAGGATATGGTTTCTGCGGACTCTCTCTAGAATGGTTCAAGAGCTATTTAAGTGGACGCTCGCTGAGGGTCAAACTTGGAAAACCATTTGTCTGAAGGAATTTCCTCCCACCTCAGGTGTCCCACAGGGGTCCAAGCTTGGCCCTATTCTTTTCAACTTGTTTGTCAACGACATCATCAGCCACCTATCATCGGAATATATCTCCTCTTCGCAGATGACCTCAAGATATTCAAAGAAATTTACTCTCATGATGACTGTCTCAATCTTCAACGTGATCTGAACCTAATTGCTGAGTGGTGCGATGATAATAAGATGGTCATTAACTCAACCAAATGTCTTACAATCACCTTTCTGTCGTCTGAAGAATCCTGTTGCTTTCAATTACACTGTATCCGGCGACATCAAGCGAGTGACCTCGATAAACGACTTGGAGTAAGTTTGAGACTTACAAATTTGTCACCCGATGCACACATTGATGCGGTATCCTTGAAGGCAAACAAAATGCTAGGATTCATTTTTCGAATGTCTAGAGGGACGTTCGGTGACGAGACACTACTGCTCTTGTATAAGGCTTTAGTTCGGCCTAATCTGGAACATTGTACTCTTGTTTGGTCCCCTCATTACGCATCTCATATTCACAAACTACAGAGTATTCAAAACAAATTTTGCAGACTTTCAAGGAGTCCGGAGAGGTGCAGCCTATCGGGAGGTCTCTGTCCCCGCACTTGAGCAGGAATTTCTTCTGCCTACGCTGGAGTGCAGAAGGAGAATGTTTGATATTATTTTCCTGCACAAGCTTATCAACGGGGCGATCGATTCACCAGAGCTTCTGAGTAGGATATCCCTCTTGGTGCCTGCTGGAACCAGATCCAGGAATATGTTTTCAACCTGCCACCACTCAAACAATTACAGCTATCACGGTCCTATTGCTCGACTTCATAGGCGTGGAAACAGCATTCCTTCCGGTGGTGATATGTTTTATGACAGCATCGCACACCTTAAAAAGAGACTGCAACAGTAATGAGTGGTAGAGTTTTTTTCCCCTTAATATCAGTTGGAGATGATGTTTGTGATTTTTCACTATTGTGTAACATTATTTCACAAATCTTAATACTTATTTATTATTCCACTGCATAATCACTACTTTCTGTAATTTAATTAGTTTGTTATTTATTTTGTTGATGTTATATTTAAGTTGCATGAAAATGTGAAATTATTGTATATTGGCGGATGCCGTTGAAATAATAATAAATAAATAAATAAAATCGGAGAATATTATGATGTCTTTTTGTCTGATGGTGGCGAGTGTGAAGGTTGCTTGCAATATGGCTATAAGCTCAGCTGAGTAGCTGGATATTCCTTCTTGCAGGGAGAATTTACTCTGATATACAATTCTGGAATGTAGAACGCTGCACCAGCACCCATTCTCGGTTTTTGATCCATCTGTATATATTTTTAGCGATTGTTTGTATATTTTCTCTGAGGTTACTTCGAGAAAACGTTGTTTTACAATAGTGTTGTTGCTTACCTTTTTTGGATATTCGAGTGTGAAGACAAATTTTATTTCATTGTCCATTGTTTAATATAGGTTGTTTAAAGTCCCAGAAGGTTTTACAGTTTTCTTTAAGTGATAAGTTTGGGTCAAAAGAATTGATTTTTGTAAGGAAGTGTAAATACAATGGTTTAGTCTTCCTTCTCCAATATGGTCTACATTCAGTTAGCATGTTGAGAAACATGAGACTTCTGTATGCAGGATGACATTGTTCTGATAATATTTTATAAACTAACTTATCTGTAAGTATTGATCTTCTGATATTTAATTGGTAGTATGTTAGCTTCAGTTTGTAGAGCAATGATTGGGAGTGGTCTTAAATGCCCCTAATGATATTCTTAAAGCTTGGTTTTGTATTGCATCTAGTTTCTTCAATTCTTTGTTACAGACATGACCAAACAAAAATGATCCATAGTCTAACTTACTTCTTACCAAACTTTTATAAATATTCACTGCAAACTCTGGTGTTGCGCCCTTTGAACCACATACAATGGATTTTATAATTCCTATATCTTTCTGGGCATTTTAAGGAAGTATTGTTGATGTGATTCTTAAAGTTTAACTTATTATCTATAAGTATACCTAAGAGCTTAATGCTTAATTATAGTTATAAAGATAAATTCACCAGATTTCTTGCTGCTCATCAGCTGAGATCGGGTACAGCGAAAAATGTAGTAATTTGTTAGTTGAAATTTGGAATCGCTTATGTCATTGCTAAGGGTCGTTTCCGCCAGTAACAATGCTTTCAAGGGTTATAATTTCTCTATCAGTACTACCAAACGGAAAAATGTCATAGCTTTCTGAAGTATGCCAATTCACTTCTCAACACTAGATTCAAGTTTCTCATTTTGAACCTTTTAGTCGCTAGGCTTATCCAGACTTTTTGATCTTTATGGATTTTTGTTTGTTTTTCAACTGTAAGCGTGAACTGCGACATTCTTTAGGTAATATTATGAGGCTTCCGTAAAAGAGTTAGCAATTTGTCTTTAGTCAGATTTGGTCGTTTCGATGTAGAATGTGTTTGCAATCAGTAGCACATACGTCACCTTTCTCCTGTTTTCATTTTTCTTTAGCAGGAATATTTTCTGGTCCAGCCATAGGTACGAGCTTCGGCAGTACTTTAAGAGTTGCTTCGCACTGATGGTGGTAAACGAAAAAATACCTCGAAATAGTAACTATTAGGGTGCTAAACCAAAATTCCAGAGGGTCTGGTCACGAATGCTTCTAGCGGCATTCTATATAGTACTTAATGGACAACAAAATAAAACTTCCAGAGGGACTGACTAGGAATGGCTCCAGCTGTCATTGTGATCTGTGGCAGCATTAGTATGGAAATCACCGTCAGATACAAAACACAAAGTAGCATCTTTATGGACTGATACTCTGAAAAATAAATATTAACAATTAAATGTATTATTTCGTTATATAAATTTGAATGGTAAATGCGAAATAAATAAATAGCAGAGGCACAAATGCGAATATCTGCGAGCTTAAAATTGTTTTGTAGGTTGAGGTTGGCTAAAACACTTATTTATAAGACATTTTCAGTTTTTATTTTTTCACAAAAATTATGCTGAATTAGTTGAAAGTCATTATTAAAGGGAAGATTTACTTCAAATCACAGTATATTGTAAAATTTTGTGCTTTAAGATATCATATAGTAACAAATGAAAAATTGAGATCCTCTAAACTCGTCAGACCAATAGCGAAACGAGAAAAAAGATAGAATCATTATAAATAATAATAAAATACAAAAATAATATTATTAATATTATATATAATAATAATAATAATATTATAAATAACATTAGTCTTGTATGATCATACCTAGATACATAATCCTCATCATTACTAACCCAAAACATAAAAGTATTTTAATTTACATAATTAAGGAGAAGTAATCAAATTTGAATGAATTAATAAAGTAGTAATGGATATTAAATTATCAATATAACTATAACAAATCAATTTCACCTGGAAAGCAACCACAAAAGAGGATAGCGAGGCAGAATGGTGAAAAACCAAATTCTCAACCTGTGACTATGTGAATAATACAACAACAAAAAAACATAAGCTATCTACTAACCTAAAATGTTTTTGGTTTATGTAAATATGTTATATTTTATCAATCTTCATTATTTAATTATTTAAATATTGAGCTTAATAGTTAGACATCGAACCGATCTGATATATTTTACCCACCAGTTTCAAAGGGTAATAAGTCATAATACATTACTTGCAGTGAAGCCTACTATTTGTATACCTAGGTATAGATTGAAGTTATAAGCCTATTAGAAGTTTAATAGCTCGATATGAAGCTGTCTCAACAAGTTGTGATTGGTTTGAAAAGACTGGGAAATCAAACTTTAGTTTCAGAAGAATGTTTCAAAGTTCTTATTCAAACAGCGTCCAAGATACTGGCAGATCAAACAAAACTATCAGATTCTAGTAAGTTGCTTTTGAATCTATTGCTTGCTATTTCAAGTAATTTTTTAGGTTGAGACATTAGCATTGGAAAACACACAAATTGGATTGTTTGAGAGGTTTATTTTTGAGTTGGTAGTATCTTCAAGAACTTCTGTCATCTCCATAGAAGCATAAAACGGTAACGTGTAGAAATCCCTTCTAATGTCTATCCCAGAATCTCTTTCATTGAGGGTTTTCTCTATGGGTATTTATTTACATTAGCGTGACCATGGAAAATGGACTTTTTTCATGGGTTAGGCATTTATAGCCAAGTATTATTATCACAGGTGCATATGAACTGGGGGGAAAATATATTATTGTATTATATTGATGCTTTTCGGACATTATTGCGTTAAGGAGCAGGGGCATCACGTGATCTGGGATTCGACTTTTGCGAGTTCGAGTTAATTTTTTGGTACTTTGGGATTATACCGACCACACCCAGACATGAATCGTTATTTCACATTTCGTTTCTACTGATTACTAGATTAGCGTAGAACAATATTTCGTCAATATAAAACAGGAATTGTCTTATCGCAAACACCTCCCCATCCTCAGACAGAGGTCAAAGTCGAGCGTCTAGTAGATAACGTGATTGCAGAGTCTCGCCGCCCGTTCAGCTGGTGCATCGCTTTGTTGTACTTCCGTGTTTTACCTCTACATTTCTCCAAACACAAAAATTCAACAAAAACAAACATTTACCAAAAAAAACTTTTTATTAAAAAAACACTCAAAACTTGTTTTTATTCTTGATCACATTCCGCCACCCAAAATGCGAGTGCCTCCGGCCATCAGCGCGGGCTTCGGCAGCACCTTCGGTGCTGCCCCGCGCTGATGTCGACGAAAGAAAAACATCCCTCGAGATAGTACCTATCAGTAAAATATCAAATTCTAGAGGGGCTAATCAGAAATATAAATTGAATTGTAATGGAAAGGCAATGATGTACCGTGCAAATCACGTGATGCCGCGCGGCCTGCCGTAATCAGGATTCTCGAGAAAGATAAGATAACAGCGACAACAATACCGATCACAATACCTGGAAATGCTTGTAAGTTTGTAATTTTGTAATTGAAGAGTTGTTTTTTCGTTCTATCATGTTTGTTTCTATAAATTTCTATTTTTGTGTTCTTCATACTGGTGTGGTCGGTATAATCCCAAAGTACCAATTTTTTTTCTAAAAGAGCAAGCAGTGCGCAGCGGGCAGGCATCGTTGACAGGATTAACGTATTAGTCAGACTCGTCTTTACGAATTGCTTCCACGTGAGATGCCGAACATCCAACACAAAGGTGTGCCATTACCACTACTGAACTAGGAGGTTAAGAATAGATGTGGAGGAACAACGGTAGTTCAAAATGGGGTCCCTTCTTTATTTGACCAAGTAATACCAAACTGTCAAATATGGATAGTGTTGCCAGAGGCACGATAATTATCGTAAAGGTACAATAATTTCATTGATTTTATGCGCCGGTAAGATACATGATGGGTAGTTATTATCGTACCATGAAAGATTTTTGACAAATTTATACAAGTAACAAACCAAAAGTTAATTATAACATAATTTATTATACGAACATAACATACTTTTTCATTAAATGTGTTTGGTATGATTATTTTATATGAAAGTACGATAATTTCTCGTTGTTGGTATGATAATCGGTTTTTAAAATCTGGATATACTGAGTTTGAGCAGACGTGGAGTTATAGGAAACTGTCAAAAACGGAGTTTTCAGAAAAAAATCGTAGCTCCTTTGATTTTCATTGCCGACGAAATTTTTTCTTCAATATTGTTTTCAGGAAAAATTGTAGTTTTCAGGAAAAAAAAAGGAACATACCTTTCCATGGTCACGTTAATGTAAATTGATACCCTATATTGTATATTAGACTGAAGTATAGTGTAGTATACCTGTCGGCTGCAATATAAAAAGTGGCCCAGTCATTTGAATCAATTTCAAATTTACTTTTCTGCACATGAATAATGATATTCTTCTTATTAACCTATTGCACTCATCCTCCAGAACAAACAATAAAACGTTTTAGGAGATGAAAATGACAAATAATGTATTTCAGAATATTAAAAGTGGAACTACTTTCCTTGCAAGATAGTAGGAAATCACGGTTAGATGAATTTACAATATTTGTTTTGTCAAGTTATGTTTTCTAGCTAGCAGTAATGGCCGGAGGCATTCATGATCAGACCCTCTAGAATTCGACCTTTTAGTAATAGGTCCTACTTTGAGGAATGTTTTTCGTTTGTTGCTATTAGTGACTGGAGGTACGCCATATAATATCATATCAAAGGTAAAAATTTCCGCTGAATAAAATTTATATAAATAAGAAGAAAATTCCAAATCAAATTCTTTTATAGCTTTATGTGCATTTTTGAATAATGCAAACCCTATAAATGTCTGGGGTAGTTTTGGAAGATAATTAACAGGTTTATTTTTATTAAAAATATTGCTACTCTTATTGCGTTACTAGACTTTGTGTTTGCATCAGATCAGAAATATTATTTTTATACTCAAGTATTAATATATTATGAACTTAAAATGACTACAGATTAAATAGAAGAAAAGCTTAACATGCCAAACTTTCCTTTCCTGTATAAAGAATTTTCCGGTACTTTGGGATAATGCGAGTGCCTCCGGCCATCAGCGCGGGCTTCGGCAGCACCGAAGTCGGTGATGCCGAAGTCCGTGCTGATGTCAACGAAAGAAAAACATCACTCGAGATAGTACCTATCAGTAAAATATCAAATTCTAGAGGGGCTGATCAGAAATATAAATTGAATTGTAATGGAAGGCAATTATGTACCGTGCAAAAAACTTAAATAATCATGTGATGCCACGCGGCCTGCCGTAATCGGGATTCTCGAGAAAGATAAGATAACAGCGACAACAATACCGATCACAATACCTGGAAATGCTTGTTGATTGATGGAATGTTAGTTCTGTTTCTCAACTACATCGTTTTATAACGTTCTAAGTTCATTGAAAAAAGTTTAAAGCGTTGAGGGCATATAACGGAATCTGACCCCATTAACAATTGATAATCGTTGTAAGTTTGTAATTTTGTAATTAAAGAGTTGTTATTTCGTTCTATCATGTTTGTTTCTATAAATTTATATTTTTGTGTTCTTCATACTGGTGTGGTCGGTATAATCCCAAAGTACCGAATTTTCAATCCTATTTTCCCAACAAACATTTGATGCCTTCATCTATATATTAAAGCATAACTTTGGAATGTATGTACTCAAACAGACAATCCGTTAAAGCTTTAGGTTGATAATAACTACATTACTTAGAGGTATACCATTGTAATCTAAAAATATATTTAAAATACTTAAAGATTTTGCTTACATTTTTGCTTTTTAAATTGAGAAAGTATACTATAAAATTTTAATTTTAGGGTTATACAAATATTAATTCAAATTCGTAGGAATGAAATTAATACCTAAAACTGTTATGTCATAGTATCAGATGTTTTCTTTAAAATAGGTTAGGCACGAGAGTAGGGATGTACTAGGTAGTAATTTGTTGAAAAAATATATAAAACAATTTATATGGTAACTGAATCAATGATTCTTACCTTTGTTATAATTCATGTGTTTTCGGCTATTCGTAAGTCATCAAGTCTCAGAGTGGTGAGCGATATGTGTATAATTTTGATCCTATACTTTATCTTGCTATGTACTTCCTGTTTGTTTTCTTACATTCTGACAAATTTGTGTTATAATAAATATTAATGTGGTGGATTGGTTTTTCAGAATTAAATGAAATTTGTGTCTCGAAACCTGACATTGTGAAAGAAAGTTTTGCTTCACTCTTGATACTACTTGTTGAATCATCAAGACACAATTTGGATGCAAACACGCTGACATCAACTCTAGAGAACTATAATTTGAATTCATCCCGTCTTGAGAGCATTGGCAACCTTTATGAGACTTACAAGTCTCAGTTTCGGCTCTCATTGGAAAGAATCGGTACATTTCGACCACAGATTGTAGATGTTAAATGGAGATTGGATTTTTGTGTTAAGGTACGTTGTAACACTTTAGTTTTTATTCTCTCTATAGTTGATTTTGTGTAAAAGATTCCCAAATAATTTTAAGCGTATTTCTCTATACTGAATGTTGTTTTAGTCTACTGTGGTAGGCATTGTATTTTGTACAAATTTTTTTGCAAACTTTCATACACAGACTTCTTTTCTTTTTTTAATACAAATTTTGGGATATCTGTAGTAAAAAACCACTGCTAACTTTCCTTATTTCTTGTCAATATTAAAAGCAACTTGTATTATGGAATAGCACGTATTACATTTTTCAGTTTTATAATGTAGTAAAAATTAACTCAAAACTAACTATAAAACAAATGTTGTGGTTGAAATTCCCTTTAAAAACTGTATATAGAATTCAGATCTCTAATCCCACAAAGAAGTTTGTTTTTGTGTTCTGTATTATAGGTTTGAATAGTATTTTGTATATTACTTTTTAAGAAAATTATAGATTTAAAATATAAAAGTCCATAAATAGTCAAAATTTGTTGAACATTTTTAACATAACAAAGTCAAATTTAACACATTTCTGATTGAGTCTACCGCAGTCAATGTGTTAAGGTGGTGCAATAGATATTGGGTTGAGTAAATTTTTAAACATATTACAGTCACAGTCCATTAAGATGCCTTTCCTGAAGACAGAAATAGAACAAACAAATTTTTTGGATCACTTCATGAGAAATTATAGAAATTTGAACTAGTCATTTTGGATCATTTTATAATCAGACCCAATGGAAAATGGTTGTTGATAAGGATTTCAAATTTTTACAGTCATGTGAAATATGATCGAAAGGAGAGGCATATTTTTCATTTTGAAAAACATAAATTAATTTTCCTACTATGTTTAGAATGTAATGAAAAAAATATTAGTTTTCTATATTTTTAATTAAAAATATATTACTCCCTCTGAGAAAATGATATCTAAAATTCTGCATTTTTATAGAGTAAAAAATTATTCATTTGAAATCTTGGTTTTTAAAAAGACACCATGTGCCTTCATATTTTCAGCTTCCTGTTGCGCTGCTCGTGGATAAACGAGCAGGAGCGCACTCGCTCTTTCCCCCACCAACGTCAGTCCTCCTGCCAGCCTTAATCCTCCAAACCATCAATTAGTTCTTCTCTTCCTTCACTCTGCACCTGATGTCTCCATTATCGGCTCTATCATAACCAAACAAATAGTTTTACAACAAGGCTAATCTCATTGAGTGTTGCTTGTGCTAATCTGAGCACACTTATTTAATTACATTTTGAAAGAAGACATAAACATAAAAGAGAAAGAAAAAGTTTACCCTAATTGGAATCAGTCAGGTTAGAATAAATAGTCTAATTAATAAATTATGTATCTATAAATGTAGAGGTAGGAAAATTAGAAAAGAAACTTAAATTGATCTATAGACGAGGCTGTGCATATGACGCAGAATGTAAGATTATCTTATAATTTGGCTCAAAGTAAAATCGTTAAAGATAAGGATAAGATTTTTACGGGATGTATGCAAAAGATACATTCAGATGAGAAATGAACTTGTGTTTTTTTTTGTAGAATAACTAATTTCTTAAAAAATTACTTTATTAACAAATATGTTGTTTTCTAAAATTATGATTATAAAAAATATTTCCTCGTGTCATAAATCATTAAGTTGATTGTATAGGTTACGCTACTAATACAATCAAAGGTTTACCTCACATAGATACTTCAAAAATTTTAATTTTCAGCCATTTTTATTTGAGCCTGGTTTACACAATTGCTTAAATTTTTTTAATATAAAGGTTTATAATTCCTGTAAAGTGATCAAAAACATGTTTTACTAGATCACTTCTCAAACAGAGTTATTCATTGAGAAGTTAACGGCCTATCCTCGAGGTCTGTCGTCTTTAATTTTTGTCTGCCTGTCTGACCGACCGCTATCTCAAAAACAAACTGACTTATAGACATGTAATTTTACATAAACTTCATTTTTATGCAAGGAACGTCGAGTTCAATGGTGGTGCATGTCCAGTCATGGAATTTGACTGAGCGTCATTGAAGCCTATCACTGACACAATTTCTTTTTTTCTACCAATGGGATGAAAAGTTTATTTTCTGTATTACTGACTGCCTGTCCATAAGGCATATCAAGAATAAAATGAGTTATACACTTGAAATTTTGACTGCAACCTCAGCGAAGTGTGTGATGTGATATGTGATCTGGCTTACTCCTGCCTTGTTTGTATATAGACAAGACACAGTTTGATGATGGTTTCAATATGTGTTTCTTTGTCGATAAGTAACACTCTTTTCTGGGTACAATCCCCGATGGTCTGGTGGATGACAGACTGGTTAAAATAAAATGTCTACTGTCCATCAAAGACAACTTCCTCCTCAATACTATCAGAGTAAATAATAAACTGTGATTGGATGAAACCGAAGGGGATGCATCGAGACTGAAAGGCGAGCTAGTATTATCAAATTCAGGGCCAATTAAGTATAAGCAGTAGGACTTTTTTTGATTTTCTTGTTTTCAAGAAAGCAGGGGGAATTTTTATAAAAAATATTTGAAAGACATCAATTTGGGAGCGTGTAGTTCCAAAGTTAACACAGTTTTATATGGAGTGCATGTTGCCTGATATTGTTGACAGTCGAGTGGTGCGTCTAATTAAAATTAGAAACCCACCATTTATAGTTCAGGCTCAAGAAAATTGTACTAAAAAAAGATTTTAAAAAGTGATGCAAATTTAATAAAAAGTGGAAAAGAGAAGTAAATTTAGTTATTCTTCTAAACAAAATTATTATCAATTATTATTTTGAGGTTGAGTGGTAGAGAGAGCTAAATAGCCCTAACTCTGTCTCTTAAATAAAGGCATATTTCATTTCATTATCAAATTTATTTTTAAATTCAACCCCTTTGCTTGAAGTTTGTTTTTGGCGATGGAAGGATTGTGAAGGAAACAGGATTTTTCCAAACATATGCCATTATTCAGTGATACAAATAGTCATTAATACTATGTTTTGCAATGTGCAGTCTGATCTAGAAACATAGGGTTACTGACTATTTGTATCATTGAACGATGGGAAGTGTTCAGGAAAATCCAGTTTCCTTTTACAAGGTTTATCAATATAATCCTACAGTCAAACATAGGCCTCTTCCTGAGATATTGTGTGTGTGTGTGTGTGTGCGCGCGAGCGTGCGTGTGCGCAAGCATGCGTTCAAGTTCAATCTTTATTTTCTAAAAATACATAAAATTTACATCCCAGTACACTTCAAGTGGCGTGTTTGTGAGTTCAGTTTGATCACATTACACAATTATTTTTAGTGTTCATTGTTTAATTTATATTCTTATAACATTTTCTTCACTTAAACCAAATTTAGAAACCAACAACAAGCAGTTTAAATCTAATAAATAATATGCCAGGAGATTAATATAATATAACTTAGAATAAAGCAGCAATAACAATATGTACAAAAAACAATGAAATGGCAAGCATTACAAATTTCGGACATTTGCCATCGTTCAGTGAAACAAGAAAACAGTAACACTACGTTTCGAGATCTGCAATCTGATCTCTTCTTCAGGTAAAGAACTAACCTAATACATAATTACAAACTAGGTTAAAATAAACAAATCTTACTAAAGCGTTGTGGCACGCCTAAGTCAGGAATCACAACCTACATGTTATTAGTCAACTTCACTAACACTAAAGACATGCACTTAATACAAAACTATACAAAACACTAATCATTAAAACTAAACAACGGAATACAGGTCACAATACGTCTTCACTCGTCTACTAACCACCTACGACTGACCAGAGGGACTAACCAATGGCAATCGTGACGGCTGGCTGAAACAAGATGGTGGAAATACAAGGGAAGGGGAACAGGAATGGGCCCTTTCGTTCATGCGAGATGAACTTCTTAAAACCATATTGTGACTCCGCATTGGTTTATTACAAATATCCGATCCGTTTGATACTTTTGGTTTTCTCTTTGCCCACATAATACATCGGGAACCACATTTCTTCAAAAGGAAATTAATTGAGGCAACATATATTAAATTGGCAGACCAACCAATCAGTCAACCATCAGTCGAGATTAGGCCGCTTTGGTTACCAATTCTAAAAAATGAACAAAGAGAAAACCAAAAGTATCAAATGGATCGGATATTTGTAATAAACCAATGCGGAGTCACAATATGGTTTTAAGAAGTTCATCTCGCATGAACCAATAATAACGAAAGGGCCCATTCCTGTTCCCCTTCCCTTGTATTTCCGCCATCTTGTTTTAGCCAGCCGTCACGATTGCCATTGGCTAGTCCCTCTGGTCAGTCGTAGGTGGTTAGTAGACGAGTGAAGACGTATTGTGACCTGTATTCCGTAGTTTAGTTTTAATGATTAGTGTTTTGTATAGTTTTGTATTAAGTGCATGTCTTTAGTGTTAGTGAAGTTGACTAATAACATGTAGGTTGTGATTCCTGACTTAGGCGTGCCACAACGCTTTAGTAAGATTTGTTTATTTTAACCTAGTTTGTAATTATGTATTAGGTTAGTTCTTTACCTGAAGAAGAGATCAGATTGCAGATCTCGAAACGTAGTGTTACTGTTTTCTTGTTTCACTGAACGATGGCAAATGTCCGAAAAAATCCTGTTTCCTTCACAATCCTTCCATCGTCAAAAATAACCTTCAAACAAAGAATTACAAATTTACAAGCAATAATAAATAATGCAGTGATAACAATAATACGTAATAAATATTGTAGTGGTAAACATACAGTCTGACATTCTCTAACCAAATAAATAAATAATCTAAGTATAAATAATCTAAGTGGCAACAAGTAGTATAAACAATATAATATATAGCTTTCAAACAGTACAATTTCAAAACACATTTAAACAAATTCTTTTGCAAAATTGTTGCTTGCAATGTACAAAAGTAATGAAATGAGAAGCAATACAAATTAATGAGCAATAACAAATAAATTTATATCTAAGTGGTAACAAGCAATATAATTTGAAGTTAATAGCTTGCAATGTAGAAAAAATAACGCAATGACAAGCAGTACAAATTGACAAGCAATAAGTCATATAATTTGAAATTTAATAAATATAAATAAATATTCCAAGTGGCTACAAACAGTAAGTAAATAATGCAGTAATAACAATAATACGTAACAAATATTGCAATGGTAAACAATACAATTTTACATTCACAAACCAAGTAAATAAAATAGTCTAAGTGTTATCAAGCAGTATAAATAATATATATGGCTTTCATATAGTACAATTTCAACACACATTTAAACAAATTTTTTTGCAAAAGTTAATAGATTTGATTTTAACTTTATGTTTTTTATCAAATATCACCTCACATATGCGCACATGTGTGTGTGTGTGTGTGTGTTTTTTGTGTGAAATAAACTAAGCAAATTATGTATTTTAGGTAGGAAATTTTTTCATTATTCATTATAATTATTATGTGTTTTTTTATTAGTCTTGTCCTTTTATAATTGGAATATAAGTAAGGGAAGTAGTAGCATTTAAATGTAAAAGTACAATTTTTAAAAGGTATGATATTTTGACATAAAATTGAAATTTATGAATGATATAGCATTGTTTAACAATATACTGTATTTATAATACAAAGGAAGTACAACTATTGCAAAATATGTCTAATAAGTTTGATATTAATACTTTAGCAATGCTAAAATGTTTACAATACTAAAACTTTTGCAGTAGATTGCATAGGAAATACATGTCTACATAAAATCATGTGAAACAATGTGTTTGTTTTCATGTGAAATCACTGTAGCACGGTGGGTTTGCCGTCTGAGAATGTCACATGAAACCAGCATGTGTGAAGTGTGTAGGTGGTAGGTATTTAAATTTACACAAGGGAAGTGAAGTTAAGTTTGTGCATTGAACAAAATTGACTTGAGTTTTTAGAATTTTCAGATAATTTACAGTAACTTTTGTTCTTATAAATTTTTGTATATCTTGTAGGCTTCCAAGATAGTTGCCACACAAAGTGTTGAAAAGTATATAATAACATAGCACCAATATGGCAATATTACTGAATATGATCATCATCATAGTTTCTAACCAATTGGAACTAGTTTTGTTTGGTTTCGTGAATAAGTTTATACGTTGTATTTATGTTTATATTCATATTTCTGTGTGTTGCTTATGTTTGTCATTTTCCAAATTAAGAAAAGTGCCAATTTCAGTTTTTGAAACTTGAAATTGTCTAAAAGATTATACTAAGGTTAATCCTTAACAACCTAGTATAGCCATCTGAAAACATCAGACACATGTACTCATTTCAGGATGAGTGTCATTTCCAGGATTACCTTTTAAAAGATGTACATTTACATAACAATTATACAACTATTCAAAATTGTCTGTGGCCAATCATAAGCTTTCAATATACTTTCCTATCAACAAATCATATTAAGTTATGAATATACTATTTGAGACAGTTTTTGTTTACTTTCTCACTATATGGGGAAGAAGTGCTGTGTTATTTGATTTGATTGCAAGTTACATTGAAAATTTGGTGTAGAGTTTCAGGACACCAACTCTAAAGCGATTACCATGGAAAATTGTAATTGATTAATTCTTTGATATATTCAAGCACTAAAATTAATCCTTAACAACCTTAGTGTAGCCATATAGAAGTAGCAGGTTCTTGTACACAGATTTATTATACTCCGGCATTACATTTTGAGCTGTGTGTTAACTTTTGCCTGTATTAGTAGTAATAAATTGAGAACAAAAGTATAGTTTCAATAGTATAATAGCCGTAAAATAAATTATTTGTTCCTTAAGTCTTTTTTGGTCTTTTTGCAGTCTAGTAGTCTTGAACATGAGTCCCGCCCTTTGTTTTTCATCCAGATCATCACAGAAAGTGTGAAAAGGACGACATTTACCGAAGAGCAACCGATCTTGAAGAAATACAGTTTTATATGTTCGCTGCAACAATTGCAAGAGCTTGTGACAAAACTTAGAGATGCCACACGGTTGATCCACTCTATTGCCAATACTAAGGGATGACCCTCCAAATTAATTAAGGACACATTATTTTAAAAGTAAATCCTTATTTTGTATATTTCTCTTTATTGTTTTATTAAATTGTTTTTAAAATGTATATAAAAGTGAATAAAGTAATAAGTGAATAAATGTATGTTTAATTGTTTTATTGTGATCCATGTGGTGTTATTCAAGGGACTTTCTATTGTGGTTAAATATAATACACAAAACGGTAGACAGTTACATTTCAATGCTGAAACACGCAGTGTACCGCTTACATAAAAATGGATGAGCAGAGTTTTAACAGATCATGTGTTTTGTAGCAGTACTGCTTTGCTTTAAATTTAATTAACCGAAAACAACTGCACAGAATTAAACATTATGAAATTATGTGTTTATATTTACTGAGCCTAGAGATTATGTGTAAAAATAGCTTCAGATGTCCAAATTAAAAATCATTGTCATATTGTATAGGTTTTTCAGAACGGTTGAATAAAGATGTTACTGAGGAAGTTTCAACTAAGAATTGGAAAACTGCACAATTCATAAAGTGTACTGCTGTATGTACAAACAAAACCTCAACTTGTATAAGGTCCAAACTCTGTGTGTACTTTGGAAAATGTTATGTTTCCTTAATTTTAAGTTAGAGAGACAACCTAATAAAGTTTTTGCTTAAATATTGATATAAATTCATTGTGCCAAAATATGGAACTCTCTTCCAGAGAAAATAAGCCTTTGCAAATCAGCCTTCTTCCCAAGACAACATTAAATATACAATATACACATATATGTTGTTTCGTACACAACAACTCATATGTGTTCATAGTTCAATACTGGTTCCGATTGCTACAATCTCCAGTCATAACTGGATAAGGATAGAATTTCATAACAGTTGTCTAGCCTCCCCCTCCAAAGTTTTTTCCTGACTATGTTCTTGATTGTGATGTATTAGTTTTGCTTATAAATCAGTGTAAAATTAAATTTTGTTTATGTCGCACTGTGTTTTCCTGTAAAATTCTCTGAGTGGGTATGAAAAGATGCAGACTCTAGTCAAATTTGGAATTTTATTGAAACTGAAAAATTGGCTAAACATTTTAATATTCAATACCTTAATTGACCATAAAATACATGCACTTTTATCAGAATCCCCCTGTATATTGGTTACATTAATATTAATAGAAGACAGAAAATTCATGATTTGAGAGTGTAATTCATCATGAGAGAGATTCCAAACATTAAAAAAAATGCAGGAAAGATACTAATTGATTTACAGTCTTGTGAAAGTTTGGGGATCAGATCTTATTAATTGGTTGGACAAGAACACATGTACATGGATCTGAA
The DNA here is from genome assembly GCF_021130785.1 of Homalodisca vitripennis. NCBI lineage: Eukaryota > Metazoa > Arthropoda > Insecta > Hemiptera > Cicadellidae > Homalodisca > Homalodisca vitripennis. The sequence goes on along the minus strand of NC_060211.1, from coordinate 49,934,718 downwards.
AACACACCAGAAGTCAGAGACCTGTTAAAATCTTTGTGCAGGCTATTAGAAGAATGGGAAACAATCTTTTACAAGAACAATGGACATGTTTCCCCAAATTTTACTATGGTTTAAGTAGTTAAAATATACTAAATGGTTTAGAGTCTGAATATTTATTATTGGAAGCAAGCAATGTTACAACAAACATGCAAATAAATTAGATGCCATGTACAATACAAGAGAAAATTTAGCATGCACACTACAGGTTTTGGGCAGGAGTACAAAACTATTAATTTTAAACAAATTATAGAATATATATATATATATATATATATATATTATATATTTATATGTTGTTTACTATTTGTATAAGGATTTGAAATTCTGCTCTCTCAACATAACTAGAATATTTTTGGTAGTCTGTAATTTATTTACAAAGTAATTTCAAATTTTTAAAGAAAATTTCTAAACACTATATGATTTCTTTTGGTATTTTAAAGAAACTAACTTGTAGATCCTTGTATTCAATAAAAGTTTTTACAAGAAAATATATAAATTTTAATAAAATAATACACAGTATTAAAAATTCTAACTACTACTCCATTTTTTAATGATTAACTTCATCTTATTCGAGATTTTCATTTTTAAATTTTGCAATTTCAGCTACATTTTGCAATAAAATGTGCATGGGATAATCACCATGATCTGTAATATTCCAATTAACTAAACCTTTTTATATTCTTCCAAAACTTCTTGACTTAAATGTTGATAAAACATAGTCTTTCTATTGATAATAGATTTTTGCTTTATTAAAACCAAGAGGTAAATTTGGATATTTTGCAATGTTATATCTATTTAATTTATTAATGCATAATATCATCATATCTTCTAATAACTATTTTTTTATATCTTCTTAATTTTGTTTTTTAAATTTATTTCATGGTACATTATAACAAGATTGAGATCACTTTTGTAAGAGGGATTTTCGGGCTGTTAATAAATTTAAAACCTGTAAAAACCTGGTTGTGTGGTAGCTCTAAGGCAGGATTTTTTCAGAGTCCTAAATAAAATACCTCTGACTATCTATTACCACTTAAATCGGTCCTTTCGATTTCAGTTTAAACTATTTGTATGTGGGGGCTCATGCTGTACGTGAAACAGAAAGTACAAAAAAACCATTTCATAATAGCCACTCACCAACGTGCCTAAATGCTTGAGGACTATAGATGAGCTGCTTTGTAAGGGAGAGGGAGGAAGGGAGGGAGAGAGAGAATCATTATTTTACAATCTTCAAGATTGAAAATGGTGTCACTTAATACAATACATTTGTAATAGTAATTTCAGTCCAGAACTTGCTCTACATAGTAAAATTCTGCCAGTCCAGAAATTCACTTATGGTGTAGAATGGTCGTTGGAGCAACCAAGCTTGAAGTTTTTTCTTTAAGATAATTGGGTCAGCTCTTTTGATTGTGTCAGGAAGGATGTTGAAAAATTTTGCTACAGCATATGAAGGCTTTGATTGTAAGCGACTACTGTGGTGAATTGGCAGAGCATCGATCGAGTCTTCCAATACCACAATAGCACTTCCTACCTCAACTCCTGCTATTGAGAGACAGAGAGAGACGTGCTGAGGCCGAAGCCCCCCGTTCCCACCTCCACCCTTGACACAAGTCTGTGACTTATTTGCCAGGCCTCTTGCCTTCTCCTCTACTTTCTTCTCTTTGGGTTTCGGCCACTTAATCCTCTTCTTGACACTCTTGCTTGTGTCTAGCCTAACAGCATGTCTCCCCTCATCTCACCGCCCCTGTGCGATGAGAATCATCGGGATCCAAATTTCTCTCTTCCTTACGTCTTTGTCCATCCCCTTCCTTTTCTTCTTCTTCTTCATTCTTCTACTTTCAAGCTTTTAAACAATGTTTCACTCTCTTTTTATTCCAATCCTTCTTGTTGTAGTTCTAAGCTCATTGATAGTCTCTTCATCGAAGTCAAACTTGGCTCTTCTCCATTGTAGATGCTTCGATGCCATCACCTGCCTGAGGTCTCTTTTTTTCCTTCTCAAACAGTTCACACTCCATGAGCACATGGTTTGCGGTCTCCAGCTCTCCGCACTCACACCTCTCCTCCTCCACCAAGTTAAATCTCTTGAGGTTCGCCTTGAAATTCCCGTGACCAATGACGAACTGTGTCAGGTAGTGGTCCATCTCCCACTTCTGCTGCAGTCTCCTTCTGATGTCCGGCATGTATTCGAAGGTCTCCCTGCCTTTTTCGGTTTCCTGCCAGCGCCTCTGCCATTCTTCCAGAGTCTCTTCCCGTCTCGCTGCGTTTGCTCTCAGCGGCGTCCCTTCCTTCTTCCTTATCCTCCCACCTCTTCACCTTCTCTTCTATTTGCAGGTCAATCGGTGTCACTCCTGCCAGCACTCTGATTGCGTCATGCGAGACCGTGTTGTATGCCTTTGCTACCTTCAGTAGAACTCTTTTTTGCTTGCTCAGCAATTTCCTCTTCGGTGCAATCTTTCGGGCATTTTCCCCCCAGAACTCACATCCGTACAACATCGCTGGCTCCACGCAACCTTTTTATAGCATCATAAAGTGCCTCCCTGTCGTACCCCTAGTGGCTCTTGCCTGTCCTGCCAGTTTGGTGTAGACTCCTTTCACTTTCTCGCACACCTCCTCCACATGTTTCTCAAAACTCATCCTCTGTCCTACTACCACTCCTAAGTACTTCATTTCCTTTTTTCAAGATATATATTCTCCTTCCAATAACAGCCTAGGTGGTCCTACCAGCTTTCCTTTTAACATCACTGTCACTGTCTTTGCTTTTGAGAACTTCAGCTTCCTTTGTTGTCCCCATTCTACATATTACCTTTTCTACGACCCTGCTACCCCTATCAGCCAACTGTTGTGTACTCTGTTCTCTGACTATCAGCAGTGTGTCGTCAGCATATGCAGTGATTGTTACTCCTTCCCCTAGATCCAATCTCAGTAGGCTGTCGATCATCACATTCCACAGGAGTGGTCCTACAACTGATCCCTGTGGGCACACTCGAGTCATCCTCTTCCCTGCCTCCCCATTTCCTACCCTGAGAACACTTCTCTACCTTGGAAGTAATCTCTAATTAGGCAATACAAATTCCACATCCTTAGTACCTTTAAGATTTCTGGCCACCATGCCGAGTCGAATGCACCCGCTATGTCCAGGGAAACGGCCAGCACATATTTCTCTACGGTCTCCTCCACATCCATCTTCACTTTCATCAACGCATCCACTGTTCCTCTTCCCTCCCTAAATCCGAACTGCCTATCACTTAATTAATAAGTCTTCTTCACTGATCCATCTTCTCATTCTTGTTACAATCAACTTTTCGCCTAACTTTCCCAAGAATGAAAGCAGCGTCACTGGTCTGTACGATTTCACCTCACTGGGATCCTTGTCCTCATTTTTAAAGAATATCTTCACCACTCCTTTTTACCACACTGATGGGAATCTTCCTTCTGCCAACATCCTATTGTATAGGATGAGCAGATGCCCTTTTATCCTTCCGTACATCCTCTTCACTACCACTATCCATCGTGCCCAGGAGCCTTTCCGTTCTTCATTTTGCTTATTGCCGCATCCAACTCCTCTTTTGAAAATTCTGGTTCCTTCAACCCCCCGCTAACTAGTTCCATTTGTGCTCTTACAGTTCTTTGTTCGTTAGTATCCTCGTTCTTATTGTCATCTGGCAACAGACCTTGCAGTATTACTCTCAGCTCTCGTCTATCGTCGTCGTAAAACTTCCATCCTCCTTCTTCATACTGACCAATGTTGTTTCCTTCTTTGATCTTTCCATAGTGATCCTGTAGGCCCCCAGGGTCACTTTCACCGTCTTCATCCAGAAGCTTCTGCCACGCATTCCTCTTTTCCTTCCTGGTTTCCCATACATAAGCTGTCCTTGCTGTGGCATAAGCTCTTCTGTCTTCCTGAGTCCGTGTCCTTCTCCATCTTTTACCATATCTTCTCATCCTTAGCCTCATCTCACTTATTGTTTCTTTCCACCAATGTACCTTCTTTTGGCCCTTCCTCGACTTGGGTACCGTCCTCTCCTGGGTCACCCTTGGGTATTTTCATCACCTCTTGAAGATACTGAGCACATATTTCTGCTTCTTTTCCTTCCCACTGCAGCTCCTCAACCTTCTCGACCAGAACTCCGTCAATTCTCACCCAGTCAACCTCTCTTAGGTTCCACGATCCTTCAGTCATCTCATTTCTGTAAGTTCTTCCTACCTCCCTTTCCTTCACTTCAAACTTTATAAGTCGATGGTCGCTCAGTGAATCCTCTACAACTTCTCAGTTGACAATTTTCCTCGCTACGTCCCTCGTTCCTAGTGTAACATCGATGTTTGAAGATCCTCCTTGGGTGTTCTCGAAGGTTGTCCAACGGCTCCACCAGTTTCCTATCTCTAACTCACAGGCTTCCACCATTTCCTCTACTTTCTCTCCTCTCCTACTCTCCTATCCGTCCTGTCACTCCACCACAACCTGGATCTGGCATTTAAGTCCCCACCGATAATGACTCCTTTTCCCCAGCTCTTCCGGATGATATCCACTATTTTTCTGATGACCGCCAATTCCCTCTGACGACATGAACAAGAATTGATTGATTTTATTTTAGCTGCTCTAATGAGCTGATTGTAACATTAAATTGTTGGATTGTGAGCATAATATATTTACCTATTGTAGGGTTTAGGGTTCGTGTAGACACATTACATGTATATTACAATAAAAAAATATTTATTAACGACAAAAATCCTTTAATTGCACAAAATTAATGAATTGGCATAAGTTTTTATATGCTAACAGTACAAATTAATTCTGAATTAAAAGAGCAATTTCTGCTGCTGAACAGTTCAGTCCTGCATTGAACAAACGATGTAGGCTAAAATATAAAAACTTATCTAAATGTTTGTGTTTTTACTTTTTATATTTTTTTCAGAAACTAGTAAACATATGCAACTCAGATTTGGTACAGTTATTTTTTTTCTAGTCTGAAATGAAGAGAGATATTTTATTAATAATATAATATCATGTTACAAGATGGCGGATGGTAGACGTTTTTAAAGCTTAATGCAGTAAAATTAATAAGATTATGAAATTTAAAATAAAAAAAGTTGCTAAATAAAATTATAAACATGTTTGCACCTAAAACTTAAAAGTAGGCCAAGACATTATGTAGCTTTTAACTGTTATAAGGCACATCTTTTCATTGCTTACATGTTTATGCATGTTTATGACATCATTAAATGTGCATTACAACTGTTAAAATCTTATATCCACGTTACTAATAAAATCAATTTTTATGATATGAGTGTCAACATGTTTGTAATTAGATTTAGCAACTTCTGTTATTCTTCACAAAGTTTCATAATCTTATTAACTTTTACGGTATTATGCTTTAAAAAATTCAACTGTCTCATATGAAACGTAATACAATATTAATTTTTCTTTTTGGTATTATTTAAAAAGAGATTTTAACAAAATAGTATTAGAAAATGTGAGACTGCAAGAAAAATAATTAAACCAAATTAAGATTTTACATCTTAATTGGTTTCTGAAAAAGGGATGAATGACAGACAGACGGTTAATAAAAGGAATATATACCATTAAGCATTTTGTTATTAGCTTGTCTTATTCCATAGAATCATACCCTAAAGTTTGCATAGAGTTTGGACATAAATAAAAAGGATATAAATTAAATTAATTACTAAATCTCATAAAAGATACAAGCAAACATAATCAATTTTGTTGTCAAATTTTGTGAATGAACTTGTCTTAATTTGTCTACTTCGAACAGAATTAAAGTTATTGCTGTGCATAAACGGAATCGGTAATACAAACCCAACTTTGAACGTAAAATGAAAATATATTCTCTGGTTTCAAAACATATGTCAGTTTAATACTTTTTACGTTAAATGTAATGAATACTGGTATAAAAGGAAAAAGGTTCCTAATTCAAATATATTTTATAAATCCACATTTATTGTTGGAATGATAAATATCTTATCTCAGACTGTTCCTAATTTCATTAAAGAACGCATTTTACATCGGTAAAAATTAATATTCAATCCAAAGCAATCTCTATTTCTCCTTGCGTCACTTTAAAAAGTACATACAAAACTAATAGTAGTGATAAAGTGGATGGAGCTAAATTTTCAATCTCATCTGTGTTTTATAAAAGTCTTGAAATATACTAATAACTATTAATAATATATACTAATAAAATCTATTTAATAAATAGATACTATAATAAGTAATACATCAATACTAATAAAATCTATTAATAACTACATAATTACTTATCCATAACTTATTTTATTGCCTTATATAATTACTTTAATTACTATTGTGTCACGCATTCTCTGCCAAAAGACCACACATTATAACATATATAATGCTGTCATATTCTTTATTGGCTAGTAGTATTAACCAAAACCCAAGGTAATACGTGACCGTTTTACTTCTCCTCATATCCCAGGTGACATTCTCCAAGAAAGAAGTTATCTCTACAGCTAGTTAGTGGCAAAATGAAAACAATGATGTCGAAGATTTCTATTTCATTATAGAGAATGGCTACGGAAAGTTTAGTGTTTATACTGAAGTGAAGTTAAAGTAATCTCAACCTGTTTCACTGCTTAAAACCCGCGGTTTGTTTCAGTGATATATCGACTGTGTATTTCCGACAACTTGGTTATTTCCTTTAGTGAAAGTACAAGTATTTTTCTAGTGGCTGGGGACTGAACTATGTAATTATGTAAAATTCTGGCTGTGTAAAATTTTAGGCCAAATGTGCCAGAAATCATTGCACAGGTGTACTAACCTGTTACATGAATGGCAACAGTATGGCTGATAAATTAGGGTTAGGTCCAGAAGTTAGAGAACTGAAATTAGGCCCTACTTTCTCAAATAGTAAAGGAACTGCATTTCACACGTTAAGATGTAAGATAAAAAAAATCAAACTATGCTTTTTTTAGAAAATAAGAAATTGATAAGCTCATATTGTTGTAAACTAAGTTAAGTTAGGATTATTAGAAGGAAAATTTATTAAAACTTGTAATGTTCTCAGAGAATTGTAATTGTTAATTAGGCCCTATGGTTTATTAAGTTACAGAATATATCCAATATGTATTTATTCTCCAATGAAATGCTATTTAAGTAAAAAAAAAAAAACTAACAAAGCTATTTTGACTGCTCTAGACCTAACATATTTAGAAATTTAGTCTAGTTTTGTATATAGGACTATGTAATTGATGTTTGAAATGCTATATTGGTGGATAGGCTATATTCAGTAGACTATAAAGATGAGAAATGTACATAAACGTATCCACAAATTGAAAATTTGTATATTAGCTCTATATATCTGTGCTCAGAAAGTGCGTATCCACATTATTTATTTACACAGCTTCAGTATAGTAAGCGGCCACCACCACAATCGAATCATCAATATTCATGATAAGCCTATTTAAACTACTGTAACCAAAATTTAGAACTGAATTACATTTTAGGTATTTCAAATTACAACATTGTTTAGCTGCTTCTAGGCCTATATCTAAAAAAGTAATAAAAGTAATTATGAATAAAAAGCTATGTAGGCTATTTGTATTTAAAAGTGTAACAAATAAAATAGTGTAACAAATTAGGCTAGTTACATTTTACTATTTTTAAGGATAAACGTGTCGTGACAGCCTGTGGCTCAAGTAAAATTACATTACATGTCTTCATTGTACTTACGGCCAATACTCACATACCATACAGCCCATATGATATTACTTTGTTTGAATTAATTTATAACAATATTGTTATTCAATACATTATAAAGAGCTGGTAATAATTGTAAATGACTATAATTAGGCTAGAACAGTTGAGGTAATTTGGTATTTCTAATCGATAATTTGGTACCATGATTCGATTGTGGTAGTGGTCACTTACTATATTGCAGCCTTTTACAGATTTTTAGACTAATTAAAAAGACCTATTCAACTACAGGTATTGTGGCTTGGTTGTTGAAAGGTATGACAGATTTCAATAGGCTGGATTTTTACACTAGGCTACTGATTGATAATCCATTGGCATAACATAAAATAATGTTATTGCTCATTGTCTTCATAAATAGATGATATGTACATTTTAGATCACTAGTTTTTGTATGCATAGAAAATCATATAAAAAGTTTAGTTTTCAGTTTTGGCTGTATGAAAATAAGGATAAAAGAATACAAGTGCAAGATGAATGTTATAAAATGATTTTCTGAAAATGTTGAGATGGTATTCAACAGATTTTGGTTTGTTTTTCTGTAAAAATCTCTTTGGTCAATTAACTTGACCCTTACAGTGCCAGAGTCTTGTGTAACCTGAGGAACATATTGTCAAATAGTGTGAGACATTAGTACTTTAAGGTGTTAATTTTGCAGCAGAATTTTGCTATCAAGTGGCAAATGTCAAGTTAAATTAAATTTACACTTTCAATTTCAAGAAATGTAGGGAACCTGATATGATGTTAATAATAATAAATTAATTATGAACAAACTATATAAAAAAACATAATGGGAGTTTTTACAATTATATTAACCCAAAAAATAGGAGATAAATTAGAAATCTGCAATATTTTTAAACCCTAAAAGTTACTATAGTGGTAAGTTCAACCCACGATTCAATTTGTTACTAAAATGTTATAATTTAAATTCCAATATATAATTTTTTTAGCGCTTTTTATTCTGGAAGCAATAATCATAATGTTGTGTCATATGCTACAAAATAAAATACCATTATTTTGTCACATCACATTACATTGTTTATTGCATTCTCAGTTTCCAAAAAGTTAACATTGAAGAACTCATTTGTAACAATCAATGGTTGTATGTCACAATTGAAACAAATACTTAGTATTATTTGTAATATAAATTAAAGAACTTGTAAAAATCAAATTACATTAACATTGTATGACACACTTTAAATAGTCTCATTTGGAATGCACTTCAGGAATTCACTCGTTTTCAATATTTTGTTAATGTGCTGTTAAGAATAAAGATTCATTGAATAGTAAAATGAAGTCTCCTTGCTATTAAATTATGGTTTATGCATTAATGCATTTATATTGTCATTAAATAACGTACAATTAATGAGTAAAATAAATTAATTTGCAATGTTAATCTCTAAAAAGACTGTACCTATTCAATAATATATTTATAATAAATTGAAATGTAGTGAAAAATAGTTTTAGCGATTTAACAACTACTAAAAAAGATAGGCTAATTCATTTGGAGTAACAGAGTAAAGATAACAAACTCTATAAACAGTGTAATGTCTTGACATCAATTTGCAATGTTAATCTCTAAAAAGACTGTACCTATTCAATAATATATTTATAATAAATTGAAATGTAGTGAAAAATAGTTTTAGCGATTTAACAACTACTAAAAAAGATAGGCTAATTCATTTGGAGTAACAGAGTAAAGATAACAAACTCTATAAACAGTGTAATGTCTTGACATCAATTTGCAATGTTAATCTCTAAAAAGACTGTACCTATTTAATAATATATTTATAATAAATTGAAATGTAGTGAAAAATAGTTTTAGCGATTTAACAACTACTAAAAAAGATAGGCTAATTCATTTGGAGTAACAGAGTAAAGATAACAAACTCTATAAACAGTGTAATGTCTTGACATCAATTTGCAATGTTAATCTCTAAAAAGACTGTACCTATTCAATAATATATTTATAATAAATTGAAATGTAGTGAAAAATAGTTTTAGCGATTTACCAACTACTAAAAAAGATAGGCTAACTCATTTGGAGTAACAGAGTAAAGATAACAAACTCTATAAACAGTGTAATGTCTTGACATCATGTATAATCTTTAACACATAGCAAAATAATTTACACACATAGAAGAACAACAGATTAACTCATTCAATGCTTTAAAATAATATATATATATATATATATATATATATGATCTCCTATGGCAAAGTAGCTTAGTTCATCTAAAGCCGATATTTGTCAGCGTGCGCTGCTCAGCAGCGTTGGTGATGCTGGCTAAAGGCATTCAATGTGTTAGGTGCCAAATAGTTGGTTTTAATTAAGTATGTTAAGCTAAAAGGTATGATCTGTAAAAAAATTATTATTTGATATTTGAATCATTTCAATACATTCATATTTCCACCTTCCACAAGCACTAGTGCAGCTGATGGTCAATTTCTTTCATAGGGTAATTTTCTCTATCTGCTTGTACAAATTGGTTCTCGGCTCCTAGACTACAAAGATAACAGCTGTTCATGTTATGACATTTGTACAAATATGTATGTCACCTTAAAATTTGTATATGGGTGGTTAGTTTATTTTACCCAGAAATATTGTCAATAAAATTAAGCAAAAAATTAGGCCAATACATTGCAGTATGGTTCACTTATTGTGAAGTAAAAATATACAAAATTGCCATTTATGCTTTAGCTACATACTTTTAAGATATAACATCTTACAAGTCACTTAACACAAAAAAATATAAACTATCATCTACTACTCAAATTGTTAACTTGTTTCGAACAATAAAAGTCGTAACAATTCAATACGTACAATGCAGTTAATGTTATTACCAGTTACTTAAAAAATATTTTGAAATTATAGCATCTTGTTGTTTGTAATAAGGTTGAAACTCTTTCTTGTTGCTGTTAGTCTCTTTACTCCTTCAATATTATTAGAACAACTTCAATATTTTAACAGTAATCAACCAAGAATATCTCCCAAAAAAAGTTTAAAAATAGATTTTTAATATTCAAGTTTGTAATATTTTTGAAATTATGATGAGACTTGCAACTAATACCAGTCAATTCTACGTAATCCCTTAGTATTATGGTCACTGCAAATAAACTCCTTATTAGTGTCCTTTGGGATAGAAATATTTGTTATTATTGTGTACAGATTTCTCAATTTTTACAAATTACAAATTAACAATCTGGTTTGTCCATAGAATATAAACTTAGGACTGAGGGGCATATAAAGGCTTCAATTAAAATCTAATTTGCTGCCATTTTTATTAGGGTAGAGATAGCAAAGTGAAAAATACTAATTTTATAGCTTGGTATTAGTGCCAGATGAGAATAACACTAGCATAAAACAACCTGTCATTCATTATGGACAATTGCCAATTTATTTTTGTTTTTGGTTAGGACAGGAAGCTGAGAAATTGCACCTAGTCCTAAAAGGACCTTTGCGCTGCTTCTGGAGGGACAAGATATTCTAGATCGGTAAGGTTAGGGGTTGGTGTAGCCTCCTGTTGAAATCCATGAGGATGGATTTTGGACACTCATCTTAGTCTCCTTGGAAGAAAGGGAAGCGAGCTCTGTAGCAGTCACTCCAGTCAAAAAAGTCAGGGGATGGCACGCCCTTATTTCTAGACTAGCAATAGCCCTTAACACTTAGGGAGTTCCACCAACTCCAACACTCATCTCCCGCAGTACATGTGAACTTCCCAACTCGTGTATCTGGCACGATGACTACAGCCATTGACAAAATTGTTACAAAATATTCCACATATGAGTCTCTGTACTTGTTGCTGCCATCTCTGACCATCATGCTCAGGAAGCTGTAGTCACTGGTGTTCCTTGCAATTCCGAAGCTCAGGCTCCCAAAATTCAGTCACCCGTGAGCAAAACATTGTGTAGCTCAGGAGACTTCTTGATTGTGAGCCTTGGATTTTCCTTAATCACTTCCGGGATGCGAATGAGGTGTACAATGTGTTTAATGAACTTTTTTTATTTTACTTGGACAAGTCATGCCCTTTAAAAAAATCTAAAAAGTTCCAAATTTCAATAAAAAGCTCTTGAATCTCTTGTGGCATTCTGATATCTTGAGAGAAAATTAGATTCTATTACTCTATTTACATCAGGACAGAAAATAAAAATGAAAAAATATTTTTCCTAAAATTATAGATGAATGTATAGACTAGTCATTAAAGCCTCAAAGGCTTAAGACATTGAGATAAATTCTTTTAAGACATTGAGATAAATTCTTGTGACATCCATGGCATATCATTGTGGCTACTTGAACAATGGTCCAACAGTTTTTGGCACCATTGACCAAATTGATCACTTTTTCCTTTGAGACCGGCATGTTTCCAGATATATTAAAAATAGCAAATTTAAAAAAAAAACTACGATCCCTACATAGTCAACAATTATTGTGCTATTTCAATTTTGCCTGCCATCAGCAAACTTTTTGAAAATATCTTTTTAGCACGATTTGAAAATTTTCTTTCACGTTTTGAAATCTTAGATGCAGAACAATATGGATTTAGAAAAAAAACATCAGTCGATGCAGTCTCAAACCTTGTTGATGGGTTAGAGAGGAGAGAACATGTGCTCAGCATATTTCTTGACTGGACTGAAATCATCTAATCAGTATGGCAAAGTGACTCAGTAAGCTGACAACATGGCTATTTGTAAGAACAAATAATTTGTCGATTTAAAAATAAAATAATTTGTCGATTTAAAAATAAAATAATTTGTCGATTTAAAAATAAATAATTTGTCGATTTAAAAATCAAATAATTTGTCGATTTAAAAATCAAATAATTTGTCGATTTAAAAATCAAATAATTTGTCGATTTAAAAATCAAATAATTTGTCGATTTAAATCAATGCATAAACATTTCAATGCAATGGGTTTGCAAGCACGCAATTCTAAATCAAACTTCATCAAATTTTGCCTTTTGCAGCCTAATGAACAAAACAAATTAAATGTGATGGTGGATGATGAACTCATAGAGGAAACAAATTCTACAAAGTTTCTTGGAATACACCTCAATGGAGGGTTGACTTGGAAAGACCACATTGACAGCGTTTACTGAGTCAACTCAGACATTTATGTCTTGCGTAACCTAGTACAATTCTGCTCCATAGAGGTCTTAAGAACAGTCTATTTTGGCTTGATTCATACTTATCTGGAGTATGGCATAAGACTTTAGGGTAGCTGTTCTAAATACATGCTAGAAAGGGTATTTTTAGACTGACTATTAACCGCTGAGGATAATCGGTAATTAACTCCTACCCCCATATTCTGGTGTTAGAAGTGTAAATGGTGGTATGACTGTTAAAAAAATGTATATCTGAATGTATAAAAGTGTGTGTGGATGGTTAGGTTATAAACATGTAACAATTGATGTTTGCAACACAATTGTAATTGTGTTAATGCAGTAAAGAAATTATTATTGGTAAACTAGACATATTGATCTATAGCTCGACATTTGTGACACATGCTCCTGGAGATGCATAGGGTTGTCCAGATTGATTTTTACTGTTTTAAGTGTAGGTTCATTTGGAAGGTATAAAGCAGTCAAAAGTGCTATTTGGGATGACAAATCCTTAATAACACTGGGAATTGTGCATAAAAATAGAGGTTCAGTTTAATTTTACTATAAATAATGTTTTGTTTTAGTCTCTTTCACACTTTTTAGCCTGTTGTGTACTAAGTATGATCGGTTTGTAATTTTAGTACTTTTCAGATGACTTTAAACCTGCCAGTGTTGACGAGAGCAAGGTGGCTACAGTGGACGTCGGGTCCAATCAGCAGGTGACTGTCACAGTGCCTCATCTCGATGGGTCAGGCACTATGCAGACAGTCTTCAAAGGTTCCCATCGCCCATATCAGCGAGAATGTGTCCTTATCATCGACAGGACTACGGGGGAAATCACCCTAGAAAAACTGGCAAGCAACATTCAACTTAAGAAGACAAGGTAAACGGACAGCCTGTTTTTCTTTTATTGTGCCATAGAAGAACGTTTTATATTGTTTACAAATTTGAAAAATAAAAATCTTGGACTTAAGTTTTTACAAATTATTATTTGCACAATTATTTTTGAACTTTACAAATTCCATGTTTATAAATTCAGTCATAAAAACATTTTTAGGTTAGATAGTGTGGAAAGATTTTATCATTAAGCGGCCTACACTCGTTATTTGATTGTTACTATCAAACGATTCGATATATTGTCCAAATTCAGTAGTATATAATTATCGTACATAAGAAGAATTATAATTTATTAACAACAAGAAAAATACATTACAATTTTTAGTCAAATAAATGTAACAATAACATGACAAAGTAACAAAACCAAGTATGGCCTAGACCTACATATAAGAAAATGTTTTGTTATTCTCGTAGAATAAGAAACTTAAAAATTGCACTTAGTCCTAAGAGGACCTTTGCGCTGTTTTCAGAACGACAGGATATTCTGGATGCGTAAGGTAAAGGGTAAGGGCTGTCTCCTGTCAATATCCATGAGGAAGTGTTTAGGGCAATAATCCCAGTCAGGTCCCCTCGGAAGAAGGGAAAGCGAGCTCTGAACCAACCTCTCCAGTCAAATCAGGCAGTGGATGGCACGCCTTTATGCCTAGGCTACCAAGAACCTTTGAATCTTTATAGTATGTTTTTCTAAAGACGATCCCTGAGGGAGCCGGGTCCCAGCAACCTCTCTCTTATGCTAAACATCTCACTTCAAATGTCTACCACATTAAATAGTACAAAATTATTTCTAAGGAATTATACGCCTATATTTCCTTGGAAATAATTTTGTACTGTTTGGGTAGTATTCAAGTATAAGAAGCATATTTTGAGTGTTATTATGGTAGTTTTATAAGAACTAACATGTAGTAACAAAAAATGAACTGCAAATAAGCCAAAGCCGATTATGATTTTTTATTATGAGTAAGCTACTTTTTATTTAGTGAAATAGGCATTCTAACATAAAGCTAGAGCTCTATAATGATCATTAGAAAACTAATCATAGTTTTGCAAAATCTAACAGAAACCAATGGAGAAAAAAACAATAGGTATCCCGAATATATAATATCTTTATTTAACCCTTTTAACCCCAGCCATTTTTCCATGGACTTGCCAGAAAGCCCATGGCGATAAGGGACCGTAGTGCAGAATTGAGGGAAAATACATCTAGTTTTCTTATTTTTGAAGATAATGTTTAGGTTTTTGTTTTAAATTGTTCACAAATAAGTGTACTCTTAGATGTAATAGTTAAAAAAGGTACTTTTACAGAATGATTAGTTTTTTCTTAGCATATTTATACATAAAATTTTTTTAATTTTTTTATTTTTTATAGTTTGGACATACATAAAGGGTAGAAAAAAAATTGTAGCCCCTGAAAAATGAAGCATTTTTGTTGTACACATATTTCTTACTAAACACACAAAATTTGAAGAACTTTCCTTGATAAATGCAGGAGATATATCCAATTAATTGTATTGCTGCATAAGCACTTCTTCATATATTTCCACATACACGTCAGTAGAAGTATACAGATATGTGTATACTTGTTTTTGCACTTTTGAAATAAAAACAATTGTAAAATAACACAAAGCAATTGTAATGGTTTGTAAGAACAAAACTTGTTTAATTTTTCAAAAAAGTAAAAGAAAAAATATTTACAATATATACATTTTATATAAACAATTTAATTCACTGTCTTCAAAAATAGCACATTCATCACTAATAATAGGGTACTTTGGGATTGTACCGACCACACCAGTATGTAGAACACAAAAATATAAATTTATAGAAACAAACATGATAGAACGAAAAAACAAGTCTTTAATTCCAAAATTACAAACTTACAAGCATTTCCAGTCATTGTGATCGGTATTGTTGTCGCTGTTATCTTATCTTTCTCGAGAATCCTGATTACGATAGGCCACGCGGCATCACATGATTTGCACGGTACATAATTGCCTTTCCATTACAATTCAATTTATATTTCTGATCAGATCCTCAAGAATTTGATATTTTACTGATAGGTACTATCTCGAGGGATGTTTTTCTTTCGTTGACATCAGCGCGAAGGCGTGGCACTCGTTTGGGTGGCGGAGTGTGATCAAGAATAAAAACAAGTTTTGAGTGTTTTTTCAATAAAGAGTTTAGTTTTAGTTTGATCATGTTTGATTTTATTTAATTTTTGTGTTTGGAGAAGCGTAGAGGTAAAACACGGAAGTACAACAACGCGACCAGATGGACGGGCGGCGAGACTCTGCAATCACGTTATCTACTAGACCGCTCGACTTTGACCTCTGTCTGAGGATGGGGAGGGGTTTGCGATAAGACAATTCCTGTTTTATATTGACGAAATATTGTTCTACGCTAATCTAGTAATCAGTAGAAGCAAAATGTTAAATAACGATTCATGTCTGGGTGTGGTCAGTATAATCCCAAAGTACCAATAATAGTGTTTATCAAAGTGTTTTCACTCACTGGTAACTTTTCTCTATGACGTTTACTCATGTTTTTTTACTAATAATACAATAAATCACACGAAAAACAACCGCTTTCAATCACGTAAAACTAATTGAGTTTATAAGTCAGCATACAACAACAATGCAACTGAAGTCGTCTGACAGCTGACATCGACAAATAAACTACGCTCAACGACGACGAAATACGATGCCAATTGGAAGGTTTATTGTTTTTGCATGTAGGCCGTTTCTTCACCGACTACTATACCGAAACTGATGGCATTTGGACATATTATTAGCCAGCTACATTAAATTCTCGAGACGTCCGGTATATCGGACGTTGGGCATTTTAGCTAGACCACCTCTGTCCGATATATCGGACGCCGGGGCTAAAAGGGTTAATGTCGGTAATAGGTACTTTTTATACTGCGAAGTTGACTTACACAGAGAATTAGGCCTGTAAAATGGTTAATATTGCTGATATAGTATTTAATTCATGAGAACTTAGAGGAACCAACGATATACATATATTTAAAACCTAATTACTGTATTTAAGTATGGATAAGCTATGATTTTTTCTGAAAAATTTACCTTTTCTTATTTAATATTTTCTTAGTTCAGGGCTTTAAAATTAATAATATTGCTGAACTAATAAATTTTTCATCACATCAAATAGGAACTAACAATGTATATAAACAAATGTGGTAAATTTATAGTTGGTTATGTCAACATCACAGACCCCTGGGGAAGATAATGCTCGGCTACAATTTTGTCGTCTAAAGATACAGACTGTACTTCCAGTCCAGGAAGCGGCCACTTTTGTTGTTATAACCAAAAGCTCTTTTAAAATATCTTATTTTTGTAGGATGGTGTAAAATTGAATTACCAGGATTCCTAATCAGTATTCGCGACCGGTATGTATTGTATCGTACAGTCTTTTCAAAATCTCAAAATTTTAACTAATAATCGATTTCGTAAGGGTTTAAAAAAAAATTAATTACACATTTAATTAATAACTTAAGAACTCTTAATTTTTGGCATGTCGTTCTTCAAGAGACGTATAACAAATACTGTATAAGAATTTTTGTTACTGTCATTACTTTTGGAATAATGATGAGTTAAAGTTAAGAATACCAACATTTGGTTAGTAATGTGCCGTTCCTGGACGATCCATAAGGTTGCCCATATTTAAGTGACACATCAGTTTTTGCTATGCCCAGTGTGGGTTCAACTGGAAGGTATAAACCAGCCAGAAGTGAAGCATCTTGGGGAGCTACTTTAGATTAAATAAAATGTAATATCAAATTATTCATTTGGATAAAAACAATAAAAGCATTCAACAAAAACAATAGAATAACGAGTGTAGTCCGCTTATTAAAGTCTAATCGATTGAATAAACCAATGCTTTTGGCATGGCTAATAGTGTGTGATTAATTTATCTGTCAGTATCTGTTAAAGTATCTGTCAGGCTACATGCGCTATTGGTGACTCATTGTTGGTGGCTGAGCACTACTAGTTGCTGCTTCCAACCAATTAGGCTCATAAGTATTATTAATTCTGCCCGGCTCCATTTTAGTTCAGATACCAGGGGATTGACTTTACATATGAATTATATTTAAATTTTCATGGTATTTTTTATTTGCCATGTCAAAATTGATTGTTAACTATGGTGTATTTCTACTCTGCATTTAAATGCAATCACATAGGGACATTGATCCTTTTTTATTGAGTTTTAACAGGTTTAAACACTGTATTCTGTGAACTCAAATATTTCATTACAAGCAAGTTATATCTAGTGAATATTAACCTCAGTAAAGTTATACATCTACAAAGATAATTCACATTGCAGCATTTAAATTGGTGGTTTTTCAATTGGAATAGTCTTTTAGATTAACTAACAACATAACTATCCAGTAACAGTCTGTGCGAACTGAATTAATAAACACATTATAAAATATGGTGTCACTGTCCCTATTCATTTCTAGCACTTAATACAAGAAAGCTAAGATTATATTTCTTCTAAGGAATGGCTTATTGCTAAACACACAAGTCTCAATTAAAGATTTATAAAAACTCGTTTAAATTTATAAAAGCAAACATTCTTCTATTCTTTATTTTATCTGTTTCTGAGAATTAGGTATCATGTTTCTGACAGTGAGGTATCTTGTTTTACCTTTTGTACTGAACTACAGTACTTCATATTCACATTACCTGGTTTTTAGAAATTAGTACTGAACAGTATTTCATCTTTCCATTAACTTGTTTGTAGAATGGAGCCTTCCAAAGCCAACAGCCATGGTGTGGGAAGCAGTTACAGCTCAGCTCGTCCTGCTACTCCCACAGAGAAGAAAACTTCTCCCCCGCAGCGGCAGAGCCACAAGCCACCCAAGAACTTGAGCATGCCTTTGCCCAAACACTCTCCTCTGCCTGCCTCCCCGTCGTACAACAAGAGCCCCTCTGTCTACAAGTCTCCACCACAACTTGTGTCTACTCTCAGGTAGGTGTTACAGTAGAGACCTACAATCTGTTTTGTACAAATCACAATTTCATGCCCTATTTTATTGAAATAAATCTAATTAATAATATTAACTTTCGCAGCGCCGTAAGTGCATATAAGGGCTAGGATTGACCATTCAAAACGATTGTTTGCCTTGTTTGTGATGGTAGTAAAGAGTTAGTCCGCGGAAAATATGTTTCAGTAGTTTACAGATGTGCTGCATACCACATGACTGCCTCTGTGCTTAACGATAGATGCTAGCCGGTTGTTTAACATGCGGCAGTTTTGTATTGCCGATCAACACCTGAAGCGTATTTTTATGTTCGCTACTGCCCCGCCGAGCAGATGTGTTTTGCTGTATAATCTGTGGAAACGGTGCAAATAGTTGAGCGATAAACTGCTATGTTGTTTTGGAAGTTTTATTACCTTCTTTCTTGGACATATAAAACGTATGAAATAAATGTTAAGGAATGGCGAATCCAGACGATTCTGATTTAGAATCATTATAAACTAAATCTGTAATAATTTTTACTGTGGCCAAATAAATAATTAAAATTGTTTATGTGCTGTCTTTTCCTTTTGTTACATAGTAAAAGAAAAGAAATTTGTTTTGATAATTAATGAACGCTAATCCAAACTTATGACAGCCAAAATCTAACACTTAGCAAGCAACATTGATATGGGAATTTTTCACAACAAGGCACATTTTGTGGATGTAGTATATTTCCATGATTGTAAAATAAAGCCAAATTGTTTGATAACATTCTCATGGTATAAAGGATTTTATATATATGTATATATATAAAAAAAATACAGGATGTAGGACTAATACTAAACTAGTTAAATATACAATAAATTCCAAAAGTCAAATTTAGATAAAATGCAGAAAAATACATTAAAAATTTGGAACAAGTGCTTAATAAAAAATTTAGGAAGAGCGTAGAATACACAACCACAGATACATTATCTGGAGCTCGCTCGCTAGTAGATAATTAATGAATGACTGACATCCTCACAATGGAGTGAAAGTTTCATCAATACTGAGATCCTGTCAACTGTTTATTATATCTTTTATCTCATTTTATGATTCTATAAATATTGATGGCATGTACAACAAATAAGTATTGACTGATTGTATTTTTATGCACATTGTTGCTTAATTTATGCTTGATTTATATCTACATCCTTGACTTCAACTTAAAGATTAAATAAGATAATTTAAAATTAAAAAATGTATGCCATAATTGTTTTTGTTTTATGTTTTATTCCTCTAGTCTTTCGCCAGTAGCGCCAGGCAGTCTTCCAATGATAGGGCTGGAGGATCCCCTTGACAATGCTTTCTCTTCTCCCAATTTGCCTGATACTTTAAGGCACTCTCCATCTCCTTATTATCAGTCAAATGAACATGAAGAGGTAAGTTATATATATATATATAAAAAAAATCTTTAAGTAAGTAAAATTAATTTTTCTCTTCAAATGACTCATAACATTCACTTTTAATATATTCTGAAATAAATTTAAAATGAGTATTTGTAAATGGGGTTGACAGTTTTCCCTTAAAAGTTAAGTACGATTTATTAAAATGCCAATGGAATAGTTAGATCTCGCTTTAAAAAACCTACGTTGGCTGCCACTAGGTTTTACCTGAGGATTCACAGTTTTGCCAGGATTTACTATTTTTATTGTTATTTTAAATTTTGATGTGTTTCTAAAACTCTCCCATAATAAGTTCCAGTTAGTCCTACACTTTTTTCAATAAATTTCAATTCATGAGGTTGGTAGCAAAGTAAATGCTCTGTTTTCTGCTGTTTGTGCCCTTTTTGTTGCTTGTATGATTTTTTAGCTGTAGTGTTATTTCGTACTCACAACACACCAAAAAAGTATTTTTCACAGACAGATTTTTCCACGTTTTATATTTTTATTTTTACAATAATAGAATAATTATGTATTATAATTCTTCACTTTATTGCCAAAAGAAAAAAATGTGAAAATTTGTTTAATAGTTGCTGGGCAATAGATTTTTTTCCAAATGCTTGTAAATTGAAAGAATATGGGACAAAATGGCACAGCACTCAAAGGGTTAAATTATAGATGGAATACTATTTTTAGTAAATTAATACCGAATCAAAATATAAAAATTAATTACAGTTTGAAATTCAAGTTTAATAAAATATGGTGTACAAGCTTCAAGAGGTTGTGCATTTGCTGTTATTCTAATGCATAGTATCCTTCATATTCTTTTACATAGTAATTGTTCTGATAAAAGTGGTGTTAATTTAAGTACTATTCCCCATAATACCCATAGCTTATTATTGATTAAAATAAGCATAATATACCAATTTTCTGTAACTTTTAGTCACATAATTCGTTGTACGTCTTAAGTAATAAAATTACTGTAGATAATATTATTGAACTGTATTAAATATAAGTCCATAATAAAAGTATTATCAGTAACTATTTCTAAAAGTTTAACACAAGAATATAAATAATTTTTCATGTCTATTGTTTCTCTCAAGCTAAACCAAATTTCGACTTAAATTTAACAAAAATAAATTTGAACTGTATCACTCTGAAGCTTTCTTAAATGTCCTATTTAATAGGACTTGTGCCATGTGAAAGATTGTATGGCTATTCAAGAAAGTTGTGATGTCAGCATATAAAAGAAATTTGGTCTTAATAGCACTAGATTGGTCATTCATGTATAGTAAAATTTAAAAAGGGCCCCAAGCTGATCCTTTAGATACTTTATGTTTAACACAGCCTCATTTGACCAATTTCCGTTATTACAAATGGTTTGTTTACTGTTGTGTAAAGATTTAACAAATAAAAAGGTCCAGTTCAAGAGAACCGTTCAACTGAACGATTAAGTAGTAGACAAATAAAATATACAGTTTGGACAGAGCAAATGTATGGTCAAAACAGATTGACTGAACTAGGTTAAACCTAATCTACATGGTAAATAGGGCTATCTCCCATAGGGTAGACAAAATCCTTTTTTCCTCTCCCAAGAAAGTTAAACAATGAGATGGGAGGTTTTATAACAATTTTTGTGGATTAAATAATATGTTGGCCTTATAATTCACTCGCCAAATGAATTCTTCTCGATTCCCAGCAGGAGTGGTCTGCTTCCTTCAGGATAGAGTTTACCAAGCACAGAACACATCTAACATCAACAGTCTGTTATCTGTAGATACACTGTGTGGTTTGTTATAGATATGGAACACAATGAAGTTTGATTTCTAATAACACAGTCAGGATAATATCAAACCTTTGTCCAAGACAGAGCTTTAGGAGTGCATTCCCTTGCCAGTGTGTGATAACAATAAATATAGGCTTGTATATCAAAGAAGTCATAGTCCATGCTGAAAGAGAACAACAACTACGAGGCCATGACATTCACTCATACAATATCCGCCATGCATCAAACTTCCACCTTCCATTACACCATACTGTACTCTTTAAGAATAAACCTTACGCAGATAGGAAACTTTTTTACCTCCTTCGTGAAGAACTCAAAACACTAAGGTAAAGGACTGAAGTCAGCCTTGACCCGATGGCTTACAGAAGGCCATTTTACTCGCTGAATGAGTCCTTAAACTGGAGGAGCGAAAAAAGAAAATTTACATTAACAATTAGTTGGTTTTAAAAACCTACCAATTGGAAGATTTAAACTCATTTATAAGAACTATTTAATTACCAGATTTATGTGGTAACTTTGAAACAAATTGAAAATCTTAATGTATTGTGACACCATTCTGATCTCTAAGATTACGAATAAAAAACTTTGTCTATTGTGGCACAGTTAATCCACATTGCCATGAAAGGACCACAAGGCACAGGAAGTTCATCAGTGCTAAGACACCCACTGCACTGGTTTTACAGAGATAGCAACATAAACTGACTGAAACAATAAACAGGATACGCCGCCAATGTGAACGAGAGAAAGAGTAGATAAACTACGGCATAACACGGCTAAAACGGGATAGTGAACTTATGACATGTTTACTGGGTGTCTGCACAAGAAAGTGATGGAATGGCCAAAGTGTCGGCCTCATACCAATTTAAAAAGTGGTCTGATTACAGAAACAATTGCTACTTTACGTGGCCATTATTATAAACCAAAACTAATATATATATATAATATGTAATATTAAAGAGTGGAATTAACTATTACAATAAAGGTAATATCGTAAATATTATACATTTACAATTAACTGCCTTAAAAAACCTATTAGAAATGCTATGTGTTAGAAAAAAGTGATGAAATATAAATGAATATATATGAGTAGTAATAGTTTTGCTTGTATATTATAAAGTCCTTTTGAAATTTTAATTTCATTCATGTTTTTCCATGTCTTTCCTTTAAGCAAAGTGTCTATACTTATCAGGTAAAATCATTCAATATATGTGTGACAGATATTTAAGTGTAGTTTTATTAGTTTTAAGAAAGGTGTTTTAATGGCATTTTTAACTCATTTAATTTATTCTTATGAATGTCTATAATCACTTCTTAGCTTCAATCTAAGAATTTTGAAAGATCTAAATCTAAGAATCTAACAATCTAAGAAGCTTTAAAACTAAAATTTTTAATACAAATACATTTACCACATTTTAAAAAGATTTGAAGTTATATGAGACAAATTTCTGGGTAGCTATCTATAATCACTCAAACAGTTTTTATATCCTATCTATTGTTTTGTCATAACAATGGCTTACTACTCAATATTTGTCAGGGTATATAATTGTAGTTATAAAATGTAGTATTAGCATAATTTTGAATACTCAGTAAAATTGTGTATTTATTTTAATACTTACAAGAGTTGTAACACGTTTTCAGTCAAATTGAAGAGTAGTTCAGAAAGTGTAATCTGTTTTTGTGTGGACTTGATGATGAAGGCCAGCCACTTCTTGATCAACATTTTTATCTATTTAAAATGTTGTATAACATATCTTTTTTCAGTTTTAAAGTCAATGTTAATTGTTTGCTTTGTATAAAAATTACTAATACTATTATAAGATTATCAAAAATTTTGAATCAATTTAAGTCGATTAATATGCATTTTCAGGATCAAGTTATCTCAAGAGTAGGTAATTTGTCTGCAAGTTCATCGAGCAACTCATCCAGTGACGGAGACTCTTCAGACTCAGAGAGCGACTCTTCCCCTGCCAACAATGACACCAAACTAAGGCTGACTAATGGTAATACAGTATAACACTTTAGTGATAACTATTTTCAAATTTATTATTGAACCTCAGGTTAGACTCTGGGGGTCTACAGAAATGCTTTCATTTTAATTATGATGATATTTCTTTGTCAGAATTGTTGTCAGGTAGTCTGGATGATTATAAACCGGTGGAATGTGAGTTGGATTGTGAAAATTGATAGTGGCAGTGAAAAAATTCATCATTATCTGATATTCCTCTTGCCCAAAGAATTCATCAAACACCAATAAGGATATGCACGCGTAATGCCAAAAAAATGTACATAGTTTACTTTTTTATCAAAAAAAGGTTTTTGTTGCAAATAAGTATATATATATATATATACACCAACCAAACTACTAAACTAACTAACATATAATCGGAAGACGACGAAATACCTGTCAAACGAATTTTGTTTACATTAATCAAATTTGTATAAATAGCAATAGCCTTATTTAATTTATTCAATAAACATTGAATCACAAAAAGTACTTGCTCCGCCGGGACTCGAACCCAGATCTCTCATTTGCCGGGTGAATGTGCTACCCCGCATATTATATATATATATAATATGCCGAACATAAATATTTTACTGCAGTGGTTAGTAAAAATTGTGCATCGAGAGGAATGAATTATTTTTTTAATCCAACTTCAAACTGCTTTATACTCGTATATATTATGTTGTACTAGTGACTAAGTAGCAAGGTCTAGTTTAGTAAAGTATATCTAATGTGTTCCAGGACATGTTAACGGAAGTGTGCCACCAGCTGATGTGCTCCAAGCAGACCTGGAACTCTCAGATTCCGCATCAGACTCGGACTGTTAACTACCATACAGGCCTGGTGGGGGGTGGGGCTTAACCTCCTCATTATATATATGTGTTAAGTCGATTTACTGTAACTTTATAATCACATAATGTGTAAATAAAATACTGGACGATGTACTCCTGTATGTTACATTGGAATATATGGCACAAATTGATATAAATGGAGACTTTTTATTCAAATAGAACCCTTTCACCATGTTTGTATTGGCACGAAGTATGGATAATATCTGGAATCTCCTTCACTTCCATATGGTTTAATTTGCAATTGTTCACCTAAGTATAAGGGGTTTTACACTAATAGTTTTTCATTTCTCCAGAGGTTACAAAAATATTGATTGTATCACACTTACGTTATGTACTGACACTGTTCACTACGATCATTTCAAACTTTTTTAATGTACCCTACTGATAATTCAAACATGCCTTAAATCATTTCGCAAATATCACACGTTGTGCTTATTAATTTAATTTAGAAAATAATTCCTTTCCTATTTACTGGATATTTCCATTCCGATGCTGTATTTACTGGTCGATTGTGCATGGTGACCATACTACAAACTAATATTCCAACCACGAAAATCTCCAGCAGTAACAATAGATGAAGATGATTGTGAACTCATCTGGAGCCCACAAATTAGGAGCGAAACAAAAGCAAGCAACACACCTAAATAGTCCACAAACTAATCAGCCTTTAAGACATAAACTTGTACGAAGTTATCAGTTATCCGTGGTTTTGCACACAATTTAATGCAGAATAACAAGGACATCATAGGTTCTTTTTTTGAAGTTTGCTTTCGACCATGGAAGGATTGTGAAGGAAACATGAGTTTACAAGACATTTACCATTGTTCTGTGATACAAAAGTCAGTAACACTACATCATAGGCATATCCTATATAAATGGTATACCAAGCACACCCGAGTTAAGTGATGGTCACAGGAAGATATTCCAGTCTCCTGATCAATTTTTGTAGAATGATTGACTTAAGTTTAATTAGTAGTGTTTTGGGGCCCTGGAGTGGGAGAGTGAAACGGTTGTCTTAAGCACCAATGAAATAACTTGAATTTCTGTGCAGCGATATCATATACTTAAGCTATTTTATGCCAGTGTGGAAGAATTCTAAAGCCAGAGACCAAGTGAAAGCTCTTATATATATATATATATATATATATATATATATATATATATATATTGAATCGCAAAAAGTACTTGCTCCGCCGGAACAAATATATATTAATTCTAAATATATATAATATAGTTAGAAATATATAGGCCTACATATATATATATATATATATTTCTAAATTATGTGTAAAACTACATATTATTTTCACTTTATAAAAACTTATTAAATTTTTTACATTTTTACCACAGAAAGTATTAGAAATTATAATGAGATCCAAACAGCTGAAAATTGAAATTTTATAAAAATCAGTAATTTGTATAAAGTATGTATATAGCTAACAAAAACTAAAAATTTCTTTATATTCGATAAATTAAAAAACTTGTACCTCGTATTTAGACTTTATAAATAAAATAATATTTATGTTTTTCCTGTACTTTTGAAAATGAACGAATTACAAAAACACATAGAAAAATCTATTGTTGAATCTGTATGTATGACAATTTTTAAATTTTATTCTATTTTTTGACTAAAATCTATTTATTTCCAGTAAATGTATCTAATTGAGCACACAGTGATGTTATACATGGAATTATTATAAAGGCAAAGTTTAATTTAAAATTTTTGTAATATAAAAAATGTAATTTTTATGAAATTTTACATTTAATTTTTTTACACTGTAACTTTGTTGTACTATTTAATGATTAAACAAACTATACATTTCTTTGTAGCTAAATAAATTTTACAACTTTTATTCATTTAGTCTTATAGGATGAAACCATTTTAATATATATTTTATATATTTAATTTATATTTTTCCTATGCACTTGCACTACACTATAGGTTGGGCAAAAAATATATGTTTTATAAATATAAACAAAAATAATTTGAAAATGGATCAAGAATGGCTGGTCAAAGGTTGTTTCAGCCTAGTCCCATAGAGAACAAATGCAATATGCTTAGAAATAATAAACTTAAATAGAGAATTTTTTGTCATAATGTAACAATCAGTGAACCAAAATATGATAATGTCTATATATAGCAGTTATTTAGAGAAATTACTTAAAATTTCATGTCAGTTTATATTTATCAAAATGCCCTAAAAATAAATTTTAATCACTAATTTAAAACAACTCTCTTGCTGTTTCTTAGACTAATGCTTGTAATTATCAAGCGCTGATTACCTAAAAAAAAAAAAAAAAAAAAAAAAAAAAAAAAAAAATACTGCGTTTACACTTGTGAGTCACCACTTGATGGAACCCTGTGATGTTTATGAAATGAAAGTACGCATTGTGGAGGTACTGTTCAGTATTCATGACAATTTAAAAAACAATCATACTTGGTACCTTTTGCATGAGAAGCACAAACATCCAAACTATCACATGTAATATTTACGATTAGCTTAATTCCCTAAAAGGATACATTTGTCACTTTGATGGCCACACGGCTTGCCATTATTGTTTATTCTTCAGATTTTGTTCTTGGAAACTAATAATATCTGTGAACGTAAAAAGCATTGTAATGTATATTTCTTGCTTTCCAAGTTATGTGTATTAGTTACCTATTTCTTTGGTTTATTCAAGGAATTATGTTAATTATTTTTTTATACCTAATCAGTATTATATCCTTCATTACTGCTAAACAGACCTGCTGCCCCAACAATAGGTTTTTCGAAAAACACAATAGGAACAATAGGATTTTGAAAACTTACATGTAAAATGTGTGCTTCCTCCAGTTACAGAGGGAATGGTTCATTGGATTGTGTTTTAGGGGTCTCTCCATTTTATTCTTTAGTTACTATAAATATGCCGTTCAAAAATATCAAAGCAAGCACATTAAGTAGGCCTATCTTAAGTGCAAGTATAAACGAAAAAAACCAGATAAATTGGTAATAAGTGAAAAAACCGTAGATAATAACATATATATGTAATAAGGAATTTACTCAGTACAAATGTAGCAGTAAAGGAGTTTCTTATGTGGCTTTACAGAGAATAATTTTATGGATTACTAGCAGTTACCCATGGCTTTGCATGCAATTTTGTTTGTCTTGCACCTGCATGAGCACTTCTGGATCGAGTTAATTATATTTCCGATGCCAATGTTGAGATTTGTCTTCTTCCTACAATCAAGAAAATACGTTAAAAAGTGTTTATTTATAGTCATTTAAATTTACTCCGTCTTAGTATTTATTTTTCCAATGCTGATTTTGCTTCTCTCCCGATGAAGACAATTTATATCTCTGAGAAGCCTACTTTTGTCAAAAAACAACTTTTTTTTTTCCTTTCCTGAGGGACAAAAAAACAACTTAGATAGGTTTCATAACACTCTAAATTTATAGTAAAATTCTTTGTTTAAAGGTTATTTTTGACGATGGAAGGATTGTGAAGGAAAACAGGATTTTTCCGGACATTTGCCATCGTTCAGTGAAACAAGAAAACAGTAACACTACGTTTCGAGATCTGCAATCTGATCTCTTCTTCAGGTAAAGAACTAACCTAATACATAATTACAAACTAGGTTAAAATAAACAAATCTTACTAAAGCGTTGTGACACGCCTAAGTCAGGAATCACAACCTACATGTTGTTGTCAACTTCACTAACACTAAAGACATGCACTTAATACAAAACTATACAAAACACTAATCATTAAAACTAAACTACGGAATACAGGTCACAATACCGTCTTCACTCGTCTACTAACCACCTACGACTGACCAGAGGGACTAGCCAATGGCAATCGTGACGGGCTGGCTAAAACAAGATGGCGGAAATACAAGGGAAGGGGAACAGGAATGGGCCCTTTCGTTATTATTGGTTCATGCGAGATGAACTTCTTAAAACCATATTGTGACTCCGCATTGGTTTATTATAAATATCCGATCCGTTTGATACTTTTGGTTTTCTCTTTAGTTCATTTTTTTAGAATTGGCAACCAAAGCGGCCTAATCTCGACTGATGGTTGACTGATTGGTTGGTCTGCCAATTTAATGTATGTGTGCCTCAATTAATTTCCTTTTGAAGAAATGTGGTTCCCGATGTATTATGTGGGCTTCATCCCAATTCATATGATGGTCTTCGGACCAACAATGGTATGCAATTTTTGACTTTTCTGTGAAACCCTTTCTCGTGTTTTCTTTGTGTTCTTTTATCCTTATGTTTAGTGGTCTTTTTGTCTCGCCTATGTATTCCCTATTGCAGCTACATTTTATACTGTAAACACAGTTTTTGGAATCCTGTGTGCCATTTTTGGTTTTGTTTTTACGAGACTTTGTCTAAGAGTGTTGTGTGTTTTAAACGCGGTTCTAATGTTGTACTTTCTACCTACTCTTCTAATTTTCTCCGATAATCCCGGCACATAAAGGATTGACATAAACGCAAATTTATCACAATTCTGTTTTTCTGACTCAGGAATGATTCTTCTGGTTCGTTTGCACTTATTAATTACTAATTGAGGGTATCCATTGCTTCTGAGATCCGATTCAATTTTCTTAAATTCTTCTTTTAGTCCATCTTTATCTGAGCACAAGCTCTTTGCTCTATCAAACAACGAGTAGGCTACTCCTTCTTTGACAGATTTTTGATGGTTGGATTGATAATTTAAATATTTTCCTGTGTGTGTGTTATCTTTCAAAAAACAGTTTGTCTTAAGGACATCCCTATCTCTTAATACACACACATCCAAAAAAGGGAAGCTTGTTTGGACTTCCACTTCCATTGTGAGGCGGATGGAAGAGGAAATACTATTAATGTGATTCAAAACAATATTAATTCAATGTCTCCATGAGAAAAAATAACAAAGGTATCTTCCACATACCTCCAACCAAATCTTCGGTTTGAACTGAGCTGAAGCCAAAGCTTTTTCGCTCGAATTTCCTCCATAAAGATATTGGCGAAAATAGGAGACAGTGGAGAGAACCCATTGCCATCCCCTCATCTTGACGGTAAATTTTACCCTCTAACTCAAAATAATTTGCATTGAGTGCATAGTTCTAACAGTTCCATAATTACTGGCACGGGAAGTTTAGTTCTATCCTTTAATGTTTGGTCTTCTTTGAGACGTGATTTAATAATTCCGAGAGTTTCTGGAACTGGTACATTTGTAAATTAGACTTTCGACATCAAAACTTACCAGTTTTGTCAGTTTCAGTCAACTTTAGGGATTTTGACTTCTCTACGAAATCCCTGGAATTTTTGATGAAAGAGCCAGCCGTCGCGGATTGCCATTGGCTAGTCCCTCTGGTCAGTCGTAGGTGGTTAGTAGACGAGTGAAGACGTATTGTGACCTGTATTCCGTAGTTTTAGTTTTAATGATTAGTGTTTTGTGTAGTTTTGTATTAAGTGCATGTCTTTAGTGTTAGTGAAGTTGACAACAACATGTAGGTTGTGATTCCTGACTTAGGCGTGTCACAACGCTTTAGTAAGATTTGTTTATTTTAACCTAGTTTGTAATTATGTATTAGGTTAGTTCTTTACCTGAAGAAGAGATCAGATTGCAGATCTCGAAACGTAGTGTTACTGTTTTTCTTATAGTAAAAGTTAGACTACATTGTCTCTTGTATCTGCACTGCTAGTAGTTACCCACTTCTTTGCATGCATTTTAGTGCATATTTATTACCACAACTGCTGGTTCAAGTAAATTATATTTCCAACGCCAATTTTGAGTTTGCCTTGTTGCCACGATAAGAAAATAATACACACAAAATACAATATTACACAACTTTAGAGACCAAGATGGCATTTTTCGCTACTTTAAAGACCAGTGGGGCGTAGCCGGAAGGGATTTTCAAAATAAGAATAGGCCTGTATTCATCCCAAGGACCACGACTAGTTTACACGTTAAAAAACAAACAAACAAAGGTACTTTCGCATTTATAATATTAATGAGGATAAATAAAATATAAATGTTTACTGTTTCATAAAAAAACTCGGTCAGCCCTTTTTGTTTAACTATATTTTCACAGATGCAGTCTAGGACTGTTGCTTAAGGTAACCTATGAGTTGGTCGGTATAGGTATGCCATCTTTGAAAATTTAGCCTCATCAGGAAATAAAACTCTGGATAAAAGTTTGGATCAATACATTTATCCAAGTCCAAAAACCATTCACAAATAACTAAACAAGTTGCAATGTATGCGGCAATAGAGTTTGGACTTGCTGAACGTAGGGATGTATCAGTTGCTCTTTTAGATCTCTCTAAACACTAGCGTTATCAGAATTTACCTGTTGTGCAATTTCTCTGGTACTGTTTTCAGAGTTTTCAGAAATTTCATCTAGTAGGCTACCATGTCCTCAAAATATGCAGTTTCAGTGGATCATTGTCTACCGGCATTACGTTGTTGATTGGACGCAAAAGAACCAGTTTCAGAGAGATGTTGGTGTACGGTTGAAAATGTTTTTGTGCATGGGCACATTTGGTTAGGACAGTTCTCTTGCTACATCTGTCTGGCTTGAGAACTATTGCAGCGTGCTAGCACATAAATTAAATGCATATCAGCTTGTTCAGAATATGAATAAACATTATTATTACCCGCCATCTACAAAAACTCAAATAAAAATATAAAAATAACTGTAAACAAGTGAATAACTACTTTATTTCCAACACAATGGAAATATGTAAACAATGCATTACTATTGATTTCCTTAACAATGCATTCATTTTTAAGGAGAACTCAGCTGATTTAGGGACAGCTGTTAAAGTATTTAACTTCTGTCTAAAGTGGGTATTAACATTAGTTGTAACAATATTATAAAATGATATTGTTAATAGAAATAAATTTCTTTGTTATTTGTAAACCGATCATAAAAACTGACATGTCAAAAACATTATTGATATTTTTATGTTTTTTCTAATTTTGTCACATCTACTATGGTTTTTATGAAATTTATCATCAACCTTTTTAAATGGCCGCTGTTTTGAAACTTTTAAAGATATTTTATTAATCTTTTGCAAAGTGTTATGTCTAAAACATACAAATATTAATGCAAAGTTACATGCCTATAGCTTAATAAACTTAAGTTTTGATTTTTTACGTAAAAAAACACAAACAGACAGATAGACGGAAAACGAAGCATTTCAGGACATGAATTTATAGGACATTTTTTCTTTGCTTTAAGCATGATTAATTATTTCCTTAAAATTTTTAACATACTTTTGAAACACTCTGTATATATAAAAATAACATATACATATAAATGTTTTTATTTGAATTTTAATTATTTCCTCATACATTTATAAAGCCATATATCTCTTTATATGATCTGAAGGTAAAGAAATAAATCCTACCATAACGAAAAATATATATCACCATATGACACAAAGCAAAAATTTGAGACTGTTTACAGAAGGCAAATGCTCTATTATAATGAGTCATAAGAATCCTGGGAATAAAACAAAATAATGAATAAAATCAAAGGACAATGAATTCATAGGACACAAAGCAAAAATTCTAGACTGTTGACAGAAGGCAAATACTCTATTATAATGAGTCATAACAATCCTGGGAATAAAACAAAATTAATGAATAAAATCTTTATCAGATAGGAAATTGTGGGTTTACCACAGTCCAATCTACATCACAGCACTTGCACACTTATTGGAAAGAATGTAGACAATTTATAGAAGATTGGAATATTATTTAAAATATTTCTTTGATTTTAAGCAAAGCATTTGATGTATTGACCAGGGTAAAATTAATACTAAATATGCCCTATTGGAATATATAATTATAATTCAAGGCAGAGAAGTATCTCAATAATCATTATCATCTGTTGAGATCGAACAAAACAATAGATGGAGTAAAATGTACACCATGATCAAATTTGGAGAGGGATACAACAGGTGTTATTCAAGGATCTGAATTAGGTCCTGTAATGTTTCTGCTTTTTAAAACTATTGTGTTGTGAAGTTGGCTCATTTGTACTAGGGAGGGTAATCCAACAATACTGTGAACAAAACAATTTAGTGTTTAATGTTAAGAAAAGTAAACATCTAATTATAGGACATTACAAAACTGAAACATCTGAACTGCTGAATGTCAACATTTTGCAATCCCTCAAGCATTTGAGTGCTGCAATAGATTATTGGCTGTCCTGGCATGTATGTGTAAATGATCTATATTGTAAAGATCAACCATGTGTATTTTCAAAAGGGGAATCCATAAATAAGAATGAAACAATTAAAATAGCTTACTATGGTCTATTTGAGTCCAGAGTTCAGTATAGTATAGTCATGTAGGGAAGTATAGCAGCTCACAAGTCTACATATAAGATGCCTGAAGCATAGGGATGTAAGTGCCAAAAATGAAAAAAATCGAGTTAGTGTATACAACTGATAGAGGAAAAGTCACTTTATTTAGTCGCAAAGGGGTATAGGTGGATACATTGACATATGTTGTTATCTGATGGGTTTTATAAACACTACTTTACTCTACCTATCTATTTGGTAGAAGAGGTATACAAATCACTTATACCCCCATGCCTCGAAGTAGTTTCCAAAAAATCTCTAGCAATTCCAAGCTATTCTTTTTTCGTAACTTAGTTACGTTACATTTGACGTAACTTAGAAAGGGTACGAAAATGTACTGGGAAGAAAATAGAATACGGGAGCAGGTATTTCCATGTGACAAAAGAGTTAAGCACATAACAAAAATGCTTGATGAAGTTGTACAAAATGTAAAGAAACTTTTTGAATCCTTCCTAAAGGATTACAAGCCAAAAATCCTGAGACCAAGTACCTGAAAAGCACTTTAGGTATATGAAAAATGTATAAATTATACATTGATTGGTGTAAAAATGAGGGGATGGATCCGGTAAAAGTCTTTTTACAGGCATATCTTTGTTACACAGTACAATATGAGATTCAAAGCACCAAGAACATCTACATGTAACAAATGCAACAGTTTAGAAATGAACATTAAATTTGGTGATTATGAAGAAATTATTGAAAAGAGTGAGGTAGAAAATAAAATCACTTTATTGCAGCTGAAAATGCAAGAGAAGCTAAGAATGTAGTTAACGAAAAACCCAAAAAAGAAAAGGTTGCTATTTGCTTCGTTCTTGAAAAGACTTTGCCTACTGCAGTGTTAACTTGCAACACAGTTTATTACATAAGGCAGCTTTGGACATATAACTTGGCAATACACAACCTCAGAGAAAACAGGCCACTATGGTGATGTGGGATGACACAGAAGCTGGAAGTGGCTTACAAGAAATTGGATCCTATTTACTTAAATTAATATTTGTTACAATTACCCTAGTCATTTAATCACACCATTGCCTTCAGCGATAACTGCGGAAAACAAGAATAAGTTTATAACAAGATTTTGGATGTACATTGTAAATAACACCCACATTGTGACTGTAGATATAAGTTTTTAGTCGCAGGACACTCCTTCATATAATGTAATAAAGACTGGCCTCATTGAGAAATGTAAGGAAACAATCCATTAAGTCTTTGTGCCTGATTACTGAATAACAGCTGTAGCATCTGCTCACCGGAAATTCTAAGTTATACGAAAGGGTAAAGAGGACTCTCTTTCTGTGCAAGAAATGAACGACAATCTTAAAAGACTCGGTATCAGGCATAAGCCAATTCTAATGGCTCAGGTTTACAAAAAGTGATCCAATGACTGTGAAGTACAAGTTTTCTGTGGACAAGACTGAAAAATTTCAATCTTACGATATGAGGAAGACTAAGGTTGGACGTCCGTCCATCTCGTTTAGTTTGAAGGCTCTCCACGATTCACCAATTAAAATTGAGCTAAGAAATAAGAAGATATATCACTTTTAGAATTTGTGTTACACATACATCACAGTTTTGATCAGAACCTCCAACACGGAAATAAAGAAAGGAAGAAAAAGCCATCCAGATCATAAATGTTTTAACACACTCGAGGATGAGGACAGTATTCAAAATTGGACTTGGGACATGACTTTGTGTGGGAATTTGAATAAAATACTTTTTTGCACTTAAGAGCTCTATTTAACTATTTGTCAAAACTATGTTGCTTGCAGCTTTTCTATAAAAATTAAATTATTAAAATTTGTAGTGACTTTTTATTACTCCTAAGTTTATTACCAATAATATCTAACAAATCGTTGGAAGCAAACGGGTGTAAGTGGTTAATTAAGAAACATAGGGTTTAAGTTCATTCATGGTCTAGCAAAACATTACTGTAGTCTAAAAAATATTTGATATTTGATTTGTACTAATCAATGATATTTGGTATAAAAGTATATAAATACATGTAGAATATGTTTTTATCTGTTATATTGTTATTCCTTTCAACTACAATTTTCAAGTGGAGCTTAAATTTAGAACTTAGTTACTCAGAATTGAGTTTAAGTCACTTAGACCATCTGCTTCTAGGTGCCTCATATGCTCATCCTCAAAAACAGGAATTGCGGATAACAACTGGCTCAACTTAAAGAGAGAGATGCAGAGAACAGATTTTAAAGATTGAAGAATTTTTGCAATACCTGTACTGCCCTTTTGAGTTTTAGAAATTTTTAAGAGCTTTCAGTACTAAAGCAAAACATAAAAAATTATTTAATAATCACAATATTCTTAATGCTACTAATGTCCATCTATTTACAAAAAAAAAAAAAAAAAAAAAAAATACTGGCAGTATCTGAAACAAAAACAGTTTAATTATTCAGAATGTAAAATTTAAAATACGGTACTCTGAGAAATTAGTACTGTCTAATTTAAGAATATTGCAAAAATCTCAAGACCTTATTTGTTATGACAAAAGCAGAAAAGTTTTATTTGTAAAATGGTGTTCTAATACAAAATAGATTTTTTGGATTTGGAAGATTGTATTTGAGAAGTTTGAAACGTTTAAAAACAGCATAAAACTCGTACATACTTAAAATTGTTTTAAATTTGTGTCAATAATTATGTACTCTAATGTACTGTTACGTATAAATAAAGATATTCTGTACATTATGGATTAAACTTTCAATGTGGTGAATTAAATTTAGTTGTCGTATTTATTTGTACTTTACTTTAGATAACAGTATTAAAAACTTAAAAGTTGTCAACCTTTGTAAATTCTTTGAATGTTCAGTTGCGAAACTGACATTGCAGTATCCCTTACTACAACATAAAATTGATATATTGTAGCCACTAGGATAACAGAATATTGTAAAAGTTCACCTGGAAGTAACAAAGACTGTTATGGAAGTTGTATAAAACCAACTGATATAACAACAAGAATACATTAACTTCAGTTTTAATGAAAATAAAGATTTTTTAAACAAAAGTCTGGAGCCAACTACTTTAAGATGTTAAGTACAGCTCATTTGGAGTGTCTTGTGGAACTAATCCTACAATAAGTATACATTCAAATCTTTACACTGGCTTGCTTCCAAGGCTTTAGGCTTAATATCTTCTGTGATTATTCTGTAATAAAGTTTCAGTTTTATTACATTTAATTATTTCGGGACTTCTGAGAGAAGCCATTTCTTAGTGGTTAGTAAACCATCTTTCTTACAGATAAAGTTATATTATTTATGTTGTATTGCTATAACATTAGTGTTTTAGTATGTACACATAAGTTTTTCACATCATGAGCTAATAACCATGCTGAAGAATTTGAAGTAACATTTACATAATATCTTAGTGTATAAAATACAGTAATTGACAAGTAACTTTATGTTTATTTTACTAAAGGGAGTACAATGCATTACATTTAAAATTATGGGACAATTTATTCAATTTTCTACTATAATAGATTTTTCAGTAAGGAAGAAATTCTTGAATGAAACATTCTTGTAGTTTCAGTTATAACCTAAAGGTACTTTAAAACAATGCAATATTTTAGATGCCTAAGTAATACAGAGTAATAACCCATTAAAAAGATTTTTTATGACAAGTAGTTACTGTGCAAGAAGTCCAAATATTAAATATTGCATCACTTAGTTACTAGGTTATCATTAGTGTTTTTAAGTTTGTTCATGTTTTTTTATAATTTTCCCAAAATGAAGGGACAGGAAGGAAATTCAAAATGAAATAACAAGAATACGTTAGTTTGAAATAAAAAGTGCGTTTGAAATTTGATTAGAGACATTTGCTGAATTTCAACATAATAGGCCTACATTTTGCAACATAATAATGAAAATGTTATATTCATAACACGTAAAAACACATTTACTCACACTACATTCAACGTGAAAACATAACTTTTGCAGTCCTTATTACAAAATCACTATAGATTTTGTTAATATATTATGATATATATATATATATATGAATATATATATATATATATATATATATATATATATATATATATATATATATATATATATATATACAGGG